>NC_090932.1:1532987763-1533612763 GCF_040938575.1 Ambystoma mexicanum
AACGAAACTGATACTGATTTTTTTCTATACCGAGGATTCCCGGCCTGACGACGGTGAATATTCATGAGCATGTGAATCCATGAGCATGTGAATCCATGCCAGACCCCATGCTGGAGAAGGGCTGCTTTTTTCCCCATCGAACCCCGCAAGTGAGACTCGTTCCAAAGGAAACATCCGTCCGGGAGGACTCAGTCATGTTCTCATACCAGCACAAGTACCAAGGCTGCTTCAGCTACCGGCCGCCTTTACATGAAAGGTAAAATGTTTACTGAGCTGGAGGCAATTTTACCTGTTGTACAGCTGGTATCTCACCGGCCCTTGCATTTTACCAGCTATAACATCTGTCAGCACTTATGTGCCCTAAAAATTATAGAGCACCGGGTCCAAATGGCCTCTATTCTGCAGTTTTGAAGAGGGACCTCTTAATTTGGGCTGAAGCCTTGCACCCATTGTTTATTAAAGTGTGCAGGAGTAAGAAGATGCCCGATTCTTGGAAAGAGGCCATATTGGTCCCGGTCTTTAAGACAGGTGACCGTCTTTACCCTGATAATTATAGACTTATCATTGCTTGATGAAGATCTTTGCAACCTATGTATTGGAACATCTTCAAGCTAGGGTCGATATGGCAGAAATTTTACACCCATGCCAGATGGGCTTTAGACCTGGTTCAAGCACGGTACATAATCTCATAGTTTTGGATACATTTATTTCACAGGCCTGTACCGTTGCTGGTCCCTCTTTGTATATTGCTTTTGTGACTTTTTGTGGGGTAAACTGCGACAGCTGGGATGTCCCAGTTGGCTCCTAGAGGTCATCGCATTACATTTGTTTGCATTACATAAAATAATGAGGAGCTCTTATCAGATAAAACTCCTATTAATAAGGGGGTCAGTCAGGGTGGTATGCTGGCCCCCTTACTCTAACATCTATGAAGCAGATTTACTGACTAGGATGCTAGCTAAAGCCGGTTCCCCGAAGATAGGCAACATCAGGATCAGAGGCATGTTCTATGTCGACGATTTGGTCATTTTTGACCATTTGGTGAAGGGCCTGAAAGCGATGCTGGTGGAACTAGCTACTTATGCTAATGAATTTAACCTCTCAACCTTGGTAAAACCAAAGCGATGCTGGTTTCCTCCAGAAAAATGTGCAATGTGAAATTGGGATCTCCTATGGGGACAGTTATATTTTTGTGCCTAGAGATGTCTAGAACTAAAGGGCATGCTGACATTATTGAAACTAAGGTCACAAAGGCAAGACAGATCACAGGAGTATGTAGAAAGTTTATAAGGGACCACTCTGGTTTCACAATAACTAGGTTGTTAGTGTTATATAATCAATGGCTATGCCCTACTGTATTATACGGGCTTGAGGCTCTTTCCATGAAAGATGTAAAATGGCTAAACAGGGTGGAAGCCAGATTTTGGAGAGTGTTTTTACAGTTACCTAAGGCAACCTCGGTTTATATTCACCTGGAATTGGGACTTACTTCTCTCAGAGCGCAGTTACTAAGAAGAGGTTTGATGTTAAAAAGGTAGAACCTCCCCCATTTACCCTTTATTAGGTATATTGGGCTCTAGGTAGGAGTCTAGCCTGGAGGGCAGCAAGCATACTAGTCATGCCTGGCTATTAAGAGAACTTTGTGAGGCAGTGGGTTGGTTCCCGAATTATAAATGTGCCAATTTTGAAACATTGAAAGGTGCCCTGAAATGAAGAATTCAGAAATACGACTGGGTATGCAATTATGACCACCTTAGTAACCTAAAATGTTATCCCTACGTAGCTTCAGTGGTCTACCAACACTTGAAACCAGAGAGTTACCTAGAAGTATGCCCTGACCCTCGGGTCAGAGACTTCTATCTTCGGCTTCGTGTAAATCAACTGCCGTTCTGGCTATCTGTGGGGCCCGGAGAGCCATTCCCCACGAGACTAGATTTTGTAGAATCTGTCATGCCCTCCAACCCAGAAACACCTAGACATATATTGACGGAATGCACTTCCCATGGCTCCTTATATATGGTAACCCTGGGCCATCTTGTCCACAATTTAGACTACATTAAAAGTGATGAGTTTTGGACCTGTTGCCTTAATTGTACTTCAAAAACTGCCTTGTTAGCCCTCCATAGAGCTTGGAGATCGGTCGAAATGATGTTGAAGCAGACTGACCTAGACATGGTATAGGATTGCGATGATTATGACAGTGGTTGAGCGCAAATTCCTTTTTATTTTTAATGTGGCGTTTTAATATTTTAAATTGATATATATTTTCTTTTTATATTTTGATTTTATCTGTTTTGTGTGAAGTATTTGTAAAGTTTGTTTAAATTATTATTGTAAAAGTTCAGTTGGTGAACTAATATACAATTATAATAAATAAAAAAATAAAAACATTTATAAATCACTTTCTCATAACTGGAAAGCAAATCATTCAGCCAAGTACCTCACTGAGGCTTTTTCCCTGGTTTTCCAAAGCCTTACAATTTGCTTGTGAGATAGAACAAGCTCCCTGATAACCCACTGTTACATATCAAAAATGATCCCCAAGCCACGCCCACCTACAAATAATATTGTTGATTCAGGACATCTTGGAATAGTGATATTGCCCGCAAAGTCAATCCCATCTAGAATCTCTGTCCAGAACATTGTAACCCTTGAACAGATCCACAACATAAGCATTAGTGTCCCCCTCTCCTTCCCACATCTCCAACACTGATTATTATCCGGAAGACTCAATGAACCCATCCTTTCGTAAAATCTACGTTGGAGACCTTTTTCCTGAGAAGAGCAACAGCCTGCTGAAAACCCGAGGACGACTTCTGCAGACGACCAGCATCCTCTCCATTCATTGTCCCATGGACACCCCCTCTGGCAGATCTCCGAAGACCCTAATCAGTGCTTCAGCCCGGGGATTAAATGGGACCAATTAGTATTGATGGCTACTCAAGGTAGCATGCCCAAAGAGACTTTGGAAGTGTCCCTGGACTGATCAGCTCTCTTGTGGACTACCTTGCTGCAGCAGTCACTGTTCCACGTTAAGCCCAGTAACTTTGGTGGTCATCAGCTTGTGCTATAAGCCACCTTCTCCCGAAATGTCAGTGTTCTAGCAATCAAATGAGGCTTAGCTGGAACTGCTTCTATGACCGTGCCTTGAAGATCGCCTGTTGCCGCCTGAAAGTTGCGAAAGTCTCTGGAGAACATCTTCCTTCATCCTGTGAAGTGTCCTGAAGGGCTCTGCACCGCAACAGTCCACATTCAACGTTCTGGTATTGCAGCTGGATCCAAACTGAAGAAGCACTCTAACATGCAACCCCTGGGCACCGGACCCGAACAAAGGGCGGAAGATCGTATCTTCAGCCTTTCCGTAGCGTGATCTGGGAAAACCCGAGTCTCGGGGGTTTGAGGGGGGTAAACAACTTTTACAGTCAATCCCCACAACCGCCTATCCTCAATAGGGTAACATTGGGTGCAAAGCTCTTTGTCCTCCAACTCCCCTCTGTGCTTACCTTTGGTCCTCGAAAATTGGTCAAGTATCCTACCCCTGGGCTAACCTTGGGACTGGGATTCCGAAGTACGCACCTGTCTTTGGACACATACCTTCGACACGTAGAAATAGTTTGGAACTATTTTAAATTGCCACCACAGGTCCATTGCATCCTTTGTGAGAATACCTTCCCCTGGAGAACCCTGTATTGGAACTTGTGACTTTTGGGTACTAGGCCCAATACATCTCAGGGCTGGACTTCTTACATAAAAGGGAATTTGGATTTTATTGGTTCTATTCATTTAATCTGCATCTGATTACTTACCTTGTTAGTTATTGACTGATGGATTGTAAGGAACAAGTTACTTACCTGTAACTCCTGTTTTCTGGCATGGATTCACATGCGAACCCTCCCTTCTTCCCTTCTGTGACTATTTGGTTCATACTGCCACTTTACATGCGCAACCAAATCTGAAGATGGCCACCAGGGGTGGAGCCTAGGGAGACGACTGTCAATGGATGGGGGCAGTATGTGCCAAAGGACAATGATTGGTTATAGAGGAGAACAACAAGTTACTTACCAACTGGTAAAGTTCTTTCGACTGGATGTTCCTCCAACGTATTCCACATCTTTGACATGTAATGTCCACAGCTGTGCCACTTCGGAAACTTTTCGTCAGAGGGCGTACTGCGTCGATGACATCGGGTCGATGTCCCTCGAAGGCCTCAGTCGAGGTCGACGTCACCGGATATTATAAATCGAACGCACGGCGCCTGTAGCCTCAGTTTGTTTTTCCCCCCCATTACGTGTGACCTGCTCGTACACAATGCCCGCTTGACTGCACATTGCCTTGTGGGAATACATGCTGCAATAGCATAGGAAATTCTCCAGAGGGGCAGGTCGGGAGGGAGATGTGGAATACTTTGTAGGAACATCCAGTCAAAAGAACGTTACCAGTTGGTAAGTAACTTGTTCTTCGAATGGATTGTGTCCTCCAACGTATTCCACATCTCCCAGACTCCCAAAGCAGTACCAGAAAATGGAGGGAGAAGAATTTAGAATACTGAATCAGAAGGCAGAATAAAGAACCGCTTTAACAAAGGCCACATCTTGACAATGGAGCGTATCCAGGGAGTAATGTTTGACAAATGTGTGGTTAGAAGCCCATGTAGCCGCATCACAAATATTCCTAATAGGAACTCCCTGCTGCAGGGCTGTGGAAGAAGCCACGCCCCTGGTGGAGTGAGCTTGCAACCCCTCAGACGGTCTTTGCCCGCCAATCTGTAACATTCAGTAGTAGTGAGGATAATCCACCTGGATAATGTCTGTTTTGTAACAGCCTGGCCCAATCGGTGTCCAGCGTACCCCACAAAGAGTTGATTGTCCACTCCGACAATGGACATCCTAGAAATGTAAAGGCTCAGAGCTCCCATAGGGTCCAGTCTATGGAGTCGCTCCTCTTCCTTACCAGGATGAGGAGGAAAGGAAGTACCACTTTCTGGCTTAAATGAAACTCAGACACTACCTTAGGTAGAAAAGATGGACGTACCCTTAGTACAACCCCATTCTTGTGGAACGCAGTAAAGGGTGGCTTAGATGAAAGTGCCTGCAATTCACTCTGCAAGCAGATGTAACCGCAACCAAGAAAACGGTCTTGAAAGATAACAGTCTCAAAGGACAAGCGTGCAAAGGTTCAAACGGAGCACACATCGGGAATTTCAAGACCAGCTTCAGGTCCCATACCGGCACCTGAAACGGGGACAGTGGGAACCCATTAGCGAGCCCTTTAAGAAACTGGGAAATCAAAGGAATCTTAAAATAAGAACATTCTTCAGATGAGCGCTTGAAGATGGACAGCGCCGCCAGGTACCTACTTTAAGACCCCTGTGGGCCAAAGAAAGCAAGAAAGACAGAACCATGGGAATGGAACACTGAAAGGGATCAACATCGTGTTCTCTGCACCAGTCGCAAAACTTATGCCAACGGTACAGGGATTTGGTTGCTGGCCGCCTGGCCGAAAGCAACGCTTCCATCACATCATCCAGGAGGTCCCAATCCTTATACCTCAACCTTTCAGAAACCAAGCGTGAAGGTTGAGAGTCTCGACTTCTGGATGGAGAACCCGACCGACCTCGCACGAGAGAGAGAAGATCCTCTGGGATGGGAAGGCGGCGTGGCGGACAGATGAACATTTCTAGATGGTCCGGGTACCACGCTCTCCTGGCCCAATCCAGAGCAATGAGAATCATGTGGGATCCGAACCTCTGCAACCTCCTTAGCACTTGAGGAATGACGGGGACCGGAGGAAACTCGTACAGAAGTGGGAATGACCAATCCACGACAAATGCGCCCCCCAAGGCTCCTATCGGAGGAAATACCCTGGAGAAGAATCTCTTGCATTTCCTGTTGGCACTGTTCGCGAACAGATCCACTTGTGGGGTTCCCCAAAGGGCGAAGATCTCCAGAAGGACTTCCCGAGCCAACTCCCAATCGTGGGAGATAGTGCTCTTCCTGCTTAGAGCGTCTGCCGCTGCAATCTCCTCTCCAGCCAGATGAACCTCCGAGAGCAAAATTCCTTGCTGGATTGCCCAAAACCAGAGCTGCATTGCCCCTCTGCGCAATGGGAGTGACCCTAACCCCCTTTTCTGTTGAGGTAATGCATGGCCACAGTGTTATCCGTCATGATCAGGACACTCTTCCCCCGCACAGATGGCAGAAAAGCCTTCAGGGCCAGCCTGACGGCTCTCAGCTCCAACAGGTTGATCTGTAGTTTGGACTCTGTCAGAGACCAACGACCGCTAGCGGTCAGATCGTAGGACTGAGCCCCCCCCCATCCTGTGAGGGAAGCGTCCGTCGCCTCCGGACATGGTTGCCAAAATGGCTCCCCCTTCATCAGATTCACTTTGCTGGCCCACCACAGAAGATCTTGCGAGACCGAGAGTGGAAACTGAACGGGATCCGACTGTTAAGCTCACCTGACTCCCACGGTGGCGCTGGCCTGGTTCGCGCTACTGTGACCTCTTCTAAGGTGATGCGCAGGGTTCGGAAGACGGACTGAACCGGGCCCCCAAATCTGGCTTGTCTGGCTCGCAGAAGTATCCTTCTGTAGGCGAAAATAGGGTATTAACTGTCTGCGGGGTAATGCAATCGGCCTCCCACTTTCCCCTCTCACCCTCCTTGAAACCCTTCTGTGATTTCTCGTAGCGTCTCACCTTAGGGTCTGGAAGGACAAGCTCTCCATTCTGCTTCTGATGCAGGGGCGCGTTGGTATCCAGTTACTTCACTGGATTTTCGGATTGGTGAGAACCAAACTTGCTTGGCTTCCAGGTACGTTTTTTGATAAGAGGTTCCCCTTGTGTCCATGCATTAATGTACTAATGCTAGTGTCTTTTTCCCCATAGGGGCCGGGGTACGGAATGCCGGGGAACAGGCACCGGAAATGCCAGGATGCGGCGCGGACCCGAAATGAAGAGGGAATGAATCAATAGGTAAGTCTTAACATGGAGATTTAGCTTTCCTTATTCCCTTCTCTCTCTCACCTTTTGTTCTGGTCTTTTTCTCCCTAGGCGCTGGGGCGTGACTGCGAATCCGGATGATCGCTGCTGAACATGGAGGCGCCCTGTAAAGGTGAGTGGAAAGCGGCGCTGCAGCGATCGACGCGATGAGCTTTTAAATTAAAGTCTTCCTTTTCAGGATTGTCGGCGAGATGTCTCCGGGATGCAGATTTAGCAGGTAAGGACTTTTCCTTCTTCTGTTCTCTTCTTCTCTTCCTTTGCAGGTGATCCAGGATGCTGGCAGGCGTGGCAGAAGTCAGGATGCAGGAGCAGACACGGTGAGCGTCCAGCTGCTAGATGCAGAACAACGCGAAGCACGTGTGGCTGTTCGGGTGGGGTTTAAATAGCCTTGGAAGAAGTTCCAGGTATGTATCCTTCCCCGACCACGCCCGGATGGTAAATTAGTCCCACAGGTAAAGTAGTTCCTTTCGGGCCTCAAGGAGGCCGGGATCCTGCAGCATGGTCTGCATCAGGTAAGTGCACCCAAGCATTCCCATAATGAGCCTGGCGCCTATGGCGCCAGGACTGATGTCTTTTATGAGCCTGGCGCCATAGGCGCCAGGACACTGGGCAAAGGGCCGCTATATGGGGTTGCTGGGTCCTTCCTTGGGGACTGGATGTCTGCTTTAGGGGACGCCGGGCTTGAACCGGCTCCCCGGGAACGGGCATCATGACAGCGACATCTTGTCTGAGAATTGGGACCACTGCATCTTGAGGACCCATTGCAGGGATGGTTAGGCAGAACCCTCTGCAGTACCTTTAGGGAGCACTACAGACAATTGAGTCTACGAGTGGCAGTACAATTTCACCTTTGGTACAAGCCTGTACTACACAGTTATAGTAGTAGCAGTAGCGGAGCAGCCAGACTTCTCTCAAGAGCAAATGAGCAGTAATAGGGATTACACAAAGGCCCACAATTACTGTGACTCAAACAAACACTGACTCAAGGTTTCTGGTTAAACAATAGAAGTACATTTATTTTTAAACCATCTGTACACAAAACACTTCACTTCTATTAAACAAAACCACACTAGATATACCACACAACCAATTCCTTTGATTCAGGTCAATTCAAGGTAAGTACATTGGGGTTTGACGGACTGGTGTTGCGAAACAGAAGACGTTACTGGGGGTTTAAGCAGCGCTTACCTTTTGACAGTAATGGCAGTTCGGTCTTACGAAAGAAAAGCGTACCGTGGGAAGAATTGTAACCGTAGTCAAAACACATATAAATAAAAACCAAGGAAAAGGGGATAAAAATCAATACTTTTGTCAAGGCACTCGAATCACAGGACGTATTCTAAGAAACAGATAAAGTCAATAGGCCGGCGCCAGTGTCAAATGGAGCAGGGCTCTGTTGTCGAGGATCACACGATTAGAACAGTTCGAGATTAACGTTGCCAGGAGTACTTGGATATTGACAAAGGGAGGCAAAAGTTATAAGAGAGAAGGAAGAAAGGACAAGCCTTCAGCAAGGAAAAGGGTTCACCCCGATTCCTCAAGGTCGGACGGAGAGAACGACCAAATGGACACAGTACCTCATTAGAATGAAGAAAGCTGGTGCCACGGCAGTTGTTCCTGGTAGTTCTTGCAGACTCACGGTTCCTGAAGCTTCAGTCATGGGGACAAGGACGACGCCTGGAGCGATCTGCACTACCCAGGGATGAGGCCAGCAGCAGCAAGCAACAGTGAATAAAAGGTGCACTCCTTTAAAACAGGAGAGGGCTCTTCTGATGGCAATCCGGACCACTACAGCTTTGTGCAGCGATTTCGACCCAGGAGAGGATTCTCTGGTTGTAGAAAGGTGAGCTGGTTGATCCCACCAGGCTCAAGGGAAGAAGACTCTGGACTGGATCTTCTCTGACGTTGAAGGGTAGATAGCTCAAGACTGCAGTAGGGCTTCACCGGGACTCGGGAGTTGCAGCAGCCGTCTTCTTCTCCACTTCTCTTCGGTTCTTGTAGTTCCAGTGGCGACTGATCTTCCAGCTCAAGAGTCCTGCCTTTTATGCCAAAATCCCCCATTCACACAGCCTGGCGGTCAATCACACAGCCCGGACAACCACCTCAGCCAATGGACACAAAGTGCGACCTGGGTCTCCAAGGAGACCTTGTGCAGGGGGTTACTAAACCCCTCCCTCACATTCAGTCCACCTAGACACCCAGACCCCAAAGCCATTGAATGAGAATTCTCCCTAACAATCTGCTCCCTGAAGGCCTCTGTCTCTGGTGGAATGGGCACTCGGCTGGCCTGGCAGCGGTCTGTGGGCCAGACGATGCACTGTGCAGGATGCAGCTGGAGAGCCACCTGGATATGGAAGCCTTCAACAGGGCCTTCCTGTGATTCACAGGTCCAAAGTTCACGAAGAGTTGAGATGTATTTCGAAAGTTCTTTGTGCGTGCCACATTAAACTTCAAGGCACGAGCAACGAGCAGTGAATGCAACGTCCTTTCCGCCGGCGTAGAAGGATTCGGGCAGATGAATGGCAGAACGAAAGGCTAGTTGAGATGACATTCTGAAAGAACCTTCAACATCAAGGATGGGGTGGGTCTAACACACCACCCTCTTAGTGTGGAAGGACAAGTATGGCTGCTTGCAGGAGAAAACTTGGATCTCCTCCGACCCGCATTGCCGAGTTGATGGCAATTAGGAAAGCAGTCTTCCACGAGAGTAACTTCAAAGGGGTTTGATGCATCAGTACAAAAGAGTGCCCCATGAGATTAGTCAAAACCACGTTGAGCCCCCAAGTTGGAGCAGGAGCCTACACTGGTGGAAAAGTCCTGAAGAGGTCTTTAAGGGCTTACCAGGCACCCTGGTGTAACGTCAGCCAGATGCACATTGATGGAGGCGTGAGCAGATATGGAAGGAGAGGTGGAGCTTTGACTAGCAACAGCGTGATCTTCAGAGTCCAGCACCACACTAACACATTTCCATTTGTGGACTTAGCACGACAACGTAGAGGAAGCTCTGAATTTGGCCAGGATTCTTCTTGCATTCTCTAGTGCTGCAGGAGCCAGGCCGTGAGGCTCAGCAACGGCGGTTTGTGGTGCAGGATGTCCAGTCTTCTCTGGAGAGAAGTTCGGGAAGTGGTGGCTGTCAGATGATGGGGACGCCGACAAACAGACCAGGTCCTGGTACCCGATCTGCCAAGCCCACGCCGAGCGATGTGCATCATCCTGCAATGACCTTGTCCGAGCTGATTACAAGTAGCAGGAGCGGAGGTAAAGAGCCCCTACCACGGGAACGAGAAGGCATCCCCCAGGCTCCTCGGCTGAGGAAACCTGCTGGCAAACATCTGGCCCTTGGTACTTGGCTGCCGTCGCAAAGACGTCAATCTGGAATTGACCCACTTGCGGAAGAGAAGGGACACTTGATTCTGAAGAAGTTCCTACTAGTGGTAGGATCGCAGTTCCTTGCTGAGTGAATCTGCAACAGTGTTCTTGATGCATGCTAGGTGAAATGGGACGAGGCACATGTCCTGAAGACTGGCCCAGTGCCACAGGGACTGTGCTTCCAGGGAGAGTGCCGGGGAGCATGTCCCACCCTGCTTCCGGATGTAGCAAATGGTGGTGTTGTCCTTGAAGATCCTTAAAACCTTCTCCAGCAGTTGAGGCAAGAATGATTTGAGAGCACAGAAGACTGCTAGGAGTTCCAGGACCGTGATGTGAAGGTCTTTTTCCTCTGTGATCCAGAGGCCTCTGGTGTGAGACTGTCTGGGGTGGGCCCCCTACTCTTCCAGGGAGGCACCCGTGGTGGCCATGGCCTGGTACAGTGGGATCTGAAAAGGCGCTCCTTGCATCAGATATGGCCACACTCCCCACCTTCATAGAGCTTGGCAGAACTCTTGTTTGAAGGCGACCTTGTCTGACCAAGCGCCCGTGATCTGCAGTCACTTCGCACCCAGGAACTCTTCAAGAGGTCTCATCAGGAGCCTGCAAAATGGAACAAGGTAGATGCAGGAGGACATCATCCCAACGACGACTGGATGGCTCGCATTGTTGCGGACTGGTAAGACGACAGACGCTGCACCTTCCCCAGGATGGCTGTCACCCTCTCCTCTAAGGGGGTAGCCAAGCATGTGACTGTGTTGAGACGGGGCACCCAGGAAAAGCGCTTTCTGCAATGGCTCCACGCAGGACTTCAGATCGTTGGAGAATCCGATCCCCATGAGAAGGCGAATGGTCTCAGCAGTGTGCTGGATTACCAGCGCATAAGAGCGGGAGCGGATGAACCAGTAGTCCAGGTAAGGGTAGTCGTGGATGCCCTTGAGACGTAGATGCGCTGCTACCGGGGTCGGGCACTTCTGAAGACCGTTGGTGCCGATTTCAGGCTAAACCGCCGGACCTTGTGCCGCCCCTGGACCACAAACCGCAAGAACCTGCGATGCTTTGGATGGATGGGGACGTGGAAATAGGCGTCCTCAAGGACCAAGGTGACCAGGTAATCTCCTTCCTCCAGTTGGTCAAACATGTGCATGCATCGTGAACTTGTGGGATCTCAAGTACTTGTTGAGGCGCCTTAAGGCTAGATCGGCTGCCACCATCCAGACTTCTTCCGTGCCAGAAAGTATCTGGAGTAGACTACGGAGTCGCTGAGGGACGGGCTCTATTGCTCCCTTTCTCAACATGGTCTGAACCTCCTGCAGCAGCTGGGCCATGTGCAGTTCTTGACGCACCACAGGAGGAATGCGAGGACACTTGTGTTGGAACGCCAATGGGTGCCCCTGATGGAGAACATCCAGCACCCATTTGTCCATGGCGATGGTCTTCCACTTGTTGATCAAGTTTGGTAGCCGGCCACACACTGGGGTGTGAAAGGGGGGGCACATGGTCAGGCCAGCTTGGGTGTCTGCATGCTGGCCTGTAGACGAAAGGCCAATCTCCTCTGCCTCAGAGTCCTAAGAGACCGTGCCATCTCTGTATGTGTCTTAATCGATTGGAGCATCTCGTCCAAAGCCTTTCCAAACAAATAGTTGCCATAGAAAGGTATTGTTAGGCAGAATCCTGTGCAGTGCCCTTAGAGACCACTACACACAATTAAGACTACAGGTGGCAATACAAGTTTTACCTTTGGTACAAGCCTGTACTATTATGTCACAGTGGTAGCAGTGGCAGAGCAGCCAGGCTTATCTCAAGAGTATATGAGCAGTAGCAGAGATTACACAAAGGGACCACAATAACTGACTCAAGCAAACACTGACTCAAGGTTTCAGGTAGAAAAATATAAGTACATTTATTTTTAAACCATTTGTTATAAACACAACACTTCTATTAAACTTAAACAAAAACCACACGTTAAATATACTACAACTAATCAATTCACTTTGTACAGATTGTCTCAAGGTAAGTACCCTGTGTTTGAATGAACCGGTGTTACGAACAAAACACGTTACTGCGGATACGATTGCGATCACTTTTTGACAGTTCAGTCTACTAACTAAACGTGTATCCACGACATGAAATGCTACCGGGGCAAAAACACGCCTAGCGCCTGAGATACCCAGAGGGAGTTGGAGGCAAAAATCACAGGCAATATTTTGGTTAGGCAGACAAAATCGAGAAACACTCAGACAAGAGTTCAAAAGTCAAAGGGCCGGAGCCAGGGTCAAGTGACTGCTGGGGCCTGTTGGCTAACATCACAAAGTCAGATAGTTCACGATTCAACGTAGCCAAGAGTACTTCGATATTGTCAATGTTCGGAAGCAAAAGTTAGAAGGAGGGAAGACAAGGGCAAGCCTTGGAAATGAAGAAAAGGGATTCACCCAGTTTCCTCAAGCAGAACACAGTACCTTATTCCAAGGTTACCAGACATTTGGTAGAAAAAAAAGGTCGACAGGACAAATGGTCGACACCATTTGGTCGAAAACCAAATGGTCGAATTTTTTTTTCTTTTAGTATTTTCACTTTTGGGGGGGGGTCCCCCGAACCCCCTTTTTTTCCCTAAACGAAAACCTAATAAATATATATATATATATATATATATATATATATATATAAAAAATTTGACCATTTGGTTTTCGACCAAATGGTGTCGACCATTTGTCCTGTCGACCTTTTTCTTTCCGACGAAATGTGCGGGCACCTATTCTTCCAATGGTGCAGCTGGTGCCCTGGCAGTTGTTCCTGTTGGTTTCTCGCAGACCCACGATTCCTGGAGCTTCGTTGTGAAGGAGGACATCTGAAGGGGGTCTGCACCACACAGGGATGAAGCCGGCAGCAGCGACAGCGAATAAAAGGTGCACTCCTTAAAAACAGTAGAGGGGCTCTTCAAATGGATATCCGGACCACTACAGCTGTGTGCAGCGATTTCGACCAAGGAAGAGGATCCTCTGGCTGTGGAAAATGAGCTGGTTATCCCCACCAGGCTCAAGGGAAGAAGACTCCGGACTGGATCTCCTCTTAGTCGTTGAAGGGTAGATAGCTCAGGACTGCAGCAGGGCTTCACCGAGACGGGGTAGTTGTAGCAGCCGTCGTTCTCTCCGCTTCTCTTCGGTTCCTTGTAGTTCCAGTGGCGACTCTCTGACTTCTAGCCCAAGAGACCTGCCTTTTATGCGAAAACCCCCCATTCACACAGTGCGACTTGGGTTTCTTAGGATACCCTGTGCAGGGGTGACTACACCCCTCCCTCACATTCAGCCCACCTAGACACCCAGGCGCCTTGAGGAGGGCTTCTAGGTAGACGCCCGCCAAAAGACAGTGAACAAAGGCAAACCTAGTTTGCCCCACAAAGTAAAATACAAGAAGGAGTTTCACAAAAAGAAATGGCGAATAAACCGCACCGGAGCCAAACGAAAAAGGATTTGGTCAAGCGGGTTTAAGTTTGAGGCTAACACGATAGCCTTCAATATTACCACGGTTATATAAAATAACCACAGTAGAAATTTAGGGTACATACCACTGCCACCAGCCATGTCTAAATGAAAAGAGTGAAACAATGCTCCAAGAGGTACAGATGAAGAGTTAAGAGTTAACCCTTACAGTACTCCATGTAAGATGGGGTGTACTGGATCTGTGGTTAGTTTTGACTAAGTAAAGTTAATGGTAACTTTACCCTTTTCTGGGGGACATTAGTCACCTCAGAAATGGTGTCGGTGGGAAGTCTAAACGACAACCCTGTGCCACTGCACAAAAGGTGCTGTCTGACACCCACAAAGAAGGGGGCTTCTGGAGTGGTGTACTCCAGAGCCCACAATCCCAAAAACAGGTAAAAACAAATAGCAAAATACAGGTAATAGTGGTGAAAAGCTCACACTCTTACCAAGTGGAAAATAAACTACTCCAGAGAACCAGCAAAGCTGCTGAGGGACTCACTAGGTAAGGGAAATTAACCATGAAATGAGAATTCTCCCTAACAGGCGTGTCCACCACCTTGGCCTGCACGTCCGCTCTGAAATCAGTGGCCTTCAGCCAACTCTGGTGCCAAAGGGCCACCCCATTGCACATATGGTAGAAGCCAGAGTCTGCAATATCCAACACCACCCTGATGGCATGGTACAAGGCTACTTCGCCCTCTTAGAACAGGGCCAGGGCTCCCGGTCATTCCGAAACAGGATAGCCACGGAGTTGGGGGCCTTGACGGTGGAAGCCGCGGTGTAAATGATGCGTTTCCCCACTGCATCAATATTCTTCCCCTACTGGCCAGGAGGCACCATGGATGAGGATGATGGGCTTGCAGACCGCTTCCTGGAGGCGGCAGACGCCATGTAGTCTGGAGAAGGCTGTGATCTCAAGCACCTAGGGGCTGAGTACAGGACCCGGTACTACTTCTCCCATCTGTCACTTTTGGGAGGAGCGGTATTCAGGGTCTTCATCAGGTCCAAAAGATCCTCCCAAACATTGTCCAGCAAAGGGATGGACATGACTGTCTTCTATGAAGACACCAGGCATTGAAAAAAGGAACCCCTCCTTCTCTTCCGGGCCAGATTGAAGAGAGCAGAAGCCCTCGAGACCATGGCATGAAAAGAGCCAGCCTCGCAGGTTTGTCGGTGTAAAGACTGGAGGGGGTCATCTGTACTCCTGCCCTCTACATGGCAGAGTAGAAGCACAGAGCACCCGAGCCTAGATTCTCTAGATGGTAGTATGGACGAGCAACCAAGGCTTAAGCTCTCAGGAGGTGATGCAGGCTAGTTCTTAAGTAGTGTAGTCCCCACGCCACCCTCAAAGGAATCTCCACACACTGTGCTAACAGTTCTTCATATAAATAAGATCCAAGATATATACATCAATTAATAACACACAAATATATACAATGTCTATGTGGTACCACTCTTAAATGTTGACTCCTTTAAATGCACCAACTGCTGACAGTTTCTAATGGCATACAAATCAAACAGTAAAGTGGATCAGCATAGGAAGGAAGACAAGGTAGGTTAAACAATGGCAGAATGGTACGTTAGCTACTAAGACACAGTTCTGTGTGAGGATCCCCCACCTGGGCAACCTGTAATAAAGGGTATTAACAAGCCCAGTTCATTAATGTTAAAATAGTCTTGTTTACTGGTCAAGAATGTTCCACTACCCCAATGCACCCGAGTTGAGCAGACTTTTGTCGACTTGTTCCTCGTGAGTGGACTCCCTTTAAAGCAGGAGCCACGGTTGTCGAGATTCCGTGAAGAAAAGGTGATCACGGTCGTCAGGACAGCAGCTTTGAATTTCGTGGTGCTCGTCGAAGATCGATCATGAACGTCCTGCGTAAACAAGGCGTGCTGTGCACCTCGATGACAGTTTGGTGCTGCAAAGAGCACTCTGATGTGCATAGGCCATGGCTGAATCTTCACTCGTCGGCGTATTTGTGGACTTTAGGTGGCGGGAAACCCACTGGCGGATTGTCCACGGTCGTCAATGACCTCGTCTTTCTCTGGGTGGGACAAAGCAGTCGGCTGTGATGGCAAGAGAGTCCTTGGTTTAAATGTTCTTAAGCAATCATGGAGCGTTGCGGCTCCGGTTGGCGAGGTCACGGCGATCCTCCGAACTTCGGTCGACGGTGATGGACGTTGACGGCCTCGATGTCCTGGTGCTTTACTTCTATGGTTCTCGGCAGACCCATTCTCCGGTCGACAGCCTTTGGGGATTGACTTCCAGGGTGCCTTGATGAAGATCAGCTTCTGCCGATGTTCCATCGTAGCTCGGGGAGAGGTCTCCCAAAGAGGTCCTCTCTTGGATCAGTCCTTGACACAGCAGCTTTCGGAGTCCGTTGACGGTGAGAAGCAGCAAACCATCAGCTTGGCTTCAAGGAGAAGCAGCTTTAAGTTTCAACTTCAGCTTCTGAACAATTTTGTTAAGTGAGAGGTCCTCAGATATACAGATCTGTTCCTCATTAACACTGCTGAGCCAAGCTCAGTCAGCCAATCAGCCTCACAGTGCATTCACTTTCACCAAGACCGCCATAACATGGAACGTGGATTGGGACAAGCACCCAGCCTTTAAGCACACCACACTGCATTCATGTCAGTTTCAGGCAGGGCTGTCTCATTCTTTGTGTCTCACACACACAGATACCAGACCCCCATAAGATGGAATGCATACTGGTCACACACTACATTCACCCAGGTCCCACCCCAAGGGTGTACCCACAACATACAGTCACTGGGAAGGCTCCAGCTGGGAGTACAGGACAAGGACATGGAGGCAATGTCCCTCCAATGCATTTCCAGCACCACAGTCGCCACCAAGCGACTTCCCGTCCGCTGGGACAGTCATCATACTCATCCGTATGTGTTGCTGACGTGTCCCTGTTAGTACCTGTGTCGGTGCGTGTTGGGTCCTCCGCCACCAGAGTTAAAGGTCTCCAGGGTGGTGTCGGCTGCAGTGGCGCCGGCCAGCACTTTGGCCCTGCAGGGCTAGGTTGCTGCATCGGCCTTGGAGGACTTGTCCTGGGAGGACTTCTAACCGGTGGCCTGGGAGGGGTGTGAATTGGCCCGGCACAGGGGCAGCCGGCGACCTCTGCTGTATCTCCAAAACCAAGGTGTGGAGTGTAGTCAGAATGTAAACAGCTCCTCGCTGAAGCACCTCACCGGTAGATAAGGCTCCCTTCCTGGGAGACGCCTCTCGGGACAGGGGCCCAAGACCTCCTTCATGATCAGAATAGTAGCCTTCGATCAAATGGTCGGAGTTCGCTTAGATGTGTGAGGGCCACCCATGAGACCCCCCCCATCTGCATTGACAGCGGCACTCTTACCGGTCTGGGGAGGAAATCAATGGGAGGCAGCAGCTCCTTTCACAAATCCTTAGGGAATGAGGCGACAATGGACACCTGCACCCTGACCAGCTCGTCTGCCGTGGTCTTTGACGGAGCCACTGCAGAACCCAGAGGCTACAGAGGCAGAGCCACTCTTGGGGTAGTTGTCGTCCTGACCATAGACACCACAGTAGTGTTAGGCCCCAACTTCGCGAAGTAGTGATGGTCGTCGGCCAATCAGGTGCATGCGAGGTCGACAGAACCATGGTAGTCCACGGAGCAACCGTCAATGAAGATGGTTTCCTGGAGGAGGAAGTAGTGATTGATAGGGTCGTGGTCTTGGTTGACGAAGTTGTCGACGGGGCTTTCAAATTCTCCTTCGTAGCCTTATCCTTAAACAAAAATCTGTGCTTCAAAGGGGTCAAAGATTCCTCACAGAAGGCACACCCACCACTGGCAGGTTAACAAAGAACAGCCTGGCAGCCTCACCGTGGACAGAGATGGAGACGGGGAACATATCCTACCCGAACTAGGTCCTGCAGCCGCGGCGACCATAGCGAGAAAGGACCTCTTCTTGTCAGAGGGAACCCGCTCGTGGGACTGGCTGTACCTGGATGAGGCATGAATGTGTCGGAGGCCTTCGCCTCCTTGAGCCACGCTACCAACCTTCGACAGCGGTGTCGCTTCGTTTTCACTGGAAAAACGCAGCAAAACTCTTATCTGTCCTGGTCAAGATGCAGGCAATATAGGCACTTGAGGTGCTGATCCTCGACAGACATTCCGCAGTCCACATTTCGTGCAGATCTTGAAGAGACTCCTCTTCTCCTTGGACATCCTCGAGGTGCAAAGTAGGCCCTAGCCTGGGCCTTCCGAAATTCGAATAGAGAAGGTCCGGTGATGGAGGCAGACCTTTGCTTGAGTTAAGGAGATTTATAATTTGAATGCTTCATTCCCCTCTCCCACTGATGACCCCCTCCAGACTCCCAGGAAGCAGGCCTGACCAAGCCTGAGCCACCTCAACAGAGTGCTGGACGCCAGATGCGAGGAAAGTCCGAAGTGGTATCCGAGAACCACTGTGGTGCTATTTGCTTGAGACGTGAGAAGCTGAAACCCCAAATTGCCACTGATTTCAAGTTTGCCCACTGATGCCGCCGACCTTCAATGTGTAGTGCAGGAGTCCCCGACGTCCTCCCTCTTGTCCCCAACCACTGAGGCCCAGTAACAGGATCTGCAGACCTACACAGGAACAGAAGCCAGTTGGACCCAATTTCTTCAAAAGAACAAGTTACTTACCAAAATGGTAACGTTCTTTCGATGGGATGTTCCTACGACTTATTCCACATCTATGACAGTTGCAGCCAACAGCTGTGCCCTTCGGAAACTTTTCAGAAGAGGGCGTCCTGCGTCGATGGCGTTGAGCCGATGTCCCTCGAGGGCTTCCGTCCAGGGGCGACGTCACCGGATGTTATATATAGGACGCACGGCGCCCATTGCCTCAGTTTAGTTTTTTCCCCCAGAACGTGTGACACCAGTCTCCTGCCAGTATAACCTGCTACAGCCTTGTGAAAATGGAAGCTGCAATAACAAGGGAAATTCTCCAGAGGGGCAGGCTGGGAGGGCGATGTGGAACAGCCCATTGAAAAAACGTGACCAGTTTGGTAAGTAACTTGTTCTTCGAAGGGATTGTGTCCTCCGATGTATTCCACATCTACGACAGATACCCAAAGCAGTACCACACTATAGAGGAGTGGAAGAATTTAGAATGTGACAGAGTACCCAATCAAATGGCTGAATAGAGGACTGCCTTACCAAAGGCAAAATCCTGCCTATGGATGGAGTCCAGGGAATAGTGTTTAAAAAAAGTATGGAGAGAGGGCCATGTGGCTGCTTCACAAATATTACGAATAGGAACATCCTTTTGTAGAGCAGTGGAGGCAGCCACACCCGTAGTAGAGTGACCCGTAAGCCTACCGGAGGGTCCTTCCCCGCCAAACGGTAGCACTCAGTAATAGTCAAGATGATCCATCTGGACAAGGTCTGTTTGGAAACAGCCTGACCCAAACGGTGTCCAGCATAACCAACAAAAAGCTGATCATCCACTCTGACCCGGGACATCCGTTAAAGATAGAAGCTCAAAGCTCTCCTAGGATCCAACCTATAGATCCTCTCTTCCTTACCAGGATGCGGAGGAGACTAAAACGCTGGAAGAATAACCTTCTGTCTCAAATGAAATTCAGACACATCCTTCAGAAGAAAGGAAGGTCGCATCTGCAGGACTACCCTGTCCTTCTGGAAAACAGTAAAGGGTGGCTTGGCAGAAAACCACTCACTCTGCGTGCAGAAGTAACTGCAACTAAAAACACAGTTTTAAAAGACAACAGTCTCAATGGCCAAGAATGTAAGGGCTCAAACGGAGCTCCCATCAGAAACTTTAAAACCAAATTCAAATCCCAACCCGGCACCTGGAAAAGGGACAGTGGGAACACAGACAGTCCTTTCAGAAAATGTGAAATCAAAAGAATCTTAAAGTAAGAACACTCTTTAGACAAGCGCTTAAATATGGACAGCGCTGCCAGGTAACCCTTAATGGTACCCACTTTAAGACCCTTGTGGGCTAAAGAAAGCAAAAAAGACAATACCATAGGAATGCAACATTGGAAAGGATCCACATTCTGTCCCCTGCACCAGTCGCGGAACTTCCACCAATGGTACAGGGACTTAGTTGCGGGCCACTTGGCCGAAAGCAACACCTCCATCACGTCATCCGGGAGGTGCCAATCCTTGTATCTCAACCTTTCAGATACTAAGCATGAAGGTTGAGAGACCTGACCTCTGGATGGAGAACCTGACCCCCCCCCTCCCATAAGAGCAGATCGTCTCGGTAGGGAAGACGGCATGGAGGGCAGATGGACATGTCGAGAAGGTCCGGATACCACGCTCTCCTGGCCCAATCCGGAGCAATGCGGATCATTCGGGAACCGAACCTCCGCAACACCTGAGGAATGGGAGGGACTGGAGGAAACGCATACAGCACCACAAACGCGTCTCCCAAGGCTCCTCTTGGAGGAAATTCCCATGAGCAGAATCTCTCGCACTTCCGGTTGACACTGGTGTTATTTAAGTCACCTCAGCGTGTAGCAAGTGTCTGTGTGCCATCTCAAATGGGTACTTGCTGATTTTGAGAAACTAAGTGTGTATTTTGGAGTGCATTTGTGTGATACTCTTATATTGCCCCTTCTGAGGAAGGCAAACTGACTGTTAAATTAATAATTGTTTAAGCAAGAAACCTTGAGTGTAAGTGTTTATTTGGATACTTGTCACTGTGAATCTCTGTAAAAACCCTACTGCTCACATTGACCCCTCTTGAGATAAGCCTGGCTGCTCCGCCACACTACCAACCTGTGTAGTACAGACTTACACCAAAGGTTGAGTTACCTATTGCCAGGAGGACAAGGTTGCTGTAGTCTCCCAAAGGGTACTACACCCAATCTTGCCTAACAGATAGTTTAATGAAGTCTTACTTCAAGTGGACTTTAGGAAAACGTCCTTAACAGCCAGCAACAAGTCCCCGCCGCCGGTAGTCTATAGTCAGTGGATGAAGGCAATAGAGAAAAAATAACAAATTTACTTGAAAAATAGTATAATACTCTAATGTGAGGTCTGGGTGGAGCGAGATGGTGATCTTGATAATTTCGGCCTGAGAGCCCCTCTCCTGGTTCCACGACGCTGCGAAGTGGAGTTGAATCCTCCTCATCATGAGTCTTGTGTGGGGGATGGCCAACAGTACCGCTGCAAAAAGGCCCAGTAGATGCTGGTACCACCAAGCCGAAGTGGCGCCTCGGCTGAGGAAGTGGCACGTGGCCCTCCTGATAGCCGCAATCTTGTCCTCCGAGGGGGAAGACCCTCTCGGAGTGCGTGTCCCAGATAAGGCCCAGGAAGGTCAACGACTGCGTGGGTTGCAGCTGCGATTTCTTGAGATTGGGCGAAAAGCCCAGGTCGTGTAGCGTGTTCATCAGTGCATGGGAGGAGTGGTGAACTGCTTCTTGAGATGTAGCCCTGAGGAGCCAGTCGTCTAGGTAGGGGTATATATGGAGGCCCTGAGCCTGGAGGAGGGCTGCCACCGCATTCATGAGTCTGGTAAAGCCCCTGGGGGCCGAGTTGAGGCCAAAAGGGTGGACCTTGTACTGAAAATGGCACCCATGATCCTGAACCAGAGGAAAGAACGGTGGGGATGCCAGATCGGGACGTGCAGATAGGCGTCCTTCCGATCCAGGGAGCACATCCAGTCTCCCCTGCATAATGTCTCAGCAATAAAGGCTGGCGTCACCATCTTCAACCTCTGGAGAGGTAAGGAGAGGTTGAGGGTGGAAAGGTCCAGTACAACTCTCAGGCCAGCCTGGTTCTTTTTCTGAATGGCGAAGATCCTGGAGTAGAAGCCCGATCCTCGCTAGGAGGCGGGGACTTCCTCCACGGCCTGGCTCAGGACGAGCGACCGAATCTCCGCCAAAAGAGTTGCTGTCCCAACTTGTGGAAGGGGAGGAGAGGAGGGAGGAGAGGCAGGAATAGGTAGGCGGTACCTCGAGGATACTACTGACGGGATGCAGGGGTCCGCAAAGTTCTGTGTTAGGGAGAATTCTCTTATAAGGCTAATTTCCCAAACCTAGTGAGTCCCCCAGCAGCTTTGCTGGATTTTTGGGGTTTGTTTTTTCTCCTGCTAAGAGTGAGACTCTTTTACTCCCACTCTTAGGCATGATTTGAGGTATGTCTTTGACTTGGTATGTGCTTATGGGCTTTCTTTTTACTCCATAGGGTATCATCTGTTTTCTGTATGTGTGGTACACAGCACCCTCAGTGCAGTACCACAGGGGTGTTACAGTGACCCCCGAACAGACTCCATACGCTGGGACTGACTACGGTCACCCAGGGCATGTAAAGTCGCCATTGGCTTTACTAGTCCAAAATTGTGAACAGAACCAGTACAAACTATCATATTGTGGAAGTACTGGTAAGGGGTAATTTGATTGCCCCTGGGTCTGTTTTCGAGGGGGCACTATCCCGTCCCCCCTCGTCGGGTTTCTGGCTGGTGGCAGTGGTTACCAAGCAAACTATTCCACTGGAATATTCTCTATGGGATTTTCCCATTGATTTTAAACTCACCACTTTTTGATAAAATGTTAAAGATACCGCGGGTTTATTTATTTAATTTTAAATTCACGGTTGGGTCTTTTTGCCAGAACTCTTTTCTAAAATGGCGTTCGTGTCCGTCTCTGTAACTCTGACCAAGGTCGAGCCCTTTGTTCCACTTTTTGGAGGCTTCTCCACAGAAGCCCTCCAAATGGTGCCACTCTGTCTGGGTTCCACAGGAAGGGTGGAGGGG
Source organism: Ambystoma mexicanum (assembly GCF_040938575.1). Classification (NCBI taxonomy): domain Eukaryota; kingdom Metazoa; phylum Chordata; class Amphibia; order Caudata; family Ambystomatidae; genus Ambystoma; species Ambystoma mexicanum. The sequence goes on from NC_090932.1 coordinate 1,533,010,351, forward strand.
GGAATTGGCACCCTGGACTGCGTTGCCTTAGCAACCCAAGTCGCACTCTACTTTGATTGGCCCAGTGGTGAGCTGCCCGGTTCACCACTTAGCATGTGTGATTGACAGCTAGGCTGATGAATGAGCAGGGCCTTTGGGACTAGAACTTCAGAAGTCGCCACAGGACCCAAGAATCCGAAGAGGGAAGAAGCTGAGCCATCTGCAACGACGACACCACCGGTGAAGCCCTGCTGCAACTACCTCACCACTTTCCCCGACGACAAGAGAAGATCTTCTACTGGACGAGTCTTCTTCCCCCGAGCTGGTGGGATCAACCAGTTCGCCCTTTTTGCCTTAAGTCTCTTGGTCGAATCTCTCGCGCCAAGCACCCCGGCGGCCGGATAGCCACGCTCACCACTTTTGACCACGAAGAAAAGGACCGCATCTTTTACGGGAACTCCACGGCTGGTTTCATCCCTGTGCAGTGCAACGACTCCACGTTCCCTCCTCGTCGAGATCTTCTCTTCCCCTGGTCGGAACCACGAACTTCAACCACTGCCAGGAACAACTGCCCCGCTGGAGCTTCCTTTCTCTTTAAGGTACGGTGTCCTGCCTGGCCTCCCTTTCTACAGATTGCTAAAGGTGACCCTTAAATCCTTGCCTTCTAAACTGGGTTGGCTCCTTCTAACTATATCTTTTGAATCTCCCCAACCTCTTTTGAACACTCTGCAAAGACTTTCAGTGCACTTTAAATCGTGTGATCCTGGGTACATTTCGCTTTGCTCCATTTAAAGTTGGCCTGGCCTATTAACTTTGGCTCTACAGTATAACCTGCCTTTCCCCCCTTGCTCTGAACTATGCTCTGCCTTTTTCTCTCCCTTTAACTACATTATCAGAGTGCCATCCTGGTTAAGCGCTCACATCTGTTCTAACAAATAGTAGTGTTTTAACCATGACTTGTCTGATAACTATTAAGGGAGGTGTGTATACTTTACCTGACTGTTTTAACTTGCTTTTGATTGAGTGCGCTAGTATATGCCATAAAGTGTGTTTTAAATAAATAATTATATACATTTTATACAAAGCTCTGGTCAGTTTTTGTTTGCTCTACTGTGTTTTGGCCCTATTGTGTATACTCTACATACTGCCCTACTCTTCTTGAGAGAAGTCTGACTGCTCAGCCACAGGTACCAGGTAAATCTGGGAGGTACCAGGTAAATCTGGGTGGTGCGGACTGCTACCAATTGGGTTTACTGCTTACTCCTGTAGTCTTAATCTTTTTGCAGTGTTCCCCAAGGGAACTGCACAGGATTCGGCCTAACATTCTGTCACCAAAAGTGTGCGTGAAGAGCAAGCCTGCCCCCCCCACTGGCGACACGTGGACATTACTTTTTACCCGCGGAGGAGGGGGGACTGGAAAAAGCCCCCCCCCTTTTTGATGCTTGCACCGACTAGGGGGTCGGCAAGCTTTCCGGCTGTCTAGACCTCCGTTCCTGGAAGCCGCAGAAGCCTCCAGATGAGTAACCCTTATCCGAGCGTTGCTGAGACGGAGTACGCTTTGGGCATGGTTTTTGTCAGAATGGATAAAGACTTGGCCGTCTGAGAGCTGCTATTCTTCTTGCCCAGCTCTTCGTCTGTGCTGGAGTGAAAGGTGACTGCCCTCGAAGGGCAGGTCTAGAATACGTTCCTGGACATCCGGGTTGAACTTTGTTGCCCGGAGCCAGGCCATCCTTCTCATGTCCGTGGCAATACAGATGACACGTCCAACGGTATCAATGTGTGCCAGAGTGGACTCCATGATATCCTGAGCCACGAGCTTGGCCTCGGATAGCCCCGCCTTGAAACGCGATTGGCGGTGGGTGGGGAGTTCTGTGAGGAAGTCGGCAATTTCCTGCCATAATCTCTGGTTAGCGGGTGCCAGAATGGCGTCAACGTTTGTCTGTCACAGGTGCAAGGAAACATTGGAATACAGCTTCTTACTGTTGTTAGGGAGAATTCTCATTCTATGGCCAATTTCCCTCACCTAGTGAGTCCCCCAGCAGCTTTGCTGGAGTTTATTTTTTCACTTAGTAAGAGTGTGAGCCTTTTTCCCCACTCTTCCATGTGTTTTGCCATGTGTATTCTTTACTGTTTGTGTGATTGTGGACTCTGGAGTACACCACTTCATGAGCCCCACTTTTTAAGTGTGTTACACAGCACCTTCAGTGCACTGAAACAGGGTTGCCTTTTAGACTCCCCACGACTCATTTTCTGAGGCTGACTACTGTCCCCCAGAAAAGGTAAAGTTGCCATTAACTTTACATAGTCACTTTAACCACAGATCCAGTACAACCCATCTTTCATGGCGTATTGGAAAGGGTTCATTCCTAGCACTTTTCATCTGTGTCTCCTGGAGCTTTTTTTCGCTCCCTTAACATTAAGACTTGGCTGGTTGCAGTGGTATCTACCCTGACATTTCTACCATGATTCTACTATATAAACGTGGCATTGTTCCAGGCTATTATAGTAGCCTCGAACATAAACCCGCTTCACCAAATATTTTCTTTTGGCCCCGGTCGGGTTTATTCGCCATTTCTTATGGTTAAAGTCCTTCTTGTGTTTTACTTTGCGCGACAAACCAGGTTTGCCTTCTTTGTTCACCGTCTTTTGGCAGGCTTCTGCCAAGAAGCCCTCCTCTTGGCGCCTGGGTGTCTTTGTGGGCTGAATGTGAGGGAGAGGTGTAGTCACCCACTGCACAGGGTATCCTTGGAAACCCAAGTTGCACTTTGGCATGATTGGCTGGGGTGGTTGTCTGGGCCGGACAACCCCCCCTGCTGTGTGATTGACAGCCAGGCTGTGTGAATGGGGGATTTTCGCATAAAAGGCAGGACTCTTGAGCTGGAAGTCAGAGTCACCACTGGAACTGCAAGGAACCGAAGAGAAGCGGAGAAGACGACGGCTGCTGCAACTACCGAGTCCCGGTGAAGCCCTGCTGCAGTCTTGAGCTATCTACCCTTCAACGACAACAAAAGATCCAGTCCGGAGTCTTCTTTCCTTGAGCCTGGTGGGATCAACCAGCTCATCTTCCACAGGCAGAGGATCCTCTTCTTGGTCAAAATCGCTGCACACTGCTGTAGTGGTCCGGATAACCATCTGTAGAGCCCCTCCTGTTTTAAAGGAGCGCACCTTTTATTCACTGTCGCTCCTGCTGGCCCCATCCCTGCGTAGTGCAGCTCACTCCAGACGTCATCCTTGTCCCCACAACTGAAGCTCCAGGAACTGTGAGTCTGCAGGAAATCTACCAGGAACAACTGCTGTGGCATCAGCGTCTTCAAAGAATAAGGTACTGTGTCCAGCTTCGAGGAACTAGGGTGAACCCTTTTCTCCTCACCCAAGGCTTGCCTTTGTCTTCCTTCCCTCTTATAACTTTTGCTTCCTGTGTTGACAATATCCAAGTACTCCTGACAACGCTGAATCTTGAACTGTCTGGCTGTGTGATCCTCGACAACAGGGACCCGGTTCCACTCGACATTAGCACAGGCCTATTGACTTTTATTTTCCTGTCAGCAAATGTTCTCCGATTCTGTCTGCCTTGACAAAAGTATTGCCTATGATTTTTGCCCCCAACTCTCTTTTGTTAACTCAGGTGCTAAGTGTGGTTTTACTCTAGTAACATTTCTTTCCGCGGATACCCGTATCTTTAGTAAGACTGAACTGTCATTCCTGTCAAAAAGTGATCGCATATGTATTCCCGGTAACGTCTTTTGTTTCACAACACTGGTCCGTCTAATCATAAGGTACTTACCTTGAGTTGTCCTGTACAAAGGGAATTGGTTGTGTGTAGTGTATTTTTCGTGTGATTTTAGTTTAATAGAAGTGAAGTGTTTTACCAACAGATGGTTTAGAAATAAATGTACTTTTACTTTTCAACCAAAAACCTTGAGTCAGTGTTTGCTTGAGTCATAGTAACTGTGGTCCTGTGTGTAATTTCTACTACTGCTCATTTGCTCTTGAGATAAATCTGGCTGCTCTGCTACTAATACCACTTTAACAGTGTAGTACAGGCTTGTACCAAAGGTGAACTTTTATTACCACTTGTAGTCTTATTTGTGTGTAGTGTTCCCTAAGGGCACTGCTCAGGATTCTGACTAACAACTGTATGCCTCCAAGGTTTTCTCCTCCTTGCCTAACTGCGCCGACGAGGACGACTGAGGCTTGGAGTACAGTGATGCCGCAGCGATCACCGAGGAGTGTGGCTGAGGATGGGAGGAGAGCAACAGTGTATCCCCCTCCATCTGCCTGTACTTTGCGTCCAGGCGGCGGTAGACTGGCTGTCATGATGCCTACCCAGGGGCATCCGAATCGAGTCCATTAGCCCAGGGAGCAGGCATCCAGATACTTGCTAAAACCCCAGCAGCACCGGCTGGGGGCTGTTTAGGTTCAGTCCTGGCGCCTTAGACACCAGGCTCATCTTAGAAACCAGTCCTGGCGCCGCCAGTCTCATAGACATTACTTATCTCATGCAGACCATGCTGCAAATGAATCGAAGCCAACGTGAGGCCTGGATGGGACTATTTTGTTACAGGGACTATTTTTTACTCGGGTGTGGTTCTGGGGAACTTCTTACCTAGAACTACTTTGGAGACTATTTAAACCACGCCCGAACAGCAGCACACGCTTCGTGTTACTCTGCATCCTGCAGCGTAACGCTCACCGTGCCTGCAAGTCAGCATCCAGTCTTCTGCCACGCCCGCCTCGAATCCGGAGCTCCTAGAAAAAGGGGAAAAAGGAAGAAAAGGTTAGATCACGGACATTATTTTAATTCCTTACCTGATTCCGGATCCAGCACGTCTCCGAGCCTGGAAAGGACATTATTCCAGCACGCATCGCATCGCCAGCAGCAGCGCTGCTTTATACTCACCAGTCCACAGCATCTTTCGACTCGGCGCTGCCTCCATTTTCTTCGTCGAACTCCAGCACCTGGGGGAAAACAAAAGAAACAACAAGGTGAGCCGACAAATACAATCTTTTACCACCATAGGCTTACCTGATTTACCACCGAAGGCATTACCCGTTAATATTCCTCATCTTCATATGCCGCACCTATAAAGGGAGAGAAAACAACAAGTTAAACTCATGCAACTTTTACCGGACAGTGTAATACAGACTCTTACCGGAACGCCATCAGCTGCCTCCAGGCAACATTCTTTTGAACCAGCTGCAATTCAACAAGGGAATGGAACAAGAGTGAACATCGGACATATTGAACTCTTTGAACTTTATAAACCCCAGAGTCAATATTCCTCCGGAACTCCTCTAGTACCTTCAAACCAGTGAAGTAACTGGTATCTAAGCGCCCACGCATGCCATGCAGGATGGAGAGCTCATCATTTAAAAACAAAGTGAGGTTACTAAAAGGGGATATCAGAGGTGACAAGTGGGCAGAACGAGAACAGTGGGAGGGGGCCATCACTAAAATCCACGGGTGGCTAAATAGCTTTCTCCACTTGCAGGAGAATACTTCTACGGATCAAGCAGACGAGATTAGGCGGACCAGTCCAGACAGTCATCACGGCACTACGCATCACGTTGGTGGAGATGGCAGCTGTCCGGGTCCGATCAACGCCCCTGTGGGAACCAGGAGAGCATAACACTGGCTGGACAGAGTGGTGTTTAAGTCAACCCTTTTTGGCGAAGGACACCACGTTGGTCTGTAGTGGAATTCCTGTTCTGGCAGACGGGCGCCTTGTGAGGACTTCGGCGAGGATGCCCGCTGCCGGCTGTTCTACCTGGGGCTGGGGGAGGCCCAGGTATTCCGCCAGGCCCGAGATACGTTTGTCCTGGATGATGGTGTGTCAGGATCCTCCTCCTCATCAGTATCCTCCTCCTCATCAGTATCCTGAGGATCTGGGGGATGAGTAGTATCCGGAGCCGGAGGCTGGGGCACAGGGACCGCCGCCGGAGGCTGAGGAAGAGGAGGCAGCTGGTATGGAACTGCCTGCGGAGTAGGCCGAGGAGCCGGAGGAGGCTTCTGCGGAGGAGTCTGTGGTGCCACTAGCATAGCAGGAAGGACTTCCTGACTGCGTCCTTGAAGATAGCCCCCATATCTGGAGACTTCATGAGGCCGAGGAACCTCTCAAAGATCTGGTCCTCGCTGGCTGAAGAGGAGGAGGGCACCGACGGGTTAGCTAGAAGCAGCTGCCGACCCGGTACATACGGACGCAAGGAAAAACAGCCTTGCGCATAAAAAGGGTAGGCCGTAGGCCACGTACCTGGTTGATGCCAGTCCCCCCTCGATACTCTTTCATCGCCGAAGTCCTGCAGAGGCGAACGGGTATCCTTTTCTGGCACGTCGGCCATTCTGTTGAGCTGCCTACCACGTGGCTGCGACGTGTTGCTCGGCAGTGCAAGCCTCTGCCAAGTCTCTTATGTGAGGGGAGTGCGACTTGCCCTGCTCCTTGGGCCCATGCCCGGTAGGTGTATCCACCTCAACCCGGGGGTTGTTAGAGCTGCGTTCAGGCGCCCCCTCGGACGTGCTGCTGGCCGAGGGGCTATGCCCTGTTACCATTATGCTGGTACAAGTGCGGAGCCCCTCGGGCGCAAGCCCGGTAATAGAGCCTAGCTGCCCCTCAACCTCGGCACCGGGAGGATCCGAGGACCCCTCAGCCCGAAGGCCGTTAGCTGTAACAGCCTCAGTATGTGTGTCGGTATAAGGACCAGATCAGTCCCTCCCACGTAGGAGAGTCCCTGGGAAGGAGTCTCCCTTGCGAGGTGTGGATGAAAATATAGGCCCTACCTCAGGCCTGGATTGATGTTTCACAAACCTCTTGAGATCCTCAGAAGGAGACCGCTGGAAGAGCTCCCTCCACCTGGCTATTCTGTTCTTTAGTGCTTTTGAGGACAGCAAGCCGCACGCCGATCAGGCTTGCCAACCGTGGTCTGGGCCAAGGCATTTTAGGCAGAGTACGTGGGGGTCTGAAGTTGGGAAGGGCCCGTTGCAGGATGGGACCCTGCTGAACCCTGTCGGACGACATGAGGCGGGGAGTAGCTGTAGCATCTGAGGAGCGAGTACCTATTGAAAAAAAAGACAAGAAATAGAGGAAGAATCTGCGCGTGGAATTACATGGCCGAAGCCAAACCCAGACACACTGGTGAATTCGGACCTGTTCCCGCCAACGCGGAAAAGGGGACTGAGGTGTGGCGCCGGAAGACGGAGTCAGGGCAGCGTATGCTCCCAGGGCTGCACCTCCGCACACCTCTAGATTTAGAGGGGAAGATGATTTTTCTGGTGAAAAAGGTTCCGTCTCCCATCCCTCGCGACGGACGCCCATGCAGTATGGAGGAAAAGGGACGGGACGTAAGAGTAAGGTGAATTATTGCCCTAGACTATTCTCACTCACTCCCGAGACTAAGCTTTGACTGCACTTCCACTCTAGCATGATTGGGTTTTGGCTAATCTATCAATGTCTTCCCGGTTTACCATAAATAGGGTGGCCTCCTAGAATCCACCCCATATGGCCCAATTTTGGAAATCCATCTTAACATGCAGTAAAAAAGAAATGTGCATGCAACTTCAAAATAAAGTAGTTTATATTTTTTTTATTTATATTGTTTTACAGTTTGGCCTCACACTTAACACTGCGTCCTTTCATATATATTAGAATCGAAGTATATTTTATCCAAGTGAAAAAAGAAAGTATAAAAATGTACATTTCATTAAATCAGTGCATGTATCCAAAAAGTCGGTTGTGTATTCTGTGTCCATTTCTTGTTCTTTCCATGATTTTTTCCCCCAATAATGCATAGTTCTGAAAGTCAATCAAAAGCAGCTTCCAATCAGGATTTGTTCCCATTTCTCTTTGGGTTCGTAACTGATCAGTTCATCTGGAAGCATCTGTCTGAAAATATTCCTCGTTTCTGCAAGCTTTGGGCAGTCGATGAATAGATGGTATAATAACTCTGCTATGGTGGCTTCATCGAAAAATCTGCAGTTTTGTTTTTCTGTAGTAATTTGTCTTGTATAGGCTAAATACTCTCTGGTTGGGAGGATGTTTAGTCTGAATCGGAGAAAAGTCTCTTAAGTGAGTTCAAGGGAATCTTTGCATGTATTTTGGTGGTTCATTGATTGCTCTGATATCATATTGCGAATATAAGGCAAGTTTATAGTTGTTTTGGGCTTCTCTTGTCTGAATCCAATCACATTCTCGAAGCTGTGTTTTAGTTCTCATTGGTCTGTTGGTTAGCATATCTGCACTTATTTCATAGTTTTTCATGGTTGCAATACAGTATTCTTTCCATCTCAATACCGTTGGAGTAGATATTTCTTCTCGGATGTTTTTCAGGATTTTGATTGCCAGAATATCCTCCGTTGTTATGGTCTTTCTGTAAAGTGCAATATGCTTCCATTCAGTTAATTATTTTAATGACCGAGTGCCTAATTCATGCCGAATTCGGGTGGCTGGATATCTTTGGGGTAGCCATAATACTTTCCTCCAGAATATCCCTTCAAGGACTGTCCATATTGGTGTTCAGTAGGCTCTCACTCCCGTAGGTTATGATAGGCGTGACTCTTTTTTTATATAGAACAGGAGGATTGGATTAAAGGAGAACTGGGCGTATTTTTTATGGATAAGGCCCTGTCGTGCTAGTGAAAGTTTTGTTTTTCAAATGCTCTGCCCAATGCGTTTTAATCTGTGCCTGATTTATGTGGATTCCTAGGTATTTGATGGTTTGCACATTTGAGTCTTTGTTTATCATCAGGTAGGATCTTTTTGTTTATCTTTTTCGTGGTTAGTCGCATTATTTGCGTTTTTTGTTATGTTGATTGCCAGGTTGTTGTCCTTAACATATTCCTCGAGAGCCATCAGTCTTCTTTGTAAACCGGTTAAGGTTGTGTCGAATATGACCAGGTCGTCGGCGTACAATATGTAAAGGTATGGGCGTTCCATTAATCTTTGGAGGATTTGCTAAAATGTTTGCTTGGTTTTCTTGGATGTCATATATCCAAAAGTTAAATAGAGTGGCTGCTAGGGGACAAGCTTGCTTGAGGCCTCTAGCTGTTGGGATGGAGACTGAGACTATGCCATTTGATGTTAAGCGTACTTTCACCGAGGTGTTGCTGTACAAGGCAATGACCGGTTCTAATATTTCAGTAGGACATCCCCAACTGTGTAGTTTGTTCCCCAGTTTATTTCGGTCCACACTATCAAAAGCCATTTGTAGATCGATGAATGCAGCATTGATGTGGCTTCCGGTTCTGATGGGCTCTTGCTTTATGATATTAAGGATTGTCAGGTTTATGCTTGTTCCAGTATTTGACAAAACCGGTCTGACGAGGGTCATAGATGTTTTCCTTAGCGGCCCATCCATTCAGTTTTTTGAGAAGCATGGATGCAAATATCTTACCTAAAGGATCCAACAGCGCTAAGGGTCTATAATTGGTTGAGCAGTCTTTCTCTCCCTGTTTGTAGACTGGAATCAATGTTGCAGTGTTCCATGTTCTGGTCACCTTTCTCTGTTCAGAAATAGTTCTGAATAGTTCTAAGCACAGTTCTGTCCACTCTGCTGGGTGTTTGATGGCAAGATTGCTCAGCCCGTCAAGCCCGGGGGCCCGCAAAGTGTTCAGATGTTTTATGTGGTTTAAGATTTCTTCGCGGTCCCATAGTTGGAACCATTCATGTGTTGCGTGTGTGTATCGTAGATCTTGATTTTTCCCTGGTCACTGTAAAGTTCAGTGAAATGGTGAATCCATTTTTCTTCCGGGAATTCAGATAATTGTTTTTGGTTTATCATATTTTTGTTTAGTAGATTCCAGAGTCCGCTTGTGTTTTTGCTACCGAAAAGTTCCAGGACTTGTTCGGTATCATTCTGGAGTACAATGGGTTTCATAGCTTTCATCCAGTTGCGGTGTTGTTGTCGTCTCACTCTACGGACAATTTGCGGTGCCACGATTGGATCTTCTCTTTGCCCTTCCCTTATACATTTATGTAATATTTTTTTCTTATTGGTGATAAGTTCAAGGTTACAGTGGTTGCAGGTTAGATAAGGTTTAACAGTTACTCTATGTTTGGTTTGTTAAGGCAATAGCAGCCATTTATAGTTTATTTTGTTTCTTGGCGATATCTGTGATAACAAATGTTTCCTTCAGTGTGCAAACCTGAGATGCTGGTATTCGCAGTCGGTTAGTTGCTGCATTAATTTCAATTTTGCTATTTGTCTCTTTGTTTAAACATTGATGGTTCCATGACCAGAAAAGGGATATCTTATGGGGGTCGCTCATCTTTGTCGGTATTACTTTTAGCTGTGTAGCTTTATTTGTGATCTCACTGGACGCATAGATGTAAACAAGGTATTCTGTGGATTTGCCTCTCGACCATGTGGGTTGTGGTGGAACGTCTCCTTTTATACTCCCGTTTAGTAGGGTTAAATTTCATAGTTCCATCTCTCTTATCCATGATTTTATTTTTTGTTATTTCTCTGGGTTGAAGTTTTCTCCCCTGAGTTCTCCTGTATGTATCAGCCTGGGGATATTTTGTTCTCGCTGTATCTATGTTGGTAGTGATTATATCTATGAACTCCAATGTCCGGTATTGCCCTGGGATTCCACTAGATGTTTAAAATTATTAGTTCTTTTTTCTTTGTTGCCTTAGTTAAATCTTTTTTGTTTCCTCCTATTTCTAGGATGGTGATTTGTATACAGCCATTAGGGTTTTCTGATTCAATTAGCAGCATGTTTGATTCCATCTTCCAGAAAGTTAAAAGACCCGCCTGGGGTCTCCCTTTTGTTGCCTAAAATGGCAGGGTTGATGCAATTTAAATATCCATCCATTGTTTGTTTAGCTCCAAGCCAGGTTTCCTGTAGGCAAATAATGTCGTAGGCATAGTTCTTGTTCTCCTGTTTTGAATAGATGAGCAAATCTTCTTGTATTCCATGAGATTAGTTTCAATTCTTGTTTATTTACGCCGCATTCTAGTTAAGTGTGGGTATTTATTTTCTTTGGTTGATTCTCAATTGGCGAATAGGCACAATAAATTGCTCTATTGTTCTTAGAATGGCTTACGGACGTTCTATCATGCGAGTCGGAACTCGATGGTTGTTTTGCAATTCCTTTCTTGTTTTTTTGTTTGGTTCATATGGGTTTTGTTTTATCTGGAATTTGTAGTGTTTCGGGTAATTGTTTCGTGCATGTGAATCCTAATTGTAGGAAATGGTGTTTGCACCTCTATATTCTCGTCGTGTCCTCTTGATTGTGTAAGCAGATTTCCACAGTGTCCATTGCTTTTTTGTTTGGAAATTTGACTCATTTTATGTCATCCGTTCTGAAGATGTTGAACGTTGGAATAGTTTGGAGCAAGCGCAAACTGTTTGCTCTATTCATTATCAAACCATCATTGGTTTTCGCTGTCCTTTGTAGGTAGGTAGATGTTTTTTGTAGTTGGGCTCGCGGATCCCATAATGTTGGTAGTTTGAGTCTTTTCGGGCATTTTGGGGGTGAAGATTTTGAGTCAGATGAGATTTTGGTACTGTTTGTTTCCTGGTTTGGTACGATTGGTGGGAAATTATCATTTCCCCATGTTTCTTCTGTGTTTGATATTTCTTCACATGAGAATGTCATTTATTGTAGAGATTGTTTGCCCTTCTGTATATTCGTCAACTATATACAGGGAGGGTGATTCTTTCATTAACTGAACTTTTTCTTCCTCTAAGGTATGGGAATTATCTTCGTAGGTTGATAAATTCATTAGGGTGTCCAGGGTGATTCTATCTTCTACGACTTGGGCTTCTGCTGCCTTGAAGTTTTTACCCATTTTGTTTGTGTTCTGTGGTAGCTTTGTTTCTACTATTGTTGTGGTTTGTTGTTTTAATTTTTTTCCTGGCTGTTGTGTCATTTTCAGTGGGAAAGTCAAGTTTCTTAGGAAGGCCCAAGATCCTTCATTCTTTTTTGTAGATTGCTTTGGAGTTTTTGGATCAAATTTCCTTTTTTTTATATCCGTTTCCTTTTTGTTGGTTTTATCAAATATAGAGAATGATTCTACTTCATTTACTTGAATTGCTGATCTCGGGAGATGGTTTCTCATATTGGATTCTGCTTTTTGTGCTAGCAGGGGATCTTTGCTGGCTGGTTGACTCTTTGCTAATTTCCCTGGCTTAGACATGGCCTTGATGACCTGATTTCCTTTTAAATTTGGAGTCTTTTCTTTTGAGTGTTCTTTGGGCTCTTGATTTTTACTTCCCTCATTGTGTTGAGTCTGCGGATGGTGTTCTGATTGAGTGCTAGTTGGTTCATTCTCAGAGCTCGGTTGGTTGTCATTATTTTGTGTATGGTCTGGTATCGGACCGCTGCGCGCTTGGTTGGTCAGTTTTTCTTGCGTCTTGTTAGTAGCTTAAGTAATGATGTTGTAAGCTGTTCATTTTCGATTCGATCCGTTCATGCAATTTCAAAAAGTCTCGCTTGCCATTGGGTACTTGGTTTCAGTTTCATGGTCAAGTCGAGATTCTAGTTTGGTGATAAAAGTTTTTATGTGGATTTGTTTTGTATGCATTAATGTGATGAGAGTTGCTTGGCCTTGAATCGCGTCTTTTAGGACTTCATATAGTTTGATGAATGGGACCAGGGCTTGGCTGGATGCTGTGATTAACGAACTTTGTAATTCTGCCATTGTTGTGGGTAAGGATATGTCAATCTTTTCTCTGCTCAGCTCGGAAAGGCATCTCTCTTCATTTTCTATGTTATGGTTGTTTTTTCTTGTTTTTGAGGGGACATAACTATCATTGAGGTCTCTTGTTCAACATGGTTGATCAGTGGAGCAGATTAACTTTGCTGTGTTTGTTTGGTAGTCTTTCTGTTTTGGAGTAGTTAGTTGGTCTGGTTCTCATAGGTTCAACCTTGCTGGGAGAAAATTTCCAAATATTAAGTGACGCTTCTCCTGATTTATCATTATTGATTCTACTTCATTTATATCGAGAGAAAGCCTGCCATTATGCGTTTCTCAGGGATAGTCTCCCTGTTTTTGTTATATGTGGCTTCTGCACGTGAGTGTGTAGTTTTTTTGCCACATTCTCTTGGCTTGTATTGCCTTCATCTTCAATTGCGTTTGGCTTTCTGATTTTTCACTTTGATTGTGTGGAGTTTCAGTCTCAATATGAATCTGTGGCATGGTATCCATCCGACAACACCTCTAGTTCCGATTCAAAGGTACCAAGGGATCCAGAAACATCTACACAACAAACAACTGAGAATCCCAACCGAACAACCAGTCCTTCGTCACAAGTGCCCTCTGCCTCGGCTTTTTTGGGCGCACGCCCAAAAGAACCCAGAGGGGGAGGAGGAAACCTAAGACCCAAACCACAAACAAGACTCCAACTAAGAACAACCTATATTCATATCTCAGACAGAACACTCAGTAAGATGGAAGAAGACACATTACAAAAAGGATTGAGTTTCGTACTAACATATGGTACCACATTATTCGCCACTAAGATTGAACTGTACAAGTTTGTAAGAAAGCTGAAGTTGAAAGTCTTCTTCGAGGAATTGGAGGTTCAAGATAAACCTACCAGTATGCCTGACTTCCAAGAATTTCGTGCAAAAAGCGGATTCATACCACCCATCTCCGTACTGTCCATCGATATTTTCCAAAAACTCGTCACACGAGATCTTGAACGCATCAGCTACAGAACTCCACCAAATAAGAATCTCAAACCCCACGAGATGAGACTCATTAGAGACCTGTACGGTAACAAAAATATAACAATCCGCCCTGCAGACAAAGGGGGCGCCTTGGTTATTCTAAATACTGCAGACTATGACTCAGAATGCCTGAGACAGCTACAGGATCAAACCACATACGCCACTCTGGATCATGATCCAACCACCTCTATAAAACAGAAACTGGAGAAATTGCTTGATAAAACATTAGAATTGGACTGGATCAATGAAAATAAACAAATGCCTAAGGAACAATCACCCCAGAATTCCGAACTTTTACACATTACCTAAGATTCATAAAGATCCGATTAAACCTCCTGGAAGACCATTAGTCGCAGGCATGGACAGTATAAGCCAGCCTTTAGGTGTTTACATCGATTTTTTCTTACAACCCCTAATTCAAAAAAAACCTCGCCTTATACCCGAGATACCCCTAATTTCTTACAGCAAATCAATTCCATCAGCCTTTTGCAAAATCAGCTAATGTTTACTATTGATGTCAAGAGTCTATATACCTCCATACCACATGACCTGGGAATCGAAGCAGAAGAATCGAAGCTGTTACTACAATCACCGGATGTTCGAGCACAAAAATAATTCATATTAACTCTCCTAAAATTCATTGCTGAAAACTCCTACTTCCAATATCGTAACCAATTTTTTCTGCAAACATCAGGGACGTTAATGGGGGCCACCATGGCACCAACATACGCAAACTGTTTCATGTATAAATTTGAGCTTGATCACATACTCAGCAAGCAAGAATGGAAAAAGGATATTCATTTAGGGACACGGTATATCGATGACATTTTTGGAGTTTGGTCAGGCACCGTGGCAGCATTTGATGCCTTCTTCGTGTACCTTAATAACATCGACCAACGTATTCAATTTACCAGAGAAACATCACATGATACGATTACCTTTCTTGATGTACAAATAATTAAAAAAGACACCGGCTATTGCACTACTCTCTTCCGGAAACCAACTGACCGTAACAATTTGCTGCATCGCTTGAGTTTGCATCAACCGAGTTTACTCAAGAATCTCGCATACAGTCAACTACTTCGGGTTAAGAAGATTGTTAGTGACCCAGAAGATTATATTTCACAACAACTTGAAATGAAAGAAAAATTCCTCAAACGGGGCTACACACCGGATGAAATAGATTCAGCGGTACAAAGGGTCAATACTCTTGACCGTGACACTTTACTATCCGCCTCTAAGAAACCAAATAGGGAACTTAAATCACCAGTATATGTGTTGAAATTCTCCATTCAAAGTAATAAGATCAAGAAAACAATTAAAAACCATTGGAGCATCTTTAAAAATGATATAAGGGTACAGAGCTTGTTCAGTGAACTACCAGTGTTTGCCTATCAGTGGAGCAGGAACCTCAGAGATTAACTGGTACACACGAGACCACCTCCCAAAGAACCAATTACACAACGCACTGGTACGTTTCCATGCCTTCACTGTATTAACTGCAACTCTGATCAAGGGCAATGTCATCTTCCATCCCCGTACAGGCAAGAAGATTTTCTTGAGAACATTTGGAACCTGTGACAGTGTTAACATTATATATGGCATCAAATGCCTATGCGGGAAGTATTATGTAGGCCAATCAACCAGAACGGCCAAGATCCGATGGAACGAACAACGGTCCTGTATCCGCAATGCTAACCTCAATTCAGCTGTAGCCCACCATTGGGTCGAAAATAAGCATAACCTCACACAAATAAGGTTTCTGATCCTGGAGGTTTTAACCAAGAATAACCCACACAAAGATTTGGGCCAGCGGCTCAACTGAAGGGAGACCTTTTGGATTGATAAGCTTGGTAGTTTGGCCCCGAACGGTCTTAATGAGGAGATCAATTATCATTGTTATATCTAATATTGAAGGACAGAGCAAGTATACCTACGTTTCCTACCACCATGTGTTCTATTGCTTAAACTGACTAATGGAGTCAGTGAATTCATGCTTCTTACTGATGGTTTTCTTTATTCATGGCTCACAATGTTGCTTAACAACTTGTATGTAGTGTTCTCTCTATCTATCGAGCTAGACACCATGTGGTCCAATTGCTCCTGTAAAAGCTGCAACCTTGCCGCACGTCCTGGACTTTGTCTGGGACCTGAGGTGACGCCCTTGGGCGACACCTTCCGCGACAAGGCTGCTTTATGCTAACTAATGTGATGATTCATTTCAAACTTCCCGAGTATCTCAGTATTAGTCATATACATTGTAAGCTGGGACTTATTTTGAGTATTTTTTTCTATTTTCATGATTTCTGATTTTTTTCAATTTGTTCTCATTTTAATTTTGTAGACCATCAGATTAAGTAGTATAATTATTTTTTGTATTCATTTGAGCTCCCATTTACCCGCAAACCATATCGTAATGTGCCTTTCTGTCTTTCGTGACCACGTGCGGTCATGTGGTCTATTTAACAACCGTTGCCTTGACAACGTTAGTACACGGTAGTCAGAGACTCTGCTCGGCTGCGTCTAGAAGGACACTGACAATCCGAACCACTCACGGTAAAACAACGGGTCCCACGGGATCAGGTTGCTACACTAGCACACACTTGCTCACAGTAATTATACTCTTGCCCTGCATTACAGCCGCAGGAACCGCTGCATCTGTCCCTGTAAACCACACGCGTTACCTGCAACGATTGCTGGAATTTTTTCTGGGTATCTACGAGGAACGCTCTTCCCGTACTTCCTCAAGTAATTGGCCACATTAAACAGGTAATTGAGCTCTCAGATTACCACTTGAATTAGATGTGTTTACCAACAGCCCCCTCATTTTTTATTTTTTTTTGGCAGGTCTCCCACGGAAATTTCAACCTATTGTTATGTGTTATGCTTTAATCGCATGATAATTATGTGTTTTCACAATTAAGTACATTTCCGTTTTATTTTCTCAACTGTCACGTTGCAACCATTGTTATTGTATCATACTGATCTGCAATAACATACTTGCCCTGAAGAAGGAAATTTATTTCCGAAATGCCTAGGCAATTTATGTCTGACTTGTTAATGAGCTGTGGCAATTGCTTCCTCACTAAGAATGTATTAGTGATAGCGTAATTATGAGTTTTTTCTGATAAATCATTCTTGATAAACAATGGATTCCTTTATTTGAATAAGCACATTACTTTGGATACATTACTGAATTTCCTTCAACTCACAGGAACTTCTTACCCAGGTTGAGTCTAATAGAGAGCGGCTGTGTGACCCAGTATTTTTTTCTAGGTCTCCTGCTTCTTGTGTATTTTGAGTCAGGGTGTCTCCAGACTCATCACAGCCAGCTTCCTTTGAACGATTTTTTGAACAAGACGTACTGTTATCATTGAAGCATCTTTTTAATTTCAAAACATTTTTTATCCAGTGGTGCCCACTCATTTTTTCCTCTCTGTGGCATGGTTTAAATTGGTCTTTTTTTTTGTTGGTGTCCAAGGTCGTATCCTGCTTCGTTCTGGTCGTTGGTAACATTCGCTTGTGTTGTCGTCTCTGTAGTTACTAATTGGTTGGTAGCCATGATGCTTTGTTCAGTCTGTGAATCTGACCTGGCATTGGGTTTTGGTGTGCTTGGCTTAGAATTGACCATTTTTTTTGTATGGTCGCAGCTGAAATCGTCTGCTTGTTGTTTGTTCCTGATGCCCGACTGTCAGTGGAGTTCTTATTTGCATTGGCTGGGATTGGTGTTGTCGTCTTCGATATCGTCTATGGTTTTATTGGGATCTGCAGCGGGTTGCAATCTTGCCCAATGTCTGGTCAGAGGGCCTGTAGACGCTACCATTTTAGATCTTATGATGGTTGGATCTTTAATTGTCAGGTTGTGCTATTAATCTTCTTGTCCAGAGGAGTGCCGTCTCCTTGAGGCTACTGGATCAAAGGCTTTTTGGTCAACAGTATTCGGTTAACTTTTTGCAGTTTTGTTGTATTCTGCTGGCAATAAAGAGATTCGAAGTGTGCTTTCCGGATCAAAGGCTCTGGGCCAGCAGTCTCCGGTTACCTCTTTACAGTTTACAATTGCCAGATTATCAGATGCAGATTGTTTTGTGCGGCATATTGCTAATTACTGCTTTCCGTGGTCTAAGGAATATGGACAAGTACCTATGTAATCTTGTGCTTTGTTTCGCATGACTTCGTAGTTTGTTATTTCATCTAATTAATCTGAGAGCCCTCACAGTAGGGTAATGTCCAATCTGACAGGGTGAAAAAAAGTAATCTTGCTCTTGTGCCACGACAGTAGTGTCTAGTCAGATGATTGTTTATTTGCTTCTAATCCGTTTCACCTGTGATTGTTTTAGTGAATTAGGTGTGTATCGAGTCTTGGATGTGGTGTTAGAACGTATTTTGGGCAATGAATAGGGTCGTACTCTTACCTTGATTCTTGGAGAGTTCTTTATAGCTCTCTCGAGCGCCCAGCCAACAGTGAAACAGCAGTAGAAAACGCACCCTTGACCAGCGCGGGCTTAACGCCGCAAGGGTGTTGCTTGCAGTCTTTTGTGTTCTGCTTCCTGGAGGGGCGGAGCTCCAGATTCTGTAATCCTTAAGGCAGCAGTGTTATATTAATTTGCCGCTCTTGTGCTCACCCACACACAGCACACAAGTTCAATTAGGTCGCAGGAGGTTCAAAGCAGGGAAGGACAGCTGTTGTCACACGAGACACACCTCAGCGAAACAGTAGAAAACATGCCCTCGACTAGCGCAACGCCACAAGGGTGTTGCTTGCAGTCTTTTGCGTTCCGTTATAGCAAATCGCTGGGGGTTCCACTGATGTCAATGGAATTACAGTTGCAAAAAGAAAACAATTCCCAACAACCAGTTTCAGCAATGTGCATTTCAGATACCATTTTGCATTGACCCATCTCAGATTTCCTAATGACAGTTTGCAATACCCTCCAGTACTAGACAATGCACTTTATTACACAGGCTCATTGCACCCATCACAAAATCAATGCAAGGCTACTCATCACATACCTCACTCCAGAGTCCTCACTAGTCCGGATTCCATTTAACAGTTCAACAAATAGCGGATCGACTTTGGTGTGGATGGCAATCAGCTTTCCCAAGGCATCAGCAGCTTTCAAGCGTACTGTCCTGTTGGAGTCTTGCAGTGCTTTGGTGAAGGTTGTTTGCAGCTGGGGCAGGAATGGCTTTAGGGCAATGCCAACCTATGCAGATAAAAATATTGACAGTTATTTTTACATCTAGATCTACAAAGAAATGTGCCTCAGTACAGAGTAAACCAAAAACCCCCATAAAGATTTAACTGGAACTCAGTTATGTACTCTCCTCATTTGCCACACTAACGCTTTGTCTTACACACCAGGCATTCCAGAAAACAGCTATTTTATATAGCTTCAGGTACACCATACATCAGTATCATCGGCCATGCAGTGTACATGGGCTGCTACTCTCACAGTAAGCCCAATATACATGTATACCATGTGTCTTGACAGGCACAAAACACATGAAAACATGTTCCCCGGGGCCCAGAGTGCATACACATGACAGACCCGTAACTTTTGTTTTTTTCTGCTTACCTTTGCCAATAGTAGGCTCAGGGTCTCCAGCAGTGCCACCTTCACATTCCAGCTGAAACGATCTCCCAAGATGCGGATGAGCGGTCCAGTGATTCCAACCACAGAGGGCTTCAATGCATCAGCCGAGGTCAGCTTTATAACAAGTCCCAAAGCCTTGGCTGCCTCCTCTTTCTGATCAGGATTGCCGGTCAATACACCCTCACGCAGAACAGGAAGAATTGAGGTGACTCCCTTAGGAACGATCAAAGAAGAGAAAGTAGGGTCAAGACAAGTCCATTAAGTTACAAAGCGAACATCTTGAGTATTTAAGTACCACAACTAAGCTGAAGAAAGTGTAGCACCATTCTAGTACAATAAGGATATTACTTAAAGGTACGCTATTCATCCATGCACTGTAATAACATAATATTGAAACTTTAGCTCGGGAGAAAGGATGAGAACGTACAGCCTTACCTTTTTGGGAATGCAAAAACCTGGAACATGATCTCCTTTAACCTCATTGCCCACCATTCTGATGTCCCTGTGCAGGTCCTCAATAAGGGCTAACTGGTTCCCGGCATCTAGTTTCTATTAATATTTGTGATAAAGTGCAGGGAAAGAGAAAAAAGAAAGAAAGTTTCAGTCCGTAATATCAGGATGTTTTAAAGTAGACATTCTAACAACCTTAAATGAATTAACTAGTTCAATGCTTTAAAAAAAAAAATTGTATACATAAAGTAACATTTTGTCAATTTGAAATATTCAAACTATTGAAACGCTAGAGGTATAACCTTTCTTATTAACAAGTTGACATCTTGTGCAAACCATGTGCGTATATTCATTGTCAGGAATCGGACAAGCTAATAAAGAGATAGTCTTAATGGGTATAATGACTAACTGCATTAGCTTAATTCACTGGCAGGAACACTGTAAAACATTCAAATGAGATTTAAAATTCACACCGCGAGTATGTTAAGAAAATTCACTGGAACCAGAATCACTATTTATAGAAATACATAACCCATTAGGGTGAAAACCAATTACTGTAATCGCTAATGTGTTCTTTGATGACTTGAAGAGGTGCTGAAGGAAAATTAAAAGATGAAATGTTGGAATTTATATTGTAAATTAGCCCTAAAACGTATCTTTCCTTCACAACAAAAAACGAATTTCTTGCACCACTGCTCACAGTAACGATAATGGTTATTGATCTAGTACTCAAGAGAACATGGATTATCTTGTGTTGCTTTAATAAGTATTATTCACCTAGACAGCACTTCATGTGCTTCTGAGGACTAACGTCATCTTTAATGCATATCTGTCCTGGCTCACCTTCGTTATGGCGTTGATGGCATCCCAACTCTCATTCAGAACAACTCCGTTGGCATCATTCAGGAGCCGGATGAGACCAGATAGCAGGTTCCGAAGGTGGGCAGTGTAATCAGCCTTAGTCTTTGCACAGTAGATATTTAGGATAGTGGCGGCAGCCTGCCGCAGTCCCACCTCGGAGCTGCGAGTGGCTTCAAGCAAATCTTCAATTACAATCCTCTGCCCTGCATCATCTTCCACAGACAGGATCACTGCCTGACAGTTTGCCAACTCCTACCAAAAACATGAATCTAATTACAGAAATATGGACTTTTGATCACATTTCCGATATACATTTTAGTTTTTTCCAAGAATCACATAATGTCCCTCCATTAAGCCTTGAATTAAATGATAAACTGCTATTGCTCCATTCCATACCAGTTGCTCTTCCTCAGTCCCAAGCTTTTCTTTCAGGGCAGACATCACAGCAGGAAGTATCACATTGAGATGCCGTGTCAAAGCGTCACCTGCGACAGATGATAGGAAAGCCAAGACTCTGGTGTTCACGGGAGGACAAGTAAGCTGGATACAAAAAAGCTCTAATTTAGACGGCTTTCAATAAGACGCAAAAGAAAAAAAGCATAAAACACAAAGAGGAAAACAAAATCATAATTCCAAGGTTTGCATGACCCATTTTAAAACAGTACCATGTTCAAAGGTACACAGATATGACAAATAATTCATAGTGCCTTTCAGTTGGGTTTGAATCCCTAGGAAGCCATGCCTCCTGCCACCAAATCAACTGGAAATGCAGATACTTATATAAATCATCAAGGAACACTGCCCCGAAACGGGCAATGTTAAGCAATGTTGATGGACATTTAAAACATATCCCCAAAAAACAATATGTACAGTTAATGACGTATCGGTAACCTCCAGTTCGTTGGAGGCTTCATACACGTTGCAACAATCTGGCATTCATCAATTCTTGAACTCCATTCAATAAATGACTAAACTCCCACACCTCCCCTAGCATCCAGCAGCGCCACCCAATTCTTAGGCTGCAATATCCGGGTATCCCAATGTCCCAAGGCACAAATGCCTTCTCAAAACCTAACAATTGGGGTGAAAGCGCGTCCTGCCCATTCTCTGCAATAGAACCTAATTCTGTGGGAGAATCCGGATCAAAAAGCTGGAATATTTGATGCCAAATTTCACTTCCTCCGAAAGCACAATTCTCTATACACAAAGAACTTCATCCGAAAATTCTCATAGTTGTGACTTAACATTCACAAAATCTTTGCCCAGGGCACCAACTGGACCACATCAACAGAAGCCCAAACAAAGCTCAACGATTGCAGAATGCATAATTTAATGGTGAACTCACTGAACACATTTTGGATCATGTGCCCAAAAATACTCAATTTTCAGAGACAACAGCGACAGGATTGTTACAAATTATCATTTCCCAAAAAGGTCTTTGAGATAAGAGATTGCATGCTGTTTTTGAACATTCCCATTGGCCCCAGACTCATAATCACCTTTGGCACGAGGTAAGGAAGCACCACACGACTCTTTACAGCCATAACTTGCTTGAGTCCATCTAAGGCAAACTCTGCTAGCTCTTCTTCATCCTGTGGAAGTAAAGAAACGTTCAGAGAAAGCCAGAGAACAGAATCAACTACTTTCTTAGGAATACCAAAATTGATACAGGTACACTATTGACCAGATCTTTGATGTTATGAAAGACTTTTGTTTTGCTGCTTTCCCTCCATAGACCCATATGGAACCACACAAAATTTTACTTTCGTTTTTTACCTGTTCTGACATTTCAAGTGAGGCAACGCCTTTTTGCTTTAGTCACCATGCTTACTTAGTTCATCTATTTTGGTGGCACTGATCAGTCCCTAAGGCTAGCAGTGCAAGGGACTGTCCCCATTACAAAATTCCTGGTTGGTTTCACATTGCACACATCACCTTACAATTCCGTGTAATTTCTCTTTTTTTTATTGTCATATGGTTATTAACGAACATTTGACAAAACACAATTTGCAATTTCACATTATCTAAAATAGTACATAATAGAAATATATACACAATCAGCAATTAATTAAAATCTTAGAAAAAACACTTCAATCAAATCAGAGAAATCAATCAGTGACATCAAGTACGAAAAATAAAAAAGGTCGTGATATCAAAACTCTCTTAGGAAACCAACAACCGCTTAAACTACAGAGGTTGTGTGCCAAGCTAGACAAAGGTGCCAAAAGCAGTTCAAGCACTCGGGGGCCAACAGTGAGGGAAATCTCTTAAAATGCACCTCCTGTTTGCCCGCGAGTACAAGGCAACCCATGAGCAGATGCTCAACGTTTCAACCGTGCATGCTAAATTGCAAAAGCAACATGACACGGTTGACAAGGATGACGAATTGTAATGAGACAAAATCTCCCTAGTAGGCATCCAAATTTCATCGAAATCTAAGAAAAAGAAAATCAGCATATCGAGGGAGGAGGGTAAATCGTTAAGAATGGTGTGATTATCTTAGCAGGTTTAAAGTCAAATCTCAGATGATACAAAGAGGCAGAGGAGTGAAAAGATTCAAGCATAGCTGTCCAGTCTTGTCTAAAGGGAATCTTTTTTACTCTATCCAGATTTTCAATTAAATCCCTCAAGGATAGGTCCAAGACAGCCAAAAGTCATAGGCAGACGTTGGAAAAAGCACATAGAAACATATCGCCTCCCACCTGAATTATCATTTTCAAGTCTGAATTGGAATTTCTATTCCATATATAAACTTTGGGACGATCTTGCCCTCATAGAACTTGATACACGGGAGAGCGGAAACCTTTCCATATTTCAAATCGACCCGAAGTAACTGATTACCCATGGCAATGCCATGAGAAGAGAACCACTCCTTCATTAACCGCTTGGGCTCTCTAATGAAGATAGGGAAAGCCCAAATACATAAGGTTGTCCGCTCTTTCAAGGACCTCCAATCCCACTTGCCACTTATAACTCTTGCTAACTTTTTTCTTATTATTTAAACAAGCCACTACCTTTGTTTCGATCGAATTAATGTTAAGGTTGTGAGCGGTGGCAAAGGTTGTAAGAGCATTGATCAAATGCTGGAGGCCCATCCGTGTGATATGGAATATCAAAAAGTCATCGCATAACCAAGCCAGATGGGCTTCAGGAGTGACCAATAGATGGATGTTAAATAGGCAGGGAGCAAGAGCGCAACCCTGACCAACCCCTTTGACAGTTCCAGAACTCCTCGACATGGTGCCTTCACGATCCAGCTGAATCCTGATATTAGAGTTAGTGTGGAGAGCTAAAATGTAATCGGAGGAGCCCACCTGGTATTCTCCATCGTTGCAATTTTGACCACAGCAACTTACGGTCTACTGCATCAAAGGCGGCAGGCTGATCTATTGTTGCAAAAAAGAAAATGATCGCTACATGATTAGGGGTAAGGTTTAAGTTACTTAACTGTAACTATTGTTCTCCAGCATGGGCCTGGCATGGATTCACATGCCAGCAGACGTGGAGCAATGTAGATCTTTCCTTTCTGCCAAAATTGCCAGTTAACAATTGCATCGAACATCAGGCAAGAGTAACTGATTTTCTGTTTCTGTTGACAGCTTATAAAGAACACCACGTGTCACATGATTAGTAACACGTCCGTTTCAATATTTTTTCTTAGTCTTATTACTTACCTGCAACAACTATTGGGTTTTTGGCTTAAGTTACTTCATGACGTTACAAGATGCATCGATATTCTTTCCCATGGAATAATTTCGGAGACAATATGAACACAAAGGGGTATGCTCGTGAATTACCTGTATCCTAACCTTGGGGATTATCTAAAGTAAGAAACCATATTCTATCTTCTGCTTGAGACTCACTAGAATAAATATGTTGTTACAGCCTCTGGAGATATCGCAATTTTGCCTAAGAAGATTTTGGCATATTACGCTCATCCGAACATTACATCTAACTTTGTGGATCGAAATCAATATCCACATTAGTGGGGGAGTTCAGTTGCAATAATGGAATAGAATGTCAGTACGTTTCAGTCTGTTTTGATCTAGTTTAGCGGGACACAGCGCCCATAAAGCATCTTGTCCCGCCCTAGACCTATGTATCTGTAATTTACGGATACATAGTTTAAAATTGTATGAGCTGGTTATTTTGAGCAATCCAAATTACGTTGCTCACTTTTTTCAGAAACTACATACTTTCTAAAGCAGTTTGCGAGAAAGAGTTGATTGATTTTTATCAGTAACACCACAGGTTAGTTCAGAGCCTTTCCTTATTCTGCAGTGATATATGAATCATTATTAAGAGTTTACTTTCTAGTAATCCTATTAACTTGTTACAAATTGCATAAATAATCATCCTGATATCTATACCTGAAGAAGGGTGCCAGGCCCGAAACGCGTCGTAGATGATAGGTGGACTGTTTTCAATCGTCAACAAGATTAATACTCCCCATCAAGATATTGGGACCTTTCCTTCCCCCGTTTTTCCATTGGGAACGGTGGTAAAACGGTCTATAAAGGAAATCTCATAGACATTAAGAGAAGCAAATCAAATCCGTTTATACACATTTTTCTGTTTATAACCAATGTTATTGATGTTTGAGTTTACCAACGATATAAAGAACCATTGTGGGTTCTCTTATGTTAAGGAACAAGTTACTTACCTGTAACTGTTGTTCTCCAGCATGGGTCTGGCATGGATTCACATGCTCATGAATATTCCCCGTCGTCAGGCCGGGAATCCTCGGTATAGAAAAAAAAAAATCAGTATCAGTTTCGTTTCTGATCTGTCTTTCTTAGTAGGAACCAATCACTGGTCCCTGGGTCATACTGCCCCCAGCCAATGACTGTCCTCTCCCTAAGCCCCGCCTCCGGCAGCCATCCTCAGATTTGGTAGCACGTAAAGTGGCAGTATGACCAAGTGAAGAGCCGCAGAGGGGTAGGCGGGAGGGTTCGCATGTGAATCCATGCCAGACCCATGCTGGAGAACAACAGTTACAGGTAAGTAACTTGTTCCTTCTCCAGCATGGGGTCTGGCATGGATTCACATGCTCATGAATAAGAGAATACATAGCAGTACACACATGTACAACCACGGGAGGTGGCAACAGGCTCAACATTAAGCAATACAGCAACTCAACATTAAGCAACTCATACCTCCTCACCAGGCTCACCTTAGGCGAACAGGTTGCGCATCACTGCTTGGCCGACCCTGGACTCCTCCCTGGAGTCCCGATCGACGCAGTAGAATCTTGTGAAGGTGTGCGTCGACCTCCACGTCGCAGCCCTGCAGATGTACAGCAGGGGCACACGAGACAGGAACGCCGTGGTAGCAGCAATCGCTCTGGTCGAATGGGCTCTCGGACGGCCGGGCAGCGGTCGGTTTGCCAACCGGTGACAGTGCATGATGCAGCCGGAGAGCCATCTGGAAATGGAAGTCTTCGAGAGAGCCTTCCCTTGATTCACAGTCCCAAAGTTCACAAACAGCTTTGACGTCTTCCGAAAACTCTTCGTGCGGTCCACATAGAACTTCAGCGCTCTAGCTACATCCAGCGAGTGCAAAGTCCTCTCGGCCGGCGACGAAGGCGACGGGAAGAAAACTGGCAACACCAAGGGCTCGTTGAGGTGGAAGTCCGACGGCACCTTGGGCATAAAGGAGGGGTGTGTCCTCAGCACCACCCTTGTGTCATGAAAAGTCAAGAATGGAGGCTTGCAAGATAGGGCCTGGATCTCTCCCACTCATCGTGCGGAGGTGATGGCCACGAGGAAAGCGGTCTTCCATGACAGGAACTTCAAAGGCGCCGAATGCATAGGCTCGAATGGGGGCCCCCCCATAAGCCTGGTCAGCACCACATTAAGCTCCCACGCCTGGGCATGAGCCTTCACCGGCGGGAATGATCGGAATAGTCCCTTCATGAATTCTTTCACCAGGCGATGAGACCACAAGGACGCCCGTCCCGTAGTCCTGGTATATCAGGAGATTGCAGCCAGATGTATTTTATGGAGGCGTGAGACAGTCCAGCTTTGGCCAGCGACAGTAGGTAGGGCAGTACTTGAGGGGCCGTAATCCGCAGAGGGTTAATCTTCTGTGCACGGCACCAGACAGAGAACCTCTTACATTTATGTCCGTAGCACTTGAGAGTTGAGGACGCCCTGGCCTTTGCAAGAACCTCTCTGCAGTCGACCGGGATGTCGTACCCTCCAAACTCTAGTGCTGCGGGAGCCAGGCCTGCAAGTTCAGCGACTCCGGGTTGTGGTGAAGAATGGCGCCTCCTTCTCTGGAGAGAAGGTCTGCGTCCGTCAGCAGCTTGACTGGTGTGGACGTTGACAAGTCCAGAAGGTCCGGGAACCAGATCTGCCTCGGCCACGCCGGTGCGACGAGGATCATCCTGCACTGGGACCTCTTGAGCTGGTTGATGAGCCGGAGCAGCAACGGCAGCGGAGGAAACGCATAAAGAAATAGGCCGTCCCAGGGGAACGAGAAAGCATCGCCCATGCTCCTCGGCTGGGGTAACCTGCTGGCGAACCTCCGGCACTTGGAATTTGTCGCCGTCGCGAAGAGATCGATTTGGGTTTCGTCCCATCGTCGGAATAGTCGATCCACTTGATCCTGGCGTAGTTCCCACTCGTGGCACGAGCGCAGCTCCCTGCTGAGTGAGTCGGCGATCGTGTTTTTTATTCCTGCCAGATGAAGAGGCACCAGAAACATCCCTTGGGCGACGGCCCAATTTCACAGATCCTGGGCTTCCTTGGATAGGGCCGGGGACCTGGTTCCGCCCTGCTTTGGATGTAGAACATCGTGGTGGTGATGTCGGTGAAGATCCTCACCACCTTGCCCTTGAGGGACGGAAGAAAGGACCTGAGGGCCCAGAACACTGCGCAGAGCTCCAAGATGTTGATGTGGAGAGACTTCTCCGGGAGCCAAAGGCCTCTCGCGTGAAGATCTCCGGAGTGCGCTCCCCAACCTTCCAGGGAGGCGTCCGTCGACACCGTCACCTGGTGAGCTGGGGTCTGAAAGTCTGTGCCCGCCGACAGATGGGAGCGGGTACCCCACCACCGGATCGCCTGACGGAACGTCTCGTTGAGAGGGATCCTGTCCTCGAAGCTGCCGGTCGACTGGACCCAGCGGGCGTCGAGGAACTCTTGTAAGGGGCGCATCCAAAGCCTGCAAAGGCGTACCAGATAAATGCAGGAGGACATCATCCCGAGGAGGGATTTGATAGATCTTACCCTGGCCATGTCCGTGGCCAGCAGACGCTGCACCTTGCCCAGAATGGTCCTGGTCCTTTCCTCCGACGCCGAGGCCAGCCACGCCACTGTGTCGAGCTTGGCTCCCAGAAACAGGGCAACTTGCGACGGAACCAGGTGGGATTTTGGAAAGTTGGAGAATCCCAGGTCCGTGAGCAGCTGGACGGTCTTCGCAGTGTGCTCCACGGCGAGCTCCCTTGTCCTTGCCCGGATGAGCCAGTCGTCCATGTAGGGGTAGATGTGGATCCCCTGTAGGCACAGCCGCGCCGCCACCGGTGCGAGGCACTTGGTGAACACTCTGGGTGCCGACTTCAATCCGAACGGGAGGGCCTTGAACTGGTAGTGCCGCCTTTGGACCACGAACCTTCGGAACCTTCGGTGTCTTTTTAGAATGGGGATGTGGAAGTACGCATCCTCCAAGTCCAATGACAGGAAATCGCCCTCCTCCAGCTTTCCCAGCACGTGCTGGAGGGTGACCATACGGAACTTCTGTGCCTTGATGTACTTGTTCAGTCGTCGTAGGTCCAGGATGGGGCGCCATCCTCCTGTCTTCTTTTTTACGAGGAAGTACCTTGAGTAAACTCCGGAGCCCCGAAGCCTCTTTGGGACAAGCTCGATGGCACCCTTCTTGAGCATCGCCCTTACTTCCAACAGTAGTTGAGGGATGTGATTTTCCTTCCTGGCCATGGGTCGAACGCGAGGGCACTTCTTCTGAAACTCGAGGGCGTGCCCTTGGGCCAGGGCGTCCAGCACCCAACGGTCAGTGGAGATGGAATCCCACACGCTGACGAACCTCGCCAGCCAGCCTCCCACCGGGGTGCTTCGGCGGGGGCCCGACCCCACGGTCGGTTCAATCTGGTTTGGAGGCCGCCTTGCCTCCTTGACCTCCCTGTCGACGATGACGGGCACCACCTGACTTGCCGCGTCCCCTGTAGGCTTCCTGGGCCGAAGATCTTGCCGCTTGGCGGTACGTGGAGGAGCCACTGCCGGATCCCTTGGAGGCACCTTGTCTGCCTCCGAAGCTTCGAAAGGATGGCCGTCATTGTTGGAACACTCCCAGTGCCTGGGCAGTCTCTGTGTCTGTCTTGATGGCCTGAAGGGACTCTTCAACCGCCTTCCCAAACAGGTTGTTCCCGTGGAAGGGCATGTCCAAAACCTTGGTTTGTACGTCATGGCGGAAATCCGTGGCCTTGAGCCATCCTCGTCGTCTCAAGCAAACACCGTTGCCCAACTGACGGAAACCGGTGTCGGCGATGTCCGTTGCCACCGTGATGGCGTGGTCCGAAGCAATCTCACCCTCCTGCAGGATTTCAAGGGCCTCAGCCCTTTTGGCGTCCGGAAGGAAGTCCAACAGAGGGGCGATTTTGAGCCACAACTCCCTGTCGTAGCGGGCTACGATAGCCAGGGCGTTGGCTGCCTTGATAGTCGTCGCTGCGGATGAGATGATCCGTTGTCCCATCGTGTCCAACTTCCTGCCCTCGCCGTCCGGCGGGGAAGTTGATGTCGAGGCCGATGCCCCCCCAGCTTTCTTCTTTGCCGCCGCCGAGACGACCGAATCCGGGGTAGGTTGCGCCCGAAGGCACAAGGGTCAGCGTCGGGGACCCGGTACTACTTCTCGTACCGGTCCCTCTTTGCCGGCGCCGTGGCAAGGTTCTTGAGGAGGGCGAGCCCCTCATCCCAGATGTCAAGAAGCGGTACGGCGAGGACCGTCTTCCTTTTAGCCTTGCGCTGTTGGTAAAGGAACCCTTCCTTCTTCTCTTCTGGGCAGAGTTGGAAGAGCTCGGATGCCCTGGAAATCATGGCATGAAAGGATCCAATCTCGTCGGGCGGGGACGCCGGAGCAGGGGGCGACGGGGGACACGTCCCGTCGTCGCCTCAGACGTCATCTGTACCTGTCGTAGCCGTGTCCGTGCCTGTATCATCCCCATGGTTAGTAGACCGGGGGGAAGGCAGAGCAGGCCGCAGAGGTGGGAGAGGTGGCGTAGGATGCTTCCTCTTATGCGGTGGACTTTCCGAAGGTCCTGGCTCCGGTTCCCCCGTCGGGTCTGGCTCAGGTACCTCCGTCGGGGGGAGGGGCAAGCTTGTCCTTATCTCCGAGCATAAGGACTGAATCGCTGACAAAATGGCCGCCGAAGTGTCCTGCGGCGCCGGAAACGACGGGCGCGAGGGCTCTTGAGGAGCCTTGTCGGCGACACCGTCGCTCTCGTCGTCGCCCTTGTCGGGATCCCTCCCGATGGGCTGGGCCTCTTCCACGACTTCGATGAGCTCTTCTTCAGAGGTCGTGTCCGTATCCACGATGGCCACCAGCCCCTCCCCCACCTTTTCCAACGAGGACTTTGTGGGGGTCTTCTCAATGGGCCTGAAAGACGACTCCCTCCGCGGTGGCAGGGAGACTCCTGGTCGTGAGGTCGCCTCCACTGGTGTAGCCTCCACAGGCTGAGCCAGGGCCGCGGCGACATCCTCAATCGAGGTCTTAGCAGGGTGAATTAAGGCCATCTTCACCTTCTGTACGCCTGAGGCCTTCACCTTCGGGGGAGGGTCCGAGCCTCGCTCCCCCTCTGCCGGAATCTTCGAGATCGACCGGGGCCTCTCCAGAAGCTTCACTGGGTTCTCGGACTTCCTCTTACCCGAGCCAGAGCGTTGGCTCGTGGTTGATGGTGCCGGGGAGGATGCGCCCTGCCTGGCAGCCAAGGAGCCCGACCGTTCGCGGGCACCGGGAGCGCCGGACTTGCGGTGCTAAGCCTTTTGTTGGGCCCCCGTCGCCGGGGCGCCCTCACAGGACTTAGAAGACCGCTCGGACTTCTTTTTCTTCTACTCGCCTGACAGGCTCTTACCTTCCAGCCAGTTGGCGGGACGGAGGTGGCGATCCTTCATGGTCCGCTCCGACAAGTTCCCACAAAACGCACAGTCCTTCTCCGTGTGCGTCTTGTCCTCATGGAGACAGTAGAGGCATAACGAATGCTCGTCCTCCTTGAAAACATTCTGAAGCTGGCATCCAGGGCAGGTCCTGAACAGCTTCCCGGGCGTCGAGCTTCCTTTCTCCTGGGCCATGTCCGGGGTAGGCCTCGGAACTTCTGGAATCCTCCAAAAGCGTAACTCGACGAAATCCTCACCCTTGAGGGGCGTAGAAAACTCTGAAACGGATCACCGTTGATCGGATGTAGAACGGTGGAGCTTGAGGCTCTATTTAACCGAAAAATGAGAAAAATCTCCTGAAAAAGCGCGAAAACGCAGCAAAAGCTCGAGAGCTACAG
Source organism: Ambystoma mexicanum (assembly GCF_040938575.1). Lineage (NCBI taxonomy): Eukaryota > Metazoa > Chordata > Amphibia > Caudata > Ambystomatidae > Ambystoma > Ambystoma mexicanum. Next base: position 1,533,041,406 of record NC_090932.1, read on the forward strand.
CACAAGGACTCCCAACACTTGAACATGCAGTAAAAATCTGAGGATGGCTGCCGGAGGTGGGGCTTAGGGAGAGGGCAGTCATTGGCTGGGGGCAGTATGACCCAGAGACCAGTGATTGGTTACTACTAAGAAAGACAGATCAGAAACGAAACTGATTTTTTTTTCTATACCGAGGATTCCCGGCCTGACGACGGGGAATATTCACAAGCATGTGAATCCATGCCAGACCCCATGCTGGAGAAAGGTATTTATATAGCGCACCGCCACCAACGGAATTGGTCCCCAGGCGCTCTGGAGGATCTGTAAACAGGTGGAAGGCGGGTAGGGGTAGTCTGGAGTAGGAGAGTGGGAGAAGTGGTGTGCTGTTGGTAGCTTCAGCTCGGTATACACCGAGTGCTGGGCTTTGGTGCAAGTATCGGATCCGGCGAGACCTTGTGTGCTGTGGGTGTGTTTTTGCTGTGGTGTGGTAAAGTGTGTGCGGATTGCTGGGAGAGAAATGGTAGTGGGACTTGTGTGGGTTAAGTATGCAGAAAGTCGAGGGTTGGGTTAGTGGGGTCTGTATCCTAATGCCAGGTACTTCCGGTCCCGTTTGGGCTGTATCCCTGTGGGTGGGGTTGTTGCTGGTTCCTTATGGGCCGTCTCGCTGTGCTGGTGCTGCGCTGATCCAGCTTTATTGTAGTGAGTATTGAATGGCGTGCTTACCATCTCTTGCCATGTAGCGATAGGTGTGTTTGAACCTTTTCTTCGGGTGTGGAACTGGGTTTACACCATTATTCTCTTGTTGACTAATGTGGCCCTGGTCGGTTGAGGCTTTGAATGCTTCAGGGTCGGAGTGCTGTTGATGGGCATCCTAGTGAATCTGTCTAGGTCAGCCTGTGTATTCAGTCGTTAGTTTCCTCCCGTCATGACTATCTTTAGTTGGTTCTTTGGTTTGCGTGGGGCGACTTCCTTGGGCTATTGTTTAGTTGTAGTTACTGTGTGAGGGCGCATTGTGCTGCCCGCTGTACCTTGGTGGACATTGTGTAGTGAGGTGCTTATTCTGTTTATCAACCTCTGGATTGGTGCTAATGGTACAGGGTTTCCTGTTCCTTGCTATCTGCCGTGATTAGGTCTGTTGTGTGTGGTTATAGTTTGGGGTTATGGTCCTATTGATGAGTCGTCCGGGTGTTTCTATCCTTTGTATTGCTATGTAGTCGGTCTTTGGTCCTATTACGGCTGTCTCCCGGTAAGTCGTTTGGTATGTCGTGGGATATTTTCCTTAAGGTTTTCCATTGATTGCTTGGTGTGGGTAAGGGTCTGTCTCTTTGTTCATCGATGTTTTAGTTGTGTGTGTGCACCCCTGTGTCCGGTCTTTCTAGTTATGATGTGAAGAGCCAAGTTTGTCCTGAATAGGAGGTGGTTTCTTGTGTTACAAATCTACTTTGGGAGGTCGTTCCAGGTTTGACGCTTGGTAGGAGAAGGAGGATCATCCACGTTTTCTTTTGTTGTAGGTTTTCGGTTCCAGGCGGTTGTCAATGCTTGATCTGAGCGTTCTTGTTGGTTTATGTAGACGCAGTTTGTCTCTCAGGAACTCAGCGCCTTGGTTGTGTATTGCTCTATGTGTGATGCATAATGTTTTGAATTCTATTAGTTGTTTTATTGGTAGCCAATGTAGTGTTTTCAGTGCTGGTGTGGAGTGTTCTCTTCGGAGTAGTTTCAGAAGCAGTCTGGCTGCCACATTTTGTATGCTTTGTAGTTTTTGAAAAAGTCGTTCAGGGATGCCCAAGTATAGGCTGTTGGCGTAGTCTACTTTGGACATGACAAGGGCGTTGATGGTGATTGTTTTTTTGGCGAACGATAGGAACGGTAACATCCTCTTTGCCGCTCGCAGGAGGAAGAAGCATTTTTTCAGGAGAGCGCTTACTTGTGGCTCTAGCGTGAGATTATTGTCCATCAGAACCCCCAGGTTTTTTTACAATCAGCGATGGTGCTGGGGTTGTCCAGAGTTCCCTTGGCCAAGGGATTAAGTGGTTTTCTCCTCCATTTTTTGTGACAATCATCATTTGTTTTGCCTGGGTTGATTTTGAGGCAGATGGAGTTCATCCAGTTGAATACATCACGGCAGCAGTTTTCTAGTGTTGAGTTTAGTTGAATTGTGTTTGAAAACTTCAGTTTAATATATTTATAGTGTTTTACATTTGCCTACACTTTGTAAATATATCATTTTGAAAGCTTACTATGAATGTTTGATTACATTCTATTCATTTAATTTACAACCTATGGGTTGTTTATGTTGTGCCCTTGCTTGTAACCCGAGTTTCTCGAGATACCTTTTTTGTTTCACATGAATATCCCTGTCAGGCTGGGAATCGGTAAAATAAAAATAAAAAGTTTCATTTTAAAACTATTTCTCCTCTAAACCAATCACTGTACTCTGGATCATACTGCCCCCATCCAATGACATTCCTCTCCCTAAGCTCCACCCCCGGTGCCAATCTTCAGATTTGGTAAGCATGTGAAGTGGCAGTATGAACCAAAAAGAGCCACAGAGGGCGAGGTTGCATGTGAATCCATGGCTGGAGAACAATAGTTACAGGTAAGTAGATTAAACCTTCTCCACCATGGGGAACGGCATGGATTCACATGATCATGAATAACGATTACATATACACAACCATTGGGGGTGGCAAGGCTCAACAGAAGCGATAACACTCACCTCGGGAACAGATTCACCTCAAACAGGTTGCGTAGCACCGCTTGGCCGGCTCTGGACTCCTCCCTGTAATCCCTGTCGACGCAGTAGAACCTTGTGAAGGTGCGCATGGACCTCCACATAGCAGCCCTGCAGATGGGCACACCAGGGAGAAACTCCCTTGCTGCTGCGATGGCTATGGTGGAATGGGCTCCCGGCCGGCATGGCAGCGGCCTGCTCGCCAGTCGATGACAGTGCGTGATGCAGCCGGAGAGCCACCTGGAAATGGAAGCCTTCGATAAGGCTTTCCCCTGATTTAAAGGTCCAAAGTTGATGAATGTTAGGCGAGTTTTACTAAAGTCCTACTGGCAGTAAGACTTTAGTAAGTTATCCCAGTGGTTTGTAGATCCACCAACTCTTAGTATCAGTCTGTACTAGCTCAGGACTTTCGGTAGTTTGGCAGAGAAGCCAGGCTTAACTTAAGAAGATGTGAGCTCTAGGTAAGAATCTTAGTTAGACAGGCACAGCAAATAAGCATGTATATTTATATAAAAGTTATATATTTATTATATTTACCCCAGAATCACTTTAAATACTTCAGACAGTAACGGTACAACACTTAGGAATACTAGATAATACACTTCAAAGGGCACTTTCACTTTTGTGTTTGTTCGCGGTTACAATTGTAGCAACGTTAGAAAGGGAAGAGTTATCTTATCGGTAACTGAGCACTCATGCGGTTTTCAACAGGTTATACGGTAATCCATTTACTCTGCAAACACATATAGAAAAGTCACTTAAAAGGGAGGAAAGTAAGTGGTTAGTGCAACATGAGCTTAGGTCAAGGTTCTAGAGACTGTTTTTTCGCCTGGCAAGCCTTTTAAGTCCAAAAACACGACCCTAGCTAAAGGCAGCTCTGAGAGGGCTTGAAGTCTTGACAAACCGTGAATAATGAAGAGATCCTGTGGATTCCTTCCAGTGTCTAAAGTTATTGAAGCGGCAAGTTAACAAAGGAGACCGAAAAATGGACTCAAAGGGGACACAAGCAGCGGCTTGGGTCAGAGGTAAGAGGGGTTTGCCATGGACACCTCTAGGTGCACTCCAACGCTTAGGAGCGACTTCTTGGAATCCGGTAAGCAGTACCTTTTTGCCCACAGTACCTTGAGTTTTAAGCAAGTTTTTGTTTGCGTTTGATCCTCTACGATAGGGCACCTCTGGACCCAACCTTCGGATTCCTTGGTTTGGTGACGAAAGGTGTTAGGCAGAAACCTGTGCAGTTCCCTGTGGGACCACTGCAAAAGATTTAGGACTACAGGTGTTTGGCAGTAAACCCACTTGGTAGCAGTCTGTACCACACAGATTCACTTGGTAGCTGTGGCTGAGCAGTCAGACTTCCCTCAAGAAGAGCTAGGCAGTATACAGAGTATTCACAATAGGTCAAGAGAACACAGTAGAACAAGTAAACACTGACCAGGGCTTGGTGTAAAAGAGATATAAATTATTTATTTAAAACCACATCTAGAAAAACACACAGGCACTAATACTAAGCAATTCAAAAACACGGTCACTAAAAGATATACACTCCCTTAAAAGAATATTAGACAAGTCTTAAGTAAAGCCCCACTTATTTTCAGACAGCGGTGAGCGCTTAACGTAGATGGCACTCAAATAGTTCGTTTTAAAAAGGGAGAGAAGAGCAGAGAACAAGTTGAAACAGATCCCAACACTTATCAGAACATAACAAGAGGGAAAGGCAAAGTAAAACAATGAAGTTAGAGTTCAAGCGGCCGGATCCACTTTCAGAGGATCCAAACGAAATGTGTCCAAGGTCACACGGTTGCAGTGCACAAGAGTCTTGTAAAGGTTCAAAAAGGAGTTGGACCAAAGAAAGGGACCAGTTAGAGGGTCAAGGCCAGTCCAGAAGGTTAAGGGGTTATTACCTTGTAGGAATCTTTAGAAAGGGAGGCCTGGCGGACACGGTTCCTTAAAGTGGTGAGAACGCTCCAGCGGGGGCAGTTGTTCCTGGCAGCGGGTGCAAGTCGGTGCTTCGTCCAGGGGAAGAGGGGATCTCGTCGTGGAGGAAGACAGGAGTCCGTTGCACTGCCAGGGAAGAAACCAGCCGCAGATTTTCTCAGGTACAAGGAGCGGTCCGGTGATTCGCGGTTCAGTGGTGAGTGGCTATCCTGCCGCCGGGGTGCTTGGCACGGGCAGTTCGACCACAAACCGGGCTGGGGTGCGAAGAAAGGAAGCTAAACTGGTTGTGCCCACTAGTCAGGGGAAGAAGCCTCTCCAGCCGGGAGATCTTCTCTGTCGTCGGGAAGTGGTGAGTCGGTTCTGCAGGGCTCCACCGGTGGTGTCGTCGTGGTAGGTCGGCTCAGCTTCTCCCTCGTCGGATTCTCAGGTCCTGTGGCGACTTCTGAAGTTCCAGTGCCCAAAGCCCTGCTTTTATGCAGAAAACCCCCATTCACTCAGCATAGCTGTCACTCAAACATGCTAAGTAGTGAGCCGGCCGGCTCACCACTTGGGCCAAGCACACAAGAGTGCGACTTGAGTTACCAAGGCAACTCAGTCCAGGGTGCCTAAACCCCCTCCCCAACCCCCTGTGGTACCCAGACAGAGTGGGACCACTTTTGGAGGCTTCTGTGGAGAAGCCTGCCAAAAAGTGGAACAAAGGACTCGACTTGGGTTGGAGTCACAGAAGAGAACACAAACTCCTTTTTAGAATCGAGTCTTGGCAAAAAATACCAACCGGCGAATTAATATTAATTAAATAAACCGGCGGTATGTTCGAGGCTATGAGAATTAAATAATTAAAGTTGGTAGGCTCGAACAATGGGAAAATCCCATAGGAAAATATTCGCGGTCGAATATAAAAAGTAGTTTCCACTGCCACCAGCCAAAACTCGATCAGGGGGGACGGAGACGTGCCCCCTCGACTAACAGACCCCGGGGCAATCGAATTGCCCCGACCAGTACGTCCACAATATGATCGTTTGTACTGGTTTCTGTTAATAATTTGGGACTAGTAAAGCCAATGGTGACTTTACATGCCCTGAGAGACAATAGTCAGTCCCAGGGTATGGAGTCTATGGTGGGGTGTCACTATGACACCCCTGTGTCACTGCACGAAGGGTGCTGTGTAACACACATAGGAAAAACACATGAGACCCTATGGAGTAAAGGACCCCATTGCCCATAAAACACATTACCAGTCAAAGGAATACCATAAATCATGTCCAAGAGTGGGAGAAAGAGTCTCACTCTTGGCAGGAGGAAAAAAACAGCTCCAGAAATCCAGCAAAGCTGCTGGGGGACTCACTAGGTTAGGAAATTCAGCCTAAAGAGAGAATTCTCCCTAACAAAAGGTTGGACAATGGACAGTGTCTTCCAGCAGTAGTGCTGAGGGAGGACCTGTGGCACGACTTTCAGCAACATCTTGGTTCACGCTGCGGTTTTGGTACCTTTTCAGCAGCACCAACAAAGGACATGGATTGCGTGGTCAATCTTCTTCGCTTCCTGCAGTCCCACACTCTGGTGACGTCTGGGCTAGTGGGATTGGATCTCTGGAGTGTCCTTACGGGCTTAGCACGGATTTGGACTGTTTCGGCCTTTCTACGATGATGCACTGGAAATAGGCAGTAGGCCTCCTGGTATTGGGGTTCCGCAGCTCTGGAAACTCATAGGACCTCAGGAGATGGCTAGTTTCAAAGTTCATCTTGGGACTGGTTGTTCCCACCAGCCTAAGGGAAGGAAGAGTCCTCCTTCAGAGTCTTGCAAAGGTTTTTTGCAGGCACCTCTGGGCGTCAATGTCTTTGGTTACTTCTGAGTCCAGTGATCAACTTGCTTTACACTCCAGAAGCCTCATCTTTTATACAGTTCTATCACACACTCCTCTGCAATCTCTCTCACCATTTTACAGGAAGGGGCGTTTGCATGTCCAATCTGGACAGTAGACCCCCCCTGTGAGAGCCGGTCCTAGTCAGGCACTCTGACAGAGAAAGGACAGGGAGGTGGAAGACTCCTCCCCATTTCCTGCCTGCCCAGACACTCTGGAGCTAAGGCGGGGATACCAACGGGTTCCGGCCAAAGGCAAAACACACAGACCTCCCCCTGCCAGAATGGTAAAAGAAGGGCTAACAAAGAACAACCACGCTAGTAATGGCTAAAAACAAAGGGAGGCCCCAAGTTGGTACTTGGGTGCCCCTATTGTGCACTACCGAGGCTATGGACATAGCCTGTGGCATAAAAAATACACAATAGTTGGTAGAACACGTCCACTGCCACCAGCCATAACTATAGGGTTGCCTATGTGACTAAATAGTCACAGGAGCAGAGAGAAGGGGGATACTAAGTATCCCTTTGGCACTCCACTGAAAGTGGTGTGTGCTAATCCCTCAGACTATACAGTTTGGGAGAGATACTAAGTATGTATCTATCCTTAACAATAGTTACTTTAGGATAGAACAGTATTAAAGGAGGACCCAAAGTGTCCCCAGAAACACTGCCCTTAAGGTGCTGTGCGCTGCAGTAGTAAAACACAGATGCCTTTAAGAGCTATGGAGCAGACAGACTCCATATCACAGGTAGAATACAAAGAATAGAGTTCCAAAAGACAGAACCCACAAGAATGAATGAGTGGAAAAAGGCTACACTCATTCAGGATTAAAGTTCTGGGGGTCTCCCTTGGTGAGGGGATGAAGCACAATAATGATAAATCTCCCCAACAACGAACAACTGAGAAGTCTTCCGAAAACTCTTAGTACGTGCCACGTAGAGCTTCAAGGAACAAGCAACGTCCAGCAAATGCAAGGACCTTTCTGCCGGCGATGACGGATTCGGGAAGAAGACTGGTAACCCCAAAAGCTTGCGGAGGTGGAATTCCGAAGGCACCGTTGGCATGAAGGTGGGGTGTGTACACAGTACCACCATTGAAGCATGGAAACACAAGGCTGCTTGCAAGACAGGGCCTGAATCTCCCCCAACCCTCCTGGCCGAGGTGATGGCCACAAGGAAATCGTTCTTCCACGAGAGAAACCTAAGCGGGTCACGATGAATAGGCTCGAAAGGAGCTGCCAAGTGCAGACAGTCTGAAGGACCAGTAAGTTCCCTCATAACAAATGAGCAAAAGGCCAGTGAAGGGAAGCGGAAGGCTTCACTTCTTTGTAAAAAGTAATGACATGGTGTAAAGCAAAAGGCTTGTGGTTCCATAGAATATGGAGGTAAAGTTGCCTGAAAGAGACATTAGCCAAACCACACAAAAGAGTGCAGCGGCCCAGCATGAAATCGCCAGCGTTTTCTGTAGGCCAGTCCACCCCTATAGGTGGATGGAGTAGGATTGAAGAGATAAAACAGGAGAGTATTAAGGGGATAGAGTGGAGCTTGAGTCTCTTATGGCGTACACACATACACCACCCTTAAGAACTAACCATCAGTAGTGTAGGCCAGTTAGGAGGTCTCTGCGAAGAGATCAGCTAGCCGACATTTAGGAAGACCCCTTTAGACAAACGTAGAGATTAGACGGGACACGTCAGTAGCACTAATCGGGCTTTAAGTACATCTGGGCTAGGGAGGGAGCTCCTACGCGAGAGAGTAGGGGCCTAGCACCACTTCCGAAACCCCTTTTTCCAGTTCTGTGTGCTCCATTGAAGAACTGGTTTATTGTTTCCATGAAACATCTGACAATGTTAACATAAACGTGCTTGAGATTGAACAAAAGATTAAAACACTTGGACCGTCCCCAAATTCGGTGAGTTATTAAGGATACATGTGGCACTCTGCAATATCCTCCCAAACGGTCACCTACAAGTGTTCTAACCCCAAAGCCTATATCGGACAACCCACACCCTCATTCCAAGACTCCAAACTAAGGCGATATGGACATTTCACCCTATCCACCAACAGCAAGGTGCTTCTACTGACCCAGACTGCAGCCATTCCATCTTCGCCAGGCCCCATGCACCATTGTTTTTAACAAAACTGCACCCCCAGATACTCCATCCTCCCAAGATTGCCATATTCTCTCTTGTTCCTCCTTGCAATCCCAAGAATATAAACCTTCCGCGACTCACCTTCATCAATGGCCACTCCCCCCTGCATGCTAGGATACCAACTCAAGCCATTCCATCCAATGATTTCAACCTACAGAAACCCTAGCCTTCATGCATCCACTATTCCTAATTGTTCAATCTTCTCATGGGGCCCACCTCCAGCTGGCATTCCTCTAAATTTCCCCTTCAGGCATGGCTCTCTCCTGAGCCCAACCACCCAGCGGTTCCACCCTTTGAAGATAATCATCTCCAGGCATGGTGTTCTATGGATTACTCATCCAGCCATTCAATAGTACCCTGACCATACCCCCAACTATTCAACCTTAACATCGTCTTCCTCCACCTCCAGCTATTTTACCTTCCCCTGATCCAATCGGCAAGTATTTCAGCCTACTACAGCTTCCAACCACAGCCACTCTGGCTTTGCCAAAGTACACCCCCCCCCTCCCTCCCTCTTTAAGATGTGGTTTAAAGATGCAGGAAGTTAAGACTCAAAATCTGAACAGATGGGTGACTGGGTTCAAGCCCCACTCATGGATAGGAGTAAAACCACAAAGAGTCAAGTTAAAAGACCACAGCATTTGAAAATAAATTGTCAGTTGGAAGCATATATTTTGCCGCACAGACTTGTCAAGATCAGTTTCTTACCAGCTGCTCTAGAAGATAGGGTAGGATGTCATCTAGGGCTTGGAAACCAATTGTTGAGTGGAGCTGCTCAAAGGTTTTGGCAGCAGCCTCTCTGACCACTTCTAAGGGGTCACACAAAGCCTTTCGTACAGTGGGAACCAATGACTCAGAGAAAAACATTACCTGCAGGAGTTAAAAAAACATGACTGGTTATAAAAAACAAAATGATAATCTAAAGATAATTGAAAAAAGGTGAGTGAAAAGAAGGCAGCTACATTGGAAAGGTGCCTGATACAAAGGGGAATCGGGTGCTAGCTCAATAAGACATCGATTCAGTTATGAGTGGGTTGATGGGTTAATCAAAGAATCGCATGATCCCCCTAAAATGCAGATTTTTGTATTCTCCACTCCAACATGCAATTATTGTTAAGAGTTGCAGTCCAACAAATGGCACTTCGGGGCTTGTTTTTCAAAGGAACTGACAGATTTGGGGGCTGGAAGTGGATTAATAGCTTTCAATCTTTAATCAGTAATGCGCTACAGATAGTGACATGCTAATTCTTACATAAATTGAGCAATTATTGTCGTCTTTACCATTTCACATTTTGGCAAACACTAGCCACAGCTATGCTGGTCTAAATCATTTACTCACAATGAAATACATCACAACTTTACAATCCATGAACCTGACCTGCAATAGAAGCATCAGTGCTGGCACATATGACCTCACAGACTATGTACTTACCGCATCTCTGCTGGTAGACTTCATGATCTCGCTTAATCCAATGCAAACGCCCTGCCTTTCATCTCTTTTATCAGATCGTAAACCTTCTTCCAAAATTGGGATTATTTCTGGTAAGATTTTTTCTCCCAATTTGCGCACAAGATCCCCAAGTGTCCTTGCTGCAATCTAAAGAATAAAAAATGAACAATAAGCATCACTTTCAAGTTCTGCGTAACAGATTAAGGCCATTATCCATGCAGGTTAGCTGAAATGTATGTTAAGCAGTATTTACATTACCTGGCGAAAAAAGGCTGCTACAGAGCGGGAGGCATTCAGAAAGCCAGGCAATGCTAAAAGAATTAGGAGAAGGCCTTTGTGACAGGCTCATGGCCATGTCCAGGGAGGAGAGTAGGGGCGCTGTTGAGATGAATTTCCCGAATCAACCCTGGGGGTGGATTTTGGGAGGCCAACCAATTAGGGTGAACAGGGAGACACTGAAGTGGTCTCGGCTACAATGTGTCCACACAGTAACATCAATAATTCCAGTTAGACGATAAAAATATGCAATGATTTATTAGAACTTTAGATTACTAAGCAAATGAATCCTCTTGGCAAATATTGCCACATAATTACTACAAGACAGACATATACATTCACCCTTAGGAGAAGAAAGAAAGGATTTGATTCAAGAACCAGTGTAACACGGGTAAGGAATAGGTTACTTGATTAACTCCGGTTCTCCAGCATTGATATGTTCATAGATTCACATGCTGTTTGAATATTGCTCGTCCACAGGCTGGAAATTCCTAGTAATATTAAAGCAGTTTACCTTTACATCTTTAAACTACTTGTCACTTTAATGCTCTAGTAGAGACATTTAGGCCATATTGCTACAAAGCCAATAGACAGGCCTCCCTTAGATCCATCTCTGGAGGTCATCGTGAGATTTGACATTTCGCACGTAGAGTGGCAATATGAGCCAACACGCGGGAGGATCACATTTGAATCTATGAAAGATCCCAATGCTGGATAACAGGAGTTACAGGCAAGTAAGGAATTCCTTCTCCAGCATTGGATCTTTCATAGAGGCACATGCTGTTTGAATAATATTATAAAGCAGTACATACATAAAAACCACAGGTGTGGAGGTATAGATCCACTGAAAGGAGAAATTGCTTACCGTAATGTTCTTTCTATGGATTCTTCTCCCGCAGATTCCTCATCAGATAGATATCCATTCCAGCGTCAGCTGCTCAGAAAACATTTCGACAGGGGGGTGTAGTACACCTCGACTCGGCCCTCGATCCGTTTTGCCTCGATGTATCAGTTGTTGGCTCTGGACGGGACGTTTTACATATACTGCCTCACTATCCCCCTGCACCTCAGTTCCCCACCTTTTCCCCCTGAGATCAGCAGCAGCGGAGGAAGATCAAACGATCTGGCAGAAAAGAGCCATAACTCAGAACAAAAACCAAACTTTTTTTTTTTAAAGTGAGGAAAAGGGTAGCAGAAGAATGCAGTATTTATCAATAAAGTGAAAGGTAAACCGAGAAGCAAGAGCTCACTCCTTTCTTCCAATAGAGAAGTAGTCATTGACTGCAAGCACTTTCATAGCGGGGTTGGTTTGGAGGGTGATGAGGAATCTGCAGGAGAAGAATCCATAGAAAGAACATTGCAGCAAGTCATATCTCCTTCAATGGATTGCCTTTCTCCTGCAGATTCCTCATCAGATAAACTCCCCAAACAGCATCAGTGATGGAGGCGGGATGAAAGCCTCAAAAGGACATTTTGCAAAACCACTCTCCCAAATCGAGAATCAGCTCCATGGGCTACATGCAAGAAATAGTGTTTGGTAAAGGTATGCAGCAAGGACCAGGATGCTGCCCAGCAGATGTCCCTCAGCGGTAGGTGCTCCCCTTTTCAGGGCCGAAGATGCAGCCACCCCTCTAGTGGAATGAGCTCCAATGCCTAGTGGTAGTTGCTTCCATGCATTGTGGTAGCATTCCGAAATGCAGAGCGTGATCCACCGCAAGATTGTTTGCTTCGAAACATCTAAACCTTTTTTAGCCATGGAGAAGACTACAAACAGCTAGCCCACCTTCCTAAACTCCGCCGTCCTGGCAACGTAGAAACCAAGATCCCTTTTCAGGTCTAGTCTATGGAACCGCCCCTCCTTATTGAAAGGGTGTGGTGTGCAGGTACGTTCAAACCAGGAATGTCAATGGCCAGGGACAGGTGAAATTCTGATAACACTTTGGGCAAAAATCCTGGCTGTACTTTCAGGGTAACTTTCTCCCTAAAGAGTTGAAGAAAAGACAGCTTGCATGTCAAGGCCTGCAGCTCAGTGACCAGTCTGGCTGATTTGATGGCTACTAAGGAATCTGTCTTCAAGGTGAGAAAACATATGAAGCATGAATGCAAAGGCTCAAAGGGAGCCGCCATAAGGAAGGTGAGAACCAAATTAAAGGTCCCAGTCTGGAACAACAAAAGGAACAGGCGGAAACTTATTCAGCAGGCCCTTCAGTAATTGGGCCATTACCGGGATCGTAAAGGACTACCCTTGATCCGGAGACCTTTTGAACACAGACAAAGTCGCCAAGTATGTTTTGACTGTAGTGATCTGAATGCCTGAAGAGGCCGGTGACAAAAATGAACTCAGTGTAGTGGTGGGGCAAGAGATGGGTCAATCCCACGCTCCCCACACTATGCCCCACAAATTCTCCACCTGCACACATACAGGATTCGTTGGCCTTGGGACCGAAAAAGCTCTCGCCGTCAAAGACTATGTCCAGTAACTTGTTCTGGACATTGGGTGAGAACCCAGATGTGTGAAGGTAAGCCTGTCTCCTTAAGGCAGTTGCTGACCCCATGGATTTGCCAACATAGTCTGCAACGGCCAGGCCCATCTGAAATGACTGCTGGGCCACCTCCTTGCCATCATCCACCATTCTCTGAAAGCCCTCTCGCATTTCTCCCCTTCTGCAATATACTGGGTGGTGTAAGGAACTCACGGTGGCAACAAGTAAGACAGACAAGTGACAACAGTTCAAGGGTGTTGAACAATGAATGCTGTATGCAGGTTGGAAAAAAGCCTAAACTAAACCTAAATCTAAGATGGGAGCAAGAGTCAACCATCAAATGAAAAAATAAGGCAGTCCTAGTGGCGTTGTGTCAAATAAAAGGGCCTATACTAAGAAACCAATTGCCAAACCTTAAAACTAATATAAAAAAGGGGTGTGGGATAGGTCTCAAGAAAAGAAACCAGTGTTCTCAAATACTACGTCAGGATGCGGTAGCCTGGGTCTCCCTTCCCCACATTTTGAGTACAGGCTAAGGTGGGATCGTGGAGCACAGCACTCTCAAGCTTTCCCAGCATGATATGACCGTTCAGTTTTCCTAGAGCAGGGCCGTCAATGGCCAAGTCTCATTTAACTTGAAAGTCTCTTGCAGGTCTTCTTGAGTCTAGTGGGTCTCACCAGGGTCTGGGTCGGGATCGTCATTTTCGGAGTCCCCAGGTCGAAAGGAAGGAAGGGCAACAGCAGGCTCAGGATACACAGCAGGCTCTCCAGTTGCTGGAAATTGTCTCAGCCGCTTTTCCTTCACCATCCTCTTCGGTTTTGGTTACAGTGGTCGACTTGTCTTCAGCTTCCAGGTTCGGAGTATTTAACAGGAACTAGAGCACAACTTCTGCATTCTCTTCCTACATTTTCCAATCAGTACAGCCAGCCCCCCACTGGGATGTGTCCCCATTCAGGCAATGAGGAAGACAAAAAAGCTGCTGAGTGGTAGACTCCTCCCTCGCTTCCTTCCTTAATTGATGGACTGGAGCCTGAGTGGGGATGGGAACTCCTGCCGAAGATACAAATCACACAAAGGAATTTCCCACCCTGGATGTCAGAAGGAAGAACAAGAAACACTAAAATGGCGAAGGAAGAACAAGAAACACTAAAATGGCGAAAAAAAGGACAGGGCTATTTTGGTAAAATGAGCACCCATGGGTGCCTTTACTCCAGCTGTGAACACAGCCCTTGGTAAAGGTCCATCGAATTAGTAAAATGTATCACTGCCTCCAGCCATTAAAGGTAAGCCTGTCCCTCAAACAGAATTGTTACAGTTTTAGTGTGAAAGTGGATACATTGCATCTCCCCAGCACTCCACATAAGGCGGGGTGTGCTAGTTTCACCAAATAATATGTAGAAGGGATTCAAAGGTCCTTTCTACCCTTGGGAACTGTAGTTCTCACAAGGGTAGCTAGAGAAAGTTAAAAGGGGAGCCCAAAGGGCAACTCATGAAAAGGCACAACGGGGAGTCTAAATAATGACACCCATAAATAGAGTAAAAGGCTGAGTATGGAAAAAGGTTACCACTCACTGAGGTATAAGGAAAATTAGAACACTCTAGAGGGTGTTTGGCAATCCTGATTGGTCAATCTGCAAGCTATACGCACTGGTATAGCCCGCAGATTGATTATAGCCCGTAGTTCGAGGTGCATTCACTAATGTGAGCCCTCAGGGCTGTGTGCAGACAGGGAAGGCATTTCGGAATGGAAAGAGTTAACTTTCCATTCTGAAATGCACGTTGCGAAACCCACTGTGTCCACGCAGAGGGGCACATTGGAGAACCACAGGAAAGTGAAAGGGAATAGAACGTTTTCGGTTTCAATGCAGATATTGAAGCCTTTAAATATGTGGAAAAGTGGCAGACATCAGCAGCTGTGTGAATTGTGGCACGTGTAGAGAAGTTTTGTGTTTCTGGAGAAATTGAAAATGAGTTTTGCACGCACCTCTGAGCGTGTATTGGGGCAGGGATATGGCAGTGTTACAGAAAGTCACAGAAATGTTAGTGAAATCACCTGTTTGTGGCATGAACGTGCAAATGCATTTGTGAGATGCATAGTATAGTAACTGCATGAATCTGCTGAGTAATGGGAAGGTTACATTTTTGAGTGGAGGGGGGATTAAAAAAGCACACCTCAGTTAAGCTTAATTAAAGGAGGAAGCAGGCATAGACACACCTGATTACACTTTATTAACATACTCCTCCCAGCCTAGCACCTTCCACCACCCTATAAAAAAATGAATGGAAGTATAAAAAATGTCTGCAACGTTTATTGATCATTTTGCAATTTTTTGTACTTCAATTAAACATGTCTCATTTATTCAACTTTAATTGAACAGTGAGGGTGTTCTAATAGCTTTATAGACCTGCAGCTCGGGCTGTACCGGGCGTTATGGTCCCTCATACCTCATTAACTCGGTCTTCAGGGCCCATAACGCCCGAAACGGCCCTCGCTGCAGGTCTATAAAGCTATAATAATTCACCAGCAAAGCTAAATGTTCTGGGGTTGAAACCGGTCAGGAAGATTTATCATTACTATGAAAATCTGACCCAACAGGCTCCACCGTTTATCCCCGTGGGGGAAGGCAAAGGGCCGTCAGTTGTGTGTGATTCTGATTAATTGCCCGACTTAGCCTGACTCTTGTATTGGGACGTGTCAGGTAAACAGGTCTTGTGTTAATCCGTTGTCCTTTGTGTTGTGCGAAAGTGTTCGTGTTCGAAAAAGTGGGGCGGGGGCGGTGGTTTTGAATGTCCTACGTGAGATGATGGGGAAAATGTGTCAAAGGAAGGGGGATACCGTGTCTCACCCGTCTGAGTCCCACTCCCACAGGACCCCCCCATCCAGGTGATCCTCCCTCAATGGTCCACCCTCAGGAACTGGGTCCAATAGCGATGGCCGTGTCCTGGCCACTTGGGTGACAGATCCCCGGGAACTAGCTAGACAGACACCTTCAGCCTTCTCACAGTGGCTCCATCAACAGCAGACCCCAAGCCAAACTAAGACTTGGCAAATCCACAAGAAGTGTTAACCACTTTCAAGGCCATACTACCGGAAGAAAAGAGCTTCTATCGGTCAGGAGAACAGATGGAGGTGGGTGGAGCGATAAGCTGGATCTCCCCTTGCCGAGCCTGTACTTCTTGGCCAAGTCGGAGATCAGCAGGGGGGTGGCAGGGTGCAGTGCATGGTCTCTGCCACAAGGTGGCGATGGGTTCAGCAATAGCCACATGAAAGGGCATGGCCCTCACAGTATAAAGTCCTTCGTCCAGGATATCTGAGGTCCTAGCCTGACACGGGCTTGGCTGGAGCACTCCAGCCAAGGCATCTACCACCCTATCCACCAGGGCACAATATTTATTGTTCGCATGACCATAGGGGTAAGCCTGCTGCGTCTCCAAGTTCAGAGAGGTGTACAGGCCACTGGCTTCGTGATGGCCTTCAGCCAAGGTGACCAACTCTGCCTGGTCAGTAAAGTAATGTGCCCCTCCAGCACCTGCATAAGCAAGGGCAAGGCCGTTTGACATTTGGTCGAAAATATTAACCATGGCATCGAAGGCGAAAATACTTACCGTAATATTATTTCTGGGGATTCTTCTCCCGCAGATGCCTCGTCAGTTATGTATCCCCTTCCAGCTTCAGCTGCTTGGAAAATCCTTCGATAGAGGGCGTAGTGGACATGGAATGCTGTTGATCTGCCTTGACGCTCAATCATCGGCTCCGGACGGGACGTTGGGCATCGTACATATACTGCGTCATTACACCCCGTACCTCAATGCTCCCCGCACCAGAGATCAGTCACTGCATAGGAAAACCAGCAAGAAAAAGCTGGCCAAATAGCCAACTGAGAATTACATAAAAACAAATCCCAACTGGGATAAACCTACAAATGCCCTTATTTTTATTGTAGGAGAGTAGGAGTTCGGACTTTAAACCAAAAAGAACCATCAACATCACTTCCTTCCTAAGAGAAGGCCACCACCTACTGCAGATGCCACACCCTCCCAATCCTTTCATATCTTGACCTCCTTACGGTTCTTTTTTGTGAGTCATTTCTAAACTTGGTGGCTGAATTGCAGCTTACATTTAACAATCTAATAGGGGGGGGGGTTACTTTAAAGATAAACTCTAGCGGAACAGTGTCTTTTACATTTTTGTGGAATAGGGGGGGTTCTGGAGTTAGGTCAACTGGTATCAGGTGCAACTCATTGTTTGGGGAAATACACTGATTTTTTCACCACCCACTTCAGTTTTAGTTTTCCCTGCCCTCCAATTGGTATGGTCCAACCACTATGCGATTCCTTGCTGTATTAAGGTAGAAACCCCCTACCAGGTCCGCTCTAAACCCAAAATCTGCAAGCGTAGCTGGCGATCGGTTAACAGAGCTGCTGTGTCTTAGTCCATATTATCTAGGTGCCAGGCCCTGCCAGTGGTGGACCTGACGTCTTTGGCCCAGGTGTTCACTGAGGCAGCCAGCCCTTGTCAGTCTATCTAGTCAGCCTGCTCGCCAATCTGAACTATGGTTTGATGATGTGTTAAAACTTCTCAGTCTTAAGCAGCGGCAGGCTGAATGTAAATGGAGAGGCTCTTACCTTCAGGCGGATCGAGCCCTTTTGCGTCAGGCAACAACTGTATTTCATGATGCAGTTGTGGCTGCAAAGAGCAGATGCTGCTCTTAAACAGCCTAGGGAGATATTTGAGCTGGTACGTTCACTATCCTCCCCTACTGTGGCCCTGGTGGGGGTTGTCCCCTCACAGGGGCTTTGTGACTCTCAAGCTTTTTCCACCGAGAAAATTGCAACTATTCACAATTTGAGTGCACTCTCAGGCCCAAGTCCGGGGAGGGAGGCCTGTAGCTGCGTCTGTCTGCCCTTCTTTGAGGTCATGGGCTACCTTCCCTCTGTTCTTAGCAGAGGAGATTGTAAAGGCAACATCCATGCTTAAATCTTCATCAGCCTTAGATCCTATTCTTTTGGTGGCGTGCAAGGATATAATGCTGACTATTGACCCTTGGGAGACTCAAGCAATTAACCACTCAGTCGGGGGTCTTCCATCACAGCTGACACGTGCACTGGCGATTCCTCTCTTGAATCCTTCCTTGGATCCAGCGTGCCCTGCTAATTTCCATCCTAATTCACTACTCGCTTTCTTTATCAAGCTTTTGGAGTCTTTGATTTCTGCCCTCCTGAGCTCCTTTCTGGAATCTTCAATGTTTTTTGATCCATTCCAGTCTGGTTTCCATAACGGTCGAGGCACCGAGAGTGTGCTGGTTTTGGTGGTGGATGACCTGGCACATCCCTCGGATTGGGGCCCTAGTTTTATTAGAACTTTCAGTGGCCTCCGATACTGTCGTCACCGGATCCTGCTTGTTCACCTGGCCGGGGTGTGATCACTGTACAGGTTCCATCTTGGTACTCTGCTTTTCTTGCTGATCTGGTACAAACTCTGTTCCCACCTTTTCGGCCGGTGTCTGCTCCTCTGTCTTTTGTGCCCCCCCCCCTCCCCCCAGGGTTCCGCATGGTCCTCTATGCTATTTAATGTTTACATCCAGCCCCTGGTTAGGCTCATCCACTCCCACAGCCTCTGCGGTTACTCTAACGCCGATGATACCCATATTATTCTGCGGCTTGATCTTTCCCATCCTACTCAGGGGTCTCAGCTGTGCAGTTACCTGGAGGAAATGGGGTAGTGGGTGGGCAACAATTGGATGTAGTTAAACGGCCCCCCTTCCGTCTCTTCGGACCTCTGCCTTTTGGCCTTCCTCTCTTGGCCCTTACCCTAGGCAGGATTCCTTTGTGAAGAATTTGGGGGTAGAAATCGCCTCCTCCCTCTCCTTGGAGGCCCAGGTGGCCTCTGTGTGTTAGTCCAGGCACTACAAGTTGAGTTTTGCGTAGGGATCTGGGGTTTCTCCCCCCACAATTTCATGCACCAGTAGTGGTGGCACTGGTGCCGAGTATTCTAGACTGCTGCAATTCGGTCTACCTAGCCCACCCATTATATCTTATCCACTGCCTCCAAGTGCTGCAGAATGCGGCAGCTAGGCTGGTGGCGTGTACCCCTTATCGGATGTTCATCTCTCTGGTGCTCCGGCAGATGCACTGGCTCACTGTGGCCCAGAGGGTGCAGTTCAAATATATGTGCATAGTGCACCGGCCTTCAATGGCCGGGGTGCTGAGTACCTACAGTGCAGGTTTCGCCCCTATGTTCCTCGGGTGTGCCTTGCACGTGTTGGTGGGCATGCGTTTTCTGTTGCTGCAGCTAGCTGCAGGAACTCTTCCAGTCTGTCTTCGGGCAACTGCTGACCATCTTCCTTTCTGTCGGCTACTGAAGACCGTTCTCTGTCTAAATTATCAGAGGGTCTGAGCTTAGCAAGTAACTTGCTTAGCACCATGATGCCCTAGGGTGAACGTGTTCTTTATAAATTCATGTAAGAGAAGAAGCTTTCTTAGCGGGAATGGATGGGAGTGGCAATGAGGAATTTGCGGGATAAGAATCCACAGAAAGAACATTACGGTAAGTTAAATTCTTCAATGAATTGCCTTTTTCCTGCGGATTATCCATCAGATAGATTCCCAAAGCAGTAGAATTAATGGAGGCAGGATGAAAATGTACAGCCCTTCCAAAGCAAGCATAAGCCCCACAGGCGACAGCCAGACTGTAATGTTTTGGGAATGCATAAAGCGAAGACCAGGTCACGGCCAGGCAGATATCCATGACTGGTACTCCTCTTTGCAGCGCCGTAGAGGCAGAAAACCCTATGGTGGAATGGGCCCTGATGCCAGGGGGCAACTCCTTGTCTGCGCTGTGATAGCACTCAGAAATACATGGTGTGCTCCATCGTGACATGGTTTGCTTCAATGCTGCCAAACCATTTCTGGATATGGATACAGCCACAAACAATTGGTCTACATTCCTGTACTCCACTGTCCTGGCTATGTAAAAGCTCAACACTCTTCTAGCCTGTCAAAACGCTGTTGCTCCTTAGAGTGGTGCGGAGGTGGATAAAATACTGGAAGATCGACTGCCTGGGAGAGATGGAATTCATACACTACCTTAGGCAGAAACCAGGGCCTCACTTTAAGGGTAACCTTTTCACGAAAAAAGCAGAGGAACGGTGGCTTACAAGAGAGGGCCTGCAGCTCTCTGATCCGCCTGGCTGAAGTGATGGCCACCAGGAAAGTGGTTTTCAAGGTGAACAACCGCAGTAAACAAGAATGCAATGTCTCAAAAGCGCCTGTCATAAGAAATGTGAGGAGCAGATTCAGATGCCAATCAGGAACAATGGCAGTAGGCGGAAGCTTATTCACAAGGCATTTAAGGAATTGGGCCATAACCGGAATCGTGAAGAAAGACCCTTGATCTGGAGACCTTTTGAACACAGACAAAGCTGCCAAGTGTCCTTTGACTCTGTTGACCTGAAGGCCTGAAGAGGCCAGTGACAGAAGGATCTCCATCACTGTAGTGGTGGGGCAAGAGATAGGGTCAATCTCGTGTTCCCTGCACCACGCCTCAAATCATCTCCACCTGCAAGCATACAGTGATCTCGTTGACTGCATGAAGCCAGAAGCACCAAGAGTACCTCATGAGAGGCCCCAGTCATCTTATCTCATCCTCTCAAGAGCCACGCATGTAGGTTGAGGGATTCCGGGTTGGGGTGGAGCACCCACCCTTCCGTATGTGATTGGAGATCCGGGCTGTGAGGCAACCGGAGAGGTGGGCAGATTGTCAAATCTAGAAGGTCTGAGTACTATGTCCTACTCGCCCAATCCGGGGCGATTTGGATCAGGGTTACTCGAAACCTCCAGAGAATCCATGTAATGACAAGAATCGGAGAGAAAGTATAATGGAGAGGAAATGTACGGTCCACTAGAAACGCATACCAAGTGCGCCGTTTGCTGGGAATTCCCTTGAGCAGAACTATCCGCACTTCCTGTTGGACTCCGTGGCAAACAGATCCACCACTGGGGTACCCCAGAGAGAGAAGACCTCTAGGCCCTCCTGTCCTGGCATACTTCCAACTCATGCGAGACCATGTTCTGCCGGCTCAGGGCATCTGCCAAACTGTTCTCTGTCTCGGCTAGATGAACTGCAGAGACTGATCTGGTATTCCAATAGCCAGAACCACAGCTGCATCGCTTCTCTGCAAAGGGGTTAGGGAGCACACGGCAACCTGCTTGTTAATCTAGTGCATGGCCACTGTATTGTCCGTCAATATCAGAACATGCTTCCCCTTCAGAGAAGGTACGAACACCTTCAGTACTAACCTGATGGCTCGCAACTCCAGCCTGTTGTGCCACCTGGCCTCCATCGCTGACCAAAGACCGCTCACCTGCAAGTCCTTGCAGTGAGCGCCCCAACCCTTCAAGGATGCATTCGTGACCACTAGGACCGAGGCCAAAAGGGACCCATAGCCAGCATGATGTTGCTGCTGCTGACCTACCAAGAAAAGTCATTGACCACAGACCTTGACACCCTAAGAACGTCCCCCAAAGTGCTGAAGTACTGGGACCACTGACCTTGCAGGAGCCATTGCTAAGATCGCATACGCAGCCTGGCACCTGGTACAATAAAGATATAGGAGGCCAGGAGACCTACGAGGCGGAGAAAGGAAGCTGCTGGTAAAATGGGGTGGTTCTAAAACAGTTGTACCATCTGTGCAATGCTGGTGACCCTCTCCTGGGGAGGAAAACCCTGCCCGAGTGTCTAAAACTGCTCTGATGAACTGGAACCTATGTGCTAGTCTTGTGTGGGGCTTCTGCAAGTTCAGGGAGAAGCCCAGCCTGTGGAGAAGTGAAAAGGTGTCCCCACGATGGGACAAACCGGCTCCGACAACCTCCCTCGGTTCAGCCAGTCGTCCAGGTACTGAAACACATTTGACGTTGGATCTCCTGAGGTGAGCCGTGATTACCGCCATGAGCTTGAAGATACTCTGCGTGGAGGTCAACCCAAAGAGGAGCACCTTGAACTGATGGTGTGTGTCCTCTGAGGAATCTGAGGAAACTTCCTGTGCTTCTGATTCATGAGCACATGCGTAAGTGTCCTGAAGATCTATGGACACCAGCCAGTCCCATAACTCGAGAGCGTGGATAATTCTGCTCAACATCACCATCTTGAATTTGTCTTTCCTCAGGAATTTGTTCAAAGCCCTGAGGTCCAAAATGGGACGGAGACCTCCGACTTTCTTAAGTACCAGGCAATACCTGGAATACTAGCCCGACCCTCTGCCTGGGCAGTACCTCCTCTATGGCATCCTTCAAAACTAGGGCTTGCAGTTCTTGCTGGAACTCCTGCTCCGGTTTTCAAGGTGGTGGTGGGGGCTTGTCCGGGGGACTTTGTAAGAAAGCAGACAGTAACCCCACCAGACTCTGGCATCAGAGGTAATCACTGCCATTGGGCCCAATGCTTGGTCAACCGTCCTCCAAACAGGGAGTCGTGGAAGCAGAAATAAAAGCGGCTTTGTGGGCTGAGCCGCTGCTGCTGCCGCTGTCTGCTGGCACCTAGAGGCCCTCCTCCAACCCAGCCAGAGTGGGAAATGCTTTCCTCTCAGGGTCCTCTAGGTTTTCCAGTCCCACGAGGCCTTGCCTGCCTAAAGAAGCAGGGAGTATGCATGATGTGAAACTTGATATTTTGGATTGGTTGGGTGCCTTTGAGTACAATCATGGAATTCAGGGTCTCGCAGGGATTCGGCCGATTCTCTGGCTTTTGTCTAGGCTCCCCCAGGTTACAACTGATGCTCTAATGGAGGTGGGTGTACTTGAAAGACAAGTATGAGAATGTGAAGCTGGCTTTGATAGCCAGATTTGGGAAAACTCCTTCCCAGTACCTTAAGAGGTTTAGGACCCTCAAAAAGACTGATGGTACCCCTTGGGATACCTGGGCATGTGTATGTTTGAAAAACTTAGATGGTTGGGCTCAGGGTTGCAGAGTGAATACCTTTTAAAGAATGAGAAATCTGTTTTTGTTAGAATCTATGTTTGATGCCTGCTCTCCTGAGCGGAGACAGTACTTGGCTTACTCAAATGTGATTGATCCCAAAAAGTTAGCAAATGCTGCTGACTTGTGGGTTGCCAACAGGGCCACTCACAAGGACTCTGAGGCTACTCACAAAGATGAGGGGAAACGGCACAAGAAAGATGGAAAAGAAAATTCTAATTCCAACCACCCAAAAGGGGGCCACAAACAGAAAAAGGGTAAGCCACATGGGAATACCAGGTCAGTCTAGTGAAACCTCCGGTGCTAAACCAGAGGGGAGGTCAGCAGATGCCCCATTCCAAAGAACATTTGGTAAATGTTATGCTTGTGGGTCAACTGACCATGTGAAAGGGGATCCCAGATGTAAGGGTAAACCTTCAGGGGTCCACACTGCCTCCTTAGCCTTCATCCCTGAGGGAGAAGTTCATATGGTAAGTGGTAACTTTCAACTATTGGCTGAAGACCCCATTGGAGTCTCAGCCAGTCTTTCTTTAGTGTCCTTGGGTCTGTGTGAACAGCAGAATGTAGATGTGTATAACTCTATTCCAGATAGCACAAAAGAATACTACAAGGACAGTGTACTTGTAAACGGCCAGGATACCCCTGCCATTAGAGACACTGGGACCAGCATTACAGTGGTGAGTGATGGATGAATGTTTGTTCAAGCCTGGGGATGTTGCCGAGCCACCCAAGGGTCCCACTAAACTTGGTGGATGCCCAATTCATATGGTTCCAATACTGCCAGCTCTCATTCAATGCGATAATATGACTGTAAGAATACCTGTCAGTGTACATAATGAGGTGCCTGGGAAAGTCCTGTTGGGGAAGGACTGAAAAACTCTTGGAGTTGTATCAAGCACCCCCAGGCCTCTCAGTAAAGGGAAGCAGGAGCAAACTAGATTGGCCAAAGGAAACCTTAAGATGACTCTCAATGGGAAGTTACAGAAGTACCTAGAACTCCCAGTCTGCAGGAAGGACACCCATCTAATTCCAGCCAAAGAAAGAGACCAAGGGGAAACTCAAGGTCTCAGGAAAGAAGAAAGGTATCACACCTGTTTAAAGGACAAGGACATCCCTAGAGGACTGTCCAAGGTCACACCAGTGACCTCCTCCAAAAGCTGAGGCTGAGTGGGAGGATCAACCAGAAAGTGGTCAAACGGCTACTGGTGAAATAGAGCTGAAAGAACCCTATGTTGGAGATCTGGATCCTAAAGACTATCCTGAGCTGCAGACTTTGCTTACAGAAGGTGGACCATCTAGGGCAGACTTCAGCAGAGGTCAAAGAATGTGCCCTGCTCTTGAAGGTTTTTGCCAACAGGCAGCTTCCCAGCTGGAAGGGCAAGAGCCAGTGAAGCACAGGTTGTACTGGGAGGATGGCCTCCTCTGCAGTGAGCCTATTGAGTCTACCCCAGGAGACTACAGAAGACTTGTAGTGCCCCAGGTGGTGAGACCCCAGTTTCTACAGTTAGCCCATGAGATTCCTCTGGCTGGTCACTTAAGTTTTAAGAAGACCAATTGGAGGATTTCTCTGTAGTTCTACTGGCCCAAGATGGGGTCTGATGTAGATACATTCTGTAGAAGCTGTCACACTTGTCAGACTTCTTGCAAGAGTCGAGCCAAGAACGTGACACCCTTGGTGCCTCTCCCAGTGGTGGGAGTTCCTTTTGAGAGGGTAGGGATTGACATTGTTGGTCCCCTTGACCCTTACACATCTTCAGGCAACCAATTTATATTGGTTGTGGTAGAGCAGGATACCAGGTATCCTGAAGCCATACCTATGAGGACTGTTATTGCTCGGGCAGGGGCTAAGGCCCTCCTTGGTATTTTTGCCAGGGTTGGTTTTCCTAAGGAGGTTATCTGAGACAGGGGGACCAATGTTATTTCACTACATGCAAGCCATGTGGAAAAACTGTGGAGTGATCTACAAGTTCTCAACAGCCTACCATCCCCAAACCAATGGGTTGGTGGAGAGGTTTAGCAGAAGTATGAAGAGCATGATTGGTGCTTTAGAGGAGCCACTTAGAAGAAGGTGGGACCTTCTACTGCCATGCCTTCTCTGTGCTTATAGAGAAGTCCCTCAGGAAGGGGTTGGTTTCAGCCCCTTTGAGCTGCTCTATGGTCATCCATTAGAGGTCCATTGGCCCTTTGTTAGGGAGAATTCTCCTTCTAGGGCTAATTTCCCTCACCTAGCGAGTCCCCCAGCAGCTTTGCTGGATTTCTGGAGTTTATTTTTCCACCTGGTAAGAGTGTACATCCTTTTTCCACTCTTACATGTGTTTTGACCCATGTGTTTTTACTCGTTGTGTGATCTTGGGCACTGGAGCACACTACTCCAGGTGCCCCTGTTCTTGTATGGGTTACACAACACCTTCAGTGTAGTAACCCAGGGTTGTCTTTAAGACTGCCCTCTGACTCCATTTCGCTGGGGCGGACTACTGTCCCCCAGAGAAAGGTAAAGTTGCCATTTACTTTACCTAGTCACTTTTACCACAGACCCAGTACACCCCATGCAACATAGATGCATGGAAAAGGGGGAGAAGGCGGACAGGATTCTCGCTTGGAGGTTGAGGTAACTCAGGAACAGTAGGAGAGTAGACTCATTGCGCTCCCCACAGGGAGTTAAACTTACAGATGACTCCCTGATAGCGGAACAGTTCCACTTGTATTACAATCAACTTTATAAGTCAGAATACACTGGAGATGGAACCGACGCTAACCAGTTTCTCGACTCCCTTCCAAACCTTGCCCCCTCTCCCCCCCAAGAGAAGGCCGACCCCCTCGAGCAGCCCATCACTCCCCAGGAGATAACAGACACCATTGGAACTCTAAAGGCAGGCACCACATCGGGTGATGATGGTTTCATTGTTCACTTCTATAAGTCTTTCCGCTCCACCCTGGCCCCGTTCATGGCCAAATTATTTAACGCAGCCCTGGAAATGGGATCCCTGCTCCAATCCATGCTATTGGCCCGCATTGTGGTTATTCCTAAAGAGGGAAAAGTCCCAGCACAGTGCCAGTCCTACCACCCCATTTCCCTTCTCAACACGGATGTGAAAATCCTTGCGAAGCTACTCGCTAATAGGTTGGCCCAATACCTCCCTTTGCTGGTCCACGGAGACCAGGTTGGATTTATCCCAGGCAGGAGGCAGATAATATAAGAAAGACTTTTGACCTGATGCACAAAGCCTCCAGTAAGTGATTGCAAGCCTATCTACTCTCTGGACTCTGAAAAGGCCTTCGACAGGGTCGAATGGCCATACATGGGTAAGGTCTTGCAAAAGATGGGCCTGGGCAACAAATTCTGTTGGTGGATTGCAACATTGTATAATGGTCCCTCGGCTAAAGTAGCGGTAAACTGCTCTGTGTCGTCCCCCCTCCTCTCCAGAGGGATTTGCCAGGGTTGCCCCATCTCCCCCCTCTTGTATGCCCTGGTGATGGAGCCTCTGGCCATCGTCATCGGGCTGGATCAGGAAATCACGGTAGTTCGCTGTGGGAACATGCCCAAGAAATTAGGGGAAGGAATGCGATAGGGTGCATGAGAATCGAAGGAAAAGCCTCCCCATACCTGGGAATTCGCATGCCTAGGGACCTGGGAGCCCTCTTTGAGTTGAACTTCTGCCCGATCCTCTACTTTTATCTTGGGGATCTCTTACGCTGGGCCCCTCAGACTCTTTCATGGTTTGGCCGAATGGCCTCGATCAAAATGAACATTCTACCCAGTCTTGACCTTTTTTCAGCCCTCCCCACCATTATCCCAGACATTTTTTCTCGACAATGCACGCCCTGGTCCAACGATTTATTTGGAATGGGAAAAGATCAAGGGTTAAACATGCGACCTTGACTGTCCCGAAATCCGGTGGGGGGTTTGGTCTCCGGGACTTCAGGCAATACTATAAGGCAGCCCAGCCTAGGGTAATGTTGGAACACATGAGAGACACAATGCGCACCTTTTAGACATATATTGAGGACACCCTCATTCATCCTAGGAAGGTCCGGGACCTCCTCTGGACCCAGATTAAAGAACTCCCTGGTAACCTCAAAACCCACCCGACCTTGGCAGTGCTCTGGGACTCATGGAAGAATGATAAAACAAATAGGATGTTGTCCTCCTGACCCTCACACCTGTCCTTACTGTGGGGTTCTCCTCACGACCTGGGTATAAATGTATGTATTTATTTAATTTATTTATATTTATATAGCGTGCAAGCAGCCCAAGGGCATTGAGGCGTTGTTACTTGCAAGAACTTAGTTACACAGGTACAGGCATAGTAGCGATCGTTGATACATTATGGATATTACAGAACATAATGCTGTTGTTACAGACATTGCACTTGGTCATTTTGTTACAGTTTATGCATTGGGTCATGTGGTAAGTATTCTTGCTAAGGTGCAGGGTCTTATGAGAAGAGGATGGTTTTCATAGCTTTGCGGAAGGTGGTGAGGGAGGCCTCACCTCGGATTGTAGGAAGTAGGGTATTCCAGTGAATGGGTGCGAGATGGGTGGATCCAGTTTCCCCTGCTCTGGCTTTTTTTACTAGTGGCACAGAGAGCATGTTGGTATACAGTGATCTAGTTGGCCTGGTAGTGGAGACGGGGTGGATTCATTTTGAGAGGTAGGCTGGAGCAGTGAGGTGAATGCACTTGTGGGTCAGTGTCAGAGCTTTAAAGACTATCCTTTCCTTTATTGGGAGCCAGTGGGCTAGTTTCCTGGCCTCAGAAATGTGTTCTCTTTTGGCAATGCCTTGGGCTCCCCGGAGAGCATCGTTTTGTATGACTTGTAGTCTCTCTAGTCTCGGGAGGATAGCTCAGGGCCAACATGCTCGCCTTGGAAGCAAGATGACATGGAGCAACACAGGTACGATCCCCGGGTCCGCGCTTAGAAACCTCTGGGTATTAAGCACGTTATAAATAACCTATCATATCATATCTAGGTTTTTATTGGAGGTTCCTAGAAAGAGTACATTGCAGTAGTCTAGCCTAGAGCCGGTGATGGCTCTGGCTATGTTGGTGCAGTTCTCTTTGGAGAGAAAGGGTCTGACTGCGTTGATAAGTTTAGCATGATATGCAGCTGCGGATGCTATTGCAATGACTTGTCTGTCCATGGATAGGCTGGAATCCAGGTAGACTCCAAGAGTTTTGAATCTGAGACAGGAATTTTAATGGTGTCGATGGTGAAGTGGCTGAATTGTGAGTCTAGGTTTTTTAGCATGTCGGGGGAACCTAGCAGGAGCTGTTCAGTCTTGTCGGAGTTGAGGCATAGTCCATTGTCTGCCATCCAGGCTTGGATGGTGTTGCATAGGTTGAGGGTCAGGGAGTCGGTGTCATAGTTACTAGTGAGGGTGAGGAGGATCTGTGCATCGTCGGCGTAGTTGGTGTAGGAGATGCCCATAGCGTAGAGTATGAGGAAGAGGGGTCATGTGAAGATGTTGTAGAGGGTGGGGGAGAGGCAGGAGCCTTGGGGCACACCACAGAGTATGATGGTTGGTGAGGCGGAGGCTGGGTCGGAGAATACTTGCATGGTTCTGTCTTGTAAGAAGGAAGTAATCCATGCTGTGGCCTCTGGGGAAAATTTGGCAGTGGAGGAAAGGTGGTGGCATAGGACGTCATGATCTACGAGGTCGAAGGCTGCGGATATGTCAAGGAGTAGGAGAGTGCTGGTTTACCCATGTCTCTAGCGTCGTCCATCTGGTTTTTTAGGTCAAGAAGGACGGTTTGAGTTCCGCACCTACGCAACACACAGGGTCTACGCAACACACAGTCATGGTCGGATATGGGTTTGGAGAGAGCACCCAACTGTTTCGCCAAAACACCTTTGTTGAATATGACCAATTAGTTGAAGTCATGTCATGGGGGAGAAAGCGCTCACGATCTTTGAATACCTCCACCTCAAAGGGATTCTTAGTGTTAGGCAGAATCCTGTGCAGTTCCCTTAGGGAGCACTACAGAAGATTAAGACTACAGGTGAGAGCAGCAAAAAATCCCCTTCGGTATCAGTCTGTACCACAAAGATTTAGTTGGTAGCTGTGGCTAAGCAGTCAGACTTATCTCAAGAGGGAGATTAGCAGTATTCAGGGTTTACACGATAGGTACCATAGTACTATGGCACAAGGAAACACTGACCAAAGTCTTGTATTAAAAAGAATATATAGGCTTATTTTATAAATGTCTAGTTCAACACATAAATCACAATTAATAAACCAAGTTAAATTTAGTCAAGGAAAGTATTCACAACTCCCTAGTCAATTGTAGAAAAGTTTGCGGTATAGTGAAAACTGAGCAAAACGGCACAGTGAAAACCAACTACAAATGGCACTCTAACAATTTAGCGAAAGGGAGGGAAAGCACAAGTTAAACCAAAATATCTTCAGACACCCCCTAGCAACACTTCCCTGAAGTTTTGTGAACAAGTAATGCACAGTAGTACTTTAGCAAGAAGATAAGTAATTGAAAACTGAGCAAAATGGCACTTCACAAGTTAAAACAGTCGGAAGGTAAGAGGAGATTGGAAGATTCAGGTGCATCAACACATTTCTAGTTGAGAATCAACCTAGTGAGAGCAGATCTAACAAATCAGCCAGAATCAGTGGGCCTGAGCCAGAGTCAGTGGTACAGGACCAAGAGTTTAGGAGCAAACATTTTCTTGTAGCTGCAGTCAAGTCTTTGGTTAACAAATATAGAAAAGGTCGATGCAAGGCGAAAGACAATGTTGAGAGAGGATCTGCCGACCCAACAGGTAGGTACAGGATTTAAAACACATTTAGTGCTACCGCAAAGAAAGGGCTGCCTGGCAAAACAATGTACTTTTAAAATGAAGTGGTTCCTATGGTGGCAGTTGCTCCTGGTAGTTCCTGCAGCTTGAGTGATCTAGCAGAGCAAGAGAGGCTCTCGACGTGGAGGAAGGTCCGAGTTACTGCACTACCCAGGGATGAAACCAGGTGCGGTGCTGCCAGACGAAAAAAAGGTACGCTCCTTTAAATTACGGTCCGGGTGGATAGCTGCCTTGCTATCCGGCCTCCAAGTGCTGGGCACTGGCGATTCGACCAAGGCACGTCCGAGGAAGCGATTGGTGAACTGGTTTGTCCCACCAGCTCAAGGGAGGAAGGCTCTTGTGAAGATGATCTCCTCTCATCGTGTGGAAGAAGCGCTGCAGCAGGGCTTCACCGGTGGTGCAGGTGCTGAAGATGTCTGTGGCTTTTCTCCCCTTCGGTACCGTAGTTCCAGTGAACACGTCTTGCTCTTCCAGTCCTCAGGACCCTGCTTTTATGCAGAAAAGACCCCCATTCATACAGCCTAGCTGTCACTCACACAGTGGAGTGGTCACTTTGGCGGGAGAACCTCCAGTTTATCAGGATAGAGTGTGACATGGGTTGCGGAGGCAACCCTGTCCAGGATCCTACTCCCCCCTCCCACACAATGGACCCACCCCAGACTCAGTGGCGCCGAAAGGAGGGCTTCTTGCAGAAGCCCGCCAAACGGACGAACAAAGGATCCCCGACCTGGATTAGGAGTTTAGAGAAAGACACGAGAAAGAATTCATATTAAAGTTCTGGCAAATAAAACCCACCGGAGTAAAGTTAATATTAAAATACACCGGCGGTATGTTAGAGGCCGTCAGAAGAAGTGGTAGCCTCGAACAATGGGAAAAATCCCATAGGGAAATATTTGCGGCCAGAAACCTTTGAGAGAGGAACTTTACGGTACCCCCTCGAAAATGAACATAAGGGAAAAACTATTAACCCTTTTCAGTACTTCCATAGTAAGATGGTTTGTACTGGTTAAGTTCATAAGAGTGGACTAGTAAAGCCAATTGGGACTTTACATGCCCTGGGAGACAGACAGTCCCAGGGTATGGGGTCTATGTTGGGGGTCGCTACGACACCCCTATGTCACTGCACTGAGGGTGCTGTGTAACACATGCGAATAAAGATGGTTCCTATGGGGTTGAGGGAATCCCATAGGCATTAAACACAAAAATAGCCAAGAAAACACATAGCAAAAATGCCTAAGAGTGGGGGAAAAAAAAGAGTCTCACTCTTAGCAGGTAAAAAGAAACAAACCCTTCAAATCCAGCAAAGCAGATGGGGGACTCTATAGGTAAGGGAAATTAGCCATAGAATGAGAATTCTCCCTAACATTGCTCCCTTCTCCCCCTAGACTAAGGGACAGGAGGATCTAATCCAATCCTGGATGAATCTCTTACCCCTAGTCGGTTATAAACATCCTAGAGAGACCATCAGCATTTTGGTGGTGACATCCTGACCTGTGCTCAATGGTAAAATCAAACCCTTGGAGGCAGATTGACCATTTTAGCAGTTTTGGGTTTTCCCCTTTCATTTGCATTTACCATCTCAAGGGTTGGTCGTCTGTTTGAATGATAAAAGTAGATCCATACAAGTATGGTCTAAACTTCTTCAAAGCCCGCACAATGGCAAAACATTCTCTCTCTATAGTTGCCCACCTTGTTTCAGGTTCCTTCAGTTTCCTACTGATGAAACAAATGGGGTGCTCCCTACCCTTCTCATCCAGTTGACTGAGTACTGCACCTATACCTATATTGGAAACATCTTTTTGTTCAATGAAGGGTTGGTGGCAGTCAGGAGCTCTTAGAACTGGAGCTTGACAAAGGGCTTTCTTCAGGCTTTCAAAGGCCTGATTGCACTCCTCATTCCACTTGTCTTTTTAGGGAACTTAGGAGAGGAGATTACATTCAGTGGAGAAGCTATGGACCCATAGTTCTCAATGAAATTCCTGTAGTACCCAGTGGGGCCTAGGCAGGCTCTCACCTGGGTCTGAGTAGAAGGAGTTGTCCAATTTTGCACAGCTTCAATCTTGCTGAGCAAAGGCCTTATTTCACCACCTCCTACCTCATGCCCAAGGTAGACCACTTTACTCTGACCAATCTGGCACTTGCTCGCCTTTATGGTCAGATGGCCCTGTTCAAGAGCCTGCAAAACATATCCTAGTTGGTCAACATGTTCTTTCCAAGTAGGGCTGAACACTGCAATGTCATCCAAGTATGCCATGCAGAAGTCCTCCATCCCATTCAGAACCTGATTAACCATCCTTTGGAATGTAGCAGGTGCATTCTTTAGTCCAAAAGGCATAACCTTAAACTGGTATAAGCCAACTTGGGTGGAGAATGCAGTTTTCTCCTTGGCATGGTCAGTCAGGGCTATTTGCCAATAGCCTGACGTGAGATCAAATGTGCTGAGGAACTTGGCTGAGCCAAGTCTATCCACTAGCTCATCTGTCCTTGGCAAAGGATGGGCATCAGTCTTAGTGACTGCATTTAGAGCTCTATAGTCCACACAGAATCTCAACTCCTTGGATCCAGCCTTTGGTACTAACACAACTGGCCTAGACCATGGATTGGTAGAGTGTTCTATTACTTCGAGATCAAGCATCTTGTTGACATCTCCTTTGATGTCGGTTCTTACATTTTCCGACATCCTGTAGCCCCTGCTTTTGACAGGTAAACCGTCACCAGTTTGGATATCATGTTGGCCCCAAGGGGCCAAACCTGGTGCTAGAGAAAACAGAGGGGCACATTGATTTAACAAAACTTTGCACTCCTCCTGTTGCTCAGGTGTCAGATTAGAAGAGAGATTCACTCCTATTTTCTCATCTAAAGGTCTGCCTCTGAGGAGGTCAGGTAGAGGTTCACGCTCCTCCTCCTCCTCCTCCTCTTGAGCTGAAGCTAGAAGTAGGGCTCCCATTTCTGGTCTGGAGACAAATACGCTTTTAGACGGTTGATGTGAAAGACTTAGGAGCCTCCTTACGATTGCCTAAGTCCACCAGATAGTTCACCTCTCCAAGTTTTCCCACAACCTTGAAGCGTCCCATCCATTTGTCCAGCAAGGACCTCTGCCATGTTGGGACCAAAACAAGAACTAGCTGGTCTTGAGCAAACTCAACCATGTTGGCCTTCTGGTCATGCCAATGCTTGACCAGAGCCTGACCTGCTTTCAAGTCATCACTTGCTTCAGCCATCATGTGTGACATTCTCCTCCGGAGCCCTATCACATAGTCAGTGACTCTGACTGGTGTTGGGGAAGGAGCACTCTCCAACCCCTCCTTGATCAGGGCCAACGGACCTCTAACCGGATGGCCATAGAGAAGTTCAAAGGGACTGTAACCCACTCCCTCCTGAGGGACTTCTCTATATGCAAAGAGAAGGCATGGCAGTAGAAGAGCCCACTTTTTCTTAAGGGGGTCTTCTAAAAATCCTATCATGCTCTTCATGGTTCTGTTGAACCTTTCTACCAACCCATTTGTCTGAGGGTGGTATGCTTTTGAGAACTTGTAGGTAACTCCACAGTTTTTCCACATGGCCTTCATGTAGTGGGATATAACATTTAACCCCCAGTCGGATATTACCTCCTTAGGAAACCCAACCCTGGTAAAAATACCAAGGAGGGCTACCAAGGAGGGCCTTAGCCACAGGCGGGGCTGTAACAGTCCTCATAGGAATTGCTTCAGGGAACCTAGTAGCATGGTCCACTACAACAAGTATAAACCTGTTGCCTGAAGAAGTTGGAGGATCAAGGGGACCAACAATGTAGATTCCTACCGTCTCAAATGGTACTCCCACCACAGGGAGAGGCACTAGAGGTGCCACGTTCTTGGAGCCACTTACCAGAGATTTGGCAAGTGTGGCAACTCTTGCAGTACTTATCTACCTCAGCCCCCATTTTAGGCCAATAAAAGTAGGGAGAGAGCCTTTCCTTGGCCTTCTTGAAACTCAAGTGACCAGCCAAAGTTATCTCTTGGGCTAGTTGCAAGAATTGGAGTCTGTTCTTTTGGGGTACTACAAGTCTCTTGTAGTCTCCAGGGGTTGACTGTCGGTTCACTATAGAAGAGGCCATCTTCCCAGTGCAACCTATACTTCCCAGGCTCTTGCTCTTCAAGCTGAGAAGCTGCCTGGCGGCGAAGACCTTCCAGAATTGGACATTCTCTTTGTCCCTTACTGAAGTCTGCCCTGTTGGGGCCACCTTCTGCCAGTAAAGACTGCAGCTCAGGATGGTCCACAGGGTCAAGATCTCCAATGAGTTTGACCACCTACTAGATCTGAATCGTCAGGCTCTAGTTCAACCACACAGTGTTGTACCTCTCAGCCTCAGCTGGAGGAGGAATCACAGGTGTGATTTTGGACAACCTAGGAGGTTGGCAGCACTGGAGTGCTTTCTGCTGGTTTCTTCTTTGAAGTCTTGGGTTTCCCCTTTGCTTTCGGTTGCTTGGAAATAGTAACTCCAGTGGAGTAGGAGTGATTTATTTTTCATCTCCTCAGGAGAGCCTCTCAAGGTCCTTTCCCTTGCAGGTCTGGTAAGCTCCTGTAATCTTTTACTATGTGATCTGGGAGTACTGGTCACTACTACCAGGTCTTACAGATCATTGCCCAACATCACCCTTCCTGGTACTTCAGATTGTACACTCACAGGTATCCTGACAGTCATTTCATTGCACTGGATGAAAGCTGGTAATTGGGGGAAGCATCTGCACAGGCCCTCAGCTAACTTGGTGAGGCGTTGGGTGCCTTAGCAACATCCTCCACCTTGAAAAAAGATTTGACCACCACAATTATGCCGACCCCAGTGTCTCTAATGGCAGGGGTTTCCTACCATTGACTAGGACACTGTCTTTATAATACTCTTTAGTATTAGGAGAGATAGAATTATACACATCTAAATTCTGTTCCCACAACCCTAGGGATACTAAAGATACACTAGCTGAGACGCCAATGGGGTCTTCAGCCAGTAGTTGAACGTTTCCACTGACCATGTGTACTTCCTCCTCTGGAGCGAAGGCTAAGGAGACAGTGTGGACACCTGGAGGTTTTCCCTTACATCTGGGATCCCCTTTCACATGATCAGTAGAGCCACAAACATAACATTTCCCAAATGTCTTTATGAATGGTGGGTTGTTCTGACCTCCTTCTGGTCTGGGACCAGAAGGTGCACTAGCCTGATTAGGTTTCCCTTGTGGCTTACCCTTAGAATTTTGTTTGTGGGCCTCTTTGGAATTGGAATTATTTGAATTCTCTTTGTCTTTCTTTGGCTGCTTTCCTTCATCCTTTTTCTGAGTTACCCCTGAATCCTTGTGAGTAGCCCTGTTGGCAACCCACAAGTCAGCAGCCTTAGCTAGCTTCTTAGAATCTAATTCTTTCGAATCAGCCAAGTGCTGTCTGAGCTCAGGAGAGCAGGCACCATAGATGGACTCCATCATAACAAGATTTCTCATTCCTTCATAAGTGTTAACTCTGTAACCCTTAATCCACCCCTCTAAGTTCTTCAAACACTCATTCACCCAAGTAGCCCAAGGGGTACTATCATGCTTTTTGAGGGTCCCAAACCTCTTAAGGTACTGGGAAGGAGTCTTCCCAAATCTAGCTATTAAAGCTAGTTTTATACATTCATAATCCATCCTATCCACCTCCCCCAACTCCATTACCACATCAGATGCAACAGGGGGGAGCCTAGAGAATAACTAGGGGATCAACTGATTCCCTGTGATCTCCTGGAGCCCATGATTATATTCAAACATAGCAAGCCAATCTAATACATCCAACTTCGGTTCATACATACCCACAATCTCTTTAGGCATTCAAGGTCTTCTAGAGGATTCGGGCAGAGAAGCATTTTCCAATGACAATTTCTTCATCTCAAGCTCATGGTTGAGCTCCATTTCTTTGAGCCTTAGTTATTGATGTCTCTGTTCAGTTTGGGAACTAATTCTTTTGAATTCCAGTTCAAGTCTCATTTTTTCTAGTGAGAGAAATTCAGGACTTAATGTGGGACCTGGTAAGGGTCCAGTAGCTAGAGGATGAAGCCTTTGAGCAGGGAGAGGGCCAGAGGGGGTGACATTGATATCCTCCGCTTCCTCATCTGTCTCAACAATAACATCTTCAACATTATCCTCATTACTGTTTGCTATATTTGCTGGGGTAGTGGGCACTACAGCACCACTATCCAGACTTCATTTCTCTAACAGCCTATCAATCATTTCTAGTTTCTTGTCTTTGACAGGAAGACCTTTCTGTCTACACAGATCCCTTAACTAATCACCATTATTAGTGAGGAGGGTCTCCTGGCTGTAACTTTCCATATTTGACTTGTTAAAATAAACTTTTCGTGATAGTTAACCTTGTGGTTAGTTGAACCAAGGTACTAGTAGCACACTAAAATGTAAATCCAATACTTTTATCCTCACCGTTGTACACCAGTTAGGGAGCACTACAGAAGATTAAGACTACAGGTGAGAGCAATAAATCCCCTTTGGTATCAGTCTGTACCACAAAGATTTAGTTGGTAGCTGTGGCTAAGTAGTAAGACTTCTCAAGAGGGAGATGAGCAGTAGTACTAGGGTACCTATCGTGTAAATGCTGAATACTGCTCATCTCCCTCTTGAGATAAGTCTGACTACTTAGCCACAGCTACCAACTAAATCCTTGTGGTACAGACTGATACCAAAGGGGATTTATTGCCCTCACCTGTAGTCTTAATCTTCTGTAGAGCTCCCTAAGGGAACTGCACAGGATTCTGCCTAACACTAACTAACACCAAATGGTGCATCGAACTTGTTCGCCCCCCTCAAACCCTTCCAAAGAATAATTGCAGAATCCACTACGAGGAAGGGGTCATTGTCTAGGATTTTTAAAATTCTGATCACATCGAATCTGGAAGGGAGGCAGAACTTCAGACACTTTTGGGAGAGGCGACCTGGGGGGCAGGCAATAGGGTCCTCTTATCTGGTTTCCCTTACACCTCGGCAATGGAGCACAACTTTAAGGTTTGTCACACCTAGCACCTCCCCCCTGCTAGACTCTCAAAGATGTTCCCAGGAGCATCCCCCTCTCAGCCCCAGGGAGTGCACCCAGCGGGGAACCTGCTATCACATGTGGTGGGAGTGCCCGTCCATCCAGATCTATTGGACGGAGCTCTGGAGCTGGATTAACGAAATAGTGGCCATCACCCCTGCCCTGCATCCCCTCAAACTTCTCCTTGGCATTCGGTCCACTGACTCGGAATCTAGCTGCTTCCCGAAGGTGATCGAGGCGATGCTGCGAGCAGGGAGATTAGCCCTAGCCCAGAAATGGAAGCAATCTACTCCCCTGTCCAAATCAGAGTGGCTCACCAAGTTATGGGCCATCTTTACATATGAGAAGCTTTCAGCAATAACCCATAACATGGAATCCTTGTTGAACTGGAATGTGGTCCTTTTGAATGAAGAATGCAGCGCCCTGAGACTTTGATAATCTGCTCCAATATGACCCACCTGGCTCACTGACCCTGGGAAGTCTCTATTTGCCTTTGCTCCGCTTGTCGAACCTTTCATGTCAGTATGTTACTTGCGGTTCTGACAATTCGTACCACAGTCTTTGTTTTTATTAAGCATTTTATCATAAGACAAAGTGGGAAAAAAAATAGGTGCGATGCGAATGCCCTAAGGGGAACCCGCAGCCACTCGAGCAGCCAGATTTTGAAGTCGCTGGAGGTGCTCAACAAGATACAAAGTCTGTGCCAAAGTACAATGAATTACAATAGTCAAGGCGGCTGATTACCAATGAAGTCACCACCGGGGCATGAAGCTGTCTGGGAAGGTAAGGTCAAACTATCTGAAGTATCATCAACTGAAGATGTCCTTCCTGGCATGTGGTACCAATTTGAACCTCCATTGAGAATGAAGGTAACTTCACTTCCAGGTCCCTGACCACTGGCACAAGTGTAGGGAAGGGTTCGAGATAAAGTGGCCAGAAGGAAAAGGTCCATAGGTTAGCGGTAGACTGAGGACCAGCCACAAGAACCCCCGTTTTGTCCCCATTCAATCTAAGCCAGTTAAAGCCCATCCACCGCCCCACGGCCTCCAGACAACTCCTAAACTCAGCTGGACTCGAATCTGTGCGTCATCTGCATACAAGAAGCACCGAAAGCTGTGGGAGTGAATAAGACCCACCAGCAGTTGCATATATATGTTAAAAAGAATGAGGGACCAGGCAGAGCCCGGAGGAACACCACAGGAAAAGGACGGTGGCTGAACAAAAAAGAAAAAGAGATCGGGTTTGCAACCTATCTAACAGGGAACAAGAAGCCAGGAAGTGGGTTAAGACTGTCTGGTTCCGATCCAGAAACTGGTTTCAGTCTCTCTGGAGTGTATGCATTAGTTTGCCAACAGTGGTCCCTTATTGGACCACTGCTAGGGTGTGTGTGGGGTGCAGATCTTCCATTGGTTGGATTAAGTTTCTGTGCGCACCTTAACTTTAGGATAAGATGACGAGTCATGCAGCCATCCCTCAGAGATCTGAAGAGGAGCCAAGCATGCTGTGTAGCTCTACAGATGAAGGAAGACCCATCCTGAAGAGGCAACCAACTCTTGCTGCTGTCCTGGTGGAGCCCTGTCTGGTTACTGATCTTAGAAGACCCTCATTGGTGCTTCGATCCCTTGGGATTGTTGGGAACAACCAGTCCCAATATCATCTTGGCACACTAAAGTTTGAAGTCTTCAGAAGCATTCCTGGGCCATCTAATTGACTGACCAACTCCAATTCGGCCTACCGCGGTAGAAGTGTTGCTGTTCCACGTTTTGATTTGGAACTTCAGGGGTCTTCAGGTTGTCCTGCAAGTAGCCTTCCTGCAAGATTTCGGCATCTCGGCATCTACGGGTAAGGGGTCAGAAATGTGAGGCTGACAACTTTATAAAGAGTTTTCAACTTTCATCATTTTATTAAATAAACAGGTTGGATAAACATATCACTATCCCTAACCTGAAGCGTATTTTCCTGCCTAAAATAAACTAAAGGAAACACTAACAAAAGGATATCTGATCCTCACACGTGTACAAAGAAAAAAAGGAAATAGATGGCAATTCAATTAAATAAGGTATAACATATCATTTGATTCACGCTATGATCAGTATCTCTTCTCATAACCTGTGCGCGTTTCCCTTCCCCAGACATGAAAAAGCTTTTCCTCCACCGATCAACAGAAACCAGGAAATTCGGTTTACCACAAAGTTCCAATACAGTCCGTATGGTTTGGTACTTGATTACATAAAGTTCTGTTGCTTCAATAAAGTATCCAAAAAAAAATCACAAGTTCCCACTCCTCCTGGAGTAAGTAAGCAAAAACAATTTTCTTTGTAAACTATTCCAACTCCTCCTGGAGTAAGAACAGGTTTCACCTTTGTAGTAACAACAAATGTCCGTCAGGATGGTGTACTGAAATTTTGGTTTAAAAAAAAGAATTTTAACTTTTCTTTAACAAGCTTCCACAATTCTTCAAATGCCACAAATCAACATGAGATTTTTCTGTTAGAAACAGAGGTCTGCACTTGCATCAACTACTACCTGGCTCATTAGTTTGACAAGCTCTTTGGGCAACAATATCTTGGCCTACAGGTATACCCGCCTGCCAGTCTACCTCTTCAACAACAAAAACAGAAAAGTGCTTCAGTGGTAACTTCCAACTTCAAATGACAACTTCATTTGACATCTTTAGCATCAAACTTTAAACAAGTTGCAGGGAAACAAGGAACCACACTAGTGATGTGAAGTTGCCCAGAAAAAGTCTTCTGGGCAAATATGTTTCTCTCCATCTGGATAACCTTCTACAGAAGTGCAGCATGTTTGCCATCCTTCTTTCCCGTCTGTATCAACAACCAAATAGTGACCAACAGATCGTCTCCATTTTCCTATGCTTTGGCAATGTAGGTTTCCATCATCTGAAGGTCTGTTTCATAGATCATAAGCAGTAAGTCTCACAATCATGAAGTCTCTCAGTATTCCCCTCTTGCCTCGAGTACCGTTTGTTATATTGGTGTTGCTGGTTAGTAATACAGCCTTAGCTTGGATATTGCTTGTAAGCTTTTGGATCTTTTACAGCTTTCCCCTGGGGGTTTGGGCTTTCAACACTCATGTGCTTATTTATAGAGTCACTTTGTTTCAACATGCACCACCTTTGTTGGTTTTGTATAGTTCAATATTCAAATTTACTGCTACTGCTGCTTTCACTCGTGAGCTTTCACACGCGAGTGTAGCTGCCTGCAGTGAATACGCAGACAGTGTTGGAGTACTCCAGAGTCACTTGCAAGCTGCGACCTCAGCGGGTAAGTCGCTCGATTATGCTCTGTTCATTGTTCGCAGGTCTTTGGCACTTAGGTCGGGTGGACAGCCACCTCTGGTCCTCCTTCACTCAAGGAATCCACCACCCGGCAGACCCATTGTATCCGGGATAGCCTCTATACTGGAACCACTGTCACAGTTTGTAGACTATTTTTTGAAACCAGAAGTTGTGAAAATGCGTTCATACCTCAAGGACACCAGAGCCGTTCTACAACTCGTCAAGGGCCGCCCTTTCAACCCCGCACAGAACATCCTGGTGACACTAGACATTGAATCCCTCTACACTAAGATCCCCCAAATGGCCACACTTCGAGTCATCAAGCAAATACTACGGGAAAGAGATCCTTCCATGAAAACTCCAGTCACCCTTGTGATGGAACTGGCGGAGATTGCCTTGACTAAAAACTTCTTCATCTATGAGAACTCGTTCTACGAACAAGTGTCCGGGACGGCAATGGGAGCCACATTCGCCCTGAGTCTTGCGAACTTATATGTAGCCAACTTTGAAGAAGAAAAAATCTACAATCCAGCTAACCCATGGCTACCCAAATTGGAATTATGGTCTAGATACATCGACGATGTGTTACTAATTTTCAAAGGCACTGATCCTGAGCTTGTAATGTTCATGACGTGGCTCAATAGGCAGAACCCCTATCTCAAATTCTCAGAGACGCACAGCACTGAGTCTGTACATTTTCTAGATCTCACCCTGGAGATACGAAATGCAACCATCATCAGTACAGTGTTCAATAAACCTACGGATAGAAACTCACTACTCACTTATGGGAGCTTCCACCCCACCAGTCTGAGAAGGAATCTACCGTTTGGACAATTTCTTAGATACCGGAGAAACTGTTCAGCACTACCAGACTACAACCGACAATCAGCGGGCCTCGCAACCAAACTCCTCAATAGGGGTTATCCAAAACGTATAATCAAACAGGCACGGAAACGAGCCAGTAACATCCCACGCGAAGTCACCATGGAACATCATGCCAAGCCGAATGAAGCCAACAACACTATAACAGCAGTAATGAGCTTCTCTCCACTAATGAACAAGATCAAGAAAGAAATCGTGAAACTATGGCCAATCCTGAACGTCGGCCCGCACAGTATAGAAATCCTGAGGTTTGCATTAAAAAGAAGGAAGAATCTACGTGACTCCCTTGTACATTCATACAAAGAGAAAGAACCCAAACCCAACACACTGTGGGGACAGAGCCCAGCAACTGGCCACACTCCTTGTGGCGCATGCAATGCCTGCTCCAGCACCAAGAGAACCACCTCCACTGACATAGGGTGGCACTTCCCGTGGATTCAGAAAACCCTTACAAACTGCAATAGCAGCAATGTGATTTACATCATTACATGCCCCTGTAACAAACGCTACGTAGGCATGACAACACGCCCTATCAAAACACGCCTTGCAGAGCATAGATCATGCATCCGCACGAAGATGATTACGGCACCTATGGTGGAACACTTTCTAGCCCACAAACACACCCCGGTAGATTTTACATGGACAATAATTGAAAAAATGGCCATCCCCACCAGAGGGGGGAATATACAGAACCTGCTGTTTAGACGTGAACAACTCTGGATTTTCTGTCTAAAAACAGACAAATCGGGGCTGAATGAAGCAATGAGCTGGCAAACATTGGCAATCTTATAAGCCAGTGTTCATCATCCTTTTGACTTGTGCTGTGATTTGTGCTTTGACTTGGGATTCTTTCTATGTTGCATTCCTCTGCATTTGTTCGCACTATGATACATGATAGTGCCATGGGGTCGTTTTTCGTGTGAACTACCGCCTGTGAGCATGCATTAATGCAATAGAATCTCATGCATTTTCGGTTAATTGGATATCTACCTCGCCCACGGCACTTACAATGTACCCACCAGACACATTGGGGTTGGCCGATGGCCTGTGACCCGTGTTGCTTGACTCTGCGATGGCCGCCGCCTCCTCCATATGGGTCGGCCATGCTAGAGTCAGGCACACGTGACGCCGTAACGCAGACAGACGACCGCTCCAAGGTAAGCGACCACCTTTTGCAGCATACCTGGGACTGCCACTCCCCCTAAGCGTGGTGTCCAAGAGTTAGACACGCGGCTCAACGTGTAGACCTAGGATGTCCTCTTGTGTAGAATTGCTAAACTCCCATCGACAACGCCGTGAGTGTGCTGCTGTAGACAGGATATACACTCCATTTGGATTAAATAGCAATGATTTTGCTGCCTGTCGCTTTTCTGATATGATGCACTTGGGCATCACTATTGACGGCACTTATTGTCTTTTGGCCCCCAGGTTCCGGGCCGTCTCACCCACCGTGCACAGTTACCAGACCACACAGAGCGGGTAAGCATTCTCCCCATGTTATATACTAATGCAGTGTTTCGAGATAACCATTTTATATAGCATTGGATATTTACCACTGCCCAATCTCTCTCTCCCCTCCTTCCTGTCACCCTCACAGGGAGAGGTTTTGAAGATACGCAGACAGTGCTGCCAGACGTGATGACCAGCAGGCACACACTCAGATGCCTTGCAAAGCCCTGTGAATGTGGCCCACTAATTTGTCCCACAGAAACCGGTCGGCTAGAGAACGACCAAACCTAGTGCACAACATGAACCGCACAGGTTACGCTCATTCTGACTAAGGACCCCCTGCCTAAATATCTAGGGGCCTTTCCTGTTTGAGGTGAATTACCTCCAGAGAGAACATCGCTGAAGACAATTCTTCACTGTTTTAACAACCCAAACCTGCACCTGCCCACCCAGAGAAAACCTATTAAAATTAATGTTCATTTTCATCTGGATGGCAGCCAACACATGCAAAAACCAAGGCGGTAGAGCATGTGTTTTTTAGCACAACACAAGTGCGCAAGAGACGACTTGGAAAGCGCAATTAGTTATATTGGCTTTTTGACAAACTCTTCTCCACTCGACATAACTGTGTCCTCCTTATTGTGAAAATGATTTTGGGCAACACACAGTTGAAATACCCATAAATAGTCCCTGTTGATTTTGTCTAGTCCTCCTTCACTCAAGCCACTGAGGAATGGCACCTCCTTTGCTGAGGGGGTCAGGTGTAACCCAGCCATAAGCAACCTTCAAAGAGGGAATACTTCCCTCGCTACTGCTCCTTCCTGTTATGCAAACACTGCACAACTAAAAATTATCGGGCAAGTGTCTGTTCCTCACACTACCTACTGCGCAAACTCTGCAACAGGAACCGTCAAAAGCAAAGACTCTCAGGACCCACCACAACTTCTGGTGTTTCAGTGGTCCCAGCGTCTTCTCTCACCATAGACTTCCGACGCGGCGGCTTCCTCCTCCACTGCTCGGCTTCTCGCTCTAATGCCTGCACCAGACGTTGCTTTTTAAACCCCTCAGTCCCCTTCAGGTGTAGGCCATTTACACTAATGAGGCGATCGCTCCCACAGTAGTGTTCCTCTGCATCCCTTTTCCTCGTCCCAGTATGCATGGAATTATGGGACTTGATGTCCCCGGCAATAAAGTTAGTTTTTCTAACAGTTTCTACTTTGCAACAAGCCATCAAAAGATAAGGGTTTCGGGGGAAAGTTACACAGGGGAGTCTCCCCTCCTCCGCCGGGACAGGTTTGCTCACCCATGTTATCCTCCCACAGACCACCACCCGCAGGATCGGGATCCCAAAGTGTCTGCCTTCTCCTGGCCACATGAGGAAGGTCACAGGTCAAGGTTTTTGGGGAATTAGTACAGATTCACCACACGAGATAGGTTTTCTTCGACCACAGCATCTGGGACGCCTGCTGTCAATGTGCATTGGTGACTGTCACTGAAAACTGCTTTTCGCCATCTCGTCTAGTGCTTTGAAGAGTCCTACATCAGTGTCTGCTGCATTGTTCCAAAGCAAGAGGTTGCACACAGCTCCTGGACCCAACCGTAACAACGCTTGCACCCACAGCTCCTGGCCATCTTCAACTGGAACCAACGGCAGGAAAAGGTACCTCAATCGACCCTCCTTCGACCTGCCAAGTTTGAGGAAAAGTCGGAGTATGGTGAATAGTAGAAATACTTACTGGTTCCCCCATCTCCACCCTTTAAAAGTTTGTGAAAAACTTTTGTTTCATCAACACTTTTTGCAAAAGCCCCCCAAAAGCTAGAAAAGCTTCAGTAAATTCATTGGGCAACCTTTTGGAATAATCTTCGCATCCACAGGAACCTTTCCCTAACTTTTTCCCCAACTGCTAAAACCTTAGGGCAAAAGGCTCCATACAACATAGGGTTGGACTTTACAAGTTAGGGTTACTTTTCCTGTGGACCGTTGGTGTTATAACTAATTACTTAGCTTCCCCTTTCAGGTATTTGGGGCTGGAGGAGAGGGGGAATTGATTATTCTACACCGACTGTACATATGTTTTGTTAGTAGTGTGTGATATTATTACCTGTTCAAAGGCATTTTTATAGTGTGTTCTTTGGCCAAAAAATAAATATAGTAATGTTGTACTTGGCCTGCCTAAATGTAATCCTTGATTGATTGATCATTGTGTGGACTCATTGTGGACCCCTGACCCTAATCGCCTCTCCTGAGGTTAAGCCTTGACCACTCTCCATTGTACCTTCATTGGTTTGGCTAAGTTCCCAGAGTTTCCCTGTTCACTTTAACTAGGGTAGCCTCCTAAACTCTGTCCACCAGGCCAGAGTTTAGAAATCCATCTTAACCACAACAAAGCAGCAAAAAGTTCAAGGGGCAACAAAATTAGGCAGAAAA
The DNA here is from genome assembly GCF_040938575.1 of Ambystoma mexicanum. Lineage (NCBI taxonomy): Eukaryota > Metazoa > Chordata > Amphibia > Caudata > Ambystomatidae > Ambystoma > Ambystoma mexicanum. The sequence goes on from NC_090932.1 coordinate 1,533,086,150, forward strand.
AAAAGGATTTTCTACCTAAACAGAAAAAGGCAGGAATAAAAGGAGTTCAACATGCACTGGCCAAAATTAAACATCAATCTACTCAAAGTAGGTACCCATTTTCACACAAATGTGGAGTCACCATGAACGATATTTTACTGTTGCATACACTGCGAAAGGTGGGTCCTCTAACAGGGAGGTCTTCCCAAATGACTAACTTCTTATTGAATTCATTCAAATGTTGCCATTAAAACAAAAAGGGGGATTCCAAGATGGCGGCGGGTATGGAGTAGCTGTGTCGGCCGAGCTCTCCCGGGCAACGAGTGGAAGTGCGGCGGTCCACCACCCCGCGGCTCTCCTTTGGCCTGTGGATCGGGGCTGAATTCCGCGCACCCACCGGGGAGCCTGGGGAGCGCGAAGAAAAGGGGGAACGTCGCCCCTGGAGCCCTTAGTGCTGGCAATAGAGCGGGGAGGTCGTCCCCTGCGGCTCGCACCCCGGCAGCAGAGAGAGGAGTCGGGCGGCCCCCTCGGAGTCAGAGCTGGGGAGGGGAGGAGGAGCGCAGCCGTTGGAACCAGCTGTGCAGGCGGGGGCTGTGCGGCGGGAGAGCGGGGAGGTCGTCCCCTGTAACCCGCGCCCGGTGGCGGGAAGAGGAGCTGGACTGCCCCCCTTGGAGTCGGGGCTGGGGAGCGGGGGGCGCGGGCCCCGCGGTCGGCGGGAGCGAAGTCCCGGAGCTGGCAGAACAGCGTGGAGACGGTTGAGGAAGCGCCCGTAGTGCACAGCCGCCTGCAAGGAGCGCTGCGTCGAGGCTACGGACCAGGGAGAGAGGTGCCCCCCGAGGTGCAGCTGGAGGCCGTGTTTGAGGCCGGAAGGCGGAGGAATCTGGCGCGGGAGAAGAGGACCCTGAGGACACGGGGGCCCCGGAAGGAGCGGCTGTCTGGATTGTGGGCCATGTCCCTGTGGAGGAAATACTCATTGGGATAGGCGAGGCCCCGAAGGATACAGGGGTGCAGGGCCAACTGGGGAGCTGCCGCGGGCCATATCCTAGAGTCGCGGCGTGGTGGAGCACTACACCACAGCAAGTGTGGCGGAAAGGGGTGAAGTGCAGGGGCTGCAAGGTTTTTGTTGCCCACCCAAGAAATTGCGCAGCCTGGAGGGGGCAGGTCCGGCGTGGGCCCGGATCAAGCGGGACTTTTAAGGGTGAATTGGGAAGGTGTTTGCTGACCTCCTTCCCCCCCTTTGGTCTGTGGTGAATAGTATTGGAGAATAGAGCCGGCAGGAGGGCCGCCCGCGGGTGGCAGGCTGGGGGCTGGCTGAAGGTTCGGGGGGGGGGGGCCAGGTGGTCCGGAATTGGCGACAGGACACCTTATTGGACATCTTACCACTGCCGACCACCCCCTTTCCCTCCAACTTGAGGACATTCTGCTGTATGCCCCGTTGTCAACCCTTGTCTGGACCACCTACAGCCGACTCAGGTTCCTGTTGATGGCCACTCGCTCTAAGGGAAAGAGTGGAAGGGCGCAGCAACCTTCAAGGGACTCTCAGAGTACACTCCACTCTCTGTGGCTTCCGCAGGACATGGGGGACAGCACTGGGAACGGCAAGGAGGGTTTGGTGAGGAGTATTGCGACAGAGAGAACGCAGGAGCGTTCCCAGATGCTTGGCCAAGACCTCATGGGGGAAATTCAGACGCTCCACGCCAACTTGGCCAAGACCTTTCAAGACCAGTTTCAGCTAATGCGCACTGATCTGAATGAAGCGCTGGGGGAGATCCAAGCGGGAAATGAAGCAGCTAGGGGACAGGACGGATCTCCTGGAGAGGGGTCTGCAGGAGGTCGAGAAGGAGACTACAGCTAATAGTGAGGCGTTGGAGCGCCTGGACATAGCGACCCGGAACCTGGAGATACAGATGGAGGACGTTGAAAACAGATCTCGGAGGATTAACATAAGGGTGAGGCAGCTGCCGGAATCCATCTTGGACAAGGACTTGAAACAGGAATTGCAGGGGGTGTTTGCGGACATCCTTGGTGAGGTGGCCCCAGGTGATATCGAATTGGACCGGGTCCACAGAGTTGGGCGACTCGCTAAGGGACCTACCTCAAGGCCGTGGGATGTGCTCGCCGCCTTCTCCAGGTACGCTCAGAAGGAGGCAGTGCTCTTGGCGGCGAGGAAGAAGGAACCGATCTTGTTTAGAGGCCAGAAGATAGCTCCTTTTCAGGATTTGGCTAATGCGACTCTAATAAAAAGAAGGAAGATGGCGCCGGTGTTGAAGGCCCTACTTGAACGGGGGATACGGAACAGGTGGACATTTCCTTTTGGTTTGGTTTTTGATTGGGAAGGTTCTTTGAAGCGCATAACATCAGCTCAGGAAGGAGCCGACTTGTTGCGGTTGGATTTGGAGGAGGGCTCTTCGAGCAGGGAGGGGGGGAGGTATGGGGAGCAGGCAGCGGGAGAGGCCCTGGGAGTGGTCCACAGTGGCAGATAAAAAACAGAGGGGGCGGAGGGAGAATGGCGTCATGCAGGGGGAGGGTAGGGGGTCCTGCGTGGCGGGAGGTAGTGGCGAAAGGGCTCAAGTATAATCTTTACTCTAGTTGAATGAGGGGTGGTGGACCTTTAAGGTTGACACAGGAGCTCAGAGTCAGGGAGGGCAACATATTGGGGTCAATAAGGGCTAGGTGGCCCGGGGGGGAGATAAGAGGAGGAGGTGAAAATAGCGGTTTGGGGGAGTTATGTTAAGTTGGGTGGGGAAGGGGGAGTGTTGCTTACACTCTAAGTTGGGTTTATGGAGTGGTGGAGGGGTGGGCGGGAGGGTGGGTTTGGGAGGGGGTTGTAGCACCAACTGGGAAAGCGTTAGTCCTAGGCTTGACGGGGAAAGAGGCTGGAAATAAAAAAGGGCAAGGACCCTCCCCACATCTTGCTGGTGAGGAGGGGAGTTAAGAGGGTGGACCTGGAGGGGTGCGGGAGGGGGGGTCTCTGAGGAGCAATCTGGTTACCAGAGTGGGGTTCAAATGGATGACACATAATGTACGGGGTCTAAACTCCCCGCTTAAGCGGTCCAAATTGGAGCAATTCATCGGTTCCCACAAACCAGATGTTCTGGCTCTGCAAGAGACCCATTTGCTGCGGAAGGATCAACGAAGGCTGAAGTTGAAGGGATTTCCGCTAATACTTTTCGCATCAGGCCCTTCCAAGAAAGGTGGGGTGGCGCTGGAATTTGGAAGGGGGTTAGATTTTCGGGTTGCTGACACCATCCGGGATAAGAATGGGAGATACATCATGGTTCGGGGAAGAGTATATGGGTTCGCACCTTACAATAGCGTTGGTGTATAGCCCAAATGTGGGGCAAGACCAGTTTCTGCGTGGGATGGTGGGAACTCTACAAGATTTTGCAAGAGGACAGGTAATATTGATGGGGGACTTGAATCTGGCATGGGACGGAAGGAGGGATTGTTCGCAGCTGAGGGGAGGGGGTGCGGTTGCCTCGCCTAAATTGAAGGAACGGTGGGAGGAAGCGGGCTTGCAAGACGTGTGGAGAGTGTTAAGGGGGGGGGGGGGGGAGGAGGAGGGGTTTACGTTTCTCTCGGATGTTCACAGGTCCCAGTCCAGAATCGACTATATCTGGGTGTCTGCGAGCTTGATTGGGGGGGGTTGACTCCATAGAGGTAGGCCCTGTGGGGATAACGGACCATATGGTAGTTCAAATGCGGCTACGGTTGGGGGGTAGAAGGCCTGGGCTGTGGAGGTGGAAGTTCCCGGAGGCGCTACTGAGAGACCAGGTGACGAGTGGGGAGATAGAGGGGAAGATCCGAGAATATTTTGACCAGAACAGTGATCTGGACACGAGTCTGGAGGTGAGATGGGACGCTTTTAAGGCCACGTTGAGGGGAGATTTAATCGCCCTGCAGGCGGAGAGACATAGGCAGATGCGGAGGCTAGAGGAGCAGTTGGAAAAAGAGGTGGAGGCCGCTAGGGTGCGGGTGGGGGAAAACCCTTCTAAAAAATTGTATAAGGAGCATAGGGCAGTTGAGGGTCAACTGGGGATCCTCAGGAATAAAAAGGCGGAGGTGGCCATGCTAAGGGTTAGGCAGAAGTATTATGCAAAAGCTAACAGGGCCGACTTGCTCCTGGCGCGCTTACTGAGGGGTGAGAGGGAACGTAATGTAATCGGGGCTTTGAGGAGTAGGGAAGGGGCGAGACTCACCAAGACAGAGGCGATTAAAGGGAGGCTAGCTGAATTTTACGAGGATCTATACTCCTCGCAGAACCCGTCAGGTGACGCTCAGAGGAAGTTTTTGGAGGGCCCTGCGCTCCCACGGCTCTCTGACGAAGAGGGGGTAGAATTAAGCCGAGCTAGATCAGAGGATGAGGTGCGGGCAATTATATCAGCACTCCCCCGAGGTAAGGCCCCTGGCCCGGATGGCTACCCAGCAGCCTTTTATAAGCACTTCTCTCACCTCCTCGTAACGCATCTGACGCAACTATTCAACTCCTTCAGAGCTAGGGGATGTATCACCCCATCGATGGAGGAGGCTAAGATAACACTTATACACAAGGCGGGTAAAGACCCAGAGGAGTGTATGTCTTATCGCCCCAATGCCCTCAAACACTGAGGCAAAAATATATACCAAAATTCTGGCGAAGAGGCTGGAGAGGTACCTTCCAACGTTGATTCACCAGGACCAGACGGGCTTTGTGGTAGGGAGGCAGACGGCTGATAATATTCGAAGGGTGGCCCACATTGTTGAGAAGGCACGGAAGACGACCACTCTGGCGATTCTTTTAGCGCTGGACGCGGAAAAAGCGTTCGGTCGGGAGGAGTGGTCGTTTTTATTCCAGGTGATGGAGCGGATGGGGCTGGGGCTAGGGCCAGGTTTCATTAGCATGGTCGAAGCGAATTACAGGAACCCCAGGTCACGGATCCTGGTCAATGGGGAACCTCTAACTCAATTGGGCTTAGAAGAGGTACGAAACAGGGCTGTCCCCTGTCCCCCTTGCTCTATGCGATTTACCTGGAACCCCTATTATTGGCCATAAGAGAATCCAATCTTATCTGGGGCGTACCGTTTGGGGGGGTGGGGGGGGCAACATAAAGTGGCAGCTTTTGCAGATGATATGCTGCTCATGTTGACACGGCCGGAGGAGTCTATTAAGGCGTGTGTGGAACTGCTGACCGAATTTGGGGAGGCATCGGGTTTGCGCATCAATCTGCAAAAATCCGAATTGATGAATCTATCTTTAGAAGAGAGGGAGGCACAGATACTTAGGGAGGTCTCCCCATTTCGGTGGAGCCCGGGTGGGATTAGGTATTTGGGGGTTTGGATTACCCCCTCATTGGCCGGGTGGTATAGCGCAAACTTTCCCCCTTTGCTTAAAGATATCAAGAGAGATTTACGGCACTGGGGTGCCCTTAGGATCTCCTGGCTAGGGAGGAGAGAAGCAGTTAAGATGGTGATTCTGCCTCGTATTTTGTATCTTTTTCAAGCAATCCCTTTGGCGATCCCGCATCGCTTTTTCAGGGAACTTGACTAGGTGGTTAGGGACTTCATATGGGAGGGTAAGAAACCGCGCCTGTCTTGGCGCCTCCTCACGGCGTCCAGGGATCGAGGGGGCCTTGGGCTGCCGGATTTCCAGCGGTATCATGACGTTGCACTCCTCCGGGTAATTAGGGAATGGTTCGGAGACACTTATGTAAAGCATTGGGTACAAATGGATAGGGCAGTCGCGCGGCACCACTTGGGGGAAAGTTCTATGGCTTCTGCGGAAATTGCGTCCGTCGCACATTCATAGGAGCGACATAACAAGGGGTGTGGTGGCCGCTTGGGACAGGGTGGTGGAGAGCCGAGGGGTTTAATCTTTTCCGTCCCCTTTTACCCACGTTTTTGATAATGGAGACTTCACGCCGGGTTTGGAGAGAGGGGCATTTCGAGCGTGGGATGATGGGGGCTGTAAGACCTTGAGGGACATGTTTAGCAATAGTACGGTTAAAACATTCAGGGAATGCAAGCAGGCGTTTGGAGTAGGTGAGGGGGAGAGACATAGATATTTTCAACTAAGACATTGGGTAATGTCGACTGAGATGAGGAAAGGGGCCACGAGGGAGCTCACACATTTTGAACGATTCCTCTTGACCCATGATGGTACCAGGGGCTTGATATCAGATCTGTATAAACTTCTGGAGGGCGTGGGCCTGGCGGTCAGGTGGCCGTATATGAAGGTTTGGGAGCAGCAGAGGGGGGGTGGGGATGGGGAGAAGAGATTGGGAGAAACTATGGAGGTTGGTCCCTAAATTGATTAGAGCACCCCGATTACAGGAAGCCTGGTATAAGTACATTTTTGACTGGCACTACACTCCAGCCAAACTACACGCAATGTACCCCACTAACTCAAGTGATTGCTGGAGGGGCTGCGGGGAGGTGGGCACGGCGACGCATATCTGGTGGGATTGCCCACTTATTAGACCCTTTTGGCGTGAAATTGGAGGTGCTCTAAATCAGACTCAAGAGTTAGGGGAGCCTCGGAGCCCCAGAGAGATGCTATTGGGAATGAGTGGGGTAGAGGAGGGGGGAGGAGCGGTGAGAACCCCCAAGATGCACATTGTTTATGTTTTGGCAGCAATGGGGTTAATCGCGCAGAACTGGAAGAGCCCAAGGATCCCTACGGAGAGCGATTGGCTCAGGAAGATGCGGGACATAGTTTCTTTGGAGTGGGCCACTTATGCGGTTGAGGGGAAGCTGGAGAACTTTGCAGTGGTATGGGGTGAGACTTTGGACTATTTGAAAGGCGATTTCAGGGAGCAATGGTGCCCGCAAAGACTAAAACTGTTAGACATCTACAGCTGCTAGGCCGGATTGGCTGATTTGAGTTTGAAGGTTGTTCTTATCTGGGTGCTACAACCGAGAAAAGGGGGAGAGGGTGGGGGGGGGGGGGGGGGTTAGGTTGTTATTTTCTTGTTTTAGTGATTTGCTGGATTTGTGAAAATTAATAAACAGAAATTATTTAAAAAAACAACAAAAAAAACCAAAAAGGGGCAACAAATTGCATACGAGAATTACGTTTGAATAGATGCACGAAGAGCATAGGGCTCTTCCCACTTATGTGCTATAAACAGTCATGCAAGGTGGTAGATGTCCTTAGTTACATGAGATTTATTTTGGATCTTCTTTTTCGGCCATCTGTCTGTTGGATTTCATGTGTACAAAAGGTAAATAGTTACCGACAGACTTACCGTTCTCTTGTCTGAACACGTGCTAGCCAGGAACCCGAGAAGCAAGCCAAAGAGAGTTGGCAGAATTTCTCTTAGTGTACGAGGTGTGTTGGACACCACAATCTTCCAGACATGGAGGGAGGCTTGACGCACAACCAGTTGGGTATCTGATCGTCCCATGTACAGTCCAGCAAGCACTCTGTTTCTGCGCTCTGCTCCCAAAGCTCCAACGATGGCCTGAAAAAAGCAGTGAACCTATTACTTTACACAATCTGTGCATCTTGCCAGCTGTTCAACTGGTGGTATTAGAGTGGGGCTTCAGTGACAAATAGGCAACAGGGAAATAAAACAATGTGCATGTGGCCACGGATACTGCTTTGGGCATGGTACAGGATGGAAGTGCGACAAAATACAGAAATGTGGACATGGTGAAAGGCAAGTGCTGGGGCACAGTGGAAACTGGGTTCCTAGCTTAGTTGTCATTCCATGAAGGAATGAAAAACACTGAAAGGAACAAGTAAACATGTTTATTCATTTTAAACATGAATGGACCTACCATCCGGTGCGCTCACACCAATACCCAAGACTTTCCCAAACATGATCCATTCTTTCTGGATTAGCCAACCCCCAGATCTCATCTCTAAACGCACAATAATTGGGTTTGATTTGGTTATTTGTGTACAATGGTTTATGCTCCAAATAACAGCATTCAATCAAATAGCACTTGAGACAACAGTTCCCACCTTAGTTGACTGGGCTGTTCCAAAGTTGTCATCCTCTGAGGCCGTTTCTGTTGTCATCTTTCCAGAAACACCTGAAATGTGGAAAAGTAGATCACCAAGAAGCTGCACGGAGCTGAACCTAAGCAGAAAGGAAAGTAATGGTATGTCAATGTTAGCCAACAACATGTGGTGAACTACAAAGTCACAACAAACTTGTATAAGATCATTCTCTCGTGCCTGTAATAAAGGTGTGAAGACACCTTCCTAAATGAAATCTAACAGCTTCTTTAAGATTTCCTTGGCTCACTCATATGCACAGACAAATCCAGAGAGACGGAGTAAACTCCCTATTAGGGGACAGGACTTCCAAAAGGAGTATAAGTCACCATCCCTCCCAAGTTACTATCACCTTTGCAGGGCATCTAGGGGATAGGATTCATTATAACCACCCTTTTGTAACGCCCAACTGGGCTTCTGACCTTACCAGGGCCCAATTGTTGAGATGGCTTTCTAGAATCTAACATGATGGACAGACGTTAGGAGGCAACCCTAATTATGAACAGGTACTCAGAGGTTAGCCAAAAATCAATCAAGGAACAGTGGAGAGCGGTCAAGGCTTAGTCTCAGGAGAGCGAGAGTGGGGTCAGGGGCCCTCAATGAGCCCACAAAGTATGGCACCCAATAATTCAATTTAGAGAGTTATAAAAAGTTATTTATTTTAGGCATTATGAACACACTGGAAATTGAATCTAACGGGTACTATAACAGACAAAACCCCTCTAGAATGACATGCATTACTCACTGCAATAGCATTTCAGATGGTTGTATCTGCTTAGATTCACATGCTGTGCATATGGTCCGACATCCAGTGTTAACCGCAGAGTATTGCATCTTGTCTTTCGGGACCGAAAGGGGACGTCGGCATAGGCGTGTCTGTAACACTATCCCTATTATGACGTGTAGTGTACCCAAAATCCCTCACGCGCAGAGGTCCCTCTGATTGTATTTTTTCTGCCATGAGAGAGCCCAAGGCTATTGAGAGAGTACATGGAGAGAAAGTAGAAAGACGTCCATGTTCCTTCCACTCCGAGTGGGAAGGCAGGGAGGGCGCATGCGAATCCAAGTAGCTAAAACCATCAGAAATGCTATTACGGTGAGTAATGCATGTCTTCTGATGCTTGTTAATCTGCTTAGAATCACATGCTGTGCATAGACTAGCAAGCAGAACCCGGAGTTGGAGGTGGGTTGTGAGAAGGAACAGTAGAGAAAAGATGTCTTAATACTGCTTGTCCCACCTGAGAGTCAGATCTAGAATGAGTGTCTAGGCAATAGTGTTTTGTAAAGGTGTGTACAGAACTCCAGGTTGCCACTTTGCAAATGGACTCCAGGGGAACATTTCCAATGAATGCTATGGAGGCCCCAGTGGCCAGAGTAGAGTGTGCTCTAGGCTTGAAGGGCAGTTCTCTCTTAGGAAGAGAGAAACAGTGTGATGCATTTGACAATCCACCTTGAGATAGCTGATTTAGAAACAGGATCCCCTTCTCTACCAGCTGCCACTGAAACGAAAAATTTGGTTTGTTTTCCTCAGTGGTTTCGTTCTTTCCAGGTAGAACATGACTGCCCTACGCACATCTAATGTGTGTAGGCTTCTTTCCGCCATGCTAGTGGGATTCTGGACGAAAGTGGGAAGTTCGATCGATTGGTTCAATGAAACTTTGAGATGAATTTAGGGACACATCTGGGATGAGTGTGCAGAACTACCTTATCCCTGTGGACTGTAACAAAGGGGAGTAAAACAGAAAGGGCCTGTAGTTCACTAACCTTTCTAATAGAAGAGATAGCCACTAAGAAGTTTTGTAAGTAAGGTCTTTCAGACTTGCATTATGCATTAGCTCAAAAGAGATCCCCATGAGTCTGGTTAAAACCACATTTAGATCCAAACCAGGAGCTTGGTGAGAAATGGGGGGATGGATTCTCTTAACCCCTCCCATGAAGGCTTTAGTCACCGGTATTTTCCACCATGACACTTTCTGTTGTGACGTGGTGTAGGCTGAGAGAGCAGCAAGACGAACCTTTAGGGAACTGAAGACCAGTCCTGCTTCTAACAAATGAGTTAGGTACAGCACAATGTGTGTGGGTGAGCAATCGATGGGATTGACGCCCTTGGTATTACACCAGATGACAAAGCCTTTCCATTTACTGGAATAGCAATAGCGGGTGTTAGGTTTCCTAGCTTCCCTGAGAAAGTCCATGCATCTCTGAGGGAGCTGAAGGTGTCCAAACTCTATGATCTCAGGAGCCAGGCTGCTAAATTCAGAGTTTGTGGGCATGGGAGAAGGGTATCCCCCCCCCCACCCCCTGTCCTGAAACAACATGTTGTACGGGCAGGGTAGTTTTACTGGTGGGCATTAGATGAGCAAACCAGGGTTGGCGGGCCCACATGGGGGCTACCAATATCATGGTGACTGGTTCCTGGTGCATCTTGTGCACTATCTTGTTGTGTAGGGGAGTTGGGGGAAAAGCATAAACAAATTGCCCTGACCAGGTCATCCAGAGTCTGTACCCCTTGGAGTGGTTCGGGGGTACCTGGAGGCGGAGTCTTGGCATTGGGCGTGCTCCTGAGTTGCGAACAGGTCGATCTCTGGGAAGCGCCATTCTGCGAAGACGTTGGAGACGATGTCTTCGTGCAGACGCCATTCATATTCTATGGGCAGTGGGAAGTCTCTGCTGAGCACATCCGCCCGAAGATTGAGTTCCCCTGGAACGTGTTGGGACAACAGAAACATCTTGTGTTTGAGAGCCCACATCCAAATGTTTTAAGACAGCTTGGATAGCCCTGGAGATTGTGTGCCCCCTTTTTTTCAGGTAATACATGGCTGTGGTGCTGTCTGTCAGAACCAGAACTGTCTTCCCTTGTAGTTGCGTCTGAAAGGCTTTCAGTGCCTTGAACACTGCTAATAGCTCTATCAGATTCATATGGTTGGATACTACTTGTGTGGGCCACACTACATGCGCTGTGTGCTGAAGAAGGTGCACCCCCCCACCCTGTGAGAGATGCGTCTGTCGTGAGAGTGGCTAACTGTGGGGGTGGTGAAGGGTTTCCCCTCCAAGAGGTTTTCCCTCGACCACCACTGCAGAGAGGACGACGGCTGGCGAGACAACTACCAGATCTTCCCATTGTCTGCTGGCCTGACACCACTGGCTGTTGAGCCACTCTTACATGGGACGCATGCGCAGCCGCACGTGGGGAACCCAAGTATATGCATGACGCCATCATACCTAGCCAGCGCATGGCCTTGCGTACCGTCACCTCCCGACTGGCTACATATTGAAGGATTTGGAAAAGCATGTTCTGAACCCTCTCGTTGGAGGGGAAGATGAGGCCGTCCTTCGTCCGGATTACAGCCCCAAGAAATTGTTTTACTTGACTCTGGACTAGACTGGACTTTTTCTCGTTGATAGAGAATCCCAGACTGAACAGATGGTCTACAGTCTTCTGGGTGTTCAAAAAGCATGCGTCGTAAGAGTCCCCTGTTATGAGCCAGTCGTCGAGGTAAGGGTAAACTGGGACGGATAGTCTGCGGAGGTGTGCCGCCACTACTGCCAGGACCTTTGTAAACACCCTTGGCGCTGAGGCAATGCCGAAGGGGAGCACCGTGAATTGGTAATGCCTGTCCTCTATCACGAACCTTAGATATTTCCTGTGTGCTGGCAACATTGAAATATGAAAGTATGCATCTTTCATGTCCAATATTGCCATGTGGTCCCCCTGTTTCAACAGTGGGATCACTTCCTGTAGTGTTACCATACAAAACTAAGGTTTTATAAATTTGTTTGCTGGGCGCAGGTCTAGAACAGGGCGCATGGTGAGGTCCTTTTTGGGTACAAGAAAGTACACTGAATAAATACCCTTGTTTACTGGAAGAATAGGGTCAGCTTCTATGGCGTCCTTTCTCAAAGCGCTTCCACCTCTTGATCCAGGATCTGCAGATGGTCCGGCAAGAGGCATTGTGAGCGTGGCGGTCTGAACTGTGAAGGTCGGGCGAATTCCACGCAGTACCGGTTGGCGACCGTCTTTATAACCCACTGGTCTGAAGTTATCCCCTCCCAAGCCGTGAGGAAAGATGTTAAACGCCCCCCGACCGGGGTGACATGGGAGGGGACCTGGATCCATTGTTCATTTCTGACCAGAGGCTGCGGCTCCTCTGGGGTTAGGGCCTCTGCCTTATCATTGACCCCTAGGTGGGTAGTTGGCAGGGCTTACAGATGTTTGTCCAGGATTCCAGTTTCCCGTATTGTAGTTTTGACTAGCACAGGATTGCCTTCGAAAGGACCAACGAGAACTGCCTCCCCTTTGGGGGGAAGGTTTCTGAGTCATTTGTTTCAAGGGCTTAAGAGTCTCATGCTCTCTCTTTGCCATCTCCAGGGCATCGTCGACTGCTTTCCTGAAGAGATCTGTCTCTTCTATGAGTTTGTTAAGAGAGGCCTGTGTTTCAGGCTTGAACCCCGAGTTGCGAAGACGAGCGTGACGCTTGAGTAGAGTGCCATGGGCCAGTGACCTGCCTGCTGTTTCAGCAGTGTCCAGAGTGTTTTTAATTATATTCCGATTTACGTGCCTGCCCTCGGCTACGATGGAGAGAAGCCTGGACCTAGCGGGTTTAGGAACCTCCTGGAGACCTTCTTGTACAAGTTTCTATTGTGCATCTGCATAACTGGCAAGCAGCGTGGTGTTATTCCCTATGCGTGTGGTGTATGCAGCTGCCGAGGTAACACGCTTACCTAGGGCGTACAACCTTTTGGATTCCTTATCCGGGGGTGCCTCTCCTGTAGCAACGGGTACCCCTGCCCGTTTCCGGTGGTAGTGACTACCAAGGAGTCATGGGTGGTGTGGCCTTTAATATAATGAGGGTCCTAAGTAGCTGGCCGAAATAGTTTTTCCACTCTTGGGTTCACTGCCTGGGTCTGAGCTGGCGTGACCAGGGAGGGGGCCAATCTTCTTTTAACAGAGTTTAGGAGTGGAATGGCCTGGTTTGAGGGTGGCGGGGGCCTTCTCCTTGAGAATGTCCTCCACAAAGTCTTGTTCGGGTACCGCCTCCCGAGTAGTGATCTTAAAATGCTCTGCTGCCTTCCTTAAAATGGCATTGTAGGCAATTTGGTAGTCTACAGGCGAGGCCTGGCGATCCGGGGTGGTTGGAGGAGAATCCACGCATAGAACATCAGTGTCCTGATCTTGTGTGGGGAGCGTCCATGGCTTTGTTTCCACTTGCTGGGTTTCCTCCCAGTTGTCCATGGCATCTGCCTGGTCCTCAGGGTAGTCCTGCAGGAAGGAAGGGTCTTCGCTGTAAATGTCCTGGTGAGTGTCCATCCGGACCACATCTTCATGGTGGGCAGAAGCCGAGGGCTGAGAGTCAAGATTTTCCTGCAAACGTGAATCTGATCTCAAAAGAGGGTCTTCCCGAGATCTCTTAGGGGGAAGGATGCTCAGAAAGTGAAACAATCCTTTCAAGACGGTCCATGCACCCTTTGAACTTCTCCCTTGTCCATTCAGATGGAACCAGAAGGGCCCAAAGCTGGAAAAATATTGTTCTCCGCTCTTTGGCATCGAAATTTGTCTCCAAGGGTGTTGGACAGAGGCTCAGGACTGTCCTTGTAGGTATTGCGAGCATTGGGGCACCATAGCGTGCCTTTAGACTTGTCCGCGGCATTCTCCATGGATTTCAACGGTGTCTTAGGTACAAGCGTAACCGCAGAAGTAATCCTTGCGATGCTTTCCTCAATTGCTGCCGAATCGGCGCGAGTTAACGGGTCAGAAGACCTATCAGTAGATTTACTGCCTACTGCAGTGTCAGAGGGCCTAGCGATAGATTTTACGCCTGTGGAAAGGCTAGGAGGCCTAGTCGTAGGTCTCGGGCCCACCGGGCCTTTAGAGGGCGCCGGGGCGTCGACTGACCGCGCTTCGGCAGGGAAACCCGATTTAAAGGTAGTGCCCTTGTTTTTGGAATGCCCAGTCGCAAGACGCTGTTGCAGATGCGGGGAAGATTGATGATCTACCCAATCAGAGGAATGCGCCGAAATTTTCGACGGCCCTGTTGGCGCCTTCACCTTTTTCGACAGAACCATCAAAATCGGTGATGGGGTTGTGCGTTTAGTGGTTTCTGTATGCCCCTGTCGCCGGAAAGCAAGACTTTCGTCAGGGCTTCAGGGGTCAGGGACGGGTGTGGCAGACCTAGTAGTGTCCGCCTCAAGGTCTATAACATCCGACATGGATGTTTGTTCATCGTACGTGCCCCTGCCACTTTCGGCAGGTGTGGCGGTGGGGGAAGAGGGTTCAGCCCACGACATACCGTACACGGCGCACCGCTTTACACAGCGCTCCTTAAGGGTCTTGGGCCGAAGGAGCTTACAAGCCGCACTTCGTTTCTCGTCGTGATCTAAGGGGAGACAAGAATTACATGCTCTGTGCTAGTCTTTCCATGGGTACCTGACCCTACACTTAGGGCAGAACGTAAATGTGTCCTTTCCATAGCGAAAGGTATAAACAAAGATGAAGATCTAGAGGGGAAAGAAGAAAGACATAATGAAAGATATGGCCACCCTGACCCCACTCTCCCTACTGTGTAGGCCGGCCAGAGGGCCCGGCCACGTGGATGGCTCAGGCGCCAGATCTTAGGCACCGAAATCCACTGCAGTCAAAACTTCCCGTAGTCTCCGTCGAGGTTGCTTGAATCGCTGAAGTGACTTAAGGGGAAATAACTGACAAAGTCGGAATAAAGATAAACAATGTCTCTTATGAAGAGCTCCGCTATAGGGCAACCAGTAACTGGGCGGAAAAAAACAATCTGAGGGACCTCGGCATGTGAGGAATTTTAGGTACACTACACGTCACAATAGGGCTAGTGTTACAGACACGCCTATGCAGACATCCCCTTTCGGTCCCCGAAAGACAAGATGCAATACTCTGCGGTTACCACTGGATTTCGGACCATATGCACAGCATGTGATTCTAAGCAGATTAACAAGCATCAGGACCAAATATATAAATCGCCATTAGGTTCACTTAACATCAGATAACTTCTTCAAGCAAAGCAGGTAAGTTAGATGCAGTGAAAGATGGGAACCAAATCACAAGAACAATATTGCAAGAACAATATTTCAACACTTGAAAAGTCCAAACCCCAAGATGAATGGGGCCATGTGCTCAAAAGTCAGAGTACAAAACAATGTTTCTCATCAGTATGACTTTTTAGAAAGCATGCAATGGGCTTGTTTTGGAAGCGCTTTTCAAATTCTATGTGGCAAAGGTTCTCCCAGCTTTGCTATATGTTATAGATACTAAAACCTTGATATGGCAGATACATTGGTCTAGAATCGAGGGTCGTCTGTGGAAAAAAGGTGCTTGGACTGCCAATGACCAGTTGAAGATTTTAATTGGGCCTCTGCTCAATAGAAATGTAAGTGGAATGGTACCTTATTTCGCTATATAGACAGATTCTTGTTCCTAAACCGAACTCTCTATATGAAAACATTGCCAGCACTACAAACTGGAATTCTATGTTCTTATCGAAGCTAAAATATTTGGTCATGGGGAGTCTCCTAAAATGTGATAGGAATATTGAATCGCTAATTGTAAAGAGATTTCTGAGGAGACTGGAATGGATGCACACTATAGATACTATGCGCTCATTGGTATTGGCTAAATCATTTGTGACAATTGACAAAAAAATTGGAACTTTTCCCAGATACCTGAGGTGGGTTCCGAGCTCGAAGGTGAGGCAAGAATCTTTAAGGGTATTTCTGAATCTCGTCCCCACTGGGGATGTTCTACTGTCCCGTAAAAAGCTCAACCCAGCCGTGGAACGTTGCCCCCTTTGCAAAGAATATACAATCCAGTCTCTAAAGCATATCTTGAAGAAATGTGGAGGGTCATGGGATTTAAGGAGACAACCTTTCCTGCACTCAGTGCAAAGGAAAAAGTTACTTATCTGTAACTGTTCTCCAGTATGGGTCTGGCATGGATCCAAATGCTCATGAATATTCCCTGTCGTCAGGCTGGGAATCCTCAGTAAAGAAAAAAACAGTTTCACTTCTGAACTGTCTTTCTCCTAACAACCAATCACTGGTCTCTGGGTCATACTGCCCCCAGCCAATGAGTGCCCCCCACCTAAGCCCCTCCTCTGGCAGCCATCTTCAGATTTGGTAGCAAGTAAAGTGGCAGTAGGACCAAGAGAAGAGCCGCAGAGGGGAGCTGGGAGGGTTTGCATGTGAATCCATGCCAGACCCATACTGGAGAAGAACATTTACAGATAACTGGAGAACTTACAGGTAAGTAATGTGTTCCTCCTCCAGCATGGGGTCTGGCATGGATTCACATGCTCATGAAGAATACATAGCAGTACACACATGCACAACCACAGGAAGTGGCAAGGCTCAACATTAAGCATCTCAACATTAAGCATCTCTTACCTCCTCACCAGGCACACATTCAAGCGAACAGGTTGTGCAGCACTGCTTGGCCGACTCTTGACTCCTCCCTGGAATCCCTGCGCACACCAGACAGGAACACTGTAGTTGCAGCGATCACTCTGGTGGAATGGGCTCTCGGACAGCCAGGCAACAGTTGGTTTGCCAACCAATGACAATGGGTGATGCAGCCGGAGAGCCACCTGGAAATGGAAGGCTTGGAGAGTGCCTACCCAAGGTTCACAGGGCCAAAGTTCACAAAAAGTTGTGACGTCTTCTGGAAACTTTAAGTTCCACATAGAACTTAAGCGCTCTAGCTACATCCAGCGAGTGCAAAGTCCTCTTAGCCGGCGACGGAGGCGTCGTGAGGGCTCGTTTGGATGAAAGTCTGACGGCACCTTGGCCATGAAGGAGGGGTGCGTCCGTAGCACTACCCTTGTCTCGTGGAACGTCAAATAAGGTGGTTCACAAGAGAGGGCCTAGATCGCTCCCACTCATTGTGCAGAGGTGATGGCCACCAGAAATGCTGTTTTACACGACAAGAATTTCAGTGGCGCTGCATGCATAGGCTCGAATGGAGGACCCATGAGCCTGGCAAGCACCACATTGAGCTCCCACGCTGGGGCCTTCACTGGTGGGAACGAGCGAAATAGTCCTTTGACGAACTCCTTGACCAATACATGAGACCCAGAGGATGATCGCCCCCGAGATCTGGTGTAACGGGAGATAGACGCCAGATGAACCTTGATGGAAGCATGGGCCAGTCCTGCCTTGGCCAATGACAAAAATTACAGAAGCACCTGCGGAGCAGTGACTCGTAGCGGGTCTATCTTCTGAGTACGGCACCAAACGACGAATCTCTTCCACTTGTGCCTGTGGCATTTGAGAGTCGATGAAGCTCTGGCCTTTGCAAGCACCTCTTTGCAATCCACTGGGAGATTGTAGCCCTCAAACTCTAGTGCTGCAGGGGCCAGGTCTTCAATTTCAACGATCCTGGGTCGTGGTGCAGAATCGCGCCTCCTTGCCTGGCGAAAAGATCTGCGACCGTTTGGAAGCTTGACTGGAGGGGACGCTGACAAGTCTAAAAGGTCCGGGTACCATATCTGTCTCGGTCACCTCGGTGCGAAGAGGATCATCCTGCACCGGGACCATATGACGATTAACTAGTCGAAGAAGCAACGGTGAAGGAGGGAATGCGTCCCCCCATGCTCCCCGGCTGGGGAAACTTGCTGGGGAACCTCCGACACTAGGTGTTCATCACCGTCGCAAACAGATCGATCTGGGGATTGCCCCATCGTCGGAACAGAAGATCCACTTTGTCCTGCCAAAGCGCCCATTGGGGGCAAGAGCGCACAACCCTGCTGAGACGGTCAGCAACGGTGTTCTTCACTCCTGCCATATGAAACGGGATGAGTAACATCCCCTGGGCAACGGCCCAGTGCCATAGGTCCTGCGCCTCTTTGGAAAGCACCGGGGATCTGGTGCCCCCCTGCTTCCTGATGTAGAACATTGTGGTGGTGTTGTCCATGAAGACCTGCACCACCTTACCCTTGAGGGACAGTAAGAAGGACTTGAGGGCCCAAAACACTGCCCGCAGCTTCAACACGTTGATGTGCAAGGTCTTCTCCTCCGGTATCCACAGGCCTCTTGCGTGAAGTCTTCCGGTGTGCGCTCCTCAACCTTCCAGGGAGGAGTCTGTCGTGACTGTCTCCTGATGAGGCGGGGTATGGAAATCGGCACCTGCAGACAGATGCACACGTGCGCACTTCCCACCACTGTATAGCTCGACGGAAACTCTCCTAGGGAGTGATTTTGTCCTCTAAGGTTCCTGACACTTGAATGCAACGGGCGTCGGGGAACTCTTGCAGTGGATGCATCCGTAGACTGCACAACAGAATTAGGTATATGCATGACGACATCATGCAGAGCAGGGACTTGATGGACCACACACTTGCGAGCTTCAGAGTCAACAGCCATTGTACTTTGCCCAGGATGGCCACTAACCTCTCCTCCGACGGAGACGCCAGGCATGACATTGTGTGGAGTCTGGACCCCAGAAACAGTGCCCTGCGATGGCACCAAGCAGGACTTTGAATAGTTCACTGAGAACCCCAGATCCGTCAGGGGTTGGACTGAGTTCGCTGTGTGCTTGACAGCGATGTCCTTTGAGCTTGCCCGGACAAGCCAGTCGTCAAGTTAAGGGTAGATGTGGATCCCTCGTAGGCACAGCCCTGCCACCACCGGCGCCAGGCACTTGGTGAAAACCATTGGCGCTGACTTCAATCCGAAGGGAAGGGCCTGGAACTGGTAATGTTGCCCTTGAACCATGAAGCGCAGGAACTTGCAGTGGCTCTTGTGTATGGGGATGTGAAAATAGGCATCAAGTCCAGCGATGATAGAAAGTCCCCCTCGTCCAGCTGTCCTAGCACAAGCTGAAGTCACCATCCAAAATTTTTGAGACTAGGATGGGCCTCCAACCGCCGGTCTTCTTGACGAGGAAGTAACGAGAGTACACTCTGGAGCCTCTTTGGGACAAGCTCCATCACACCCTTTCTCAGCATGGCCCATACCTCCAGCAGAAGCTGAGGCACATGGTTTTCCTGCCTGGCCAATGGTGGTATACATGGACACTTCCGTTGGAACTCTAGCATGTGTCTGTGGGCGAGACGGTCCAGCACCCAACGGTCGGTGGAGATGGTCTTCCACACGCTGACGAAGATCACCAGCCGGCCTCCCACCGGGATAGACGGGTGGGGACCCGACACCACAGACGGTTCAATCTTGCTTTGCCGTCGAAGCGCTGCCTTGGCAACAACGGCATCCTCCTCCAGATTTGGCACAGCCCTGTAGGTTTCTGGGCCGACGAACGGGACGGTTGGACGAAGCACCACCACCAAATCATTTGGAAGATCCTTGGGATTTTACGCCGGAAGTCCGAAAGGACAGCCGTTGTTGAGGAGTGCCTAAGGCATGAGCCGTCTCAGTGTGCCTTGATGGCCTGAAGAGACTCGTCCACGGGCTTCCTGAACAAATTGTCCCCGTCGAAGGGCATGTCCAACACCTTCGACTGCACATCCTGGCGAAAGTTAGTGGCTCTCAGCCATCCCTGTCGAAGGCAAACGCAGTTGCCCATCTGGCAGAACCCTGTGTCGGCGATGTCTGTGGCCACTGTAATGGCGTGGTCCGATGCCACCTCGCCTTCCTGCAGGATCTCCACCGCTTCCGCCCTCTTGTCAGGAAGAAAGTCCAGGAGGGGAGCGATCTTAAACCAGAGCTCCCCGTCGTACCGTGCCACAATAGCGAGGGCATTGGCAGCCTTGATGGTAGTTGTTGCCGATGTGATAAACCTTCGCCCCATGATATATATATATATATATATATATATATGATATGATATATGGCATTTGTAACGCACCTATACACAAGTGTTTCAAGGCGCGACGAGGCAGGGCGGGGGGACAAGGGGAGAACAGACAACAATCCTACTAGGCCAGGTGTCATTCAGATCGCGCAAGTGCAAGGGTAGGGGGACTGGGAAAAGTAGAAGGGGGCGAGGGGAAGTGCAGTGCATGGTTAGTAGAATACAAGATAAGTAATAGGGCCAGCTGGTGGCAAGTGCAAGGAGAGTGCAGTAAGTGGTTAGTAGAAAACAAGATAAATAATAGGGCCAGCTGGTGGCAAGTGCAAGGTAAGTGCCGGGAGAAGGGGCTGTAGGATACAAAGACAGTCCCATAGTGCAGGGAAGAGTGGCTGGGCCAACGACCGAGGTCGGTGAGTGGCCAGTTGCAGATTCAGTGCAGGTTCAGTGATTTTAGCAGGGGAGAGAGGGCGAGAAGGCGGAAGCAAAGAGGAAGGTTTTGAGGTGATTCCGGAACCGGAGATGGTTCTCCTCAAGTTTCAGGGAGGCAGGAAGGCTGTTCCAGAGGGAGGCCCCTGCTGCGGAGAGAGATCTACCCACCATGGCATCCAGCTTCTTCCCCCCACTGTCCTGGTGGGAGGGGTTTGGGGGGGGGGGGGGAGGCTGCCGAAGATGAGGAGCCCAAAGATTACTTCTTGGCTGCTGCCGAAACCAGAGTCTGGTGACGGTTGGTACCACAAACACTTGGGCGCAGAGTCCGGCACCCTGTATTTCAACGGTCCCTCTTCACCGGGGCCGAGGAAGGGTTCTTCATGAGGGACAGCCCCTCATCCCAAATGTCATCTAAAAGCGGAATCGAAAGTACAGTCTTTCTCTTTGCCTCACGGCACTCGGATAGGAAACCCTCTTTCTTCTCCTCAGTGACCAGCTGGAACAGGTCCGATGTCCTGGAGATCATGGCGTGGAACGAGCCGATTTCGACGGGCGGCGAAGATCTGAGAGGCAGAGACGGGAGATCCCCCAAACTGCCGCCATCGTCTGTGTCCCTCGCCACTGTGTCCGGATCAGTTTCATCCCTCGGGGGAGGAGAGGGAGGCGAAGGATGGCAAGGAGGCAGACGGTCTACTCTCCTCTTCTTGGCCGGAGGATCCTCAGATGGTCCCAGCTCCCCGGGAGGGGCTGTCGGCGCAAGAGGCATCCTCGTCCGGATCTCCAAGCATAAGGTATGCAGAGCAGTGAGGATGTCCACCAAGATATCCCCCAGCGGTTGTTGTGGTGGTGGTGGTGGTTGCTTTGGAGGCTGTGGTGGAGGCGGAGAAGGCGTCCATGGCTTGGGATGGTCTTCCAAAGCCTCCACGCCGTGCTGCTCCTCATCGGTACCTTAGCCGTCGCCCTCGTCGGGATCATTCCTGTAGGGCCGGCTCTCGATGTACCATTCTTCCTGGGCGGCCTGGAGGTTGGTGAGCTCCTCCTCCAAGGAGATATCCGTGCCCAGGAGGGCTGCTGCCCATCCCCCCTCACCCTCTCTATGAGCCCAAGGGCGAATGTTTCGTTGAAATGATAGGCACCATCTTCTCCATGGGTTGAAAAAAGCACTCCCTCCTGGCAGGCAGGGATACTCTTGCCTTTGGGGCCGTGCCCTGCGGATCCGCCTTGGCAGCCTTCGCAAAGGGACACTACCACTCCTTCGATGGAAGGGTGGGCCTTCGCCGGATGCGTCTGGGCCTTCACAACCTTAGTCGAGCCAGAGGCCTACGCCTTAGGGGCAGTCCGAGCACCGCTCCCCCTTGGCCTTCTTCATAGGGCCCGTCTCCTCCAAGTGCTTGCCCGGACGGTCCACTTCCTCTTCATAGAAGATCCGGAGCGTTGGCTCGTGGTCAAAGGCCAGGAGACGCTGTACTCGCCCTGGCCACCGGGGAGCCCATCGCAACTGCGCTCCCAGTGACAGTGGACTCGCAGTGCTTAACCTTGTTAGGCCTCCGCGGGAGGGGTGCCCTCAAAGGTCTTAAAAGCCTGCTCAGCTTACTACTTCTGGCCAGGGGAGGCAAGCTGCCGGGACTCACCCGAAGCAGGGGCCTTGGCCTGCAGCCACTCGTTGCGACGCCTGCATCGATGGTTCATCGTGCGGGGCACCATCTCCTGACAGTACGCAGTCATCCTCCACAGGCGTCGGGTCTGAGTGCAGGCAGTAAAGGCACAGGGAATGTCCATCGTCCGAAAAGACATTCCGTAGGTTCCAGCCGGGGAAAACCTTGAAAGAGGCGCTGAGTCCTTCTCCTCCGCCAAGTCCACGCAGTGTAGGCCTTGAAGAAGCTTCTGGAATCTTACAAGAAGAAACTATGAAATTCGCCCTTGAGGGACGCTGAAGAATCCGAAAAACGGGTCCCCGTTAGTCGGAAGTTGGATCGATGGAGCTTGAGGCTCGATTGATCGAAGAAATAGAGCAAAACTCTTAGAAAAAGCGCAAAACACAGTGAAAGCTCGAGAGCTATAGCACGAGGACTCCCAACACTTGAATGTGCGGTAAAAATCTGAAGATGGCTGCCAGAGGAGGGGCATAGGTAGAGGGCAGTCATTGGCTGGGGCAGTATGACCCAGAGACGAGTGATTGGTTGTTAGGAGAAAGACCGCTCAGAAGTGAAACAATGATTTTTTCTTTACCGAGGATTCCCAGCCTGATGACGGGGAATATTCATGAGCATGTGAATCCATGCCAGACCCCATGCCGGAGAAGGGAAAATAGACTACACTCGGAGATATTCTGGGACAGATGGATTGCGGTTGAAGAAGTCTAACAGTACAGGTTATTTAGGTACTTCAGGCCCTGGGTTTTGTTGCTAAATAGCAAGTAGGATACTGAGTGGAAGAGCAACATGAAGATGTTTTGGTATATATTGGTCTATATAATATGCCTGATTATGAGGTGTAATATGTTGTCAGTTGATCGATGTAATTTGTTTGTACTGTTTTATTTTAGCCGATTGTGAAAAGTTGTAATACTCGGATGAAACACAAATAAATACAAAATAAATAAGATGCAATGGGCTTGTGGTGGTGATTAGTTGCAAACTATTTAAAAGTGATTCAACAATTTACGGAAAGGAAAGGTAAGTGTTCTCCTCTCTTCCAGACCCAAGGCTAACCCACGGCCAGGATAACCGACTCAGGTTCAATGACCAAAGGTGAGTGGAGGGGAGAAAGGAGACCAAGTCTGGTAAGCGCTGTGTGTTTTATACAGGCATCTGTTTTTTGCTTTGTGACACCCAGCACCCTATGTGCAGTGTCACTGAGGAGTCTCTTGGACTTCTCTTAATGTTTCAATACATTCTCTTGTGTGAACTAAAGTTCCCAAGAAAAGTAAGATCACTCCTCTTAATTGGCTTTCCTTTTGTGGGTCCAGCACACACCACCTTATGTGGGGTTCATGGGGGCAGGTTACATTGTAACTCCTTTTGCCACTTCTCATGTGACATTCATTTACACTGACAACTTAAATGGCTGGTAGCAGTGGTTTATTTTTACTACCTTTTGTGCAGGTTACTAGCAGGCTGCAGTACAGCACCCATGGGTGACCATTTTCTCAAAATGTCTGCCGTCTTCTTTTTTCGCCATTTTTCTTTTGCCAGTTCTTTCAGTTCTTTTCTTCTATCCTTTAGAGCAGATTTGAGTCCTTTGTGAGTTTTGTCTTTGGTGGGCTTCAGCCCTGAACCCCGCCCAGGCTCCAGTGTGTCTGGGAAAGCAGGAAGTGAGGGAGGAGACCGAAACTTCACCATCCTTTGTCTGTAGGTATGTCTGGCTGAAACCAGCTCTAACTGGGCGGCTGTGCTGGAAGAGAGCCAACCCCCAGGTGATTGACGCCTCTCCGAGTGTGAATGAATGGATTTCATCATAAAAGGCGAGGATTTTGGGACTAAAGGCAGAGTCGACCACTGGAAAAACAAATCCGAAGCAGAAGACGAGCAGAGAAGCCAGCAGCACCTTCCAGGACCGCAGAAACACTGGTGAAGCTCTGAAGATGTGCTGACCCCTTTTTTATCTCGACAGGGAAGACCCGCCAAGGACTACTTGCTCCTGTAAACTGGTGGGACCAACTTGCCTCAAGACCTTCATTTTGGGCCATCCCCCGATTTGCTGCAACTTTCATGGGCTGCAGAAGGAACAAGTTACTTACCTGTAACTGTTGTTCTCCAGCATGGGTCTGGCATGGATTCACATGCTCATGAATATTCCCAGTCGTCAGGCCAGGAATCCTCGGTATAGAAAAAATCAGTATCAGTTTCGTTTCTGATCTGTCTTTCTCAGTAGTAACCAATCACTGGTCTCTGGGTCATACTGCCCCCAGCCAATGACTGCCCTCTCCCTAAGCCCCACCCCCGGCAGCCATCCTCAGATTTGGTAGCACGTGAAGTGGCAGTATGACCAAGTGAAGAGCCGCAGAGGGGTAGGCGGGAGGGTTCGCATGTGAATCCATGCCAGACCCATGCTGGAGAACAACAGTTACAGGTAAGTAACTTGTTCCTTCTCCAGCATGGGGTCTGGCATGGATTCACATGCTCATGAATATAAGAATACATAGCAGTATACACATGCACAACCACGGGAAGTGGCACAAGGCTCAATATCAAGCAATACAACAACTCAACATTAAGCAACTCTTACCTCCTCACCAGGCTCACCTTAGGCGAACAGGTTGCGCAGCACTGCCTGGCCGACTCTGGCCTCCTCCCTGGAATCCCAGTCGACACAGTAGAATCTCGTGAGGGCGTGCGTCGACCTCCACGTAGCAGCCCTGCAGATGTCGAGCAGGGGCACACCAGACAGGAACGCCGTAGTAGCAGCAATCGCTCTGGTCGAATGGGCTCTCGGACGGCCGGGCAGCGGTCGGTTTGCCAACCGGTGACAGTGCATGATGCAGCCGGAGAGCCATCTGGAAATGGAAGTCTTTGAGAGAGCCTTCTCTTGATTCACAGGTCCAAAGTTCACAAACAGCTGTGATGTCTTCCGGAAACTCTTTGTGCGGTCCACGTAGCACTTCAGCGGTCTAGCCACATCTAGCGAGTGCAGAGTCCTCTCAGCCGGCGACGAAGGCGACGGGAAGAAAACTGGCAACACCAAGGGCTCGTTGAGGTGGAAGTCCGACGGCACCTTGGGCATGAAGGAGGGGTGCGTCCTCTGCACCACCCTCGTGTCGTGAAAAGTCAAGTATGGAGGCTTGCAAGACAGGGCCTGGATCTCTCCCACTCGTCGTGCAGAGGTGATGGCCACGAGGAATGCTGTCTTCCACGGCAGTTAGGCCAAGTAGGTAAGAATTGACACATTTTAGGGAACACATTTTGGAAAGCCTCACTTTATGGTACGGGGTGCTACATCAAAATATGCAATTTCAGGTAGGTAAAAGGCAACATTTTTGGGAACACACTTTGGAAAGCCTCACCTCATGGTATGGGGTTTTACCATTGTACAATGCATCTTACAATGCAGTACAATTGGGTACACATTTGCTTTTTCCCTAGACTAACACTCAAAGGATTTTTGGTTACCCTGGGTGTGCAAAATGGACAAGATGGTGGCAGGAGTGACTTTTTACACATTTTTGTGGCTTTTTTTTATAGCCTTACAGCGTTCACCGTATTTGGCTACTAACTGTGGCTAGTGACCAAACATGGCTATGCCACAAGGTTTCTCGCTTGTCCTTTGGCCCTCTTGTCTTTTAGCCATCTTCCTGGACTGTGAGGCCAGGGAAATCCTTATATGAACTTCCAGTGCCAGGGAAAGCAGATGCTTTTGGCAGACTACAGGAGGGCTATGTGTGTTTGCTGGCAGGGTGTGGGCTGGGACTGTCTGGTCCCAATCCACAAACTGGTTTCAGTGTGTCCGAGTGTTACGCATGAGTGTTCCCGCCAGTGGTCCCGATTGGACCACTGCTGGGGTGTGTGTGGGGCTAGTTCTGCTATTGGGAGTTTCAGCTCCTACCTGGATTTTGGGATAAGAAGAGGACCCCTGTACCCACTCTAGAGACATCCTGGAGAAACCTTAGGAAGCCAAGACTTCTGTCCAGCTGTGAGACCTAGATGGAGAATAGTGACCCGCCTGAAGGAGGATTGGCGAACAACTTCTGCTGCTGTCCTGGGAGAGCCCTGTCCTGATGTCGATGTTCAGCAGTCCTGCGAGGCAGCTGAGACCCGTGGAGTGGAGGGAACATCCATTTCCAACGTCTGCTCAGTACCCTGAGAAGAAGAACCGTCTAAAGTGTCCCGGGACCATCCTGTGGCCGACCAGCCCTGAGTTTGGGCTACAGTGCTGCCGACGTCACTATTCCACGTTGAGTCCTGGAACTTAGGGGATCCTCTGCTTGTCCTACAGGACTTACCTCAGTAAAATGTCAGAGTCCTAGCGTCAAGGGGACCTGAGGTAGGAGGGAATGTTCGACACTGACAAATGAGTTCCTTTGCGTCACTGTGCTGCAGTGACCACCGTCCGAAACAGCTTACCTGAGTCGAGCCCAGTCCTGAGGGGTCTTGCATCGTGTTTTACTGCATTTTCAACAGAGTCCTTGCACCAGCTAAAGACACCAATCAGAGATCTGCTAAAACCTGCAACCCCTGCGAATCAAGGGCTGAGGCTGACAGCGGAAAAAATTACCTCCAACCTTATATGGAACTGCCAAGTCCTGTGAAGAATCGGAGTACAGGGGGTGAGTTACAGTGGTTATCTGCACCTAAAGTCCCTTAAAGGTTTTGCTAACTTTTACAACACTTTTACAATACTTTGGCTTTGCCTTTGCTTGCGCAAGCCTTCCGAAAGTTGGGGACACTTGTTCGAATAAACAGTCCTCTAACCCTTGGAATCGTTCTCGACCCTGGAGACCCTACCATAATTTTTTCCAGCGTGTCAAACTGTGTCAGAACTTTTCCTGAACTTTCGAGCATAATGCCCTAGACAATTTAGGGAAGGACTTTTGAAGCTAGGTTAATTCTCTGTGGACCTGTAGTTCATGATCTAATCTGTACTTTCCCTTACAGGGGTTCGATCTGTATTATGCCCTACTCTAGTGACGGCATATATGTATTTAGTGTTGTGTGATAGTTCTACCTGTTAGTCATTTTTTACAGTGATATTTGGCCATAAATAAATAAGGAACAAGTTACTTACCTGTAACTGTTGTTCTCCAGCATGGGTCTGGCATGGATTCACATGCTCATGAATATTCCCCGTCGTCAGGCTGGGAATCCTCGGTAAAGAAAAAACCAGTATCAGTTTCGTTTCTGATCTGTCTTTCGTAGTAATAACCAATCACTGGTCTCTGCGTCATACTGACCA
This sequence comes from Ambystoma mexicanum, assembly GCF_040938575.1. NCBI lineage: Eukaryota > Metazoa > Chordata > Amphibia > Caudata > Ambystomatidae > Ambystoma > Ambystoma mexicanum. The sequence goes on from NC_090932.1 coordinate 1,533,113,191, forward strand.
CAGCCAATGACTGCCCTCTACCTAAGCACTGCCTCTGGCAGCCATCTTCAGATTTGGAAGCACGTGAAGTGGCATTATGACCAAGTGAAGAGCCGCAGAGGGGTAGGCGGGAGGGTTCGCATGTGAATCCATGCCAGACCCATGCTGGAGAACAACAGTTACAGGTAAGTAACTTGTTCCTTCTCCAGCATGGGGTCTGGCATGGATTCACATGCTCATGAATAAAGAATACATAGCAGTACACACATGCACAACCACGGGAGGTGGCAAAGGCTCAACATTAAGCATCACATCAACTCAACATTAAGCATCTTACCTCCTCACCAGGCTCACCTCAGGCGAACAGGTTGCGCAGCACTGCTTGGCCGACCCTGGACTCCTCCCTGGAACCCCGGTCGACGCAGTAGAATTTCGTGAAGGTGTGCGTCGACCTCCACGTAGCAGCCCTGCATATGTCCAGCAGGGGCACACCAGATAGGAACGCCGTGGTAGCTGCGATCGCTCTGGTGGAATGGGCTCTCGGACGGCCAGGCAGCGGTCGGTTTGCCAACCGGTGACAGTACATGATACAGCCGGAGAGCCATCTGGAGATGGAAGCCTTCGAGAGAGCCTTCCCCTGATTGACAGGTCCAAAGTTCACAAAGAGTTGTGACGTCTTCCGAAAACCTTTCGTGCGGTCCACGTAGAACTTCAGCGCTCTAGCTACATCCAGCGAGTGCAAAGTCCTCTCAGCCGGCGACGAAGGCGACGGGAAGAACACAGGTAACACCAAGGGTTCGTTGAGATGAAAGTCCGACGGTACCTTGGGCATGAAGGAGGGGTGCGTCCTGAGCACTACCCTCGTGTCGTGGAAAGTCAAGTACGGGGCCTTGCAGGAAAGGGCCTGGATCTCTCCCACTCGTCGTGCGGAGGTGATGGCCACGAGAAAAGCTGTTTTCCACGATAGAAACTTCAACGGGGCCGAGTGCAGAGGCTCGAACGGAGGTCCCATGAGTTTGGTCAGCACCACGTTGAGCTCCCACGCCGGGGCCGGAGCCTTCACCGGCGGGGAACGATCTGAACAGTCCCTTCATGAACTCTTTCACCAGACGATGAGACCACAAGGACGTCCGGCCCGTGGTTCTGGTGTATCGGGAGATCGCAGCAAGATGAATCTTGATGGACGCGTGTGCCAGACCAGCTTTGGCCAGCGTCAGCAGGTACGGCAGCACTTGGGGAGCCGTAATCCGTAGAGGGTTAATCTTCTGTGCGTGGCACCAGACAGAGAACCTCTTCCATTTGTGTCCGTAGCATTTAAGAGTCGAGGACGCCCTGGCCTTTGCAAGAACCTCTCTGCAATCGGCCGGTATGTCGTATCCTCCAAACTCTAGCGCTGCAGGAGCCAGGCCTGCAAGTTCAGCGACTTCGGGTCGTGGTGGAGGATGGCGCCTCCTTCCCTGGAGAGTAGATCCGCGTCCGCCGGCAGCTTGATTGGCGGGGACGCCGACAAGTCCAGAAGGTCCGGGAACCATATCTGCCTCGGCCACGCAGGTGCGACGAGGATCATCCTGCACCGTGACCTCTTGAGCTGGTTGACGAGCCGGATTAGCAGAGGCAAGGGAGGGAACGCGTAGAGGAACAGGCCCTCCCAGGGGAACGAGAAAGCATCGCCCATGCTCCTCGTCTGGGGAAACCTGCTGGCGAACCTCCGGCACTTGGTGTTCGTCGCCGTCGCGAACAGGTCGATCTGGGGTGTGCCCCACCGTCGGAAGAGGCGATCCACCAGATCCTGCCGTAGTTCCCACTCGTGGCACGAGCGCAGCTCCCTGCTGAGTGAGTTGGCGATGGTGTTTTTTATCCCTGCCAGATGAAACGGCACCAGAAGAATCCCTTGGGCGACGGCCCAATGCCACAGGTCCTGCGCCTCCTTGGACAGCGCTGGGGACCTGGTTCCGCCCTGTTTCCTGATGTAAAACATGGTGGTGGTGTTGTCGGTGAAGATCCTCACCACCTTGCCCTTGAGGGACGGAAGGAAGGACCGGAGGGCCCAAAACACTGCACGGAGCTCCAGGACGTTGATATGCAGGGACTTCTCCGTCGGGAGCCAGAGTCCCCTTGCGTGCAGACTTTCGGTGTGCGCTCCCCACCCTTCTAGGGAGGCATCCGTGGTCACAGTCACCTGGTGGGCTGGGGTCTGGAAGTCCATGCCCGCCGTCAGATGCGCGCGGGTGCCCCACCACCGTATCGCTCGTCGGAAACTCTCGTCGAGCTTGATCCTTTCCTCGAAGCTGCCCGTCGTCTGGATCCAGCGCGCATCCAGGAACTCTTGCAACGGGCGCATCCGGAGCCTGCACATGGGAATGAGGTAGATGCAGGAAGACATCATCCCGAGGAGGGACTTGTTGGACCTCACCTTGGCCGCGTCGGCCACCAACATCCGTTGCACCTTGCCCAAGATGGTCCTGGTCCTCTCCTCCGACGGGGAGGCCAGAAGGGACACCGTGTCGAGCCTCGCTCCCAGAAACAGTGCGACTTGCGCGGGCACCAGGTGGGATTTGGCGTAGTTCACGGAGAATCCCAGGTCCGTGAGGAGTTGGACGGTCCTTGCCGTGTGGACCACGGCGAGCTCCCTCGTCTTGGCGCGGATGAGCCAGTCGTCCAGGTAGGGGTAGACGTGAATCCCCTCGCGGCGCAGCTGCGCCGCCACCGGTGCGAGGCACTTGGTGAAAACCCTGGGTGCCGACCGCAGTCCGAAGGGAAGGGCTTTGAACTGGTAATGACGCCCTTGGACCACGAATCTGAGGAATTTTCGGTGCCCCTTTAGGATGGGAATGTGGAAGTAGGCATCCTCCAAATCCAACGACGATAGGAAGTCTCCTTCCTCCAGCTGACCCAGGACGTGCTGGAGGGTGACCATCCGGAACTTCTGCGCCTTGATGAACTTGTTCAGGCGTCGCAGGTCCAGGATGGGGCGCCATCCTCCCGTCTTCTTCTTCACGAGGAAATAACGCGAGTAGACTCCGGAGCCCCGAAGCCTCTTTGGGACGAGTTCGATGGCGCCCTTTCTGAGCATCGCCTTTACCTCCAGGAGAAGTTGAGGGACGTGAAGTTCTTTCCTGGCCACGGGGGGGACGCGCGGGCACCTTCTTTGAAACTCGAGCGCGTGGCCCCGGGCCAGGGCGTCCAGCACCCAACGGTCGGTGGAGATGGACTCCCACACGCTGACGAAGCCCGCCAGCCGGCCTCCCACCGGGGTGCTTCGGTGGGGGCCCGACCCCACGGCCGGTTCAATCCTGCTTGGACGCGGCCTTGCCGCCTTGGCCTCCTTGGCGACGACGGCGGGGTCCGCCAGACTTGCCTCGTCCTCTGTAGGCCTCTTGCGACGACGAGCGGGCCGCTTGACGGTAGGAAGCGAAACCGCCGCCGGAACCTTTGGAGGCGCCCTTGCCTCCGCCGCTCCGAAAGGGCGTCCGCCGTTGCTGCAGTACTCCAAGGGCCCGGGCCGTCTCAGTATCCGCCTTGATGGCCTGAAGGGAATCGTCCACTGTCTTCCCAAACAGGTTGTTCCCGTCGAAGGGCATGTCCAGGACCCTGGTCTGGACGTCCTGCCGAAAGTCCGTAGCCTTGAGCCATCCGCGACGTCGAAGGCAAACGCCGTTGCCCATCTGGCGGAACCCAGTGTCGGCGATGTCCGTCGCCACGGTGATGGCGTGGTCCGAGGCCACCTCACCTTCCTGCAGGATCTCAAGGGCCTCCGCCCTCTTGTCGTCCGGCAGAAAATCCAGCAGGGGAGCTATCTTGTACCAGAGTTCCCTGTCGTAGCGGGCCACGATAGCCAAGGCGTTGGCCGCTTTAATCGTCGTCGCCGCCGACGAGATGACTCTGCGTCCCATGGCATCCAATTTCTTTCCCTCGCCGTCCGGCGGGGAAGTCGACGTGGAGGCCGCACCCCCCCCCCGATTTCTTCCTGGCTGCCGCGGAGACGACGGAGTCCGGGGTAGGCTGCGCCCGGAGGCATAGGGGGGCCGAGTCCGGGACCCGGTACTTTTTCTCGTACCGGTCTCTTTTCGCTGGCGTCGTGGAAGGGTTCTTGAGGAGGGAAAGGCCCTCATCCCAAATGTCGTCCAACAGAGGCACTGCGAGGACCGTCTTCCTCTTGGTCTCGCGCCGTTGGTAAAGGAAGCCTTCCTTTTTCTTCTCCTCAGGGCAGAGTTGGAAAAGCTCGGATGCCCTGGCGATCATTGAGTGGAACGATCCAATCTCGTCGGGCGGAGAAGCCCTGGTGGGAGGCGACGACGGAAAATCCTCGTCGTATGCCTCGTCGTCCGTACCCGTCGCTGCCGTGTCAGTCCCCGTATCATCCCCTCGGGTGGACGGGGAGGAGGGCTGGACGGGGCGCGACGGTTGAAAAGGAGGCGGTGGATGGATCCTTCTTTTCTTGGTAGGGGGAACACCAGAAGGTCCCGGTTCTGGATCCCCCGACGGGAGAGGTTCCTCCGTCGGTAACGGTAGTCTCGTCCTTATCTCGGAGCATAAGGACTGTATAGCCAACAAAATGGCCGCTGAGTTGTCTTGCGGCGCTGGCAGAGGGGAAACCGACGGGCGAGCAGGGGCCCCGTCGGTATCCTCGACGATGTCGTCGTCGTCACCTGCGTCGGGGCCCATTCCGACGGGCTGGTCTTGTTCCACGCCTAGGCCGTGGCTTAAGACCTCGATCAGTTCCTCTTCTGAGGTTGAGGCCGAATCTAGGACGACGCCCTGCCCCCCTTCTTCCCCGCGGAGGGTTTCACGGGGGTCCTATCGATGGGCACGAAAGAAGACTCCCTCCGAGGAGGCAGGGAGATTCTGGGCCCCGAGGCCGCCACCACTGGTGCAGCCTCCACAGGCTGGGCCAGGGCCGCCGCGACCGTTTCGATAGAGGGCTTGGTCGAATGGATCAAGGCCTTCACCACCTTAGGTGCGCTCACCGCCTTATCCTTGAGGGAGGGGGCACTGCCACGCTCCTCCTCTGCCTTAGAGCTCGACCGGGGTCTCTCCAGGAGCTTCGCCGGGTGCTCGGCCTTCCTCTTACCCGACCCAGAGCGTTGGCTCGTGGTTGATGGTGCCGGGGAGGGTGCGCCCTGCCTGGCGCCCGTAGAGCCCGACCGTTCGGCGCTCCCGGTGCCAGCGGACTCGCGGTGCTTGGCCTTATGTTGGGCCCCCGTCGCCGGGGCGCCCTCAAAGGTCTTAGAAGACCGCTCAGATTTCTTCTTCTTCTCGCCAGACGGGCTCTTACCCTCCAGCCAGCTGGCGAGACGTTGATGGCGGTCCTTCATGGTCCGTTCCGACATGTTGCCGCAAAACGCACAGTCCTTCTCCACGTGCGTCTTGTCCCCATGAAGGCAGTAAAGGCAGAAAGAGTGTTCGTCCTCCTTGAAGACGTTCTGCAGCTGGCATCCAGGGCAGGCCCTGAACAGCTTTCCGGGCGTCGAGCTTCCCTTCTCCTGGGCCATCTCCGAGACCGGGCCTGAGAAGCTTCTGGAGTCCTCCGAAGTGTAGCTCGACGAAATCTTCACCCTTGAGGGGCACAGATGAATCCGACACGGGTCCCCGTTGATCGGATGTAGGATCGGTGGAGCTTGAGGCTCTTTTGACCGAAAGAATCGAAGTTTTTGTGAAAAAGCGCGAAAAAATAGCACTAACGCTCGAGAGCAATAGCACGAGGATCCCAACACATGAACGTGCGGTAAAAATCTGAAGATGGCTGCCAGAGGCGGTGCTTAGGTAGAGGGCAGTCATTGGCTGTGGTCAGTATGACGCAGAGACCAGTGATTGGTTATTACTACGAAAGACAGATCAGAAACGAAACTGATACTGGTTTTTTCTTTACCGAGGATTCCCAGCCTGACGACGGGGAATATTCATGAGCATGTGAATCCATGCCAGACCCCATGCTGGAGAACTATTGTTATACATTCTGTCTTGTAATTTGTGATTCCCATTGTGTGTACTCATTGTGGACCCTTTACAAGCTCACCACCTCTTGTGACTTAGTCTAAACCTGTCGTCACTACTACCTTGAACTGGTTTGGCTACAGCTCCTAGAGTTGTCCCAGTCACAATATAGGTTGGCCTTCTATACATCTGTTCCCCCAGCCCAGAGTACAGAAAATCAGTCCTAACAATTACCTTGGGCTATTTTCAGTGTTTCCTTGCTTGGGAAGTGCTGTAATCATCAAGTGTGAGTTACCCCAATGCCTCTGTGCAGGCCTTACAGCCTGTGCACCATCAGGAAGGCTCCCCTTCAAGAACCACAGACTGGTTAACTAACCTTTCCTCTGAGGATCTTCATCAGAACTGGAACTGTCCATTTGACTTTGGCTGTCCTAGTATGCCAAAGGTGCATCTTCTTGATCCTACTGGCTTTGGCAATGCTGGGTCATCCATAGATTTTAAATGTGAACATTTTGATTTCTAGGAAACAGACTGCCCATGTCCCTCTGGGAGAGTGCACTATCAGGAAGGCTCCCCTTCAAGGACCACAGACTGGTGAACTAACCTTTCCTCTGAAGATCTTCATCAGAACTGGAACTGTCCATTTGACTTTGGCTGTCCTAGTATGCCAAAGGTGCATCTTCTTGATCCTACTGGCTTTGGCAATGCTGGGTCATCCATAGATTTTAAATGTGAACATTTTGATTTCTAGGAAACAGACTGCCTATGTCCCTCTGGGAGAGTGCACTTGTTCTAACTTTGAAACGTTCCCTCCCATCTCAATTTTGCAAATGTGATATATATAGGTGTTGATACTGTAAAAGCATGTAAAAAGTTACTCGCCTGCGTTATTGTTCCCTGGATAAATTGATTCAATTTAAAACTGAAGTGTGCGTGTATATATATATATGATACATTACTCGCCGTAATCGTATTTCTGATGCTTGTATCTGCTTAGATTCACATGCTGTGCATAGGCCGACATCTAGTGGAAGCTGCAGAGTATTACAGTTTGTTTTACGAAAAAGGGCGTCGACACAGTGTGTGCCAGTAATACTATCCCTAGTGTGACGTCCACTGTACTCAAGATCCCTCACGCATCTAGGATCCTCAGATTGTATTTAACTCCCTCCTAAGATGAGCCTGGCTGCTCAGCTACTCTAACTACTTGTGTAGTGCAGGCCTATATTAAGATTTGGGTCCCCAATACCAAGAGATAAATCTTATGTAGCCCCACACCAGTTGGACTTTAGAAAAAACATACCTAACGCACAGGAGGAAGATGTGAGCTGTAGGTAGGTACACTGAACCCATTAAATGCACTAGTGCAAAGAAACACTTGCACAGATGTTATATTAATATGTACCATTATATTTACACAAGGAAGGTAGTCAAATACTTAGTTCAATTAACCAACACACTTAGGAAAACTTAAATACACTTTTCAAAGGCCACTGCTTCAGTGGTAGTTGCTCGCGGTACAATCGTTACAGAGTGTGTCACTGACAGATCTACCATATTATCAGTACTACCGCGCACTCCCATTAAGAAAGCTATACAGTAATTATATTTGGTTAGCAAAACCACATAAAATAAGGCCATTTAGGAAGGAAAAGGAACAAGTTACTTACCTGTAACTGTTGTTCTCTAGCATGGGTCTGGCGTGGATTCACATGCTCATGAATATACCCCACCAGACTGGTGTTAGGACAGTTTTCTGAAGTCAAACTAAGGGCTTCTTCAAAACCATTCAACTGAGGCAGTACAAAACTCTACTCTTCGTATAAGGCCGTACCACCGAGTTCGGGGTAGTGTAGACAGAGCAGCCAGGCTTATTTTAGGAGGGAGAGAGGGCAGTAGATACAGTACAAGTGAAATTGTAATACAAATGATCCAAAGAAACACTGAAACACTATTATAAAAATAAAGGATTTATTTAAATACAGGTAGGCCCAGATAAATCTAGGGGTTAAGTAAGTACTAACACATCATATGAAAATACAATATAAAACACAACACTATACTTGAAAGTACTCAGGCCCAAGTATAGACCTTATTTGGAACACCTAACAGTAGTTCTGGGGAAGTCAAAAACCTTGTTATACACATTTAGTATAGGTCAAGCCTATTCTTTGGGAGTAAAAGACCAATGGTTACTTTTAGATTACTTTTCATAATACAAGGACAGTAGGCCCTTCCAGTTGTACAGTGACTCTTGGAACAAATCACAAACAGTCAACTGGACAATATACTTTTGGGGGAATAGTGTAACACTTATTCTAGGTGCAGTAAAAACCTATAACTACTTTTGTCACAACACACAGTTATACCAGGTGAGTAAAACCTAAAGATGTAATATACAATTACAGATGCTTTGTAAATCAGGGAAACCAAGATTGAGGTAAGCAATAACTCTGGTAACTTGTTTTGGATGGCACACAGCTAACACAATAAGTAAAACCCACTTACTTTAACTTCACAATGAAGGGGAAAGTAAAACCCAATGTCACACTTTACTGAATAATTATTCTAGGTAGGCAACAACCTAATGTAGACTTATTAAGGACAGGCTAGCATCAAGTCAGGGGAAGCAAGACCCAGTTGGGGGACACTCATAAAGTTATCCAAGCAGGACTAACCTGGTGATACCAACAGTTGGAGGACACTTATACAATTACCCTACAGGAATAGTCTGGTGAAACCAACACATTACTTTTGTAAAGAGGCACAACCTAATCACAGGAGAGTAAAACACCTTTACATCTACTTTCTTTTAGACTGGTAAAACAGTGGCTAAGGAAGAAAAGATGTTAACCATACTTTTAAGAATAGTGCATCACACATTCAAGATCAGTAAGAACTTTTGTAACGGTTCACTCTGAGAATTACAGTTACCCACACAACTCTTTACAACTAAGTAAAACACTTGATTTCTTTTCTAGGCAGAAGTCCCAATCCCTTCAAAGTCTTTCCCTTAGAGCATGAGCGTTATCAGTAACAGAAGGGGGGTCACTAGGACTAGTGACCAACATGCAGTGTTAGAATAAGTTCTTCAGTAGCAAAAGTCAGTTTCCTTAGGAAAACTGGCAAGACTGGCAAACGAGTGAGTATTTTACTACTAGAGTTAGAAGAGGGTCCAGGGGCTCCACAGAAGACACCCCAGCAGGATTCTAGCAGTGGGACTGGGTGCACTGGATGAGGGACCGCCCAATCACAGGAAACACCCCAGGACTACACAGAAATCCCAAAAGGATGAAGGTAAGTATATACCCAAGCCAACACAGTACCTCAGCAATGAAGAGGAGATTGCAGCAGGAGAACTTCAGGGACTGGCGCCAAATATCAGTGGATTCCTTGTCCTGGAGACTGAACACAAGACCTCAGAAGGGACTTTGCAGCAGGGATCCATGAAGAAGGCTCTAAGCAAGATTTCTCCCGCGGCTGAATGCGGTTCTGCGGGTTTGGCGCCTTTTCAAGGAGCACAGAAGACAGAAAATCGCGGTTGAATTCTCGTCATTTAAAAGGTCCAGCACTCTTCTGAGGGGACTTTTTGGACTCGATTCCCGTCTCTGGAGATACACCAGGATGCCCACGAAGTTTCAGCGAGATTCGGAAGACCGTGCACCGCACAGTGGCTGGAGGTCCCAGGGTATTGGGGTATTGCAAGAACGCAAGGTCGCAGCAACCCGTGGGATGGCTCAAAATGCAGGTCGTCTTGAGTCTAGTGGGTCTCACCAGGCTCTGGGTTCGGGTCGTCGTTTTCGGAGACCCCAGGTCGATCGGAAGGAAGGGCTGCAGCAGGCTCCGGTTACACAGCAGGCTCTCCGGTCGCTGGAAATCATTCCCGCTGCTTTTCCTTCGTCATCCTCTTCGGTTTTCTGTTCCAGTGGTCGACATGACTTCAGCTTCCAGGTTTCCAGTATTTATCAGAAACTGCAACACCACCTCTGCATTCTCTCCCCGCATTTTACAAGAAAGGGGCGTCTGGCTGTCCAATCAGGACAGCCAACCCCCCACTGGGATTTGGCCCAGTTGAAGGAAGGCCCAAGACAAAGGAGGGGGAAGTTTTGGACTCCTCCCCCACTTCCTGTGCTTACAGACTGACTGGAGCCTGGGTGGAGTGTCCAGGGGACTCCCGCCAAAGACAAAACTCAAACAAAGGAATTTCCCGCCCTGGATGTCAGGGGAAGGAACAAGAAACAACAAAAAACACTAAAATGCCAGAAAAAGAATACAGGGGCCATTTTGGTAAAATGAGCACCCTTAGGTGCCTTTACTGCAGCTGTGATTACAGCCCACGGTAAAGGTGCACCAAATTAGTAAAAGGTATCACTGCCACCAGCCATTAAAGGTAAGCTTGTCACTGTAACAGAATTGTTAAAGTTTTAAGGTGAAAGAGGATACATTGTATCTCCCCAGCACTCCACATAAGGTGGGGTGTGCTGGTTTCACAGAATAAAATGTAAAAGGGATCCAAAGATCATTTCTACCCTTGGGAACTGTAGTTCACTCAAGGTTAGCACAAGAAAGTTAAATGGGGAGCCCCTAGGGCAACCCAGCAACAACAGGCACTTATTGCCAATAAGTTGTTAGACATGATAACTTTAAAAAAAGACACTATGGAGAGTCTTAAAAATGACACCTATAAAAAGAGTTAAAGATTAGGTGAGTGTGGAAAAATGTTCCCACTCACCGAGGTATTAATGAAAAATATCCCACTAGAAAAGCAAAAAGTTCTGGAGTTGAACCAGGAAAGGAAGATTTACCAGCTCTGTGGAAATCTTACCAACAGCTGGGAATCCTTGGTAAAGAAAAAATCAGTTTCACTTCTGAACTGTCTTTCTCCTAATAACCAATCACTGGTCTCTGGTTCATATTGTCCTCAGCCAATGACTGCCCTCTAACTAAGCCCCTCCTCTGGCAGCCATCTTCAGATTTGGTAGCACATAAAGTGGCAGTAGGACCAAGAAAAGAGCCGCAGAGGGGTAGGCGGGAGGGTTCGCATGTGAATCCATGCTAGACCATGCTGGAGAACAACAGTTACAGGTAAGTAACTTGTTCCTTCTCTAACATGGGGTCCGGCATGGATTCACATGCTCATGAATAAAGAATACATAGCAATACACACATGCACAACCACAGGAGGTGGCAAGGCTCAACATTAAGCATCTCTTACACCCCCCCCCACAAGGCTCACCTTCAAACAAACAGGTTGTGCAGCACTGCTTGGCCGACTCTTGACTCCTCCCTGGAATCCCGGTCCATGCAGTAGAATCTCGTGAAGGTGTGCGTCGACCTCCACGCAGCAGCCCTGCAGACGTACAGCAGGGGCACACCAGACAGGAATGCCATAGTTGCAGTGATCGCTCTGGTGGAATGGGCTTTCGGACGGCCAGGCAACAGTCGGTTTGCCAACCGGTGACAATGGGTGATGCAGCCGGAGAGCCAACTGGAAATTGAAGCCTTGGAGAGGGCCTTCCCTTGCCAAAGTTCACAAACAGTTGTGACGTCTTCCGAAAACTCTTCGTGCGGTCCACGTAGAACTTCAGCGCTCTAGCCACATCCAGCGAGTGCAAAGTCCTCTCAGCTAGCAACGAAGGAGTCGGGAAGAATACAGGTAACACCAAGGGCTCGTTGAGGTGAAAGTCCGACGGCACCTTGGGCATGAAAGAGGGGTGCGTCTGTAGCACTACCCTCGTCTCGTGGAATGTTAAGTAAGGTGGTTTACAAGAGAGGGCTAGAATTTCTCCCACTCGTCGCATCGAGGTGATGGCCACAAGAAACGCCGTTTTCCACAATAAGAATTTCAGTGGTGCCGAATGCATGGGCTCAAACGGTGGACTCATGAGCCTAGTCAGCACCACATTGAGCTCCCGCGCCGGAACTGTAGCCTTCACCAGTGGGAATGAATGGAAAAGTCCTTTGATGAACTCCTTGACCAGGTGGTGTGACCACAACGACGACCGTCCCAGAGTTCTGATGTAGCGTGAGATAGCCGCCAGATGACCCTTGATGGAAGCATGCGCCAGCCCTGCTTTGGCCAGCAACAGCAAATACGGCAGCACCTGTGGAGCCGTAATCCCCAGATGGTCGATCTTCTGTGCACAGCACCAGACTGCGAACCTCTTCCACTTATGTTCGTAGCATTTCAGTGTAGATGAAGCCCTGGCCTTGGCAAGCACCTCCTTGCAGTCCGCTGGGATATCTTATCCTCCCAACTCTAGCGCTATAGGAGCCAGGCCGGCAAGTTCAGCGACCCTGGGTCATGATGCAGGATCGCACCTCCTTCTCTGGTGAAAAGATCTGCGACCACCGGAAGCTTGACTGGAGGGGACGCTGACAAGTCCAGAAGGTCGGGGTACCATAGCTGTCTCGGCCACGTCGGTGCGACAAGGATCATCCTGCACCGGGATCGTCTGAGTTGATAGACTAGTTGCAGACGCAACGGCAATGGAGGGAACGCATACAGAAACAGGCTGTCCCAGGGAAATGAAAATGCGTCCCCCATGCTCTCCGGCTGGGGAAACCTGCTGGCGAACCTCCGGCACTTGGTGTTCGTCACCGTCGCAAACAGAGCGATGTGGGGATTGCCCCATCGTTGGAACAGAAGATCCACTTGTTCCTGCCAAAGCTCCCACTCGTGACAAGAGCGCAGCTCCCTACTGAGGGAATAGGCGATGGTGTTCTTCACTCCTGCCAGATGAAACGGGACGAGAAACATCCCCTGGGCAACGGCCCATGCCATAGGTCTGGCCCCTCTCCTGAGTGCGCTGGGGTTCTGGTGTCCCCCTGCTTCCGGATGTAGAACATCGTGGTGGCGTGGTCTGTGAAGACCCGTACCACCTTGCCCTTGAGGGACAGAAGGAAAGACTTTAGGGCCCAAAACACTGCCCGTAGCTCCAGTACGTTGATATGCAACGACTTCTCCTCCAGTAGCCACAGGCCTCTTGCGTGGAGACTTCCGGTGTGCGCGCCCCATCCTTCCAAGGAGGTAACCGTCTCCTGATGAGGTGGGGTCTGGAAGTCTGCGCCCGCCGACAGATGCGTGAAGACTCCCCACCAGTATATTGTTGGACGGAAATTCTCGTTGAGAGAGATCTCGTCTTCGAAGCTTCCAGATACCTGAATCCAACGGGGATCGAGGAACTCTTGCTGCATCCGCAGCCTGCACACCCGAATGAGGTATATGCATGACAGCATCATGCCCAGGAGGGACTTAATGGACCTCACCCTTGCAATCTTTAAGGTCAACAGCCGTTGTACCTTGCCCAGGATGGGCGATACCCTCTTCTCCGACGGAGACGCCAGGCACGACACTGCGTTGAGCCGTGAGCCAAGAAACAGCGTGTCTTGCGATGGCACCAAGCAGGACTTTGCATAGTTCACCGAGAACCCCAGCTCCGTGAGCAGCTGGACGGTCTTTGCTGTGTGTTCGAGAGCGATCGCCCTCAATTACGCTCGGATGAGCCAGTCGTCCAGGTAGGGGTATACTTGGATCCCTCGTAGACACAGCTGGGTCGCCACCGGAGCCAGGCACTTGGTGAAAGCCCTTGGCACCGACTTCAATCTGAAGGGGAGGGCCTTGAACTGGTAATGCTGTCCGTGAACCACAAAACGCAGAAACATGCGGTGTCCCTTGAGAATAGGGATGTGAAAATAGGCATCCTCCAAGTCCAGCCACGACAGAAAATCCCCTTTTTCCAGCTGTCCTAGCACGTGCTGAAGGTGACCATCCGAAACTTCTGGGATTTGATGTACTTGTTCAGACGGCGGAGGTCTAGGATGGACCTCCAACCGCCAGTCTTCTTAACGAGGAAGTACCGAGAGTAAACTCCCGAGCCCCGGAGCCTCATTGGAACAAGCTCTATCGCGCTCTTCTTCAGCATTGCCCGTACCTCCAGCAGAAGCGGAGGGATGTGGTTTTCCTGCCTGGCCACGGGTGGTATGCAAGGACACTTTTGTTGGAATTCCAGGGTGTGTCCGTGGGCCAATGCGTCCAGCACCCAACGGTCAGTGGAGATTGACTTCCACACGCTGACGAAGTTCGCCAGCCGGCCTCCCACCGGGGTGCGTGGGTGGGGGCCCGGCGTCACGGTCGGTTTATTCTTGCTTCGCCGCGGAGGTGCCGCCTTGGGGACCTTGGCGACAACGGCAACCTCCTCCAGACTTGCTGCGGCCCCTGTAGGCCTCCTGGGCCGATGAGCGGGACGGTTGACTGCAGGACGATGAGCTTCCGCCGAAGCCCTTGAAGGAACCTTGGGATTTGCCTCCAGAAGTCCGAAAGAACGAGCCGTCTCGGTATCTGTCTTGATGATCTGAAGGGACTCGTCCACAGTCTTCCTGAACAAATTATCCCTGTCGAACGGCATGTCCAATACCCTCGACTTCAACTCCTGGCGAACGTTGGTGGCCTTCAACCATCCTCGCCGACAAAGGCAAACGCTGTTGCTCATTTAGCGGAATCCTGTGTCGGCAATGGCCACTGTAATGGCATGGTACGATGCCATCTCGCCCTCCTGCTGGATCTCCAACACTTCCGCCCTCTTCGGGCAGGAAGTCCAGGAGGGGACCGATCTTAAACCAGAGCTCCCTGTCGTAGCGTGCTACGATGGCGAGGGTGTTGGCTGCCTTGATAGTCGTCAACCCGTCGTCCCATGGCGTCTAGCTTCTTCCCCCTCGCTGTCCAAGGAGAGGGTTGGAGGGGTTGGGGTTCGGTGGGTGTTGATGCGGAAGAGCCAGAAGATTTCTTCCTCGCTGAGACCACCAAATCCGGGGAAGGCCGAGACCTCAAGCACTTGGGTGCAGAGTCCAGCACCCTGTACTTCTTTTCGTACCGGTCCCTCTTCGCCAGGGCAGAGGACGGGTTCTTCATAAGGGACAGTCCCTTGTCCCAGATGTCATCCAACAAAGGGATTGATAGCACGGTCTTCCTCTTCGCTTCGCGGCGTTGGTACAGGAAACACTATTCTTTTCCTCTGGAGTCAGTTGAAAGCGGTCCGAGGCGTATCAGGCGGTGAGGTTCTGGGCGGTGTAGACGGGATGTCCCCTAACCCACCATCGTCATCCGTGCCCGCCGTGTCCGGGTCTGTATCCTTCCTCGGTGGAGGGGAGAGGGGCGAAGGGTGACAAGGCAAGAGGGCGTGCCTGATGGCCCCGGTGCCGCGGGATCCTCTGGTGCCACAGTCTTCTGTCGGCGGAAGAGGCATCTTCGTCCGAATCTTCGAGCACAAGGTGGGAAGTGCCGGGAGGATGCCCCTCAAGATGTCCGCTGGGGGTTGAGGTGGTTGCTGAGGTGGCGGAAGTGGAAGCGCCAGAGGTAGTAGGGTTCTTCAAGTCCTCAACGCACTGCTCCTCCTCATCGGTCTCGTCGCCACTCTTAACGTCTCCCTCGTCGGGGCCCTTCACGTAGGCTTTGGCCTCGACAAATTTCTTCTCCAAAATGGTCTGGAGAGTAGAAAGCTTCTCCTCAGAGGAGATGTCTGTGCCCTGCAGGACTACTGTGCACCCCCCTTCTTTTCGACCAGGGGAGACTGTTTCAGGGAGATGATGGGCATTGCCTTCTCCGGTGTCTTCTCTATGGGCTGAAATGACGATTCCCTCCTGGCAGGCAGGGAAAGTCTCGCCTTGGGGACCGTACCTTGCGAACCCGCATGCGCGGCCCTCGCTAGGGTTGCCACCAGGCCATTAATGGAAGGCTTTGCCGGGTGAATCTGGGCCTGCACGACCTTCGTTGAGCTAGGGGCCTTCACTTTGGAGGGGTGGGGGCGGAGGTCAGCGGCCAGCTCCGCCTTGACCTTCTCCGACTGGCTCGTCCGGGGCTTCTCCAGATGCTTACCCGGGTGGTCCGACTTCCTCTTCTTCGCTGAACCGGAGTAGTGGCTCGTGGTCGAAGGTGCCAGAGACTCTGTGCTCGCCCTGGCTGCCCGTCACCACAACACTCCCAGTGCCCGCGGACTTGCAGTGCTTGGCCTTACGTTGGGCCCCCGTTGCCGGGGCGCCCTCAAAGGTCTTGGAAAACCACTCAGATTTCTTCTTGTGGCTGGGGGAGGCACGCTGCCGGGACTCACCCGCAGCAGGGTCCTTGGCCTGGAGCCACTCTGAGGTGCCTGCGCCGGTCCTTCACGGTGCGGGGGACCATCTCCTTGCAAAACGCAGTCATCCTCCACATGCGTTTAGTCTGAATGCAGGCAGTAGAGGCACACGGAATGCCCAACGTCCAAGTAGATGTTGCGTAGTCCGCATCCTGGACAAATCCTGAACAGTCTTCCTTCTCCTCTGCCATCTCCACACGAGGTAGGCCTTGAAGAAGCTTCTGGAATCCTCCAAGAAGAAACTTGACGAAAATCATCCTTGAAGGGCGCTGAAGAATCCGAAAATGGGTCCCCATTAATCGGAAGATGGACCAATGGAGCTCGAGGCTCGTTTGACCGGAAAAATGGAGTAGAACTTTTTAAAAAAAAAAAAAAAAAAAAAAAAAAAAAAATATATATATATATATATATATATATATATATATATATATCACTAAACGCAGTTATAAGCTCGAGAGCTATAGCACGAGGACTCCCAACACTTGAATGTGCGGTAAAAATATGAAGATGGCTGCCAGAGGAGGGGCTTAGGTTGAGGGCAGTCATTGGCTGGGGGCAGTATGACCCAGAGACCAGTGATTGGTTGTTAGGAGAAAGATAGTTCAGAAGTGAAACTGAGTTTTTCTTTACCGAGGATTGCCAGCCTGACGGGGAATATTCATGAGCATGGGAATATTCATGAGCATGTGAATCCATGCCAGACCTATTGCTGGATTAGTAATGCAGTAGCAGAGCTTAACGTTCTGGAGACACTTTCTTTGCAAACTAACCAATTTAAAGTACAATCAGCAACCATATGAAAAAGTCAGTGCAGAGTGGATTCAAAGTCTTAAGAAGCAGCAGAACAGCAACGGTTCCTCGGGATACTGCCTGTAGGAAAAGATACTTGTAGAATTAACACAACGATGGAGACCCTGCAAAAGGACTCACTAAGGGGATACAGCTGGCAGCTTGGGTCAGAGGCAGAGTGGACACCCTGGACACCTCTTCGTGCACTCCAGTCACACTGGAGAGACCTCTTGGTTCAAGATTAAGTCATACCTTTTCACCCCACATGTTAGGGAGGATTCTCAGAAATGTGCTAATTCCCTTCTACCCTAGAGACCCCAGAACTTTTGAGGGACTTTAGGACTTTTAATTTCTAACCTAGAAAGACCGAGACCTTTTTCACACTCTCATGTATTTTTCTATGATTTGAACTCGGTTTCTTTTGGTTATGGAGTCTGACAAACTCCATAGGCATCATCTTTTTACATTGTGGCACACAGCACCTTCATTGCAGTGGCACAGGGAAATCTTCTATATTTCCCAAAGGTTTAAATACCTTCTCTTGGATAACTACTGTTTCCAAGTGCAGTGAAGTGAAATTGACTTTACTTGCATTTTAACTTTTTAGACCCAGCACACACTATCTTTCAATAGGGTGCTGGAGGGGTTACTTAGTATCCCCTTTTTGTCTAGTTTCTCAAGTAACATTTGTATGTTACCCTTTCTGCAATTAATGGCTGGTGGCAGTGGTTTACTTTTTACTATCATTGTGTGTTTTTACTGCGGGCTGCGTTCGCAGCTGCAGTAAGGCACCCATTTTGTCAAAATGGCCCTGGTCGTCTTTTTTGCCATTTCTTGCTGGAAAGGTCCTTCTTGAGATTTACTCTGCGCGCCCAAACCAGGTTTGGTCCCTTTGTTCGTTTTGTCTTGGGCAGGATAAATGGGTGAATCCTGCCTCTGGCTACAGTATGTCTAGGAGGGGCGGGAAATGAGGCAGGTGCCCGAAACTCCCTGTGCTGAATCCCCTTGGTTACAGGAATGCACTGAAAGGTGATTGGCCAGTTGGCTGTCCTTGGAGGCCAGCCACCCTGCTGTATGATTGACAGCTAGGCTGGAATGAATGTGAGAAAGCTGCATAAAAGGAGAGGCTTTTTGGCTTGGATGGCAGAGTCGACCACTGGACTAAGGAATCCGAAGAAGAACCTGGAAGAGACGCCTGGTGCAACTCCTGGACCGTTGGTTTGCCCGGTGAAGCCCTGCTGCTGTGCTGAAGCTCCAAATTCACCTCAACTAGATGAGCCCGGCAAGGACGACTTCTCCCCTTGGGTTGGTGGGACCAATCAACCTTAAAGGGATATCGTCTGGACATCCTCTCAGAGCTGGCTGTACTTCCACTGCTGCTGTTGGAACTGAAGTGCCAGGGAGAGGAACACCAGATTGAGTGCATCGCTTTTAAGTCGGACCCGAACTCCAGGAAGATCCTCCGGACTACCATGAAGCCAGACTGACCAAGCCTGAGCCACCTCAACAGAGTGCTGGACCCCAGATGCGAGGAAAGTACATAGTGGTAGCCGAGAACCGCAGTGATGCTATTTGCAGAGACGCGAGGAACTGAAACAGCTTAGTGCCGCCGAATTGAAGTTTGCCCTTTGCTGCTGCTGACCTTCCCATTGTAGTGCAGGAGTCCCCAGACGTCCTCCCTCCTGTCCCCATGACTGACGTCCAGGAACAGGATCTGCAGAGCTACACAGGAACAGAGGTCAGCTGGAACCATTTCTTCTAACCAAAGGTACTATAAAACTAAGGGGACTTACCCCTTAACCTCTTATTGTGTAGCCTTACTTGTTTTCAGTTGAGACTTGTCTTGGTTGCCTCTGCAGAGTTGCTTGCAGCTTTGCCCCTCGCAAGCCTCCCAGCATTTAGCCCTATATTGATTCTACTTTTTCTACAAAGACTTGAAAAACATTGTGCAAGACTTTTACTTGCCTGCAAGAAGTGCTTCAGATCACCTAGAGTTTTGCTAACTTAACATTGGCTGTCCTGGCTCCCTGAAAGAGACTGCTTACCTCTGACTTTGTGCTTTACCTTTCCTCCAGGAAAGGGTTAATTTACTTTGCACTGGGGGTGGGGCGTTTCAAAAGTACTTACCTGCTTCAGAATATTTGTTTAACCTTTGCTTTATTCCCAAACCCTTTTCTGTGATGCCAATCTCAGTACTGCTCTAAATGTACCAGTGATATTAATGTCCACAGTGTACTAGTAAATTAAGTCACCCGAGGGTGAAGGAAGTGTGTGTGCCATCCCAAATGGGTACTTGCTGATTTAGAGAAACCAAGAGTGTGTATTTTGGAGTGTATTTGTGTGTTACTTATATATTGGCCCTTCTGAAGAAGGCTTATTCACCTGACTGTTAAATAAATGAATAATGGTTTAATCAAGAAACCTTGAGTGTAAGAGTTTATTTGAATACTTATTGTGGAGCTCTATGTTATAACCCTACATCTCACACTGACCCCTCTTCAGGTATGCCTGGCTGCTCAGCCACACTACCAACCTATGTAGTATAGACTTCTACCAAAGATTAGGTTCCTATTGCCAGGAGGTCAAGGTTGGTGTAGTCTCCCAATGGGTACTGCATACAATCTTGCCTAACACCAAAGTATTTTTGGTTAGAAGAAAATGCTTGCAGCTGGATTCTACTCTGTGCCGCAGTGACGGACCCGGTCTCCTGATTCCTCGGTCTGGTGAGGAAAGGAAGGACTCTAAAATGGGATGTCTCAGCAGCAGTCTCGAAAGAGGACCTGTGGCATGGATTTCTTCGGTCTCCTTGGTCAGTCTGCGGGTTTGGCGCCTTTTTCTAAGCACCAAAAAAGTACGGTTTTCGCCCAGTTGATCTTCGATTCCGGAGTCCTGCACTGTGGTGAGTTGACTTGGATCGTGTCTCTGGAGGTTCATCTGGAGATCAGAAAAGACTTCAATGGATTCGACCTCTCAAAGATGATGCACTGCAAATGGGTCAGAGGTCTCCTGGTATTTGCGGTCTGCAGCTCTGGAAAGGCACAGCAGCTCAGGAGCCGGCTCAAATTGCAGTTAGTCTCAGGGCTGGTTGGTCCCAACAGCCAAAGAGAAGGAGGAGTCTTCTTTGGAGCTCCTCAGTCGTGTGGAAAACAGGGTAAGGACAGAGGTGGTCACTTCATGGTGATGCAAAGGGTCTGCGGGCCTCTGGTCTTCTTCGGTTACTTCAGTTTCCAGTGGTCGACTTAACTTTCACCTCAGGAGCCTCGCCATTTATTCAGTTTCACCACACACTCCTCTACAATCCCTCTCAGCAGTTTACAGATAGTGGCGGATAGCTGTCTAATCAGGATAGCCAGCCTCCCCAGTGGGCACTGGTTCCATTCAGGAAGACAAAGGGGAGTGAATAACTCCTCCCCCACTTCCTGCCTGCCCAGACACACTGGAGCCCAGGTGGCGACACCCACAGGCTCCCACCAAAGGCAAAACACACAGAGACCTTCCCCTCCCAGAATGGTAGAAGGGCCAACAAAGAACAACTACAATGGAAGTGGCAAAAAAAAGAAAGGAGCCACCATGTTAGAACATAGGTGACAACCAAGACTGAATACAGTCTGCAAATCACAATAGTTGGTGGAACACGTCCACTGCCACCAGCCATAACTATAGGGTTGTCTATGTGACTAAAAAGTAACAGGAGCAGAGAGAAGGGGGATACTAGGTACCCCTTAGCACTCCACATAGGGTGGTGTATGCTAATTTCTCATAGTATAAAGATCTAGGAAAGATACCAAGTACCCCTCTATCATTAAGAACTGTAGCTTGTAAGGATAAAGAAAGAATCTCAAAAGGAGAACTCCAAGGGTTCCCAGCACCACTGCCTATAATGAGCTGTGCACTGCAAAAGTAAAACACAAATGCCTTTAAATAGATATGGAGTAAAGTAGACTCCACAGTAAAGGTAAAACACAGAACAAAGTTCTCAAAAGTCAGATGAAAAAAGAATGAATGGAAAAAGGGTCCACTCATTCAGGATAGAAAGAAATGTCCAGAAGTCCAGCAACAAGTGCTAGGGGTCTCACTAGGCGAGCGGGTGAAGCATATACATGATAAATCTCCCTAAAAGTTCTCATTAGCCCATGAGCTGAAGCATTGCTCAGGATCTTAGCAGATCAGGCAGAAGAGAACGACACAGGAAGGGAAGCTGGGCACTTAAGGTGTAGTCTACAGATCTTCAGTGGGCTGCGCTTCTACAGGTTCTTGGCTCCAACATAGTTCTGAAGAATAGTGGCAGAGGTCCTCCTATAACAAAGATCTAAGTTGGAAGGAAGTCCAAGACCACCAATGGTATGGTTCTACACTATTCAAACAGCCAGTAGTTGTCCAATGAGGCTTTCTGGAACCAAGGATGTGGACTGGAATTAGACAGTCCTGTTCCTGTGCCACACACAAAGGCGGACTAGCCCGCAGAAGCAGCAGCTTTTCAAGGGTAGAGCATGACTTTAGAAGTACTTTCCTGACCTGAGAGGGTACGAAGGCGGGCAGTCTACAGTATGATCAAATAACAAGTGAAAATTCTTGTGGTGCTGGTAAGAGCACTAGCCATGTTTAGTATTAAAGCAGAAAGTGGTCAGTCCAAGAGAGGAGTGGTGAGAGAGTTGGAGAGGGGAATGCTTAAGGAGAACATCCCAAGGTGTGTCCGGCAGAGTATGTCAGCCTAGTGGGTAGAATAGAGAGAGTGTTGCAGAGGTTGCAGAAGAGATCAGAGGCCAGATTAGAAGCAGCCAGGTGGAGGAGAGGAGACGTTGAGAGGTAGAGGCAAAAAGAAGAGGAGCCGTCATCCCACTCAGTAGAATATGGAAACCTGGCCAGGTGGCCTGGAGATGGTGGCCACAGTTAGAGAGGCTGGGAGAGAGAGAGCATGCAGACCTGGCATTCAAAGGAGAAGCTGTGAGGGAGAATTCTCAGAAATGTGCCAATTCCCTCCACCTTAGAGACCCCTAGCAACATTGCTGGATTTTGAGGAGTTGATTTTTTTTTAAACTGGGGAGCGTGTGACCCTTTTCCCCCCACTCTCGCATGTATTTTGATGTGAATTTTAACTCTTTCTTTTGGTTATGGGGTCTGACAAACTCCATAGGCATAATCTTTTACATTGTGTCACACAGCACCTTCAGTGCAGTGGCACAGGGAAGCCTTTCAGATTGCCCCAAGGTTTAAATATCTTTCTCTTGGATAAACTACTGTTAAAGTGAAATTGACTTTACTTACCATTGTAACTTTCTAGACCTAGCACACACTATCTTACAATAGAGTGCTGGAGGGGTTACTTAGTATCCCCTTTGTCTAGTTTCTCAGGTAACATTTTATATATTACCCTTTTCTCATTGAATGGCTGGTGGCAATGGTTTTGTTTGAACTACCATGGTTTGCATTTACCGCATGCTGAGTTCGCAGTGCCGGTAAAGAAACTGCAGGAGCCATCTTTTTCAAAATAGTGCAGAAGCCATCTTTGACAAAATGGCCCCCGGTGGTCTTTTTTTGCTATTTCTTTGTGGCAAGGTCTTTCTAGAGATTTTCTCTGCAAGCCAAACCAGGTTTGGTCTCTTTGTTCATTTCGCCTTTGGCGGGATTCAGGAGTGAAGCCCGCCTTTGGCTCCAGAGTGTCTGGGGTAGCAAGAAGTGAGGGAGATGCCCGAAACTTCCTATGCTTATTCTCCTTAGAGACCCAAATGAACTCTGTGGCGATTGGCTGGATGACTGTCCGGCAAGGACTGCCACCTTGCTGGGTGAGTGACAGCTAGGCTGTAATGAATGGGAGAGAACTGAATAAAAGGCAAGTCTTTTGGCTTGGAAGGCAGAGTTGAACACTGGACGAAGGAACCGAAGAAGAACTTGAAGAGGGCACCTGCTACAACTTCTGGACTGTTGGTTTGCCCGGTGAAGCCCTGCTGCAATGCTGAAACGCCAAGTTTGCATCAACAGAGAAGCCCCTGCAAGGACTACTTCTCCCTTTCAGTTGGTGGAACCAATCAACTCCAAAGTAAGCCACCTGGACATCCATCTTGGAGCTGATTGAATTTACACAGAGTTGCTGCTGGAAACCGTATAGCCAGGGAGAGGAACACCAGATTGCGAGTGTTACTTTTAAGCTGGCCTAGAAGATCCTCTGGACTCCCAAGAAGCAGGACTGACCAAGCCTGAGCCCCCTCAACTGAGTGCGGGACCCCAGAAGCAAGAAAGTCCAACTCAACAGCCGGGAACCGCAGTGTTGCCATATGCAGTAGAAGCGTGGAGCTGAAACACGAAACAGCCACTGAAAGTGAAGTTTGCCGGTTGCTAGTTTTGGCCGTCCCAGTGCATTGCAGGAGTCCCCTGACGTCCTCCCTCTTGTCCCCACCACGGTGTCCTAGGAACAGTGAGATCTGTTCATCTGCAGCACTGCAGAAGTCATCAGCTGCATCTTTTCTTCATTTCTAAGGTACTGTAAAACAAGTCTAAGAGAACTTACCTCTTGCTGTAGAAGTGCTTGAAACTTCCACAACTCACAAGTCAGCTTGTGGCCCTACATTGGATTCTTCTGTTTTATCAAAGATTCCTAAGAACTTGTGCAAAGACTTTTCCATTTACTTACCAGAAGTGCTTCATCCTATACAAGACTCTTGCCTATTGTTATGTTACTTGGACTTGTAGAGCGCACGGTCGCCCAAGCGCATCATGGCGCTGGTGAGGAAGCTACCAAACAGGAAGAACAGTAATAGTCAGAGCTAAAATAAAGTAGTTTTCAGGGCTTTCCTGAAAGACAAATGGTTAGTGGTAGACTTGAGTGGCAGTGGGAGGGTGTTCCACAGCCTGGCCGCAGCAATGGAAAAGGCTCTGCCACCGAGTCTTTCCCGGTTATACCTAGGAACCACCAAGAGGTTGGTGTTCAGGGAACGAAGATTGCGTTCCGGGATATATCGGACAAATTTGGTTTGAAGAAACTCAGCACCTAGGCCCTGGATTGCTCGGTGGACAATACACAGTGACTTGAACTTAACTCGCTGGGCCACTGGAAGCCAGTGGAGTTGGCGAAGCACTGGCGAGATATGTGCTCCATAGGGAGAACCTGTGGCCAGTCTAGCTGCCAGGTTCTGCATGCGTTGGAGAAGGCCCACCGGCTGGGCGAGGTATAGGGAGTTGCAATAGTCCAACCGTGAGAGGACTAATGCAGCCACCACAGGAGGGCGCATAGCTTCTGGGATCATAGGGAGGACCCTCTTAAGTACCCTAATCTGGTGGTGGGCGGATTGGCAGACCGTTGAGACCTGATTTGTCATGGACAGGGAGGTGGAAAGAATGACCCCCAAGTTCTTTACTTTGTCCACTGGACAGGGCAGGGGGCCCAGTGAAGTAGGCCAAAAAGCAGGGGTCCATAGTGACGGGCTGGGAGGACAGCCCACCAACATCATCTCAGTTTTATCGCCATTGAGCTTAAGCCAATTTTGCTCCATCCAGACACCGACTGATGTTAGACAGTCATGAAGACAAGCTGAGACCTCGGTATGATCCTGATCCAAACGGATCAGGATTTGAATATCATCCGCGTAAGAATAACAATTAAATCCATACGAGCGGATAAGGCAGACAAGTGCCCATATATAAATATTGAATAAGATAGGGGAAAGAGGATCCCTGGGGGACACCACAGGTGAGGACACAAGGGGCAGAGAGGAAAGGGGGCATAGCAAGGGTCTGAGTGCGGTCTGCAAGAAAAGAGGTAAACCAAGCCAGGACTGAGCCAGAAATCCCGATTTGTGCTAGACGTGAGAGGAGGATAGGATGGTCCACCGTATCAAATGCGGCGGACAGATCCAGCAAAATCAAAGCTCCAACTCCACCTGTGTACACAAGTCTGGACATATCGTCTTGCACTGAGACGTTGGCTTAGCCTATTTAATTGTATGACTTTTCTAAGAGGATCTAAAAGTGTTTGCCCTGCTTAAGAAAATGTGTGTTCGCTTGTGTTCCAATAACCTTTGCCTTTTACCAGCTTTTAAGAGTATTTCAGAACTAAGAGTGTAATATAATGAAGTGTATTTGTGAGTTACTATTATACTGCTCCCTTCTGAAGAAGGCTTTATAACTGACTGATAAATTATTGTTTATGCAAGAAACCTAGAGTGTAAGTTTATTTGAATACCTGTCACTGTGAATCTTTGTATAACTCCACTACTGCTCACATTTCCCCTCTTGAGATAAGCCCGGCTGTTCAACACGCTACCAAAACTGTGTAGTAAAAGCAAATACCAAATGTTGGGTTGCCTATACCTGTAGTCAGGGTACTGCACTCAAACTTTGTGTAACTGAAGTGTAAATGGTTAGTTTAAAAAGGTTTGAGTGATCCAAAAGTATCCCCATTGCCCTGCACTATAAGATTTATTGTGTGTGCAATGTTAAAAGGTTATACAAATGTAAAAGATGAAAGGGAAACAGTTTCTTAGGACAGAGTCTGAATGACTGGTCAGTTTCTCCATAATAAATGAGCAAAAGGCAGGGGAAGCAAATCTGGGGGCTTTACTTCTCTTCAGAAAGTCAAAACAGGTTAAAAAACAAAGCAGAAAGATTGGGGGTGTATACAGACTATTGAGGGGAATTTGCCAAAAGCTAAATCTTTCTTTACAGGTGGCATAACAAAACATGGACGTCAAAGAGGACTCCCCACACTGGAGTCTTAAAAAGAGGGACATGTGTCCCGAAAACATACGGATTGAAGGCGTCTTATTCACCTTAAAATTCTTTTAAAACAATCACAAGTCCAAGAGTAGTGCTTGGAGGCACAGTACAAAGTAATATTCACAACAACAACAATAGACATTACAGTAGGCATTAAAACCAAAGTAGCTCAAACAGTCCATGCATCCAACCAACAGTTTCATAAACAATCGGTCAAAATGAAACCAAATGAAGGACAACACTGCAACAATGGAGGATGAACAAACCAAGGACAGTTACTGTAAACCAAACCCGGGAAAGCATTTCTATTACAAACATTCACAATGGTGTAATGATAATTCAGTGCAGCAACTAACAGTGAAAAGTGCAATTAACTTGAAAGAAGCCCATTCATAAAACAATCACATGTAAAGTCTTGTCATAATCTAGTTGGACAGAACAATCAATGTAGCCAAGCTAGATGAACTGTCTGCCATGCAAAGCTGATAAAAAAGATAACTTATACATGTTAATGTTGATGGTTATCAGTGAGAACAATCCCTACCTTATCCTCCAGAGGTCATCAAAGAGGCCTTGCTCTAGCTGTGGCAGGAGCAAGGCAATTGCAGTTTCGGCATACATGGAAATAATTCTCTGCCCAGCACGTAGGGCAGTGTCGCGTACAAACTCATTCTCATCTGCTAATGCCTGAAAACAAACAAAATAAAATCCAGCACAAGTATTAGGAAATATTTTCTTTTACAAGCTTTCCATTCATTGACAATGAACCCCCACTTTGTTGCGATGATTTGACTCCTGTCCTGACTTTTGGAGGTATGAAAACGTTTAAATTACTTACCTGTAACTATTGATCTCCAGCATGGGTCTGGCATGGATTTGCAGGCTCATGGATATTCCCAGTAGTCATGCTGGCAATCGTATGTAAAAGAAAAAACTGTTTCACCTCCCTGCAGTCCACTGGTAACTCATAACCTCCAAATTCTAAGGCTGCAGCAGCCATGCCTTCAGGTTCAGCAATCCTGGGTCGTGAAGAAGGATCACGCCTCCCACTCTGATCCGCAGATCCGGAAGCACAAGCAACTTGACTGGAGGCAAAGCAGACAGGCTGAGAAGATCTGTATATCAAATTTGCCTCAGCCAAGCCAGGCGATGAGTATCATCTTGCATTGACACAGAGTGCGCTGATGACAGTTCGCAGGAGAAGGAACGGCGGGAACTCTTACAGAAACAGACCTAACAGGAAGGAGAACACATCGCCCAAGCTCCTCGGCTGGTGGAAATGATAAGTTACTCCCCGTACTGACTAACGTACTCCAGTCCATAGTCCCCTTCCCTCCATACTGCATGGGCGTCCCTCGCTAGGGACGGGAGACTGTTAGGGAGAATTCTCATTTATGGCTCATTTCCCTCACCTAGTGAGTCCCCCAGCAGCTTTGCTTGACGTCTGGAGTTTATTTTCTTCCCCTTGGTAAGAGTGTGAGCTTTTCCCCCACTCTTACCTGTGTTTTACCATGTGTATTTCTCTGTTTTTGTGATTGTGGACTCTGAAGTACACCACTTCAGTAGCCCCCTTCTTTTGTGTGGCACACAGCACCATCAGTGCCGTGGCACAGGGTTGTCTTTGAGACTTCCCCCGACTCCATTTCTGAGGCTGACTACGGTCCCTCAGAAAAGGGTAAAGTTGCCATTAACTTTACTTAGTCAATCTACCACAGATCCAGTACACCCCATCTTCCATGGAGTACTGGAAAGGGTTAATTTGTATCCCTTTTTATCTGCATCTCCTAGAGCATTGTTTCGCTCTTTTAACTTTTAGACTTGGCTGGTGGCAGTGGTATCTACTCTAACTTTCCTACCGCGATTATATTAGATAAACATGGTATTGGTCTTGGCTATTATATTAGCCTCAAACATAAACCCGCTGGACCAAATCGTCTTTCTTTTGGCTCCAGTTGGGTTTATTCACCACCTTCACCTTCTTGTGTTTTACTTTGCGTGGCAAACTAGGTTCCCCTTCTTTGTTCACCGTCTTTTGGCGGGCTTCTGCTCAGAAGCCCTCCACCAGGCGCCTGGGTGTCTAGGTGGGCTGAATGTGAGGGAGGGGTGTAGTCCCCCACTGCACAGGGTATCCCTGGAAACCCAAGTCACACTTTGCCATGATTGGCTGAGGTGGTTGTCCGGGCTGGACAACCCACCTGCTGGGTGATTGACAGCCAGGCTGTGTGAATGGGGGTTTTGCGTATAAAAGGCAGGTCTCTTGGGCTAGAAGTCAGAGAGGCGCCACTGGAACTACAAGGAACCGAAGAGAAGCAGAGAGAATGACGGCTGCTGCAACTACCCCGTCCCGGTGAAGCCCTGCTCCAGTCCTGAGCTATCTACCCTTCAACGACTAAGAGGAGATCCAGTCCAGAGTCTTCTTCCCTTGAGCCTGGTGGGGATAACCAGCTCATCTTCCACAGCCAAGGATCCTCTTCCTTGGTCGGAATCGCTGCACAGAGCTGTAGTGGTCCGGATAGCCATTTGAAGAGCTTCTCCTGTTTCTAAGGAGCGCACCTTTTATTTGTTTATTTTATTCATCCCTGTGTGGTGCAGACCCCCTTCAGATGTCCTCCTTCACAACAAAGCTTCAGGAATCGTGGGTCTGCGGGAAACCAACAGGAACAACTGCCAGGGCACCAGCTGCACAATTGGAATAAGGTACTGTGTTCTGCTTGAAGAAATTGGGTGAACCCCTTTTCTTCTTTTCCAAGGCTTCCCTTGTCTTCCCTCCTTTTTATAACTTTTGCTTCCGAACATGGACAATATCGAAGTACTCTTGGCTACGTTGAATCGTGAACTATCTGACTGTGTGATCTTTGACAACAGGCCCCCGGTGTCACTTGACCCTGGCTCCGGCCCTTTGACTTTTGAACTATTGTCTCCGAGTGTTTCTCGATTCTGTTTGCCTAACCAAAGTATTGCCTGTGATTTTTGCCTCCAACTCCCTCTGGGTATCTCAGGTGCTAAGTGTGTTTTTGCCCCGGTAGCATTTCATGTCACAGATCCGCATTTATTTAGTAGACCGAACTGTCAAAAAGTGATCGCAATCGTATTCACGGTAATGTGTTTTGTTCCTAACACCGGTTCATTCAAACACAGGGTACTTACCTTGAGACAAACTGTACAAAGTGAATTGGTTAGTTGTAGTATATTTGACGTGTGGTTTGTGTTTAAGTTTAATAGAAGTGTTGCGTTTATAACGAATGGTTTAAAAATAAATGTACTTCTATTTTTCTACCTGAAATCTTGAGTCAGTGTTTGCTTGAGTCGCAGTAATTGTGGTCCCTTTGTGTAATCTCTGCTACTGCTCATATACTCTTGAGATAAGCCTGGCTACTCCGCCACTGCTACCACTCTGTCATAGTAGTACAGGCTTGTACCAAAGGTAAAACTTGCATTGCCACCTGTAGTCTTAATTGTGTGTAGTGGTCCCTAAGGGCACTGCACAGGATTCTGCCTAACAGAGACAGAACCTTTTTCACCATAAAAAATCTTCCTCCCATTATATTTATAGGCGCGCAAGGACGCGGCCCTCTGGAACATGCGCTCCCCTGTCTCTGCCTTCCGGCGCCACTCCTCAGTCCCCATTGACGTGTCGACAATATTAACATTGCCTAATGACACCAGTTTTATTAGGGAAGGACGGTGGGACGTATGGAGGAAAGGGGACTATGGACTAGGAGTTTGTTAAGTCACTAGGGTGAGTAACTTATAATCACTCCTACGTCCCATCTCCTTTCCTCCACACTGCATGGGCGATTACAAGTGAATGTAGCCCCAGGGTGGAGAGGTGACCCTCCTAAGCAAGCAAGTTCCTCAGCACTGCTTGTCCAAATGCTGAGTCCGATCTGGAGCTGGCATCCAAACAGTAGTGTTTGTAGAAGGCCAAAGGCGTAGCCCAGGTAGCTGCCGTGCTGATGACCTGCCACGGAACATGTCTCTGAAAAACCACAGCTGTAGCTTTGGCTCTGATAGCGTGGGCATGCATATTTGCTGGAAGCAGTTGCTGCCCTTCATATGCGTCCCTGATGGCCGCATCCATCCATCCATCTTGCTATGGATGCTTGGAGGCCTGATAGGCTGGCCTTGACCCACTGAAGGTGACAAAAAGAGCTTCTTACTTGCGAAAGCAGTTAGTCCTGTCCAGATCGAATTTTAGAGCGCACCCAACGTCTAGACAGTGCAGAACATTCAGAGCACCGTCCTTCGGGTCCGCAAAGAAAATGGGTAGCACCATCTCCTCATTCAGGTGGAAAGAGGAGACTACCTTTGGTAAGAATGCAGGGTGCGTTCTAAGCACAACCATATCCTTATGAAAAGTAGTGTAGGGCTCTGAAGCCACCAGTGCCTGTATTTCACTGACCCTGTGTGCCGATGTAAAGCCCACCAGTAGGGCTGTCTTAAAGGTGACTTGCTTGATGTCCACGGACGCCATAGGCTCGAAAGGTTTATGAGCCAGGGCTGCCAAGACCATGGTTAGGTCCCACACAGGGTGTAGCTTCTTCATAGGCGGGTAGAGCCTGGTGAGGCCCACCAGATGCATTTTAACGACTGGTTTAGAGGAAGAAAATATTCCTTCCTCCGAATTCCGGTAGGCTCTGATTGCTGCCAAGTAGGTGCGACATGTGTCCACCTGCACCCCAGAATGTGCGAGGTGTGCCAAGAAGGATAGGCCATCGTCCAGTGTGCAGATCAACGGATCAACCTCCTTTGACGAAACTCAGTAGCAGAACCTAGTCCATTTGCTTTAGTACTGGCTCCTGGTAGCATCACTCTTGGTGCCCGGTATGTCGTCTAGGTTGGCCTGAGACAGATGTAGATGCCTTAGTATGACCTGTTCAGGAACCACACTGTGAGGGATAGTTTCTGGGGAGCAGGGTGGATGACCGTGCCCTGCTGCTGTGAGAGTAGGTGAGCTGGACCCAGCGGAAGGTTCACCGGGGCATGATCCAACAGGCCGATTAGTTCCGAGAACCAAGACCTCGCAGGCCACCATGGGGCTATCAGGATGACCCGGAGATGTTTGATCGCCCTGATCTTTCAGATTACCTTGTGAACCAGGGGAGTGGGTGGAAAGGCATACGCGTTCATGTTGTCCCATTGTATCTGCATCAGAGAGCCCCAGCCGTGTCCCTGCCAGGACGTGAACTGGGGGCACCTTCTGCTGGACCAGGTGGCAAAGAGATCCACCTGCAGATGACCCCCCATCTGTTGAAGATCCCCTGAAGGACCTGTTCGATCAACTGCCACTCGTAGGTGTCTACACCCAGTCTGCTCTGTCCGCCTCCAGGTTGGACTCCCCAGGGAGATGGATTGCCCTCAAGTGCATGTTCTCCAGAGCCCATTCCCAGATGTTGACTACCAAGGAGCATATGGGCAGAGACCTGGTGCCACTGTTGATGTAGTACATGCTGGTGGAATTGTCCATTTGGATGAGGATCATCTTGCCACTGATCATGGGAAGGAAGGCTTTGAGAGCAAGCCAGCTAGCCTTGAGCTCTAGCCAACTGATATGGGCCGCCTGTTCCTGGAGAGATGAGACTCTGGACGCTGTGACTGTCCAGGGTGGCTCCCCAGCCTTACTAGGAAGAGTTAGTGGTAATGGTAACCCGAGGGACCGGTTGCCTGAAGGGTCTCCCTTATCCTCAGGTTGCAGTCCGAGCTCCATCAGATAAGGTCCTGGTGGAGGAAGGGAGAGATGCTGACGAGTTCCACCTGGGCACCCAGCTCCTGACTCCATGAGGTTGCGAAGTGCAGTTGCAATCGTCTCATTTCGAGCCTCGTGTAAGGCACTGCCAGTAGACATGCTGCCATTACCCCCAAGAGGTGTTGGTGTCACCATGCTGAGGTCCCTGGTCTGGGAAGAAAATGACCTGTGGCCCTCTTGATGGCTGTGATCTTGTACTCCGAGGAAATACTCTCTCGCTGCTCGTATCCCAGATGAGGCCCAGGAACGTGAGACTCTGCATGGGCGCCAGCTGAGACTGGAGATTGATGGAAAATCCCAATTTGTACAGCATATTCATGACGGCGGAAAAGGTGTGTTCAACCGCCTCAGGTGATCTCGCCCTGGCGAGCCAGTCGTCTAGGTACGGTTAGACATGGTGACCCCTGGGCCCTGAGCAGGGCTGCCACTGCGTTCATCTGTCTGGTAAAGACCCTGGGGGCTGAATTGAGGCCAAAGGGTGGAACCTTGTATTGGAAATGAAAGCCCGTGATCCTGAACCTCAGAAAAGACTGATGGGGCTGCCAAATCAGGACGTGAAGGTACACGTCCTTCAGATCCAGGGATCACATCCAGTCTCCCTTGCACAGCGTCTCCGCAATAAGCGCTGGGGTAACCATCTTGAACTTTTGAAGAGGGAGGGAAAGGTTCAAGGTGGACAGGTCCAACACAACTCTCAGGCCAGCCTGGTTCTTGTGGATGGTGAAAATCCTGGAGTAGAAGCCAGAGTCCCGCTGGAAGGCTGAGACCTCTTCCACTGCCTGGCTCTCTATGAGCGACTGAATTTCCACCAGCAGAGTTGTTGTACCAATCTGCAGGAGAGGAGGGAGGGAGGAACCGGTAGGCGGCAGCCTGTGGATACTACTGAGTGTATACAGGGGTCTGCGAACATTGCACACCAAAACGTGCATGAAGGGCAAGCATATGCCCCACTGGAGACATGTTGACCTGGAGGGACGTGCCATGCCTTCTTTCCCTCCGACGCTGGGGCTGAGGAAGGGGACTGCAAGAAGCCCTTGCTCCCCCCCCCCTTCTGTTTACGCCGGTGCTGACTAGGAGACCGGTCAGGCTGTCTAGACCTCCGTTCCTGGAAGCCCCGGAACCCGCCGAAGGCCCCCCCTGTCAGAACGCTGATGTGTCTGGCTGTACGTTTTGGGCGTGGACTTCGTGAGGATAGATATGGATTTCACAGTCTGGGAACTGTTGTTCTTATCAAGTTCCTCATCGGTGGTGGAATGAAAAAGATCACCAACCTCGAATGGCAAGTCCAATATGCATTCCTGGACGTCCGGGTTGAACTCGGTAGCCTGTAGCCAGGCAGTCCTTCTCATGTCCGTGGCGATGCAGATAGCATGGCCTGTGGTGTCTATGTGCGCGACTGTGGATTCCATGATGTCCCGGGCCACCATTTTGGCTTCAGCCAGCCCGGCCTTGAAACGTGCCAGACTCTGCACTGGAAGTTCTGGAAGGAAGTCAGCGATTTCCCGCCAAAGCCTCTAATTAACGGCTGTGAGCATGGCATCTGCATTAGACTGACAAAGGTGCAAGGGAGGCGTTGGAATAAACCATTCCGTAAGCCTCCAAGATCATCTCCTTGTTTAGAAGTGCCGAAGACTAGGTAGCCGAGGACGACTGAGGCTTGGAGTACAGTGAGGCCGCGGCAATCACCGACGAGAGCGGTTGAGGGTGCGCCGACAGCAAGAGTGGATCCCCCTCGAGTTGCCTGTACTTGGCGTCAAGGTGCCGATTGGTAGAGTTGGCCAAATGGGGTTTAATCCATCCCTTTTTGGCCAAGGCGACAACGTCCTTCTGCATTGGGATCCCCATTCTAGCCGCCGCTGGTTGTTCAACCTCGGGTTGTGGGAGCCCCAAGTACTCAGCCAAACCTGTGAGTCGTTCATGGAAGGGATTGACTAAAGATGGCGTGTTGGGGGTCGTCCTACTCATCAGTGTCCACTAGGGTGTCCAGATGGTTGTGAGCAGGTGGAGGAGTGCTGGGCGCCGAAGGCTGAGGTGTGGAGACCGGAGGCTGCTGTGGAACCGCCTGAAGTGTCGGAGGCCGGAATCAATGGACCCTGCGTGGGAAGCTGGGGCTGCGCGGGGGCCTGAAGCGCAGGAGCCATAGGAGGAATGAAGGATGGCAGCCACCTGAGGGGACCTCATAAGAACATGTCC
The DNA here is from genome assembly GCF_040938575.1 of Ambystoma mexicanum. Lineage (NCBI taxonomy): Eukaryota > Metazoa > Chordata > Amphibia > Caudata > Ambystomatidae > Ambystoma > Ambystoma mexicanum. The sequence goes on from NC_090932.1 coordinate 1,533,146,671, forward strand.
TCACATGATGGAGGGGTGGTAGGTTGAATTGACGGAGTAGCGGGAGGCTGCTGGAGCCTGAGCATACACTGTCTAGCTGGTTGCGGGCGCATCTGCCCAGCAAAGCTGAAGGAGAAGCTGTAGGCCACGTACCTGGTGAAGATGGGTCCCTGAACGGGGGTGGTGTCGGACGAGCAGCCATTTTGTCGCGCTGCATGCCACGTGATGCTTGCTGAGCTGGACCCGGCCTCCTCCAGAACTCTTGGCGGTGGAGCTGCAGGCCTACGTGGCACGTCAAGACGAGGTCTGGTAGGCGTAGTGCCCTCAGCTGTGCCGGAGGTAGTGCTGCATACTCAGACATTTGTCCGGGAGTAGGGCGTAGCCCCTCTGGTTGACACCTGGTAAAAGAACCTTGCAGTCCCTCAGCACTGTCTCCAGAAGGATCTGGCGACCCCTCGGCCTGGCGGGCGGTAGCTGAATCAGCCTTGGTACGTGTGCTGGTGTGGGAACCTGAACGGTCCATCCCGTTCGGGCGTTCCCTGGGAAAGGAGTCGCCCTTGCTAGAATAGAAAAAGTGTCCCTGTATTGGGCCCAGACTTGTGTCTGACAAAGTTTTACAAGTCCTCTGGAGGCGACCTCTCGAGGATCTCCCTCCACTGAGCTAACCTGTTCTTCAGTGTATGCGCTGTAAGCGCATCACACGCCGTACAACCCTCCCAGCCGTGTTCAGGGCCAAGGCAGCAGAGGCAAAGAGCGTGGGGGTAGGACGCAGGGAAGAGCCCTTCGCAAGCTGGACACCTGCTGAAGCCTGAGGATGTTGACATGCGCCAGGGAGGAGCATGGCGTCAGAGGACCAAGTACCTGATGAAGACCAAAAGAGACAAAACCCAGTACCTGGGGCAGAGTCTATGGAATTACAAGGCCAAACCAAACCCAGAAGCGCTGGTGAAAGCGGCGTGGAAAAGAGGACTGGGGAGTGGCACCGGAGTCAGGGGAGTGCATGCTCCCAGGGCTATGCCCCTACACGCCTCTAAATTTAAAAGGGGAGAAGATTTTTTCTGGTGAAAAAGGTTCCGTCTACCATCCCTAGCGAGGGACGCCCATGTAGTATGGAGGAAAGGGGACGGGACATAGGAGTATCTGCTGGCAAACCTCTGGCATTAGGAGTTCGCCACCGTGGAGAACAGATCAATCTGGGGCCTGCCCCATTCGAGGAACAATCGGCCCACCTGATCCTGATGAAGTTCCCACTCGTGACAGGAGTGCAGTTCCCTGCTGAGGGAGTCTGCAATGGTGTTCTTGAATCCTGCCAGGTGGAGAGGGACATGGAACATCTCATGTCCGATGGCCCAGTGCCACAAGTCCCGAGCTTCCTTGGAGAGCGCTGGAGATGGAGTGCCTCCCTGCTTCCTGATGTAGAACATGGTGGTGTTGTCCGTGAAGAGCCTCACCACCTTGCCCTTCAGAGACGGTCGGAAAGACTTGAGGGCCCAGAACACTGCCCATAGCTCCAGGATGTTGATGTGCAGCTCCTTCTCCAGAAGCCACAGGCCTCTGGTGTGTGGATGTCTGGTGTGTGCCCCCCAAGCTTCCAGGGAGGCGTCAGTGGTGACCGTCTCCTGGAATGTTTTTTTTTTAAATCCCGTGCCTTGGGCGATGTGGGTGCATACCCCCCACCACTATCGCTCGCCAGAACTCCTCCTTGAGAGGGATCTTGTGTGTGACACCTGTATCCGTTTCAAAATTGTTCACCTGTATCCAACGGGCACTCAAGAATTCTTGTAGGGGTTGCATTTGCAGTCTGCGAAACAGACGAGGTAGATGCAGGACGACAACATGCGCAGTAACGACTTGATGGTATGCACCATAGCCGCCTTCGTCGACGACAGCCCCTGCACCTTTGCTTAAGTATTTGTTCAGACAACGCAGGTCCAGGATGGGTCTCCAGTCCCCAGTCTTCTTTTCTCACTAGAAAGTATCTGGAATAGACTCCGGAGCCCCAGAGACGTTGGGGAGCTAGCTCTATGGCCCTTTTTCGTAACTTGGCTCATACCTCTTCCAGGAGCAGAGGGATGTGCTGCTCCTGACGGGGAACCGGCAGAATACGAGGACACCCGCGATGGAACTCCAAGGTGTGCCCCTGGGATAGATCGTCCAGCACCCATCTCTCGGTGGTGGTCTTCTTCCACTCGCTGACTATGGGTGACGGCAACGCTATCCTCTGCTATCTTAAGCCTGGGAGCAGCCCCTGTAGGCTTCCTGCGTTGAGGATCGGGAAGGCTGCCTGTAAGACGTGGAGAAACCCTTGGACGACCTGCTCGATTTTCCCATGGAGGAGCGAAAAGACGAGCAGTGCTGCTGAAGAGTGCCTAGGGAACGTGCCGTCTCCGTATCCATCTGTTTTGATGGCCTGGAGGGATTTGTCGACTGCCTTCCCAAACAGATTTTGGCCGAAGGGCATGTCCAACACTTCTGATTGGACGTCCTGACGGAAGTTAGTGGACTTCATCCATGCTGATGAAGGCAGACACCGTTCCCCATTTGCCTGACCCTCGTGTCGGCAACGTCCAAATCCACTGTGATGGTGTGATCCGACACCACTTTCCCTTCCATAAGAGAGCAACCGCCTGCATTTTCTTATTGTCTGGGAGGAACGCCAGGATCGGTCCCAGCTTGTACCACAATTCTCTATTATACCTGGCTAGGATCGCCAGTGCGTTGGCTGCCTTTATAGTGGACGCTGCGGTGTAAATCACCTTCTTTCCCATGGCGTCCATCCTCTTCCCCCTCGCTGTTTGGAGGGACCCAAAGACGACGTGTTAGCAGACCGTTTCCTCACGGCCGCCGACAACGGCGATGGCTGCGACCTCAGGCACTTGGGTGCAGAGTCCAGCACCCTATATTTCTTCTTCAGCCATTTGGCTCTAGCCGTGCAAGGGTTCTTCATGAGGGCCAGGACCTCCTCCCAAACACTGTCGAGGAAAGGCACCGCCATGGTAGTCTTCCTCTTGACCTCGCACCTTTCGATACATGAAGTCCTCCTTCTTGGTTGCCTTGTGCATTAGCTGGAATAGCTTGGAGGCCTTAGTGACCATGGAGTGGAAGGATCCCACCTCGTCCAGTGGGGACACCCTATGTGGCGATTCACCGTCCACTGCGACGATGTCTTCATCATCATCTGTCGTTGTGACCGTAACTGGGTCTGCTGGGGGAGAAGGAACCCTACGTGGTGGAAGAGGCTTAAATGGGGGCTTCGGATGATGCTGCCTCTTTGCTGGCGGCTGATCGGGGAGCTGGGGGGCCACAGGTACTGGAACCGGAGGCATCCTCCCTGGATCTTGCACCAAGGTGTGTAGAGTCGACAGACTATCCACAGAAATGTCCCTCGACTGAGAAGGCATTACAAGAAAACTAGTCCATGCGCAATCCTCCTCTTCAACGTTCTTGTCGATCGTATGCGAGGACTCTTGAGATTTGTCACCCGTGGACAAGACCTCCATGGCCTGGGCGATGGCCTGGGAGGGCTGTTTTGGGGCCTCCTCGCTCATCCCCTCTTGTCCCCCCCCCCCCGAAGGTCTTGAACCGGGGCATGGGCCGGTTTCACCCCTTCTGGTGTGCCTGCAGACTTTACCAAAGTCACTGCAGTGGTGTCACGCCATGAGGGCAGGGACACAGCCACGGGAGCTACCCTCGTAGGATCAGCACCCATAGCTTTCGTGGTAGTAGTCGTCAACGGGGGTCGCTGACAAGGCCTTAGCCTGTGATGGTTGAGCCGGCTTGGGCTGCTATGCTTTCTTCTCCGTCCTCAGCTTCTCTGATTTCTCACATAGTTTAACTGGGGTAGATGACAGCCTCTTTGAAGAGGAGCTTGATTGTCGGCTGGCAATGGAGGTGGAAGGACATGCTGATCGCCCCCTATCCACTTTGGGACCCGCTTTTGCGGCAAACCCAGTGGACTTAGGCTTGTGGCTCTTGGCTTTATCTTGGGCCCCCACAGATGAGGCCTCACTCAAAGGACTTCGAAGACTGCTCCTTGCACGGGCCAGTCCTGGGTGAGGCATGACCCTGCTCCAAGCATGGGTCAGAGGCCTTGGCGTCAAGCTATGCCGCCAGCCTACTACGCCTGTCCTTCGTCGTTTTCTTGGAGAAACCAAGGCATATCTCGCACTCTACTTCCTTGTGGTCTGGGTGCAAGCAGTTGAAAATGCTTGTCCTCCACATTCTGTTACCTGCATTTGGTGCAGGGCATGACGACGGACCTTCCCTCCTCCTCCTCCTCTGTCATGGTCTGAGGGCATGAAGTAGGCCCAAGAGGCCTAGTAAAATCTTCGATGGATATTCTCCGATGAGGTGTGTGGAACTTCACTGACAACTTGTCCCTGCTGTCGGCAGATTAAGAAAAGAGCACAAAGGCTTCTTTTAAACAAAAATCTAATTTTCTGTCGAAAAACATGAAAAAACGCGAATAACTCGGACAGTAAACTCGACGACTCCCAAGACTGAAGCGTGCAGTAATAATCTGAAGATTGCTGCCAGAGGAAGGGCTTGGGAAGAGGACTGTCATTGGATGGGGACAGTATGACCCAGGGTACAGTGATTGGTTAAGAGGAGAAATCCAGTTTTTAAGCGAAACTTTTTTTCTTTTACGAAGGATTCCCAGCCTGACGGTGGAATATTCATGAGCATGTCAATCCATGCCAGACCCCATGCTGGAGAAGCTTTCTAGCTTTACTTTCCTTGCTCTGATCATAACTTCTGGGGGCACCGGTCAGTCCTTAAGGCTACCAGTGGAGGGGGATCTTGTGAGAACTTTCCGAGATTCCTTGTTTTTACGTAATACACATACATTTACAGTGAAGTGCTGCATGGGTACTTTGTATCCCTTTTCCTTTTATTTTTGATATGTTTTTAATGGTTTTTCCAAAATAACATCCCCCCTCCTCCAACTTTTCCAGAGTCAGATCATACACATTATTGGTGTCATGCCCAATATTGTATTTTACAACATAATCCACAAGTACGGCTATGCAACAGTCTCAAATATAACATCAGTAGGAGCATCCTATTAATCCAAACTTTTCCCTGCGTTGAATGACTCTTACACCCTCCAACCTCCCAATTCAGCCATCTCAGCAGTGCCGTCAAGTAGTCTACCCTTAAGGCATCCCCTCAATAACTTCGGGACCTACATCCACCAGTATACCTTCCAAAAGTATAAATTACTCACCAGTAATGTTCTTTCTATGGATTCTTCTCTCACAGATTTTCATCAGATAGATATCCCTCCCAGCGTCAGCTGCTCAGAAAACTTTGACGGGGGGCATAGTGTACCTCAACTCGGCCTTCGATCCCTCTTGACTCGACGCCGCGGTCATTGACTCCGGACGTGACATTGGTGGTCACACATGTAACTGTCACTACGACCCCGTACCTCAGTTCCCCACCTGCCCCACAAACCACCGAGCTCAGCCACTGCAGCAGAAGAATCCAATGATTCACTGAAACAGCCAGTACTCCCAACAAGGTTTTTTTTTATTTTTTGTAGGTGAAGAAGAAAAGTTCTTTACCTGTAACTCCTGTTCTCCAGCATGTGTCTTGCATGGATTTGCATGCTCATGGATATTCTGTCAGGCTGTGAATCCTAGGTAAAAAGGTAAAAAAAAAAAGAAAAGCAGTTTCGCTTTAGATTGAAAACTGCATGTCTCATCTATAATCATTGGCTAGGGGTAGTATGACGCAAACGACGACAAAACTTTCTCCTAAACGCCAACCCTGGTGGCCATCTTCAGATTTTTACCGCACGTTTCAGTGTTCGAGTCCTCGTGCTTCGCTTCTTGAAATCTGTAGACTTATCGCTATTTAATTTTATCGGATAGTTTGTGAAATTTTCTTCATTTTTTCAATCGTCTATCAAGCTTTTCCAACTGGCAGCGAGACCCTTTGTTGACGAAGATAGTCTTTTCATCGTTGGATCTTCTCCAAGTGACTTCGACGCGCCCAGGCTTGGGACTACATCTCACCTTGACCATGTCTAATGTGGCTAAGAGGAGTATCTTCAGGTCCTGCAAGGCCCGAAGAATGTTTACATAGAGGACAAGCACCTCAAGTGCCTTAACTGTCTATACCCGACCACGACGAAGAGGGTTGCAACATCTGCTGCTCGGATCGCGACCTGTAGTTGGTGGCTTGGATCAACCAGGACAAGACCTCTGACACAGCCATGCCTTGTTGAGGACCGATAAGTCCCATGAGCATGCTCCCTCTGAAAAGAAGAGGTTGCGGTCTGGAACCAAAGAACTTGCCCTCCTTCTCCCAGGAAAATAAATCCTTCATCAAACTGCAGGCACTTTCATAGCGGAGTTAGATGGAAGAGTGATGAGGAATCTGCAGCAGAAGAATCCAGAAAGAATATTATCAGTAAGTAAATTCTCCTTCAGTGGATTGCTTTTCTCCCACAGATTCCTCATCAGATAGACTCCTCAAGCAGTAGGGATCAAGGAGACGGGATGAAAGTCCTCATACCAGAAAACTAAAATGCAGAGTGTAATCCACCTAGAGATGGATTGCTTGGAGACGGCCCTTTCTTGCCAATGAGAAGGCTAAGAACAGTTGGTCCATTTATCTAAATTCAGCGGTTCTTGCAACATAAAAGCTAAGAGGACTCTTTGTGTCTAGCCTATAGAACCGCTTCTCCTCCTTTGAGGGATGAGGGGGCAGGTAGAAAACCGGCAGGTTGATAGCATGGGAGAGATGGAGCTCTGAAACAACCTTGGGTAAAAATCCTGGTTGCACCTTAAGTGAAGAAGAAAGAAATTACTCACTGCAATTAACTTTCTTTGGATTCTTCTCCCGCATATTCCGCATCTTGATAGATAGCCATAATCTCTGCTGTTCAGAACATTTTCGACAGGGTGAGTAGTGGACCTTGACTCGGCCGGCGGTCAGTCTTGCACGTCAACTCCGGAAGTGACATAAGGCATTGTGTATATATAGCACATAACTACGCCCCATGCTTCAGTTCTTCTCCCCGCGCACGATCTCTGCAGACGTAAAAACAACAGGAGGCAGATAATTGTTAGGAAAGATTTCTCTTTTCTGCACCCTTCCTCCCATCTTTTGCTTTTATTGTTTATGCTGACCTGCTCTTTTGCAGAGCAGTGAAGCCTTAAGCTTCACTACACTGGCTTTTGCTCATATGTTATGGGGAAACCGATATGTCCTTCAGGCTGTCAGTACTGGGAAACATGGTTTCCCTTAGTCGCTTTACTGTGTTACTACTTTTGGTTACTTTGTCTCACTTGTGGTAACTTTTATCATTGTACAAAGCAGCATACAGAGAATTACAATGGGGTACACTTTTAGTTTTGCCCTAGACTAACACTCAGAGGATTTCTGGTTACTCTAGATGTGCTAAAAGGATAAACTGGTGGCAGCAGTGACTTTCCACCACTTGTGTGGGACTTTTCGTTTTAACCTTACGGAGTGTAAAGACTGGAAGGGGTACTAATTGTACTCCTGCCCTCTATATGGAATAGTAGAACCACAGAGCACCCCTGCCAATATTCTATATGGTAGCTATAGACAAGCAACCAAGGCTTAAGCTCTCAGGAGGTGATGCAGGCTGGTTCTTAAGTACAGTGTAGCCCCCAAACCCCCCACAAAGGAATGTCCACACACTATGTTATGTGCTAACAGCTCCATATATAAAAATAAGGTTCAAGGTATATACATCAATTAATAACACATTGAACTTTGGAAAATCTAATATGGCAAATATACACAATGTCTATGTGGTACCACTCTGAACTATTGACTCTTAAAATGCACCAACTGCTGACCGGTTCTAATGGCATACACATCAAACAGTAACATGTATCAGCATAGGACATAGGAAGGAAGGTAAGTTAAGTTAAACAAAGGCAGAATGTTTTCCACCTCTACCAAAGCACAATTCCGAGTGAGGATCCCGCCACCTGGGCAACCTGTAATAAAGTGTATTAGTAAGCCCAGTCCATTAATGTTAAAATAGTCTCGTTTCCTGGTAAAAAATGTTTTACTACAACAATGTACACGAGTTTAGCACAGAGTTTCGTCGACTGGTTCCTTGTGAGCGGACTCCCTTTAAAGCAGGAGCCACGGATGTCGAGGTTCTGTGAAGAAAAGGTGAACACGGTCGCCGGGACAGCAGCTTTGAATTTAACGGTGCTCGTCGACAATCGATCGTGGCCGTCCTGTGTAGACGAGCCGTGCACCTCGATGACGGTGTTCAGTGCTGCAAAGAGGACTCCGTGACTAGCGTAGGCCCGGCAGCGGGTGTCAGCGTTGGTCTCGACGGTCAGGACTCGACCATGGCTGGATCTTCACTCGTTGGTGTCTTTGTGGACTTCAGGTAGCAGGAAACCCACCAGGGGATTCAACTCTCATCAGCGACCTAGACTCTCCGCTGGGACAAAGCGGTCGACCGTGACAAGGGAGACAATGGTTTAAATGTTCTTAGGCAATGATGGAGCGTTGCGAATCCTCCAAACCCCGGTTGACGGTGATGGGCGTAGACGGCCTCAATGTCCTGGTGCTTTACTTCAATGTTTCTCGGTGGACCCAGTCTCCGGTCAAAAGCCTTTGGGGACTGACTTCCAGGGTGCCTTGATGAAGATCAGCTTCTGCACGATGTTCCCTCGTAGCTTGGTCAGAGGTCTCTTAAACAGGCCCTCTCTTGAATCTGTCTTTGACAGACAGGGCAGCTTTCAGATTCAGTCGACGGTGGCCAGCAGCAAACCTTCAGCTGGGCTTCAAGGATAAGCAGCTTCAAGTTTCAACTTCTGAACAATTCTGGTAAGTGAGAGGTCCGGGGATATACAGATATGGCCCTCATTTACACTGCTGAGCTAAGGTCAGTCAGCCAATCAGTCATAAGGGCATTAATGCCGGCAGGCAGCCAATCAGGCGCACAGTGCATTCAGGCCATTCACTTACACCCAGACACCCATCACATGGAATGTGGATTGAGACAAGCACCCAGCCTTTCAGCACTCCACACAGCATTCATGTCAGTTTCAGGCACTGTTAGGCAAAGTTTGGATGCAGTACCCTTTGGGACCACTAAACACAACTATGACTACAGGTGTAAGCAAAACCAACTTTTGGTATAAGTCTGTACTACACAGTTTTGGTAGCGGAGCTGAGCAGCCAGGCTTATCTCAAGAGGGGAATGTGAGCAGTCATGATGTTACACAGAGGTCTACAATCACAAGTGTCTGTCAGTTATAAAACATTTATAAGGAGGCAATTATAAATCACACACAAATATACTTCAACACTATTTCAGAAATACTTTTTAAGAGGAGTAAAGGCAAAGATTATTAGAACAGGAAAGGTTACAATTATTCTTAGACAGTGCATATATTTAGAGTTCATCAGAAGAGTCAATTCAATAGGCTAGGCCAAAGTCAATGGGCTAAAGTCTTGGATAGGATAAAGCAGTTCTGGTAGTTAAACAGAAAACTCTCAGCAAAAGTTCTTCGGAATAGTTTGTAGCAAGAAGAATCATATGTTGGGTCACAAGCTGATTAGGCCGGTGAGTTGGGAAAGTTTCACTTTCACCGTGAGAAGTAAGTACTCTCAGTCTGGTTTTACAGTACCTTACAAAATGAAGAAAAAGAGGCAGCTGATTACTTCTGTTCCTGGCAGTTCCTGCAGATCTCACTGTTCCTGAGCCTCAGTCGTGGGGACGAGAAGGACGACGACGGGGGTCTCCTGCACTGCACTTGAACAGTCAACAGCTTGCAACTGGCAAGCTTCGATTCTGGTAGCTTTAAGTAAAGCACACAAACTGGTGTCCCTCTCCCTGGTTATTCGGTTTCCCTGCAGCACTCTGAGGAAAATACAACCAGCTCCGAGATTGGTATCCAGGTGGCTTAGTGTCAAGTTGATTGGTCCCACCAACTCAAAGGGAGAAGTCGTCCTTGCAGGATTTCTCTCTCGAGCTGAACTTGGTGATTCGGACCTGCAGCAGGGCTTCACTGGGCAAACCAACGGTCCACAAGTTGCAACAGCCGTCCTCGTCAAGCTCTTCTTCGGTTCTTTCGCTCCACTGGTCGACTCTGCCTTCCAAGCCAAGAGACTCGGCTTTTATTCAGTTCTCTCCCTTTCATTCCAGCCGAGCTGCCACACACCCAGCAGGGTGGCTGTCCTTGCCGGACAGTCAGCCAGCCAATCCTCACAGAGTGCATTTGGGTCTCCTAGGAGACTAAGCACAGGGAGTTTCGGGCACCTCCTTCACTTCACGCCCACCGCAGACACTCGGGCGCCAGAGGCGGTCTTCAGTCCTGAAGCCCACACCAAAGGCGAAGGAACAAAGGGACCAAATATAGTTTGGCACACAGACAAACTCTAGCAGAACCTTTCCAAAAAGAAATGGCAAACAAAGAAGACCGGGACCGGTTTAAACAAAGTAGGCTCAGACGCCATCTTGAAAAACATGGCTCCCGCAATTTAACGCTACCGGTGTTCGCGGTCGGGAAAAGTCATGGTAGTTCGTTGTAAAACCACTGCCACCAGCCATTCTGAGAGGAAACGGTAGCATTTGACTGTTAGATGAGTATCTAGACACAGGGGGATACCAAGTAACCCCTCCAGCACTCTATTGTAAAATAGGGTGTGCTGGGTCTAGGAATGTAAAAGACTAGTAAAGTCAATTTCACTTTACTCACTCTGGGAAACAGTAGTTTATCCCAGCGAAGGTATTTAAACCTTGGGAAAGCCGGAGAACGTTTCCCTGTGCCACTGCACTGAGGGTGCTGTGTGACAAATGAAAAATGATGTCTATGGAGTTGGTTAGATTTCATAACCAAAGAAAACAAAGAGCAAACACATTGATTTGAAAAGTAAACGTACACACACACACACACACACACACACACACACACACACACACACACACACACACACACACACACACACACACACACACACACACACACACACACGGGAAGGGACAGGGAAAACAAGCCAACAGGTAATAGAAACCAAGGGGCCACAAGGGCCATTTTGTCTCCCATCAAGAATCCACTGCTTCCCATGGCAGGGCATCCATCCCACCAAAGGAAAAATGAACAAAAGGACCAAACCTGGATTGGCACGCAGAGTAAATCTCAAGAAGGACCTTTCCACAAAGAAATGGTGAAAAAAGAAGACTGGGCCATTTTGACAAAAATAGCACCCAAGGGTGCTTTACTGAAGCTGCGAACGCAGCCCGCGGTAAGGACACACCAAAGTAGTAAAAATTAAACCAATGCCATTAATTGTAGAAAGGGTAACATAAAAATGTTACATGACAAGCTAGACAAAGGGGATACCAAGTAACCCCTTGAGCACCCTATTGTAAGATAGTGTGTGCTGGGTCTAGAAAGTTACAATTGCAAGTAAAGTCAATTTCACTTTACTGCTCTTGGAAACAGTAGTTTATCCAAGAGAAGGTATTTAAACCTTTGGTAAATCTGGAAGACTTCTCTGTGCCACAGCAATGAAGGTGCTGTGTGGCACAATGTAAAAAGATTCTATGGAGTTTGTCAGCCTCCAAAAATCAAAAGAAACAGAGTTCAAATCACATAAAATACATGAGAGAGTAGGAAAAAAGGGTATCGCTCTCCAGGTAAAAATGAAAATGTCCTAGAGTCCAGCAAAAGAGCTACAGGTTTCTAAGGAAGAGAGGCATTGGCACATTTCTGAGGATTCTCCCTAACAGAGTCCATTCGTGTTGCAGTGACCACCATCTGAAAATCCCTTACCTGATCCGAGTCCAGTCCTGAGAGGGGTTCTGCATCGAGGTTTGCTGCATTCTTCATTTGAGAGTCCTTGCAGCAGCGAAAGACACCAACCGGAGATCAGCTAGAACCTGCAACCCCCCGAGAATCGAGGACTACGGTTTACAGCGGGGAAAAGCGAGCGTGGACCTTCCTCTAATGACCTGCCAAGTCTTGGGAAGACTCAGAGTACGGGTGGTAAGTTAGAGTGGTTCTTCCCTACCCCAAAACTCCCTTTATACGTATATGGGCTTATAATAAACTTTATTCTAACAATATTGGCTTTGCCATTGCTTGCTTGAGCAATACTTCTGAAAGTTGGAGCTACTTCTGTTAGCAGGTTTAACTTGTACTCTGACAATTAGAAACCTTCACTGGACCCCAGAGACCCTAACCTGGATTTTTTCATCCTTTACAGAATCTGTGGAACTTTAACTGAACTATTGGGCAAAAGGCCCTAGACAACTTCGGGCTGGACCTTTTTTAGTTAGGGATAATTCTCTGTGGACCTAAAGGACTTCCAGTGCCTGGGTAAGCAGATGCTTTTGGCGGGCTACTGGAGGGCTGTGTGTTTGATGGCAAGATGTGGGTTGGGACTGTCTGGTCCCAATACACAAACTGGTGTCAGTATGCCCGAGTCATATGCATGAGTGTTCCTGCCAGTGGTCCCGAGTGGTCCTGGCTTTTAGGATAAGGACGAGACCCCCCTGTACCTACTCGTCAGAGATCCTGAAGAAGCCAAGACTTCTACGCAGCTGTGAGACATGTGAAGAAACCGGAGGCCTGGCTACCAACTTCTGCTGCTGTCCTGAAGGAACCTTGTCTTGCTTAAGGTCTTTAGCAGTACTGGGAAGGAGCTGCGACCCTGGGAGTGGAAGTAACATCCATTCCTGACGTCTGCTCTGTACCCTACAAAGAAGAGCCTTCGCAAGTGCCCAATTCCGTCCTGTGGCTGACCAGCTCAGAGTTTGGCCTACCGTGCTGCCGACATCACGGTTTCGTGTCTCGAACTGGAACATTGGGGATCCTCAGCTGGCCCTACAAGACTCATCTCTGCAATATTCCGGCCTCCTAATATCGAGGGGACCCGAGATAGGAGGGAAAATGTGACTGCTGCAGCTGATTGCCTTTGCGTTGCCATGCTGCAGTGATCACCATCCAAAATCGCTTACCTGATGGGGAGTCCAGTACTGAGAGGGGTTCTGCATCAAGTTTTGCTGCATTCTTCATTCGAGAGTCCTTGCACCAGCGAAAGACACCAACCAGAGATCAGCTAGAACCTGCAACCCCTGCGAATCGAGGACGGGGGGTAAGTTACAGTGGTTCTTACCTACCCAAAACTCCCATTATAAGTCTATGGGCTTATATTAAACTTTATTCTACATTGCTTGCTTGTGCAAGACTTCTGAAAGTTGGGGCTACTTCTGTTAGCTTGTTTAACTTGTACTCTGACAATTAGAAACCTTCACTGGACCCCAGAGACCATACCTGTATGTTTCCCTGCCTTAGAGAATCTGTGGAACTTTACCTGAACAGGCAATTTAGTGCTGGATTATTCTTTGATGTAAGGATAATTCTCTGTGGACCTTAAGTGCAGAAGATAACCTTACCTTTGCAGGAGTTTGTGATGTATATTATGCCCTCTGATAATTGAATGTATATATGTGATCTATTTTCTCGTGTTGTGCGATAACTACCTGCTAGCAGTCATTTTTCTATAGTGTGTTTGGTCAATAAATGATCATTGCATTTTTATACCTCCTGTCTAAGTGTAATCTTTGATTCCCATTGTGTGAACTCACTGTGGACCCTTTACAAGCTCACCAGCTCTAAAGAACTTGACCTAACTGCCTGTCACCGCTACCTGAACTGGTTTGGCTACAGCTCCCGAGAGTTGTCCCCGTCACAATATAGGTTGGTCCCCTATACATCTGTCCATCAGGCCAGAGTATAGAAAATCAGTCCTAACACTAATCAGCCGGTAAAAAACGTAACAAGGATACACCTAAAGTGTAATCCCACACAACAATGAATGAACATTTTCTTTTTCCTTTTTGAAATAAGACCAAAGCGGTCACCCAAGAGCCATCTCCAGATGTCTTCTAGTTTGGACAGAATCGACAAGCCACAGAAATTTCTGAGCAGGGATGGATGGGTGGGTCGATGAGGAATCTGCATGAGTAGAATCCATAAAAAGACTATGTTGAGTAATTTCTCCTTCAATGGATTGCTTTTCTCCCGCAGATTCCTCATCTTGGTAGACTCCCCAAGCAGTTAGACTAACGGAGGAGGGCAGAAGTTTTAAACAAGTAGCTTCTGAAGATCCGCCCTACTAAACCGTGCATCAGCTCCCCAGGCAACATCCAAGGCATAGTGCTTAGTGAATGTATGTAAGGATGACCAAGTGGCTGCTCAGCATAAATCCCCAACAGGAACCCCTCTTTCAAGGGCAGAAGAGGCTGAAACCCCTCTGGTTGACTGGGTGGGCCCTGATACCCGCTGGAAGCTCCCTGCCTGCCAATTAGTAACACTAGGATACCAGACCGCCCCTTCTTGTAAAATGTAGGGAGAGAATGCAGAAGTTGTGTTGTAATTCCTGATAAATACTGCGAACCTGGAAGCGAAAGAGTGGTCGACCACTGGAACTTAAACCGAAGAAGGAAAATCGGCGGAGACGATTTCCAGCAACTGGAGAGCCTGCTGTGTAACCTGAGCCTCCTGCAGCCCTTCCTTCTAATTGACCTGGGGACTCCGAAAACGACGACCCTGACCCAGAGCCTGGTGCAACCCACTAGACTCAAGACGACCTGCCTTTTGAGCCATCCCACGCGTTGCTGCGACCTTCAGTTGCTGCAATAACCCAGTATCCTGGGACCTCGAGCCACTGTGCAGTGCAAGGTCTTCCGAATTCCGAATCTCGCTGAAACTTCATGGGCCAGAGTGCTGGACCATTAAAACGACAAGAATTCAACCACAATTTCTGTCTTCTTATGAGTTCCTTGAAAAGGCGCCAAATCCGCATTCAGCAGCGAGGGAAACCTTGTCTAGAGCCTCCATCGATCCCTGCTGCAAAGTCCTTTCCAAGGACCTGTTTTCAGTCACCACGACAAGGAATCCACTGACCGGGTTTTTGGCTACAGATCCTGAAATCCTCCTGCTGCAAAATGTTCTTCAGTGCTGAGGTACTTGTTGACTGGGGTATGTACTTACCTGAAGACTGTTAGGATTTCTGTGTAGCTGTGGGGTGTTTTCTGTGATTGGGAGGTTACTCACCGGTGCACCCAGTCATACTGCTAGAATCCTGCGAGGGTGTCTTCTGCAAAGCCCCTGGACCCTATTGTAACCCTATAAGTAAAGTACTCACCTGTTTGGCCAGTTTTTCTAAGGAACTCTGACTTTTGCTACTAAAGAACCGATTCTGACAGTGTCTAGTTGTTCACTAGTCCTAGTGAGCCCCCCCCTCCCCCCTGCTGCCACTGAACACTCATGCTCCAAGAACCAGGGAAAGACTTTTGAAGGAATTGGGACTCCTGCCTAGAAAAGAAATCAAGTTTTTAAAAGTTACTTGTAAAAACTTAGTTGGTAACTGTTACCCTAAGAGTGAACAGTTACAAAATGTCTTACTTATCTTGAATAAGTGATGTGCTATTCTTAAAAGTATGGTTAACATCTTTTCTGCCTTAGAAACTGCTTTGCCATTCTAATACAAAGTAGATGTGAAGGTATTTCACTCTCCTGTGATTAGGTTAGGTACATGAAGAAGAGGGAAGTAGTAAGAAGTCTATGTTCCTTCTCCCCGAGCGTGGAGGTAGGGAGGGTGCACGTGAATCTAAGCAGATGCAATCATCAGAAATGCTATTACGGTAAGGAATGCATGTCTTCTGATGCTTGTTAATCTGCTTAGAATCACATGCAGTGCACAGGCTAGTGAGGCAAGCAGTACCCGGAGTTGGAAGTGGGTTGTGAGAAGGAACAGTAGAGAAAAGATATCTTACTACTGCTTGTCCCACCTGAGATTCCGACCTAGAATGCGTGTCTAGGCAATAGTGTTTTGTAAAGGTGTGTACAGAACTACAGGTTGCCGCTTTGCAAATGAACTCCAGGGGAACATTTGCAATGAATGCTATGGATGCCCCAGTGCCCCGAGTAGAATGTGCTCTAGGCTTGAAGGGCAGTTCTCTCTTAGCAAGAGTGTAACAGTGTGAGGCATTTGACAATCCACCTTGAGATAGCTGATTTAGAGACAGGATCCCTTCTCAAACCAGCTGCCACTGAAACAAAAAATTGTTTTCCTCAGTGGTTCCGTTCTTTCCAGGTAGAACACAACTGCCCTGCATACATCTAGTGTGTGTAGGCTTCTTTCGGCCATGTTGGTGGGATTCTGGAAAAAGGTAGGTAGTTCAATCGATTGGTTCACAAGGAACTTCAAGATGAATTTAGGAGCAAATCTGGGGTGAGTGCGCAGAACTACCTTATCCCTAAGGACTGTAACAAAAGGGTCTAGAACAGAAAGTGCCTGTAGTTCGATGACCCTTCTAATAGAAGTGATAGCCACTAGGAAGGCCGTTTTATAAGTCAGGTCTTTTAGACTTGCTTTATGCATTGGCTCAAAGGGAGCTCCCATGAGCCTGGTCAAAACCACATTTAGGTCCCACCCAGGAGCTGGGTGAGAAATGGGAGGATAAATCCTCTTAAACCCTTCCATAAAGGTCTTAATCACCGGTATCTTGCACCACAACACCTTTTGATGTGATGTAGGTTGAAAGAGCAGCCAGATGAACCTTTAGGGAATTGAAGACCAACCCAGTGTCTAACAGATGGGTTAGGTAGAGCACAATGTGTGTGGGTGAGCAATCGATGCGATTGACGCCCTTGGAATTACACCAGATGACAAAATGTTTCCATTTGTTGGCATAGCAATAACGTGTGTTGGGTTTTCTAGCTTCCCTGAGTATGTCCATGCACCTCTGAGGGAGCTGTAGGTGTCCAAATTCTATGAGCTCAAGAGCCAAGTGTCATGAACCGTCGTCTGCGTCCCTTCTGGACTTCCTGGTCCCTGACCCATAAGGGATTGAATACAGTGATCTTTCCAACATGGCCGCTTGAAACGGAATGCTCCTGGCCAGTCTCTATGCTCCACGCTGTACGCTCTCCAAAACAGACAAGCCCCCCGCGGCTCTGCGCGGCTCAACGCTACTGCTTGCTGTAGTCGGACGTGTGTTGCCGGAGTTCGCTCGGGGCTTTCTTCTGATTCCCGGTTCCTTGAATCTCCTTCCTTCCTCCCATTCCTCTACCTTACCTCTGAACTCCCTGGATTTTCTTCCGCGCTCGGGTCACGGCGTTCCGTGCCTCCGAGTGCGACCATCATTCCTTCCTGGTATCCACACCCTGGACTTCTGAACATTCCCGGAAGTTGGATAGCGAACCTCACGCTGGAATCCGAGGACCAGCGCTCGGGTTTGTACAAATCCCGGACCGTGAGAAAGAAGACATCACAGAAGGTCGCAAGCAAACAACAAAAGCAGGTGAGAAGGGGAGAGACTTGTGACACCAAGCTGCTGAATTCAGAGTTTGTGGGCATAGGTGTAGGGTCTCCCCCTGTCCTGAGACATGTTGTATGGGCAGGGTAGTTTAACTGGTGGGGAAGAGGGACATTTCCATCAGATGAGCAAACCAGGGTTGGCGGGCCCACATGGGGGCCTACCAGTATCATGGTAACTGGTTCCTGGTTCATCTTGTGCACTATCTTGTTGAGAAGGGGAGTCGATGGGGGGGAGGGGGGTTTGGGAGGCGGAGCATAGACGAATTTCCCTGACCATGTTATCCAGAGACCGTTCCCCTTGGAGTGGTTCTGGGGGTACCTGGAGGCGTAGTCTTGGCATTGGGCGTTCTCCTGAGTTGCGAACAGGTCGATCTCTGGGAAGCCCCATTCTGCAAAGAAGTTGGACACTATGTCTTCGTGCAGACGCCATTCGTATTCTTCGGGCAGAGGAAAATCTCTGTTGAGCACGTCTGCCAGAAGATTGGGTTCCCCTGGAAAATGTTGGGACAACAGAAACATCTTGTGTCTGAGAGTACATTTCCAAATGTTTTGGGACAGCTTGGCTAGCCCTGGAGAGTGAGTGCCCCCCTGTTTGTTAAGGTAATACATGGCTGTAGTGCTGTCTGTTAGAATCAGCACTGTCTTCCCTTGTAGTTGCATCTAAAAGGCCTTTAATGACTTGAACACTGCTAATAGCTCCAGCAAATGTATATGGTTGGACGCTACTTGAGGGGACCACACTATGTGCTGTCTGCTGAAGCAGGTGAGCCCCACACCCAGTGAGAGATGCGTCTGTCGTGAGAGTGGCTTCCACTGCAGGGGTGGTGAAGGTCTTCCCCTTCAAGAGGTTTTCTCTTGACCACCACTGTAGAGAGAGAACGAGGGCTGGCGAGACAACCAACAGATCTTCCCATTGTCAGCTGGCCTGACACCACTGGCTGTTGAGCCACGCTTGCATGGGACGCATGTGCAGCCGCGCGTGGGCAACCAAGTCTATGCACGATGCCATCATTCCTAGTAAGCGCATGGCTTTGCGCACTGTCGCCTCCCTACTGGCTACATATTGAGGGATCTGAAAAAGCATGTTCTGAATCCTCTTGTTGGAGAGGAAGACAAGGCCGTCTTTCGAGATCCCAGAAATTGTTTTATTTGACTGGGGACTAGACAGTTTCTTCTCGTTGATACAGAACCCCAGAATGAACAGAAGGTCTAAAGTCTTTTGGGTGTTCAAAAAACATGTGTCGTACGAGTCCCCTGTTATGAGCCAGTCGTCGAGGTAAGGGTAAGCCGGGACGTATAACCTGCACAGGTGTGCTGCAGCTACTGCCAGGACCTTCGTAAACACCCTTGGCGCTGAGGAGAATTGGTAATGCATGTCTTCCATCATGAAGCTTAGATATTTTCTGTGCGCTGGCAACATTGAAATATGAAAGTATGCATCTTTCATGTCCAATGTTGCCATGTAGTCCCCCTGTTTCAACAGTGGGATCACCTCCTGTACGTCACCATGCAAAACTTCTGAGGTTTTATGAACTTGTTAGCTGGGCACAGGTCTAGAACAGGGCGCACGGTGAGGTCCTTTTTGGGTACAAGGAAGTACACTAAATAAATACCCTTGTTTACCTGAAGAATAGGGACAGCTTCTATGGCGTCCTTTCCCAGCAGCGCTTCCACCTCTTGATTCAGGATCTCTAGATGGTCCAGTGAAAGGCGCTGTGAGCGCGGTGGTCTGAATTGTGGAAGTTGGGCGAATTCCACGCAGTACCCGTGGGCGACAGTCTTTATGACCCACTGGTCTGAAGTTATCCCCTCCCATGCCGTGAGGAAAGATGTTAAGCGCCCCCGACTGGGGTGACATGGGAGGGGACCTGGATCTGATGGTCATTTCTGACCAGAGGCTGCAGCTCCTCTAGGATTGGGGCCTCTGGCTTTGCCACGTCGCTGACCCCTTGGTGGGTAGTATGCGGGGCTTCCTGATGTTTGTCTGGCATTAAAGTTTCCCGTGCCATAGTTGTTCTGACTTGCACGGAACTGCCCTCGAATGGACCGCCGAGAATTACTTCCTCTCTGGGGGAAGGTCTGAGTGATTTGTTGCAGCGACTTAAGAGTCTCATGCTGTTTTTTAGCTGTTTCTAGGGCCTCATCTACTGCCTTTCCAAAGAGGTTAGCTTCTTCAATTGGTTTATTGATCAGAGAGGCCTGTGTTTCAGGCTTAAACCCTGAGGTACAAAGCCAAGCGTGCCTTTTGAGCAAGGTTCCCTGGGCAAGAGACCTGCCTGCTGTTTCAGCCATGTCCAGAGTTTTCTTTATTACATTCTGGTTCACTTGCCTGCCTTTGGCCACAATAGTGAGAATCTTGGACCCGACAGGCTCTGGGTCCTCCTGGGGACCTTCCTGTACTAGGTTCCAATGAGCGTCAGCATAACTCGCCAATAGCGTAGTGTTATTCGCTATGCGCGTGGTATATGCGGCAGCCGAGGTAACCAGTTTACCTAGGGCATATAGCCTCTTGGATTCTCTATCTAGAGGTGCCTCTCCCGTAGCAAGGGGTACTCCTGCCCATTTCCGGGTGATAGTCACTACCAGGGAATCGGGGGTGGCTTGCCCTTTAATGTATTCAGGGTCCAAAGGAGCTGGCCGAAATAACGTTTCAACTCTTGGGTTCACTGCACGGGTTTGAGCTGGTGACACCAGGGAGGGAGTCTATCTTCTCTTAATAGAATTGAGGAGGTGAATAGCCTGGCTAGAGGGAGGCGTCTCCTTAAGAATATCTTCTACAAAGTCCTGCTTAGGCACTGCCTCTTGAGTGGAGATTTGAAAATGCTCGGCTGCATTCTTTAACATGGTATTGAAGGCCATTTGGTCATCTACAGGCGAGGCCTGGCTAGCCGGGGTGGACGGAGGGGATCCATCAGTGTCCTGATCTTGATGGGGGAGCGTCCAGGGGTTCATCCCCACTTGCTGGGTTTCTTCTCAATTGTCTGTGGCATCCGCCTGGTCCTCATCGTAATTCTGTAGGAAGGAAGGTTCTTCATCTTCACTGTAAATGTCCCGATAAGCATCCATCTGGACGATGTCTTCATGATGGACGGGGACAGAAGGCTGGTCTTCTTGGAAATGTGAAGCAGATTGAAGATTAGGCTCTCCACAAGATCTTTTTGGGGAAGGATGCTCAAAAAAATTGATAATTATTTCAAGACGTTCTAAACACCCTTCAAATTTCTCCCTTGTCCATTTAGAGGACCCAGAAGGGCCTACGGGTAGAAAAGCGTTGTCTTCCGCCCTTTGGTGCCGAAAATTGTCTCTCAGGGTGTTGGAAAGAGCCTCTTGACTGTCCTCATAGGTATCATGAGAATCTGGGCACCATGGCGCATCCAAAGATTTGCCCGTGGCCTGCCCCAAGTTTTTCAGCGGAACAGAAATGAGCCCAACCGCCGAAGTAATTCTTGCAATGCTGTGTTTGATTACCGCAAAATCGGAGCGAGTTAGTGGGTCCGAAGGACTACCGGTAGACTTATTGCCTTCTGCAGCGTTAGAGGGCCTAGCGGTTGGTTTTTCACCTTGTGGCCTAATCGTGATTTTTGGGCCTACCCCGGCCTTCGGGACCGTTGGATTTCCATGCTTCGACGTGTAAACCTGGTTTTAAGGGTAGCGCCCTTGTGTGTTTTGGAATGCCCAGTCGCAAGACGCTGCTGCGGATGCGGGGAAGGCTTTGGATGTGACCTTATCAGAGGAATCCGCCAAAATTTGACTGCCCTGCTGGCGCTTTCACCTTTTTTGACATACCCGTCGAAATAGGTGTAGGGTTTGTGTGCTTAATGTAATGCGATTGCACGCCCCTGTCGCTGGGTGTTGTCCCTGAAGCGAGACCAGAGTCAGGCCTTAAAGGGTCAGGGACGGGCGTGGCGGACCTAGAAGTGTCCGCCTCGAGGTCTATCACATCCGCAATGGATGTTTGGTCATTGGAGGTGGCCCCGTCACTTTCGGCGGGTGCAGCGGTGGGGGAAGGGGGTTCCACCCACGACATACCGTACGCGGCCCACAGCTTTACACAGCGCTCCTTAAAGGTCTTAGGCCGAAGGAGTTTACAAGCCACACACTGCTTCTCATCGTGATCTAAGGGGAGACAGGAGTTGCACGTCCTGTGTTCGTCCTTCCACGGATATCTGACCCTGCACTTAAGGCAGAACCTAAAAGGAGTCCTTTCCATAGCAAAAGGGGAAGATGACCAGACCTAGAGGGTAAAGAGGGGGCAAGAGGAAAGACATAGCGGAAATATGGCCATCCCAACCGCACTCTCCCTACTGCAAAGGCCGGCCAGAAGGCCCGGCCACATGAATGCTTCAGCCACCGGAATCCACCACCGTAGACAAGTCCACCGTAGCCTTCGTCGAAGTTGTTCTTGGCGTCGAAATGACAAAGGGGGAATAACCGACAAGCCGGTTTAAGATAAACAAGGTCTCTTATGTAAGAGCTCTGCTATAGGGCGACCAGTTATCTGGGCGAAAAAAAAAAAATCTGAGAGACCTTGGCGTGTGAGGGAGTTTGGGTACACTACACGTCACAATATGGATAGTGTTACAGACACGCCTATGCAGACGTCCCCTTTCGGTCCCCGAAAGAAGAGATGCAATACTCTGCGGTTACCACTGGATGTCGGATCATATGCACAGCATGTGATTCTAAGCAAGTCTGTCAGTGTTTCTTTGGACCATTTGTATTACACTTTCTTTTGTACTGATTCTACAGCCCGCCCTCCCTCCCTCCTAAAATAAGCCTGGCTGCTCTGTCTAAACTATCATAAACTCAGGTGGTACAACCTTATACGAAGAGTGGAGTCTTGTACTACCTCATTTGAATGGTTTTTCTAAGCCCTTAGTTGGACTTCAGAAAAACTGTCCTAACACTTTCTCACAAAAGAACTTCAGAAAATGAGGTTTGTAGCACAAGGCTTCCCCTCATGGCAGATGTGATCACAACCAAGAAGGCGGTCTTGAGGGATAACAGCGCAAAGAACATGAGTGCCAACAGTCAACGGATACTTGCCGGCTTTGTCAAACGGGGCCGCCATCAAGTAGGTGAAAACCAGACTAAGATCCCAATCTGGGACAACAAACCGTGTTGGCGGAAACTTGTTGACAAGGCCCTTCAAGAACTGGGCCATGACCAGGAAAGTAAAGAAGGAACCTGGGACTGGGGACCTCTTGAACACAGACAGGGCTGCCAAATACCTTTTAATGGTGGCAATCTGAAGGCCTGAAAAGGCCAGTGACAGAAGGAACTCCATCACTGTGGTGGTGGTGCAAGAGATAGGGTCAGTCTCGCGTTCTCTGCACCATGCCTCAAATCTTCTCCACCTGCTTGCGTAGAGAGATCTTGCAGAAGGTCTGCGTGCAGCCAGCAACACCACAAGTATCTCCTCTGAGCGGTCCCAGTTATCATACCTCATCGTCTCAAGAGCCACTTGTATGTAGGTTGAGGGAATCCGCGGTCGGGTGGAGCACTCGACCCTCTGACTGGGATAGGCGATCCGGTTGCCGAGGCAACCAGACAGATGGTCAGATCCAGGAGATCGAATGTTAGGGAGAATTTTCATTTCTTTGCCAATTCCCTTTAACCTTAGAGACCCCCAGCTCTTTTGCAGGAGTCGGGGCTTTTTAATTTTTACTTCTGAGTGGGACTTTTTCCCCCACTCCATCAGTTAGTTTCTTCTGGGCTTTTACTAGTTATTTTGAATCGGGTTGGAGTCCTTTGTGCATTTTGCTTTTGGTGGGATTCAGCCCTGAAGCCCGCCCATGCTCAAGTGTATCTGGAAAGGCAGGAAGTGAGGGTGGGTCCTGAAAATTCCCTGTCCTTTGTCTCTAGGTGTGCCTAAGTGATACCAGTTCTGATTGGCCTACTGTCTGTCCAGGAGGGCAGCCACCCTGCTGGGTGATTGACAGCCCTAGGGATGTGAATGAATGGTAACTTGCTTAAAAGGCAAGGTTTTTGGGACTAGAGGCAGAGTCCACCACTGGAGGTCAACATCCGACGAAGACGATGTGAAGAGACGCCAGCTACACCCTCCTTGACTGGGAAGTGCCCGGTGAAGCCCTGCAGCTGTACTGACCCCGTTTCCGTTTTGACTGGGAAGACCCAAAGGGGCGAATTCCTCCCTTGGACTAGTGGAACAAACTAGCCTTGAAACAAGCTTCATTTTGGTGCAAGCTCCCCCCCCCCCCCCGACTTGCTGTGACTTTCCAAAGCTGCAGAATACCAATGCCAAGGGACTCCTAACCATCAAGTGCATTGACTTCGGAAGTGCAAACCCAGCCAAAACTTTGTGGGCATCCAGAGGACCCTACAGAAGCAGGAAACCTTCATCTAGAGTTCCCTCACCAGAGTCCAGGACTGCGGGATCAAGTACATTCCAACCATAGTTGTTCAATCTTCTTTGGAACTGAGAAAAAGGCACCAAATCCGGGGCTTGGGGTAAATCTACCTTTTGACATTTGTGGTACTTCCTAGCTTGGGGAGTACCATTTTAAACCCTTTTGAGTTGACCTCAACTCACCTGCACTGGCCTCCCAGCGTGTGTTTCTCCAAGGTGGCTCTTCTTGATCTACTGTGATTTATTTTCTACTGAACTACTATTTTAAAACCATTTTCTAAGAAGAGGACATCAGACTTTCACTGTCCTGGCTCCCTAAACAACCCCTTCGGAACCTATTAGCTTTGGCAGTGCTTATTGCCTTACAGGTTTTAATTGTTGAACACTATTATTGCTGGGATAAAAGACTGCCTACATCCCTCTCGGACAATCTAACTGTTTTCCTACTTACAAAATGGTATCACTACATAATACCCCCACCAAAAATATCGCCGTAGATATGGCCGTTCGGTTCGCAATATTTTTTGGGGGGGGGATATTAGGTGGCGCAGGGGTTGCGGTGGTGTCCCCCGCAGGGTCCATGTGTGGATTTCGCCGCAAAAATACAGCGATATTTTTGCGGCAGAACAAACCCATGGAACCCTTACAAAGTAGGTTCTTATCCAACTAACTTGTCCCTCCTTGAAACTCAATATTCACTCAGTGTGCTGGAATATGTTTAGCATAAGAAATGTTTACTAACCTACTTAATTGCTCTGGTTGAATTGAATCCTAACTTTGGGATCAATGTTATCATTAGTTGCTGCTTTTTAAAGATAGTCTAATTATCCTTGTGTATATTTAAATACATATTTATACTAGAACTCCAAGTGTTTAAGTGTTTACTTGGATACCCGCATTTACTAATTTCATTGTACAGCTCACATTACCCCCACCTTAAGATAAGCCTGGCTGCTCAGTCACTACCAACTTGTGTAGTACAGGCCTATATTAAAAGGTGGGTTACCTAATACCGACAGATAAGGATTGCAAAGCCCCACACCAGTTGGACTCTACAAATTCTTAACCAACATCGACGTACCACGTTCTTCTCACCCAATCCGGGGCGATCAAGATCATGGTAGCTCGAAATCTCTTCAACCTCCGGAGAACCCAAGGGATGGGGGGGGGGGGGGGAGAGGAAGGAAGGGGGAGGCATAGAGGAAAGGGACGATCCAAACCACCAGAAACACGTCCACCCAGTGTGCTGTTCGCTGGCAATACCCTTGAGCAAAACTGTTTGCACTTCCTATTGGACTCTAGGACTTCCTGGCACACTTCCCACTCATGTGACACTGTGCTCTGCCTGCTAAGAGCATCCGCTAAGGTGTTCTCTGCCCCGCCAGATGAACTGCCGAGACCGAGATTTGGTTGCTCGTAACCAGAACCACAGCGTAAATTGCCTCTGTGCAGCGAGGCGGGAGGGCACACCACCCTGCTTGTTGAGGTAGTGCATGGCCACTGTGTTGTCCGTCAGGACGAGGACATGCTTTCCTCAGAGACAAGAGAAAACGCCCTCAGGGCTAACCGAATGGCCCGCAATTCCAGCCTGTATATGTGCCACATGGCTTGTGATGGGAAGACCAGAGGTCGCTCACCTGCAAATCCTCGTAGTGGGCGCCCCAACCCTTCTGGGATGCTTCCGTGACTACTGGAGCCTGGGGCCATGGAGGCCAGAATGGTTCCCCCACTTAGAGATTGCTGCACGTGTTTCACCAGCTGAGTTTGCAGACTACCTAGCTGGACAGTGATTGGCGATCCGTGAGTGCTCCCAGATACTGAGACCACTGGTCCCTCAGGAGCCACTGGAGGGAACTCATATGCAGCCTGGCCTCTGGCACTAGACAAACACAGGAGGCCATGAGACCCAAGAGGCAGAGGAAGGAAGCCGCTGGAAGGGTGGCGTGGTTCTGAAACAAATGCACCATCTAGGCTATGTTGCCGACTCTCTCCTCAGAAGGAAAAGCCTTCCCTAGCTGGGTGTCTAGGAATGCTCTGATAAACTGGAGCTGCCGATGTCAAAAATTGACTTCATTAAGTTGAGGAAGAAGCCCAGCCTGTGCAGTAGCAGGCAGGTGTCCTCTAGATGAGACAAAACCTGCCCTGCTGACTTCCCTCGGATCAGCCAGTCGTCTAGGTACGGAAATACATGGACCCCAGATGTCCTGAGGTGAGCCGCGACTAGCGCCATGAGCTTGGTAAAGACCCTTCGCACAGAGGTCAACCGAAAGGGAAGCACTTTGAACTGATGGTGCTTGTCCTTTATGATATGACGTACATTACTTACCGTAAAATAATTTCTGATGATTGTATCTGCTTAGATTCACATGCTGTGCATTTAGTCCGACATCCAGTGGTAACCGCAGAATATTGCATCTTGTCTTTCGAGAATCGAAAGTGGACGTCAACATGGGCATGCCTGTAACACTATCCCCTACGTGCCGTGTAGTGTACCC
The DNA here is from genome assembly GCF_040938575.1 of Ambystoma mexicanum. Classification (NCBI taxonomy): domain Eukaryota; kingdom Metazoa; phylum Chordata; class Amphibia; order Caudata; family Ambystomatidae; genus Ambystoma; species Ambystoma mexicanum. The sequence goes on from NC_090932.1 coordinate 1,533,172,858, forward strand.
AAAATCCCTCATGCGTCGAGGTCCCTCCGATTGTATTTATTCTGCCGCGAGGGAGCCTTATGACTATCGTGAGTGAGTACAGAAAAGAGGAAAAGAGAAAGTAGTAAGTAGTAAGACGTCTATGTACCTTCCATCCGAGCGGGGAGAAAGGGTGAGCGCATGTGAATCTAAGCAGATACAATTATCAGAAACGCTTTTACGGTAAGTAATGCATGTCTTCTGATGCTTGTGAATCTGCTTAGAATCACATGCTGTGCATATACTAGCGAGCAGTACCCGGAGTTGGGTTGTGAGAAGGAACAGTAGTGAAAAGATGTCTTGGTACTGCTTGTCCCACCTGAGAATCAGACCTAGAATGAGTGTCTAGGCAATAGTGTTTTGTAAAGTTGTGTACATAACTCCAGGTTGCTGCTTTGCAAATGGACTCTAGGGGAACATTTGCAATGAATGCTATGGAAGCCCCAGTGCCTCGAGTAGAAGGCACTCTAGGCTTGAACGGCAGTTCTCTCTTAGCAAGAGGGTAACAGTGTGATGCATTTGACAATCCACTTTGAGATTGCTAATTTAGAGACACAATCCCCTTCACTACCAGCTGCCACTGAAACGAAAAATTGGTTTGTCTTTCTCAGTGGTTTAATTCTGTCCAGATAAAACATGACTGTCATACGGACATCTAATGTGTGTAGGCTTCTTTCGGCCATGTTAGTAGGGTTCTGGAAGAAAGTAGGCAGTTCGATTGATTGGTTCACATGAAACTTGGGAGATAAATTAAGGCGCAAATCTAGGGTGAGTGCGCAGAACCACCTTATCTCTGAACTGTAACGAAAGGGTCTAGAACTGAGAGGGCCTGTAGTTCACTAACCCTTCTAATAGAAGTGATAGCCACTAGGAAGGAGATTTTCTAGGTAAGATCTTTGAGACTTGCTTTATGCATAGGTTCAAATGGAGACCCCATAAGTCTGGTTAATACCACATTCAGGTCCCATACTGGAGCTGGATTAGAAATGGGGGGGGGTGAATCCTCTTGACCCCTTCCATGAAAGCCTTAATAACTGGCATCTTCCACCACAACACCTTCTGTTGTGACATGGTGTAGGCTGAGAGAGCAGCTAAGTGAACCTTAAGGGAATTAAAAACCAGCCCAGAGTCAAGTAAGTGAGTCAGGTACAATACAGGGAGAGCAGTCAATGGGATTGACGCCCTTGGAATTGCACTAGATAACGAAGCGTTTCCATTTACTGGAATAGCAATCTCGGGTGTTAGGTTTCCTCGCTTCCCTAAGTATGTCCATGCATCTCTGGGGGAGATGCAGGTGTCCCAACTCTATGACCTCAGGAGCCAGGCCGCTAAGTTCAATGTTTGCGGGCATGGGTGGAGTGTCTCCCCTTTGTCCTGCGACAACATGCTCTACGGGCAAGGTAGCTTCACTGGGGGAGAGAGAGAGAGACATCTCCATCAGATGAGCGAACCAGGGATGGCGGGCCCACATGCGGGACACCAATATCATGGTAACTGGTGCATCTTGTGCACTATCTTGTTGAGTAGGGGAGTCGGGGGGCGGAGCGTAGACGAATTTCCCTGACCATGTTATCCAGAGACCGTTCCCCTTGGAGTGGTTCTGGGGATACCCCGAGGCGTAGTCTTGGCATTGGGCGCTCTCCTGAGTTGCGAACAGGTCGATCTCTGGGAAGCCCCATTCTGCGAAAACGTTGGAGACAATGTCTTTGTGTAATCGCCATCCGTAGTCCATGGGTAGTGGGAAATCTCTGCTGAGTACGTCTGCCAGAAGATAGAGTTCCCCTGGAACATGTTGTGACAACAGGAACATGTGTTGGAGAACCCACTTCCAAATGTTCTGGGACAGCCCTGGAGAGTGAGTGCCCCCCTGTTTGTTCAGAAAGTACATGGCACTGGTCTGTCTTCCCTTGCAGTTGTGTCTGAAAAGCCTTCAGTGCTTTGAAAACGGCTAACAGTTCCAACAGATTTATGTGGTTGGATGCCATGTCTGACGACCAAACTCTGTGCGCTGTTTATTGAAGCAGGTGAGCTCCCCACCCTGCGAGAGATGCGTCTGTAGTGAGTGGCCTCCACTGCAGGGGTGGTGAAAGATTTTTCCCTTCAAGAGGTTGTCTCTCGACCACCACCGCAGCGAGAGAACGAGGGCTGGCGAGACAACCACTAGATCGTTCCATGGTCCGCTGGCCTGACACCACTGGCGGTTGACCCACTCCTGCATTGGACGCATGCGCAAGTGGGCGTGAGGAACCAAATAAATGCATGACGCCATCATTCCTAACAGTTGCATAGCCTTGTGTACCGTCACCTCTCGACCGGCTACATGGTGAGGGATTTGAAACATGTTTTGGACCCTCTCGTTGGAGGGGAAGACGAGGCCGTCCTTTGTCCCCTAGCAACTGCTTGACTTGACTGGGGTCTAAGCTGGATTTCTTCTGGTTGATGGAGAATCCCAGGCTGAATAAAAGGTCTATTGTCCTTTGGGGATTTGACAGGCATGTCTCGTAAGAGTCCCCTGTTATGAGCCAGTCGTCGAGGTAAGGATAAACTGGGATGGATAGCCTTCGCAGGTGTGCTGCTGCCACTACCTTTGTAAATACCCTTGGTGCTGAGGCAATGCCGAAGGGTAGTACTTTGAACTGATAGCGCTTGTCTTGTATCATGAATCCGAGTTATTTTCTGTGCGCCTGCAACAATGAAATATGAAAGTATGCATCTTTCATGTCCAATGTTGCCATCTAATCCCCCATGTAAGCAGAGGGATGACCTCCTGCAGGGTGACCATACGAAACCTTTGAGGGTTTACAAATTTGTTCGCTGGGCGCAAATCTAGTACAGGGCGCATGGTGAGATCCTTTTTGGGTACAAGGAAGTACATTGAATAAATACCGTTGTTTACCTGTAGAAGAGGTATGACTTCTATGGCACCCTTTTCCTGCAGGGTCTCGACTTCTTGTAGCAGGATGCGCAGATGTTCTGACGTCGGGAGTCTTGAACGTGGAGGTCTGAATTGGGGGGACCGGCAGAATTCTATACAGTACCCGTGGGCGATGGTCTTGAGTATTAACTGGTCTGTAGTTATACCCGCCCATGCTTGAAGAAATGATGTTAGCCGGCCCCCGACCGGGGAGGCATGGAAGGGGACCCGGATCTGCGGGTCATTTTTGGCCCGAGGCTGGGGAGCTCGAAGGATAGAATTCCGGCCCCTTCCTTTTCCACGTCATTGACCTCTTGCGGGATACGGTGTGGTGTAGCTGCCGGTTCCCTGGGGAGAGGACCAATTATTTCCCGAGCCGCAATGGTTCAGAGTGAAACGTTGGCCACGAAAGGCACGTCTCGATCCGCTCCCTCTCCTCGGGGAAGGCCTCTGGGTGATCTTATCCAGGGTCTTGAGGGTGGCATGCTCTTTCTTAGCAGTTTCGAGCGCTTCGTCTTCTGCCTTTCCAAATAGATTAGTGTCCTCCACTGGCTTATTAGTGAAGCTTGAGCTTCTGGTTTGAAGCCATAGTTTCGTAACCATGCGTGCCTCTTCAGGAGGGTACCTTGAGCCAAGGACCTGCCAGCCGTCTCTGCTGCATCCAAAGTATTTAAGATACTCTGATTAACTGGTCTGCCTTCCGCTACCGTGGAGAGCAGGCGAGCCTGCAGCGATGCAGGGACTTCTTGAAGTCCCTGTAGCATGGCATGTAGCATGGCCCATTGTGCGTTGTTTTATTTGCGATACAAGTGGAAAAAGCTGCAGCAGCCGTGACCCTTTTTCCTAGAGAGTATAGCCTCTTGCACTCCTTGTCCGGGGGTGCCTCCTCAGTTGATGGGGGAACCCCCGCTCTCTTGCTGGTTGTAGTTACCACCAGTGAGTCTGGAGTAGCATGGCCCCTGATGTAAAGGGGGTCAGAGGGGGAAGGTTGAAACAATGTTTCTACTCTAGGATTTACTGCTCTAGTTAGAGCAGGTGTCAACAATGAAGGGGCCAACCGCTTTTGGATCGAGTTTAACAGAGGAATTTCTGGCCTGTGGATTCTCTTAAGATGTCCTCGACAAAATCAGTTTCTGGTACAGCTTCCTGGGTAGCAATCTGGAAATGTTCCACTGCCTTCCTTAATATGGCGTTGAACGCCATTTGGTTGTCAACCGGGGTGGCCTGTCGAGTGGGTGTGGTCGGGGGGGGGGGGGGGTGAATCCATGCACTAGGCATCAGGGTCCGGTGTTGGATTAGGTGACTGCCAAGGCTGAGGATCACCCAGGTCGGGGTTGTCCCCCCAACCCTCTGTGGGGTCCATATGAACATCCTCAGTGTCAGCAAAGGGATATTCATCCTGATTGAATTGGTCCACAGGAACCTCATCTCCATTGAGGTCATAAGTAGATATTTCTTCTTCTTCTTCTTCTTCTCCCTGAGACGGACCAAGACTTTTTGAAGTTTAGCCACAGGGGAAAGGAACTCTTCCCAAGGCTCCTTGGGCATGAACTTCTCTGAGAGTTGTACAAACCTCTCTAACCTATCCATACATCCCTCAAATTTCTCCCTGGTCCAAATAGATGCCCCAGAGGAGTATGGATCTTCCGTCGCAGAACGTCGAGATTTCTCCTTTAACGTCTAAGAAATCCCTCCAGTGCCTTCCGAAAAGTCCTTTTGGGGGACAGACGGTTGATGTGTCTCCTTATGTCTGTCCTTAGGCCTCTCTGTGGGTTCCGATGAATCCTTCGGTCTATCCCTGGATTTTGACGAATCCCAAGGTTTGTCCTTAGGTATCGACGAATCCCTGGACTGTTGCTTCTGATTATCCGCAGAAATAATCCTAGCGATGCTTTCGGCAACCTCTTCAGAGGAGGAAAGGTGTCTAGTTCGGTCCTACAGCTGCGCAGTTGTTTATGGCGGAACCGGGGCCTTCTCAACCATGGACGACGCCTTCATATGCGTCTCAACGGTCTCCTGAGTATTGGGGGCAGCGCCCTTCGATTTAGAATGCCCTGTCGCAAGGCGCACATGCGGTTGCAGGGAGGGCTGCTGATCCTGACTAACAACGGCAGGCACAGCCAAAATATCTGGTTTACCCTTTGGCGTTATGGGCGCTTTAAGCGAGTTTATAAATAACATTTCTGATGCTCGTTAATCTGCTTAGAATCACATGCTGTGCATATAGTCTGACATCCAGTGGTAACCGTCGAGTATCGCATCTTGTCTTTTGAGAATCGAAAGGGGACGTCGACAAGGGGAGAAGTAGTCTTCGCAGGTCTTCTCTGTCGATACGAAAGTGGAGTTTTAGCACAGCAGCAGGGCTACACCGGGCAAACCAATGGTCCGGGAGTTGCAGCAGGTGTCCTCTTAAAGATCTTCTTCGGATTCCTTCGTCCAGTGGTCGACTCTGCCTTCCAAGCCAAAAAGCGGAGCCTTTTATGCAGGTTTCTCCCATTCATTCCAGCCTAGCTGTCAATCGCACCGCACGGTGGCTGTCCTTGCAGGACAGCCAGCCGGCCAATCACCTAAGCGTGCATTACTGTCTCCTAGGAGTTTAAGCACAGGGCGTTTCGGGCACCTCCCTCACTTCCTGCCCCCACCAGACATTCTGGAGCCAGAGGCGGGCTTCACTCGTGAATCCGGCCAAAGACAAAACAAACAAAGGGCCCAAACCTGGTTTGGCTCGCAGAGTAAAGCTCAAAAAGGACCTTTCTACAGAAAAATGGCGAAAAAGGAAAAATGGGGCCATTTTGACAAAAATGGCACCCAAAGGTGCTTTACTGCGGGCGTGACCGCAGCCCGCAGTAGTAAAAAGTAAACCACTACCAGCAGCCATTAATCGCAGAAAGGGTAACAAAATTGTTACATGAGAAGTTAGACAAAGGGTATACTAAGCAACCTCTCCACCACCCTATTGTAAGATAGGGTGTGCTGGGTCTAGAAAGTTACAATTGTAAAGTAAAGTCAATTTCACTTTACTGCTCTTGGAAACAGTAGTTATCCAAGAGAAAGTTATTTAAACCTTTGGGGGATTTCTAAAAGACTTCCCTGTAGCACTACACTGAAGGTGCTGTGTGCTATAATGTAAAAAGACGCCTATGGATTTTGTCAGCCTCCGAAAACCAAAAGAAACACAGAGTTAAGTCATATTAAAATACGAGAGTGGGAAAAAGGGTCTCTCTCGCCAGGTAAAAAATGAAAAAGTCGTAGAGTCCAGCAAAGAGCTGGGGGTCTCTAAGGTAGAGAGGAATTAGCACATTTCTAAGAATTCTCCCTAACAGGGTGTGTACCCAGTAACACCCTTGAAGCGTGGAAAGACAAGTAAGGCTGGTTGCAAGACAGGGCCTGGAACTCCCCAAGGAAAGCAGTCTTCCACCATAGAAACTTGAGTGGATCTTGATGCATAGGCTCAAAGGGCGCTCCCATGAGCTTAGTCAGGATTACACTGAGCTCCCAAGCCGAGTCAAGGGCCTTCACCTGCAGCAAAGACCTGAAGAGCCTCTTGAGGAACTCCTGGACAGGTCTGTGTGACCACAGAGGAGACCTACCCGGAGACCCGGTATAACGGGATATGGCAGCGAGATGCACCTTGATAGAGAGGTGAGCAATCCAGCCTTCACCAAGGAAAGCAAGTATGGTAGAAGCTGCGGGGCTGTGACACGCAGAGGGGTAATCTTATGAACCCGGCAGTACACAGAAATGCGTTTCCACTCATGGCCGTAGCACTTTAACGTTGACTAGGCTCAAGCCCTGGTCAGAATGTCCTTACATTCTGCAGGTAAAGCATCACTTCCAAACTCTAGGGCAGAGGAAGCCATGCCTTTAGGTTCAGCAACTCCGGTTGTGGTGCAGAATCATCCCTCCGTCTCTGATGAGAAGGTCCAGGAGCAGCAGCAACCTGATAGACTGGGCCACCGACAGACAGCAGGTCCGGGTACCAGATTTTTCTCTGCCACGTCGGGGGCGACAAGTGTCATCCAGCAGTGGCACTCTCCGAGTGTGTTCATCACACGTACCAGGAGTGGAAACGGAGGAAAAGCATAGTGGAAAAGTCCCTCCCATGGGAAGGCGCCCCTACCCATTCTCCTTGTCTGAGGGAACCTGCTGGCGAACTTCTGGCACTTGAAATTCACAGCTGTCGCAAAGCGATCGATTTGAGGTCGGCCCCACTTGTCTAACAGAAGGTTCACCTGGTCCCGGCAAAGCTCCCACTGAGCGAGTCCGCGATGGTGTTCTTGCCGCCCCCGCCAGGTGAAAAGGGATGAGGCGCAGGTCCTGATGAATGGCCCAGTGCCACAGATCCTGGGCCTCCTTGGAGAGGGCCAGTAAGCGGGTCCCTCCTTGCTGCCAGATGTATACAATGGTGGTGTTGTCTGAAGATCGTCACCACCTTGCCCCTCAACAATGGCAGAAAATACTAGAGGGCCCAAAATACATCCTGAAGTTCCAGGACGTGGATGCCCTTTTCATCAGGCTGCCACAGCCCTCTGGGGTGCAACTGCCCGGTGCAGGATCCCCAGCCTTCTAGAGAGGCATCCGTGGTGACTGTTTCCTGCTAAGGCAGAACTTGAAACAGAGTCCCCTGGACGAGATGCAGCTGTACACCCCACACCATTCCATCGACCGACGGAACGCCTCGTTGAGGGTAATCTTGTCTGCAAAGGTTCCGAACACTTGCATCCACCTCGTATCCCGGAACTCCTGGAGAGGCCTCATATGTAGTCTGCAGAGGCAGACGAGGCTGATGTAGGAGGACATCATGCCCAGCAGCGACTTGATGGCCTGCACTGTGGCCGTCTGCGCCGATGACAAGCGCTGTACTTTTCCCCCATATGGCCACCATCCTCGAGTCGGGCAACCAGAAACAGTGCGTTCTGAGATGGCGTCAAGTAGGACTTCAGATTAGTTTATAACTCCATCAGCAGCCGTACTGTCCTCGATGGGTGATTGCTTGCTGCAGCATGAGAGCGGGATTGCACAAGCCAATCGTCCTGGTAAGGGTATGCGTGAATGCCCTGAAAATGTGCTGCCACCGGGGCCAAGCCCTTTGTAAAGACTCTCAGCCGATTTAAGGCCAAAGGGAAGAGCATTGATCTGGTAATGCCGACACTGAACCACGAATCAAAGGAATTTGCGGTGCTTCTTGTGAATGGGTATGTGGATGTAGGCGTCCTCCAGATCCAACGAGTTCAAAAAAGTCCCCTCCTCTAGCTGGCCTATAACATGACCATCCAGAACTTCTGGGACTTTACGTACTTGTTGAAACGACACAGATCCAAGATTGGCCTCCAACCCTCTGTTTTCTTTCAAACCAGAAAGTATCTGGAATATACTCTGGAGGTGCTGGGGAACGAGTTGTATCGCCCACTTCTGTAGCATGGCATGCACCTCTTGCAGAAGCTGTGGCTCGTGTTGTTTTTGTCGAGGCACTGGTGGAATACAAGGACACCTGCAGTGTACCTTCAAAGTTTGCCCCTGCTCAAGAGCATCCAGCACCCATTTGTCAGTGGTGATCTTCCACAAGCTGATGAACTGCACCAGCCGGCCTCCCACCGGGGTGCATAGGTTGGGGCCTGAGGCCACGGCCGGTTAAGGCCTGCTTGGGGGCAGGGCCCCTTCCATGTCCTGTGGGTGGCGCCAGTGTTGTCCTCTGCTGCTGAACGACAGAGTGACCCCTGCATGCTTCTTGAGTGGAGGAGCAGGTAGGCTGACGGTACGGGATAGTATATCCCTTGGAAGATCCGCCGGGCTTTCCTCTGGACGAACAAAACAACAGCTAAAGTTGTAGAGTCGTCGTCAAGTACCCACACTCCACCTGCCCCGCTTACATTACCTGAAACGTATGAACCAAAATATGTGACGTATACTGAGCAGTTAAACCAACAAAAGGGAAGAGAGGGCTCTGTGGAGTACCCATAAGAATACCTATACCTAAGAAAATATGGGAAGTAATGTACCCATTGAGGAAACAGTACTTGCATCCAAGACAATATGATGGCCATTTGAACGAGATTCCTGATGAAACAAAGAAACTGAATGACCAGGATGAATGGTGACGTTATTCAAAATTGAATCGACACCCAGATAGAAAGATAACCAGACCAGAGAGGCAGACCATTATGAAGAACAAAGAAATACCAAGGATAAGTGACATCTTGGGATCAAGATGAAGAAACCTATGCCACAAATGTGATGGATATTTAGTTACCTTAAACATGGTACAGATGCAATGAAACGCAAGCAGCAAAGCAATCTTGAACCTAGCCACATGCTTAAATAGATTAGATCGCAGCAAGCGCCAATATATACCTATATACTTCAGATACATATGGATTAAGTGAAGAATGATTATTTCCACTACGTATAAAGCAGTACTGAACAACGCGATAAGGCCTCATTTCGTATTTCATTTATAAAAAGCAATTGAATTAAACAGAATCCATTTTAGCTAAGGAGTTCACTGAGCCAAGGTCTTCTCAAACTAGGAGTTGGCGGACATTGGATACAATTGACGTGAAAGAACAGAAGCTCCTGTGCAAAAAGGTCAAGCGAAAACAAAAGATGTCAGGACTATTGAAGAATAAAATCAAATACAAGAACAGGCTCAATTCATGGCGTCCAGTCACGCGATAGAAAAAAGTTGGACGGACGAGATGGTCACACCTACGCACGGAAGCCGGATAGTGCCCATACTCCTTACATAAATTCTCAGAGAACAGTACATACTGAAGGCCAACTTTAAAGTACTAATGGACACTGGACCATTGACGTGATGATGGATGATACTTTAATTGGTGGGAAGCTGGTGCAAAGAAGAGCTTATCCGCACCTGGTTGTTCAGTCTGCGTGCTGCTCACGTATGTGGAAATTACTGACGGGCTTGGAAGCTAACCAATTGTAGGGGACCACGCAGTTAGGGGGTCCTATAGTTTGTGTAGCCAATGTGACGTCATACATTTAGTGACGTTCATAGTGGCCATTTTGGAGGGAGGGCTTAGTTGTCCCACCTGATGTTAGATATCCTATTACCTTTCTCCGCTACTCCATACAGATATAGTACCCATGCGTAGTTATTCACTTAGTCCCAATCCCGCTTCCCGATAAGTTTCTGAAATTTGCCACGTAGGATGACGTTGGTAAAGACGCAGGTCAACACGTCATTTATGACCAATTATGGGTATAAGAACCCACATTTTTTATGAAGTAGAGAGAGTACGAGTATAGAGCGATTGCTGAAGTTCGTTGTACTCCCCGCTTTAAGACTTGCATTAAAACAGACAAACTTTGCCAAACTATTTGTGACGTCTAGATTATTGATGTACTAGTAGAATCTGCATACCCACCCATCTCCAGGGTATTGCTACTCATCTTAAAGGGCTGGACGCCTTCAGTTCATTGTTGTTTCAGGGTTCCCAGGGAGCGTGCAGTCTCTAGGTCGGTCTTTATGGCTCGCAGACACGTCAATGGTCTTGTTGAAGAGGTTTTCACCATCGAACGGCATATCCAGCACCTTAGCCTAAACATCCGGGCGGAAGGTTGTGGCATTCCCATCCGTATCGATTAAGGGACATGCTGTCTCCCCATCTTGCGGAATCCTGTATCTGCGATGTCCACAGCCACTGTAATGGCATAGTCCAAGGCCACCTCCCCCTCCTGAAACGGCTCAAATGCCTTGGCCTTGTCCATGGGCAGGACAACTAGAATAGGTGCCAGCTTGTACCGTAGTTCTCGGTCTTATCGGGACAAAAGGGCTAGGGCATTAGCCGCCTTGACGGTGGAGGCTGCTGTAGCGATTATGCTCTTGCCCATTGCGTCCAGCTTCTTGGTCTCCTGGTCCAGAGGCACCATGGCTGCAGATGATGGGTTCGCTGAGTGTTTCCTGGCTGCAGCCGAGACCACTGAGTAAGGCGAAGGTTGAGATATCAAGCACGTGGGAGCTGAATCTGGTACCCTGTACTTTTTCTCAAGACTGTCATGCTTGGGCGGGCCGTACTATGGTTCTTCATCAACACCAGGCCCTCCTCCCAGATCTCATCCAGGAAAGGAACGGACATGGTCTTTCTTCTGGACTTGTGCCGCTGGTACAGGAACTCTTCTTCCTTAGTTTCCTCAGGTACTAAAACAGGTCAGAGGCCATGGACATCATGGAATGGAAGGATCCAACTTCGGCCAGCGGGGAGGCGCCATGGGGCTCGCCCGTGTGTGGTGTTTACCAGTCAGCTGGCACAAAGTCATCTTCCTCGTCAGTGCCTGTAGCCGTAGTATCCGTGTCCGGGCCTGGAGCCGGAGATCCAGGGGCCTCGATTGATGCTGAGGACCAGCCTCCCCTTTGACTTTCTCTTCTGACAAAGAGGGCTCAACCTCTGACACTCCCTATGGTGCTGTGGTGGCACAGGCACCGGTGTAGGGGCCATCCTCTGCTGGATCTCTGTGACCAGTGTATGTTAGAGTCGTTAGAATATCCAGTGACACGTTCCTCGGTTGAGGGGTGGAATGAGCCAGCGGTGTAAGGTCTGGAGCTGTAGCACGCCTCAAGGATAATTGCATACGTGGGGTGGCCGTCGTAGGCACCGCCTTCATGGACCCGCTCTCTTTCAATGCCGTCGTAGTGGACTTTGTCGACAATGTGGTCATCGAGGCCTAGTCAATGGAGCAGTCGTCAAATAGGATGACTTGGAAGGCTGAGAAGTCTAAATTTTGATGGGTCCATCCAGGACTTCACACTCGTCGGTTTGTCCGCTGATACACAACGTTTAGATGGGGTTAGGAACTTTCTCTTAGAAGAGGCACCCCCTTGTCGGCAAGCTCACAGTGGAGACTGATGGCGATTGTGCTCTGCCAGACTCGATAGCTGCTTCAGCGGCGTACCCAGCGGAACCAGCGTTGGAGCTTGGCCTTCTCTTGGACCCCCTGCAGGCGAGGCATCCTCAAAGGATCTCGACCTCCTCCCGGAGGGTGTTTTCTCCTCAGACCGGCCTGTCCTGGGTGAGGTATGACCCTGCCCGGAGCCCCAAGTCAGGGGCCTTGCTCAATTTGAGCCACACTGCCAGCATGCGGCAGCGATCTTTCTTTGTTTTCTTTGAGAAACCACGGCACACCTCGCATCCCTCCTCATCATGGTCTAGATGCAGGCAATGTAAGCATTTATGTCGGTCTTCTACGAATACGTTCCTTAATACACACTTAACGCAGAGTTTTAAAGAGGTTCCTGCCCTCCTCCTCCTCAGACATGGGGGAAAAACGTCAAGTAGTGTTAGAGAGAATTCTCATAAATGGTGGATTTTCCTTACCTAAAGAGTCCCCCAGCAGCTTTGCTGGATTTGTAGGGTTTATTTTTTTTCACATGGTAAGAGTGTGAGCCTTTTTTTACCACTCTTACATGTGTTTTGCTTGGTGCATTTCTACTCTGTCTGATCTTGGGCACTGGAGCCTCACCTACTCCATGTGCACCACTTTGTGTGCGTTACACAGCACATTCAGTGCAGTGACACAGGGTTGTCTGAGACTCCCCCCCCCGACTCCATTTTTCTGGTGCCGACTACTGTCCCCCAGAAACAGGTAAATTTGCCATTAACTTTATATAGTCACTTTAAACCACAGAGCCAGTACACCCTATCTTACATGGAGTATTGGAAAGGGTTAACTCTTATCCCTTTTGGTCTGTACCTCTTGGAGCCTTGTTTCGCTCCCTTAACATTAAGAATTGGCTGGTGGCAGTGGCATCTACCCCAACTTTTCTACCGCGATTATCTTATATAAACGTGGTAAAGTTTTAGGCTACTAATTAGCCTCAAACATAAACCCGCTTGACCAAATACATTTTATTTTGGTTCCGGCTGGGTTTAGTCGCCATTTCTTTTTGTTAAAGTCTTTCTCGTGTTTTTCTCTGCGCGCCAAACCGGGGATGACTCCTTTGTTCGCTGTCTTTTCGCGGGCTTCTGGACAGATGCCCTCCTTAAGGCGCCTGATAGTCTAGGTAGGCAGGATGTGAGGTAGGGATCTTCGGACCCTTGCCATGGGTTCCCTTGGTAACCCAAGTCGCACTTGTATCTCATTGGCTAAGGGGGCTGGCCTTGCTAGGCCAGCCACCCTGCTGTGTGATTGACAGCCAGGCTGTATGAATGGGGGAAAACTGCATAAAAAGCAGGTCTCTGGGGCTGGAAGAGCAGAGTCACCACTGGAACGAAAGAACCAACGAGGAACTGGAAGAAGAGGACCCCTATAACGATTGAACCGCCCGATGAAGCCCTGCTGCAGGTCCGAATCTCCAAATCCGACGACAGAGAAGATCCTCCAGGAAACTTCTTCCCTTGAGCTGGTGGGACCAACCAGTTCGCCCAAACTAGAATCCAGGACCCCTCCTCTGGTCGAATTCGCTGTACAGAGCTACAGAGGGCCGGATAGCCAGGAAGGTCGGACCATGCTTGGGTTTTAAGGAGCACACATTTTATTCGTTGTTTGGCGCTGCTGCTCGTTTCTTCCCTGGGTAGTGCAGTACCCTCCAGTCTTCCTACTTCTGATCAGTAGGACAGTCGCTTCAGGAACGGTGAGCCTGCAGGAACTACCAGGAACGTTTGCCTCAGCTACAGCCCCCTCTGTTTTAAAGGTACTGTGCAAATCCGGTTGTGCGTTTCACTCAGCCGTGGTGAAAGTGTTTGAAATCTTGCTCCAATCCAAGCGCTTGTCCTTCTCTTTGAACTAACATTTCTACCAACCAACCTCGTCCCGAATCTGTGCCACAAACTTTACTGCGAACTACTCTGAACTGTGTGATCTTGAGCAAAAGACTTTTGACCCATTGACTTTGGCCCAAAGCCTTTTCTAGCTGATCTCCTCACTGTAGTCTCTCTTGTTCAATTGCCCTGAGTACTTACCTGTTGGTTTTGCCTAATTTCTAATAACTTTGTCTTTCCCTCCCTTTTAAATTGCTGGAAGGCCATTTTGCTCCCACTTCATTTTGTGAGCTCAACTTGTCTGGAATTTAAGGGAAGTGGTGTGGTGTATTTGCGATTGTGATTTTTGACTTGCTTAGAATAGTGAAATGTTATACAACTGTTGAGTAAATAAATATGACATGCATTACTCACCATAATAGCATTTCTGATGATTGCATCTGCTTAGAATCACATGCTGTGCATAGACTAGCGAGCAGTACCCGGAGTTGGAGGTGGGTTGTGAGAAGGAACAGTAGAGAAAAGATGTCTTAGTACTGCTTGTTCCACCTGAGAATCAGACCTAGAATGAGTGTCTGGGCAATAGTGTTTTGTAAAGGTGTGTACAGAACTACAGGTGGCCGCCTTGCAAATGGACTTAAGGGGAACATTTGCCCCAGTGCCTCAAGTAGAGTGTGCTCTAGGCTTGAAGGGCAGTTGTCTCTTAGCAAGTGTGTAACATAGTGTGATGCATTTGACAATCCACCTTGAGATAGCGGATTTAGAGACAGGATCCCCTGCTCTACCAGCTGCCACTGAAACGAAGAAATGTTTAGTCTTTCTCAGTGGTTAAGTTCTTTCCAGGTAGAACATGACTGCCCTGCGCACATCCAGTGTGTGTAGGATTCTTTCGGCCATGTTGGTAGGGTTCTGGAAGAAAGTGGGTAGTTCAATTTATTGGTTCACATGGAACTTTGAGATGAATTTAGGTGCAAATCTGGGATGTGTGCGCAGATCTACCTTATCTTTGTGGACTGTAACAAAGGGGTCTAGAACAGAAAGAGCCTGTAGTTTGCTAACCCTTCTGATAGAAGTGATAGCCACTAGGAAGGCTGTTTTATAAGTCAGGTCTTTCAGACTTGCTTTATGCATAGACTCAAAGGGAGCTCCCATGAGCCTGGTCAAAACCACATTCAGATCCCATCCAGGGGCTGGGTGAGAAATGGGAGGATGCATCCTCTTAACCCCTTCCATAAAGGCTTTAATAACTGGCATTTTCCACCACGACACCTTTTGTTGTGAAGTGGTGTAGCCTGACAGAGCAGCCAGATGAACCTTTAGGGAATTGAAGACTAACCTAGTGTCCAACAGATGGGTTAGATACAGAACAATGTGTGTGGGTGAGCAATCGATGGGATTGATGCCCTTGGAATTTCACCAGATGACGTTTCCATTAGCTGGCATAGCAATAACGTGTATTTGGTTTTCTCGCTTCCCTGAGTATGTCCATGCACCTCTGAGGGAGTTGAAGGTGTTCAAACTCTATGATCTCAGGAGCCAAGCTGCTAAATTCAAGGTTTGTGGGCATGGGTGTAGGGTCTCTCCCCTTACCCCCCCCCTCGTCCTGAGAAACGGGCAGGGTAGTTTTACTGGTGGGGAGAGGGACATTTCGATCAGTTGAGCGAACCAGGGTTGGCGGGCCCACAAGGGGGCCACCAGTATCATGGTAACTGGTTCCTGGTGCATTTTGAGCACTATCTTGTTGAGAAGGAATTTCCCCGACCATGTTATCCAGAGACCGTTCCCCTTGGATCGGATCTGGGGGTACCTGGAGGAGTAGTCTTGGCATTGAGCGTTCTCCGGAGTTGCGAACAAGTCGATCTCTGGGAAGCCCCATTCTGCAAAGATGTTGGATACAATGTCTTCGTGTAGCCGCCATTCATATTCTTCTGCCAGAGGAAAATCTCTGCTGAGTACGTCTGCCAGAAGCTTGAGTTCCACTGGAACATGTTGGGACAACAAAAACATCTTGTGTTTGAGAGCCCATATCCAAATGTTTTGGGACAGCTTGGATAGCCCTGGAGAGGGAGTGCCCCCCTGTTTGTTCAGGTAATACATTGCTCTAGTGCTGTCGGTTAGGATCAGCACTGTCTTCCCTTGCAGTTGCATCTGAAAGGCTTTCAATGCTTTGAACACCGCTAATAGCTCCAGTAAGTTTATATGGTTGGACGCTACTTGAGGGCACCACACTCCGTGCGCTGTCTACTGAAGCAGGTGAGCCCCCCAACCCCTTGAGAGATGTGTCTGTAGTGGGAGTGGGAGTGGGTTCCACTGCAGGGTTGTGAAGGTCTTCCCCTTCAAGAGGTTTTCTCTTGCCCACCACTGCAGAGTGAGAACGAGGACTGGCAAGACAACTACCAGATCTTCCCATTGTCCGCTGGCCTGACACCACTGGCTATTGAGCCACTCTTTTATGGGACGCATGCGCAGCCGCCCATGGGGAACCAAGTATCTGCATGATGCCATCATTCCTAGCAAGCGCATGCCTTTGCGCACCGTCACCTCCCAACTGGCTACATATTGAGGGATCTGAAAAAGCATGTTCTGAACCCTCTCGTTGGAGGGGAAGACGAGACCGTCCTTCGTCCGAATTAGAGCTCCAAGAAATTGTTTTATTTGACTGGGGACTAAGGAACAAGTTACTTACCTGTAACTGTTGTTCTCCAGCATAGGTATGGCATGGATTCACATGCTCATGAATATTCCCCATCGTCAGGCTGGGAATCCTCGGTAAAGAAAAAATCAGTTCAGAAATGAAACTGAAACTGTCTTTCTCCTAATAACCAATCACTGGTCTCTGGGTCATACTGCCCCCAGCCAATGACTAAGCCCCTCCTCTGGCAGCCATCCTCATATTTGGTAGCACGTGAAGTGGCAGTAGGACCAAGTGAAGAGCCACAGAGGGGTAGGAGGGAGAGTTCGCATGTGAATCCATGCCAGACCCATGCTGGAGAACAACAGTTACAGGTAAGTAACTTGTTCCTTCTCCAGCATGGGGTCTGGCAAAAATTCACATGCTCATGAATACAATAATACATAGCAGTACACACATGCACAACCACGGGAGGTGGCAAGGCTCAACATTAAGCATTTCATCAACTCAACATTAAGCATCTCTTACCTCCTGTTAGGGAGAATTATGGCTAATTTCCCTTACCAAGCGAGTCCCCCAGCAGCTTTGCTGGATCGCTGGAGTTTATTTTTCCACTTGGTAAGAGTGTACCCCATTCTTTCCACTCTTACCTGTGTTTTGCCATGTGTATTTCATCTGTTTTTTGCAATTGTGGACTCTGTAGTACACCACTTAAGTAGCCCCCTTCTTTTGTGTGTTACACAGCACCTTCAGTGCAGTGACACACGGTTGTCTTTTAGACTTCCCACCAACTCCATTTCTGAGGCTGACTACTGTCCCCCAGAAAAGGGTAAAGTTGCCATTAACTTTAGTCAGATAGCCACAGATCCAGTACACCCCATCTTACATGGAGTACTGGAAAGGGTTAATTGTTAGCCCTTGTTTTCTGTACCTCCTAGAGCATTGTTTTGCTCTTTTAACAATTAGACTTGGCTGGTGGCAGTGGGATCTACCCTAACTTTTCAACCGCGATTATACTAGATAAACGTGGTATTGTTTTAGGCTATTATACTAGCCTCAAACTTAAACCAGTGTGACCAAATGCTTTTTCTTTTGGCTCCAGTTGGGTTTAGTCACCATTTCTTTTTGTTAAAGTCCTTCTTGTGTTTTACTTTGCGCGGCAAACCAAGTTTGCCTCTTTTGTTCACTACCTCTTGGTAGGCTTCTGCCCAGAAGCCCTCCTCTAGGCGCCTGGGTGTCTAGGTGGGCTGAATGTGAGGGAGGGGTGTGGTCACCCCCTGCACAGGGTATCCTAAGAAACCCAAGTCGCACTTTGTCATGATTGGATGAGGTGGTTGTTTGGGCCGGACAACACCCCCTGCTGCATGATTGACAGCCAGGCTGTGTGAATGGGGGATTTTCGCATAAAAGGCAGGACTCTTGAGCTGGAAGTCAGAGTCACCACTGGAACTACAAGGAACCGAAGGGAAGAGGAGAATAAGTCGGCTGGTGCAACTATCTCGTTCCGGTGAAGCCCTGCTGCAGTCCTGAGCTATCTACCCTTCGACGACCAGAGGAGATCCAGCCCGGAGTCTCCTTCCCTTGAGCTTGGTGGGGATAACCAGCTCCCCTTCTACAGCCAGAGGATCCTCTTCTTGGTCGAAATCGCTGCACACAGCTGTAGTGGTCCGGATAGCCATCTGAAGAGCCTCTTCTGTTTTTAAGGAGCGCACCTTTTATTCACCGTCGCTGCTGCCGGCTTCATCCCGGTCTGGTGCAGACCCCTCCAGACGTCCTCCTTCGGATCGAAGCTCCAGGAACCGAGGGTCCGCAGGAAACTACCAGGAACAACTGCCGTGGCACCAGCTTCTTCCTTGAATAAGGTACTGTGTTCTGCTCAAGGAATTGGGGTGAATCCCATCGGGTAGGGAATCGGGTAGAGGCCTAGCTGTAGTTTTCAGGCCTACCGCGGCCTTTGAGACTGTCGAAGCATCGGATTTCCGCTCCTCAACATGTGTAGTTTGTGGAGTAGCGCACCTGTTTGATTTGGACTGCCAGTCGCAAGACGCTGCTACGGATGCAGGGAAGGCTTCGGATCAAACGATCCGAGGAAACCGGCGAAGTTTTCGGTGGCCCTGTTGACGCTTTCACTTTTGTCGACGAAGATGTTGAAAACGGTATAGGGGTTGTGTGCTTCGTGCGATGCGCTTGTACGCCCCTGTCGCCGGGTGTTGTCCCTGTAGCGAGACCAGAGTCAGGCCTTAAAGGGTCGGGGACGGGCGTGGCTGACCTAGAAGCGTCCGCCTAAAGGTCTATAACATCTGTAACGGATGTTTGGTCACCCGAAGTACCCCCGTCACTCTCAGCGGGTGTGGCGGTGGGGGTGTTAGAGAGAATTCGCATTCTATGGCTAATTTCCCTTACCTATAGAGTCCCCCACCAGCTTTGCTGGATTTGAAGGGCTTGTTTCGTTTTACCTGATAAGAGTGAGACTCATTTTCCCACTCTTAGGCATTTTTGCTAGGTGTGTTCTAGGCTATTTTTGTGTTTAATGTCTATGGGATTTTCTCAACCCCATAGGAACCATCTCTAGTCACATGTGTTACACAGCACCCTCAGTGCAGTGACACAGGGGTGTCGTAGCGACCCCCAAACAGACTCCATGCCCTGGGACTGACTACTGTCTCCCAGGGCATGTAAAGTCCCCATTGACTTTACTAGTCCATTTTTATGAACTTAACCAGTACAACCCATCTTACTATGGAGGTACTGGGAACGGTTAATAGCTTTTCCCTTATGTTCATTTTCGAGAGGGTACCGTACAGTCCCTCTCTCTGAAGTTTCTGGCTGGTGGCAGTGGTTACTACCATAAATATTCGACAGCAAGTATTTTCCTATGGGATTTTCCCATTGTTCGAGGCTACCACTTTTTCTGACAGCCTCTAACATACCGCTGGTTTATTTTATTATTAACTTTACTCCGGTAGGTTTTATTTGCCAGAACTTTAATATAAATTCTTTCTTGTGTCTTTCTCTAAACTCCTAACCCAGGTCGGGGATTCTTTGTTCGTCTTTTTGGCCGGCTTCTGCCAAGAAGCCCTCCTTTCGGCGCCACTGAGTCTGGGGTGGGTCCGTTGTGTGGGAGGGGGGAGTAGGACCCCTGGACAGGGTTGCCTCTACAACCCATGACGCACTCTATCCTGATAGGCTGGAGGGTCTCCTGCCAAGATGACCACCCCACTGTGTGAGTGACAGCTAGGCTGTATGAATGGGGTTCTTTTTTCATAAAAGCAGGGTCCTGAGGACTGGAAGGGCAAGACGTCGCCACTGGAACTAAGAAGCTGAAGAGGAGAGAAGCCAAAGACATCTGCAACGACTGAACCACCAGTGATGCCCTGCTGAAGCGTCTCACCACTTTTCTCCACACGACGAGAGGAGATCATCTCCAAGAGCCTTCTTCCCTTGAGCTGGTGGGGCCAACCAGTTTGCCAATCGCCTTCCTGGACCTACCTTGGTCGAATCGCCAGGCACCAGTCCACCCGGACTGTGATTTAAAGGAGCATACCTTTTATTCGTCGGGCAGCACCGTGGCTGCTTTCATCCCTGGGTAGTGCAGTAACTCGAACCTTCCTCCACGATGAGAGCCTCTCTTCCTCTGCTGGATCTCCCGAACTGCAGGAACTACCAGGAACAACCGCCACCGCAGGAGCCACTTCTTCATTTTTAAAGGTACATTGATCCGCCAGGCCGCCCTTTCTTCGCGGTAGCACTAAAGGTGTTTTAAATCCTTTACCTACCTGTTGGGTCGGCCGCCCCTCTCTCAACATTGTCTTTCGCTTTCTGCATCCACCTTTTCAAAATCGTTAACCAAAGAACAGACTGCAGCTACAAGAACATTTCGCTCCTGGGCCCTTGCCCTGTACCACCGACACTGGCACAGGCCTATTGACTCTGGCTACATTTGTTTGATCTGCCCTCTTTAGATTGATTTTCAACTCGAACTGTGTTGGTGCTTCTGTTTCTTATAACTACCCTTTCCTTCCCATTGCTAAACCTTGTGAAGTGCCATTTTGCTCAGTTTTCATTTAAGTATATGCTATACTAATGCACTGCGAGTTAAACCGGTGCACAAACTTATGGGAAGTGTTGATGGGGTGTAGAAGAAGCTATTTCGTTATAACTTGTGCTTTCCCTCCCTTGTGAGAAATTGTTAGTGGAACCCTTGTGTGTATTTTTCACTGTGCCGTTTTGCTCAGTTTTCACTCTGGTTCACTTCGTCTACAATTTAAATGGGGAGTGTGCATATTTTTCCTTGACAATTTTAACTTGCTTGATGACTGTGATAAATGTGTTTTATTAGAAGTGCATAAAATACATATATATCTACTTTTTAATACAAAGCTTTGGTCAGTGTTTCCTTGTTCCATAGTACTGTAGGCCTAATGTGTAAACCCTGAATATTGCTCATCTCCCTCTTGAGATAAGCCTGACTGCTCAGCCACAGCTACCCACTAAATCTTTGTGGTATGGATTGATACCAAAGGGGATGTATTGCTCTCACCTGTAGTCTTAATCTTCTGTAGTGCTCCCTAAGGCAACTGCACAGGATTCTGCCTAACAGGGGGAAGGGGTTCCACCCGCGACGTACCATACGCGGCCCACCGCTTTACACGGCACTCCTTAAGGGTTTTAGGCCAAAGGAGTTTGCAGCCACACACTGCTTTTCGTCGTGCTCTAGGGGGAGACAGGCGTTACACGTCCTGTGTTCGTCCTTCCAAGGATATCTAACTCTACACAACGGCAGAATCTAAAAGGAGTCCTTTCCATACATAAAGGGAAGGATGACCAGACCAAAAGGGAAAAGAGTTGAAAGGAGGAAAGACATACCGACAATATGGCCACCCCGACCCCACTCTCCCTACCGTATAGGTCGGCCCGAAGGCCCAACCACGTGGAAAATCCGGCCGCCGGATCTTAGGTGCCGAAATCCACAGCCATAGATGAATCCCCCGTAGACTTCGTTGAAGATGTTCTTGTAGTTGAAGTGACTTAATGGGGAATAACCGGCAATTTGGTGAGATAAACAATGTCTGTAGTAAGAGCTCTGCTATAGGGCGACCAGTTATCTGGGCGGAAAAAAACAATCTGAGGAACCTCTGCGCGTGAGGGATTTTGGGTACACTACACGTCACGATAGGGATAGTGTTACGGACACGCCTATGCCGACGTCCCCTTTCGGTCCCCGAAAGACAAGATGCAATACTCTGCGGTTACCACTGGATGTCGGACCATATGCGCAGCATGTGATTCTAAGCAGATTAATAAGCATCATAAATATTCTTTTACTTAGAGTCAGTGTTTGCCTGAATCACAGTAATTGCTGTCCTTTGTGTAACTATTTGTACTGCTCACTTACTCTTGAGAAGTCTGGCTGCTCCGCTACTGCTACCACTATAACCGTGTAGTACAGGCTTGTACTAAAGGTGAAATTGTACTGTCACTTGTAGTCTTAATTGTGTGTAGTGCTCCCAAAGGGTACTGCATATAATTCTGCCTAACAAGTAGGCCCAAGGCTAGGCCTTCTCGAAACTTCGATAGATGATCCGCTTTGGATGAAGATCTTTGCCGGCACCGGCTGTCCTGTGGTCGAAAACAAGTCAAAATCAGTCAAATTATTCAATTGTCTATGGAAAACCCGAAAATGCACAAAAATACATGGGAAAGCAAAATGAGGAATTCCAACACTGAAGCATGAGGTAAAAATCGGAAGATATCCACTAGGGGTGGAGCCTAGGGAGATTACTGTCATTGGATGGTGGCAGTATGATCCAGAGGACAGGGATTGGTTTAAAGGAGAAATACAGTTTGAAAGCGAACGTGAAATTGTTTTTTCCCCCAACAGTCGCATGGCCTTGCGTACCATCACCTCTCGACCGGCTACATTTGAAACAGCATGTTTTGAACCCACTCGGATGGGAAGATGAGGCCAACCTTTGTCCGAATTAGGGCCTCCAGAAACTGCTCGAATTGGCTGGGGTCTAGGCTGGACTTATTCTCGTTTATCAAGAATCCCAGGCTGAAGAGTAGATCTATTGTCTTTTGGGTATTTGACAGGCATGTTTCGTAAGAGTCCCCCGTTATGAGCCAGTCGTTGAGGTAAGGATATACTGGGATGGACTGCTTGCGCAGGTGAGCAGCTGCAAATGCTAGCACCGTTGTAAATACTCTTGGGGCTGAGGCGATGCCGAAGGGAAGGACCTTGAATTGATAGTGCTTGTTCTCTATCATGAACCTCAGGTATTTTCTGTGCGCTGGCAACATTTAAATAAGAAAGTATGCATCTTTCATGACCAATGTCGCCATGTAATCCCCGTGTCAGTAGAGGGATTACTTCTTGCGGCGTTACCATTCGAAACCTTTGTGGTTTAACAAATTTGTTCGCTGGGCTCAGGTCTAGCACAGGGCGCATGGTAAGGTCCTTTTTGGGTACAAGGAAGTACACTGAAAAACCTGGTTTACCTGTAGAACGGGGACGACTTTGATTGCACCGTTTTCCAGCAGGGTCTCAACCTCTTGCAGCAGATCTTCTATTCTGATGTTTGACGCCTGGATTTTGGTGGTCTGACTCGAGGTGGTCGGCTGAACTCGATGCAGTACCCGTGGGTGACGGTTTTGAGCACCCACTGGTCTGTGGTAATCCCCTCCCATGCGTGTAGGAATAATGTTATACCTCCCCTGACCAGGGAGGCACGGGAGAAGACCCGGATCTACAAGTCATTTCTGACTGGAGGCATGGGAGCCACTAGGGGTGGCATTGTGACCCTTTCCCCAGCACTGTCCTCTAGGTGGGTATTGATTAGAGGCAGCAGACCCTTTGTCCTGAGGACCACGTGTTACCCGTGCTGTATTGATTATGGGGGGAAAGTAAATATAACTGTCCGCGAAAGGAGCGTTGAGAACTCCCACCTCGCTGCTGAAAGGGCCTTTGGGTGATTTTCAAAGTCTTGTGTTCTTTTTTCGCTGTGTCCAGCGCCTCATCTACAGCTTTGCCAAACAGGTTGGAGTCCTCCACTGGTTTGTTGATGAGGGCCGCTTGTGTCTCAGGCTTGAAACCAGCGTTATTTAACCAGGCGTGTCTTTTTAAAAGGGTACCCTGGGGTAATGTTCTCCCTGCTGTCTCTGCAGCATCTAGGGTGTTCTTAAGGATATTGTGGTTTACTTGTCTACCCTCTGACACAATTGAGAGCAGGCGAGAGCGTACTGGTTCAGGGACCTCCTGCAGGCCTTCCTGTAGCAGGTTCCATTGCACATCGCAGTAGCTGGCCAACAGCGTGGTATTGTTGGAAATCCTAGTGGAATACGTTGTGGCAGTAGTAACACATTTTCCTAGGGCGTACAGTTTTTTGCATTCCTTGTCGGTGGTGCCTCACCCGTAGATAAGGGTACCCCTGGCTCTTTATCTCGTTGTAGTGACTACAAGGGGATCCGGGAGGGCATGTCCCTGAATGTAGAGGGGGTCAGTAGGAGAGGGTCTAAAATGTTTTTCCACTCGTGGGTTCACAGCCCTTGTCTGAAGGTGTGAGCAAAGAAGGGGCAATGCACCGCTTAAAGGAGTTCAATAAAGGCATAGCCTGACTGGCAGGGGGCTTCTCCTTTAAAAAGTCCTCCACAAAGTCAGAATCCTGCACCGGTTCTTGCGTGGCTATCTGAAAATGTTTGGCTGATTTTTTCAGAATGGTGCTAAAAGCCAATGGGTCATCTATAGGAGATGCCTGGCGGACAAGTGGAGATGAGGGAGGATGAGGGAGGATCAATGCATATTGGTAGGAGACATCCATGGTGGGTTATCCACCGGTGGCTCATCCCCCCCCCAGTCTGGATCCTGGCCAGTGGGTTCCTCAAAGGGGTCATCTTCTGGGAAGTGAAGGTCCCGAGGGACCTCTTCTTGATCTGTAAGGTCAAGAACCTCCTCCTGAAGTGGGTGGGAGCTTTTCTGAAATTTCGACATAAAGGGGTAAGGGTCCTCCTCCCTAAGCCTCTTGGGCGTGGAAAACCTCTCCGAAAAGTCTACAAACTCAAATGATCCCTGGTGCAAGAAGAGGAGCCAGAGGGGTCCTCCACCTGCCTGGAACATCGAGCCTTGTCCGAGAGAGTCTGTGCTAAGGGCTCTCAGAATAGGGTTCCTGGCTCTTGGGACGTGTGGCTGTGTCTTTCGACCTGTCCTTAGTCTTACCGGCCGCCGTAACAATCTTTGACTCTCGTGGATGTTCGGCGGCTCTGGGAGGGGTTTAGGGTGTTCAGACGGCTTCGCCGTAGATTTCAATGTTGCTGAAACTAAGCATCAGCACGCTCTTAAGGAGGCGTCTCGACTGTCTTGTTGCTTTTGGTGCCGACGCCCTTGACTTTTGAGTACCCAGACGCATGCCGGCGGATCGGCAGGTTCCGCCGAGGAGCTCAGAGGACCCGTAGGTGCCTTAGGGCGTCCTGACGAATCCGTTGAGGCAGCACGGGGTTGTGTGCTTGTTTTTATGTGTAGCGTGTGCGCCCCTGTCGCTGGGATGTACATTACCCATAGCAGAACTATTGTCCTGCCTGCCGGGGCCGGACGGTTCGGCATGAGATTGCTCCGCTGAAAGGTTGATCGCATCCGTATCGGATCCACAGCTGTCGCTGAACTCATCCCCTCGGCGCCAGCGGTGGTGGGGGGAGCTACCCTCGGCCTTCATGATGGCATAGGCCGCCCACCGTTTCACCCGACGCTCCATGATATTCTTAGAACTTAAGAGCTGACAGGACCTACATGACACATTGTGGTGATCGCGAGGGAGACACTTATTGTACCTCCGGTGCATGTCCTTCTTGTAAGGGCAAGTACCCCTGGAAGAGCAACATTTAAATGCTGTCCTGTCCATAGCTCAGGTTGTTAAAAGCGACGTCAAAACCAGAGAGGCAAAGATAGGGGAGAAGGAAATACGTTCTTGAAAAAATGGAAGACCTGCGGACCTCACTCTCTCTACTATATAGGTCAGCCAGAAGGCCCAGCCACGCGGTCGACAACATCGACCAGAGCGGGAGCTGTCCAAGTCTGTGGATGTCTTCCGCTGTCTTTGGCGGTGGAAGAGAGGTAATTGTCGAAGAAGGGGACGAAGAATATATAACGACCGGTTATATAGGTCGTGAGAAGAAATATATTTTGCAATTTGTAAGAGCTACGCATAAGGGGACCAGCTAGCTGGGTGGAAAAAAAACTATCCGAGGGACCTCGATGCGCAAGGGATTCTGGGTACACTACACGTCACGTTAGGGATAGTGTTACATGCACGCCCATGTCAACGTCCCCTTTCGATCCTCGAAAGACAAGATGCAATACTCTGTGGATACCACTAGATGTTGGACTATAAGCACAGCATGTGATTTTAAGCAGATTCACAAGCTTCAGAACTACAGTTCTTAAGGACAGAGCGATACTTAGTATCTCTCCTAAAACTTTATAGTCTGAGAGATTGGCACACACTACCTTCTGTGGAGTGCCAAAGGGATACTTAGTATCCCTCTTTTCTCTGCTGCTGTGACTTTCATCACTTATTTATGGATGGTGGCAATGGACCTACTACTGTGTCCTACCAACTACTGTGGGATTTTTCTACCGCAGGCTATGACTATAGCTTCGGTGGTGCACAATAGGGGCACCAGAGTACCATCTCAGGAGTTTCCTTTTTTTTGCCAGTACTAGTGTTGTTACTCTTGGTCAGCCCTTCTACCATTCTGGGAGGGCGAGGCCCGAGTGTGTGTTTTATCTATGGCAGGAAACCTTGGGTGTCCTCGCCTAGGGTCCAGAGTGTCTTGGCAGGCAGGAAGTGGGGGAGGAGTTTTCCACCCCCCTGTCCTTTGTCTGCCAGAGTGCATGAATAGGACAGCCAAATGCCCCTTTCTGTAAAAAATGACAGATTCCAGAGGAGTGTTTGATAGAACTGTATAAAAAGGTGAGGCTTGTTAGATAGAATTCTCCTTCAAGGGCTAACTTCCCTCACCTAGTGAGTCCCCCAGCAGCTTTGCTGGATTTCTGGAGTTTATTTTTTCCACCTGGTAAGAGTGTACATCCTTTTTCCACTCTTACATGTGTTTTGGCCTATGTGTTTTACTCATTGTGTGATCTAGGGCACTGGAGCACACCACTCCAGGTGACCCTGTTCTTGTATGGGTTACACAGCACCTTCAGTGTAGTAAAACAGGGTTGTCTTTAAGACTTCCCTCCAACTCCATTTCGCTGGGGCTGACTACTGTCCCCCAGAGAAAGGTAAAGTTGCCATTTACTTTACATAGTCACTTTTACCACAGACCCAGTACACCCCATCTTACATGGAGTACTGGAAAGGGCTAATCTGTAACCCATTTCTGTCTGTACCTCCCTGAGCATTGTTTCGCTCTTTTAACATTTAGACTTGGCTGGTGGCAGTGGCATCTACCATAACTTTTCTACCGCAATTATATTAGATAAACGTGGTACTGTTCTTGGCTATTATATTAGCCTCGAACATAAACCCGCTTGACCAAATCGTCTTTCTTTTGGCTCCGGTTGGGTTTACTCGCCATTTCTTTTTGTTAAAGTCCTTCTTGTGTTTTACTTTGCGCTGCAAACTAGGTTTGCCTTCTTTGTTCATCGTATTTTGGCGGGCTTCTGCAGAGAAGCCCTCCTCTTGACGCCTGGGTGTCTAGGTAACTGAATGTGAGGGAGGGGTGTCGTCACCCCCTGCACAGGGTATCCTAGGAAACCCAACTCGCACTTTGCCATGATTGGCTGATGTGGTTGTCCAGGCTGGACAACCATTCTGCTGCGTGATTGACAGCCAGGCTCGTGAATGGGGGGTTTGCGCATAAAAGGAAGGTCTCTTGGGCTAGAAGTCAGAGTCGCCACTGGAACTACAAGGAACCGAAGAGAAGAGAACGATGGCTGCTGCAACTACCCCGTCCGGAGTCTTCTTCCTGTGAGCTTGGTGGGGATAACCAGCTCATCTTCAGCCAGAGGTCGCCGTCGAGGTCGAAATTGCTGCACACTGCTGTATTGGTCCGGATAGCCACCTGACGAGCCTCTCCTGTTTCTAAAGGAGTGCACCTTTTATTCGTTGTCGCTACTGCCGGCTTCATCCCTGTGTGGTCCAGACCCCCTTCAGACATCCTCCTTCACAACGAAGCTCCAGGAATCGTGGGTCTGCGGGAAACCAACAGGAACAACTGACAGGGCACCAGCTGCACCATTGGAATAAGGTACTGTGTGTTCTGCTTAAGGAAACTGGGTGAATCCCTTTTCTTCATCTTCAAGGCTTGCCCTGGTCTTCCCTCCTTCTTATAACTTTTGCTTCCGAACATTGACAATATCAAAGTACTCTTGGCTACAGTGAATCGTGAACTGTCTAGCGGTGTGATCTTCGGCAACAGGCCTCCGGTGTCACTTGAACTTGGCTCCGGCCCTTTGACTTTTGAACTCCTGTTTCTGAGTGTTTCTCGATTCTGTCTGCCTAACCAAAATATTGCCTGTGATTGTTGCCTCCAACTCCCTCTGGGTATCTCAGGTGCCAAGTGTGTTTTTGCCCCGGTAGCATTTCATGTCACGGATACATGTTTATTTAGTAGACCGAACTGTCAAAAAGTGATCACAACCATATTCGCGGTATCGTGTTTTGTTCATAACACCGGTTCATTCAAACACAGCGTACTTACCTTGAAACATACTGCACAAAGTGAATTGGTTAGTTGTACTATATTTTACGTGTGGTTTTATTTAAAGTTTAATTGAAGTGTTGTGTTTATAACCAATGGTTTAAAATTAAATCTACTTATATTTTTTACCTGAAACCTTGAGTCATTGTTTGCTTGAGTCACAGTAATTGTGGTCCCTTTGTGTAATCTCTGCTACTGCTCATATACTGTTGAGATAAGCCTGGCTGCTCCGCCACTGCTACCACTCTGACATAGTAGTACAGGCTTGTACCAAAGGTAAACTTGTATTGCCACCTGCAGTCTTAATTGTGTGTAGTGGTCCCTAAGGGCACTGCACAGAATTCTGCCTAACACGGCTTCTGGAGTGTAAAGCAAGTCGACCACTGGAAGCTGAAGTAACCAAA
This sequence comes from Ambystoma mexicanum, assembly GCF_040938575.1. NCBI lineage: Eukaryota > Metazoa > Chordata > Amphibia > Caudata > Ambystomatidae > Ambystoma > Ambystoma mexicanum. The sequence continues at coordinate 1,533,201,238 of NC_090932.1, forward strand.
GACGACGACGACCAGAGATGCATGCAGACCATTTGCAACATTGTGAAGAGACCACTGCTGTCCTGACGCTGTTTTCTGTGCAACAGAGGAACTCCAAAGACGACTCCTTCGCTTTGACTGGTGTGAACAACCAGTCCCAGGACAACTTTATTTTGAGCCATCTCCCTAGGTCCTGTGACCGCGAACAATCAAACTAAGAAGTGCTCTTTGAAGTGTATTCTAAATTATTCGGAAGTGTTCTTGTGTAAATGTCTGAATTATTTAAGGTGAATCTGGTACAAATATATAATTTTATATAAACTATGGTGTAAATCCTTCTTTGATGTACATGTCTAACTGGGTTCAGTGTACTTACCTACAGCTCACATCTTCCTCTTAAGATGAGCCTGACTGCACTGCCACTTTACCAAGGTCCCAGCAGTAGAACAGACTGATACTAAGAGTTGGGGATGGAACAAGTTACTTACCTGTAACTGTTTTCCAATATGGGTCTGGCATGAATTCACATGCTCATGAATATTCCCAGTCAACAGGCTGTGAATCCTCGGTAAAGAAGGAAATCAGTTTCACTTCTGAATTCACTTGCTCATGAATAAAGAATACATAGCAGTACACACATGCAAAACCATGGGAGGCGGCAAGTCTCAACATTAAGCATCTCAACATTAAGCATATCTTACCTCCTCACCAGGCTCACCTTCAAGTGAACAGGTTGCGCAGCACTGCTTGGCTGACTCCTCCCTGGAATCCCTGTCAACGCAGTAGAATCTCGTGAAGGTGTGCGTCGACTTCCACGTAGCAGCCCTGCAGATGTCTAGCAGGGGCACACCAGACAGGAACGCCGGGAGCAGCAGCCATCGCTCTGGTCGAATGAGCTCTCGGACAGCCAGGCAACGGTCGGTTTGCCAACCGATGACAATGGGTGATGCAGCCGGAGAGCCTTTGGAAATGGAAGCCCTGGAGAGGGCCTTCCCATGGTTCACAGGGCCAAAGTTCACAAAAAGTTGCAACGTCTTCCGGAAACTCTTCATGCGGTCCACGTAGAACTTAAGCGCTCTAGCTACATCCAGCGAGTGCAAAATCCTCTCAGCCAGCGAAGAAGGCGACAAGAAGAATACAGGTAACACCAAGGGCTTGTCTAGATGAAAGTCTGACGGCACCTTGGGCACCGTAGCACCACCCTCGTCTTGTGGAATGTCAAATAAGGTGGTTTACAAGAGAGGGCCTGGATGTCTCCCACTCGTCGTGCGGAGGCGATGGCCACTAGGAAAGCTGGGGTTTAATTTATCTCCTGCTAAGAGTGAGACTCTTTTTCTCCCCCTCTTAGACATGATTTGAGGTGTTCCTTTGACTTTGTATGTGTTCTATGGGCTATGGCGTCCTTTACCCCATAGGGCTTCATGTGTTTTTGATATGTGGGTTACACAGCACCCTCCGTGCAGTAACCCAGGGGTGTCGTCGCGACCCCCAAACAGACTCCATACCCTGGGACTGACTACTGTCTCCCAGGGCATGTAAAGTCACCATTGGCTTTACTAGTCTCAAATTGTGAACAGAACCAGTACAAACCATCATATTGTGGACGTACTGGTTGGGGCAATTCGATTGCCCCGGGGTCTGTTGTTCGAGGGGGCACTGTCCAGTCCTCCCCGAACGAGTTTTGGCTGGTGGCAGTGGATACTACTTTTTATATTTCGACCGCGAATATATTCCTATGGGATTTTCCCATTGTTCGAGGCTACCACTTTTTAAAAATAGCCTTGAACATACCGCCGGTTTATTAAATTAATATAAAATCACCGGTTGGTATTTGCCGAAACTTGGTTCCAAAATGGCATTTGTGTTCGCTTCTGTGACTCCAACCCAAGTCGAGCCCTTTGTTCCACTTTTTGGCGGGCTTCTCCACAGAAGCCTCCAAAAGTGGTGCCACTCTGTCTGGGTACCACTGGGTGTGTTGGAGGGGGTTTAGGCACCCTGGACTGAGTTGCCTCGGCAACTCAAGTCGCACTCTTGTGTGATTGGCCCAAGTGGTGAGCCGCCTTGCTCACCACTTAGCATGTTTGAGTGACAGCTAGGCTGAATGAATGGGGGTTTTCTGCATAAAAGCAGGGCTTTGGGGACTGGAACTTCAGACGTCGCCACAGGACCTAAAGAATCCGAGGAGGGAGAAGCCGAGCCGACCTGCAACGACGAGACCACCGGTGGAGCCCTGCTGAACCGTCTCACCACTTTTCCCGATGACAGAGGAGATCTCCAGTCCAGAGAGTCTTCTTCCTTTGACTGGTGGGGATAACCAGTTTGCCCGTCTTTTCGCCTTCCTGGACCATCTCGTGGCCGCCTTGCCCGTGCCAAGCACCCCGGCAACCGGAATACCACGGTTTACCACCACCACCGCAAAGAAGAGGGTAGTGACTTGTAACCGGGAAACTCCGCGGCTGGTTTCTTCCCTGGCAGTGCGACGACCTTCATCTTTCCTTCACGTCGAGACCTCCTCCTCCTCTGGACGAAACACCGACTTGCACCCGCTATCAGGAACAACTGCCCCTGCTGGAGCGTTCTTCCCATTTTCAGGTACTGTGTCCCGCCTGGCTTCCCTTGCGACAGATCGTTCGGGGTGACAGTAAATCCTCGACTTTCTAACCTGGGTTAGCCTGGGGCCTGTTAACTAACTTTTCCTGACTTGATCTCAATCTTTTGTGAACTATCTACAAAGACTCTTGGGCATAACCCCACTGTGTGATCCTGGACACATTTCGCTTGCTCTCTCTAAGAGTGGGCCTGGCATTTGAACTTCCTTGCTCTCCAGTAGACTTTGCCTAACCTGCCTCACTGTGGTTCCTTTAAAGGTATTGAAATTGTGTGCTTCCATAACTTTGCCTTTTCCCTCCCCTTTTCTATAACTTATTAGAGAGCTATCTTATGTTAAGCGCTCACCTCTGCCTGGAAATAAGTGGTGTTTCTCACTAAGACGTGTCTAATAAGTAATTAGGGTTGTATATATATAATAGTGACTGTGTGTTGAATTTACTTACCTCTTTTTGTGCTAGTGTAATTTACAAGTGTGTCTTTAAATAAATGATTATATACTTTTATACCAAAGCTCTGGTCCATGTTTGCTTGTGCTACTGTATCTCTGTACCTATTGTGTATACTCTATATACTGCCTAACTCATCTTGAGAGAAGTCTGAATGCTCAGCCACAGCTACCATGTAAATCTGGGTGGTACAGACTGCTACCAAATGTGTTTACTGCCAACCACCTGTAGTCCTAAATCTTTTGCAGTGGTCCCTAAGGGAACTGCACAGGTTTCTGCCTAACAAATACATAGGCTCGAATGGAGGACCCATGAGCCTAGTAAGCACCACATTGAGCTCCCACGCCGGGGCCAGAGCCTTCACCGGTGGGAACGAGCGAAATAGTCCTTTGACGAACGCCTTGACCAATCGATGCGACCATAAGGATGATCGTCCAGGAGATCTGGTGAAGCGGGAGATAGGCGCCAGATGAAACTTGATTGAAGCATGGGCCAGTCCTGCCTTGGCCAATGACAAAATATGGAAGCACCTGCGGAGCAGTGCACGTAGCGGGTCTACCGAGTACGGCACCAAACGGCGAATCTCTTCAACTTGTGTCCGTAACATTTGAAAGTAGATGAAGCTCTGGCCTTTGCAAGCACCTCCTTGCAATCTGCCGGGAGATCGTAGCCCCCAAACTCTAGTGCTGCAGGAGCCAGGACTTCAAGTTCAGAGATCCTGGGTCATGGTGCAGAATCGCACCTCCTCCTCTGGCGAGCAGATCTGCGACTGCCGGAACCTTGACTGGAGGGGACGGCGACATGTCCAGAAGGTCCGGGTACCACATCTGTCTCGGCCACGTGCGACGAGAATCATCCTGCACCGGGACCGTCTGAGTTGATTGACTAGTCGAAGAAGCAACGGAGTGAACGCATACAGAAACAGGCCGTCCCAGGGGGATGAGAATGCGTCCCTCATGCTCCCCGGCTGGGGAAACCTGCTGGCAAACCTCTGGCACTTGGTGTTTGTTGCCGTCGCAGACAGATCGATTAGGGGATTGCCCCAACTGCCGAACAGGTTGTTCACTTGGTCCTGCCAAAGCTCCCACTCGTGGCACAAGCATAGCTCCCTGCTGAGAGTCAGCGACGGGGCCCTTTACTCCTGCCAGGTGGAACGGAATGAGGAACATCATCTGGGCGATGGCCCAGTGCCATAAGCCCTGCGCCACTTGGAGTGTCAGGGATCTGGTGCCCCCCCTGTTTCCAGATGTAAAACATTGTAGTATTGTCTGTGAAGACCCGCACCACCTTGCCCTCGAGGGACGGCAGAACGACTTGAGGCCACAAAACAAGCCTCTGGCGTGAAGACTTCCGTTGTGGGCCCCCCAACCTTCCAGGGATGCGTCTGTCGTGACCCTCTCCTGGTGCTGTGGGGTCTGGAAATCCGTGCCTCCGGACAGATGAGAGCGCACGCCCCACCACCTTATCGCTCGACGGAAACCCTTGTTGAGCGTGATCCGGTCTTGAAAACTTCCAGATCCACCTGGATCCAGCGGGCATCGAGGAACTCCTGTAGCGAGCGCATCCGCAACCTGCAGAGTTGGATGAGGAAAATGCACGACAACATCATGCCGAGCAGAGACTTGATGGCTCTGAACGTGGCGATCTTCAGTGCTAGTAGCCGCTGCACCTTGCCCAGGATGGCAGCTATTCTCTCCACCGACGCCAAGCAAGACACTGTATTGAGCCAGGATCACAGGAACAGTGCGTCCTGCGATGGAGTCCAGCAGGATTTGGCATAGTTCAACGAGAATCCCAGATCCGTCAGAAGGCAAATGGTCCTCGCCATGTGGTCGACAGCGACGTCTCTCGGTCTGTCCCGGAGGAGCCAGTCGTCCAAGTAAGTGTAGACGTGAATCCCTTGCAGTCATAGATGAGCCGCTACCGGCGCCAGGCACTTGGTGAAGACTCTTGGCGCCAACTTCAGTCCGAAAGGAAGGGCCTTGAATTGGTAATGCTTCCCCTAAACAACGAAGTGCAAAAACTTGCGATGTCCTTTGTGGATGTGGAAGTATGCATCATCCAGGTCCAAAGACAACAGAAAGTCCCCCTCTTCCAGTTGTCCGAGCACGTGTTGAAGAGTGACCATACAGAACTTCTGGGACCTTATGTATTTATTCAGTCGCCGCATGTCAAGAATGGGCCTCCAGCCCCCTTTGGTTTTTAGTGAAAGGACCGAATACATTGTTTTGAAATGCAATAGTTTCGAAACAAAAGGATCAAAAAAAAAATTCGAATGTACTTTTTTTTAGGGGCGTCCGCCCCTAAACCCCCGTTTTTGGGGGAAAAAACACAATTTTTTCCTATACGAAAGCCAAAAAAATAAAATATTTTTTTTTTAAAAAAAAGCATTTGTAATTTGTTTTTCCGATCATTTGGTTTCGAAACTATTGCATTTCGAAAAATTGTATTCAAAACTTTGACTGGACACCGCCCCCTGTCTTCTTTCATACGAGGAAGTACCTCGAGTATACTCCGGAGCCTTGGAGTCACCTTGGAACTAGCTCTAACGCCCCTTTCTTTAACATGGCCCGAACCCCCAGAAGCAGCTGAGGGACGTGGTTTTCCTGCCAGGCCAATGGTGGTATTCTGGGACACTTCTGTTGGAACTCTAGCGTGTGTCCGTGGGTGAGAGCGTCCAGCACCCAGTGGTCGGTGGAGATGGACTTCCACACGCTAACAAAGTTTGCCAGCCGGCCTCCCACCGGGGTGACTACCGAAAGGACGGCCATCGCTGCTTTAGCGTGCCCTGGGCACGTGCCGTTTTCGTGTCTGCCTTGATGGCCTGTAGGGACTCATCCACCATCTTCCCGAAAAGATTGTCCCTGTCGAAGGGCATGTCCAAAAACCTGGTTTGGGCCTCCTGTTGAAAGTTGGTGGCCTTGAGCCAGCCACGCCGGCAAAGGCAGACGCCATTTTCCATCTGGCAGAAACCCACGCCTGCGTTGTCCGTGGCCACCGTGATGGCGTGGTCCAATGAAACCACGCCCTCTTGCAGAATCTCTCCGAAGCCTCTGCCCTCTTGTCATCGGGTAGGAAGTCCAGTAAAGAGGCAAGCTTAAACCACAGCTCCCGGTTTTATCGTGCCACCATAGCAAGAGAGTGGCAGGCTTGATGGTCGTCGCGCAGAGGATATCACTCTCCTACCCATCATGTCCAACTTCTTCCCCTCGTTGTCCGGAGGGGTAGACGCAGCAGAAGATGTCGAGCCGGCCGAATTCTTCCTGGCCGCAGCAGAAGCCACTGAGTACGGTGTCGGTTGGGCCTGCAAGCACTTAGGGGCAGAGTCCGGCACCCTGTACTTTTTCTCCATGTGGTCCCTCTTCGCTGGGGTTGTATAAGGGTTCTTCATGAGAGCCAGCCCTTCATCCCAAATGTCACCCAGGAGTGGGATCAAAAGGATGGTGGTCCTCCTCCTCCTCCTCGAGCTGGAAAAGCTCCGACGCCCTGGAGATCATCGCATGGAACGATCCAATCCCATCCGGTGGAGAAGACCCGGGCAGAGGCGACGGGGGGGGGGTCCCCATCCCATCGTCATCCGTGCCCGTCATCCATGCCTGTCTCACCTCCGTGGGGTGGCGGAGAAGGAGGTGAAGGGTGGCAAGGAGGCAGCGAGTGCCTCTTCCTCCTCTTGGCTGGCGGTTCTCCCGCTGCCAGCGGGACAGCAGTCACTGGCGCGCAAGCTTTGGTGTCGTTGACATCCTCTTCTGGATCTCGGATACTAGTGTATGGAGGGTCGAGAGTATGTCCATTGAAAAGTCTCTAGGTGGCGGCTGGGGCGTAGGGATAGGTAGGGGCATAGGGCTATGCAGGGGCGCAGGAGCAGGGTCACAGCCCGTGTCATCCTGAAGCCTTCCATCGCCTTCCTCGACGTAGGGGGAGGTAAACGAGCTCCTCTTCCGAGGAGATATCTGTGCCCTGGAGGCCCTCAGCGTCAGCCCCCCCCCCCTTTTCGCATCCAGAGGGGACGGCTTCAGGGAGATGATTGGGGTCCTCTTCTCCGGGGTCTTCTGAATGAATTTAAACGATGCCTCCTTCCTGGGAGGAAGGGACACCCTCGCCGTTGAAGGGGCGCCCTGCGCGACTGACCCCGCAGCCCTCGAAAGGGACGCAACCACCACCTCGATGGAAGGCGCAGACTTAGTCTGGTGCAGCTGGGCTTTCACAGTCATGCTGGACCCCTTGTCCTGGTTGGCCTTCACGGTCGCCTTGTGGGTTGGGTCCGAACCTCAGTCCCCTTTGGCCTTCTCCGCCGATGGTAGGTCAGACGCTGTACCCTGCTTGGCCTTCTCTGGAGCCACCTTCAGCTTGCCCGGGTGATCCGATTTCTTCTTGGATGAAGATCCAGAGTGTTGACTGGCGACTGATGCCGCTGGGGATGTCGAACGTACCCTGCCTGATGAGGAGACGCCGTAGCGGCGCTCCCGCCGATGGCGGACTTGCAGTGCTTGGCCTTTTGTTTGAACCCCAATGGTAGGGGTGCCCTCAAAGGACAGATGCCCGCTCAGCTATCCCGGATCCGGGAAAGGCATGCTCCTGGGAGCCACCCAGTGCAGAGGCTTTGGCCTGCAGCCATTCCTCCAGCCGTTTACACGGATCCCTCAACGTGCGCTTCGAGAGTTCACGGCAAAATGCACAATCCTCCTCCTTATGCGCTGGATACAGGCAATAGAGGCACTGGGAATGTTTATCGTCCATGTAAACATTCCGCAATCCGCAGTCGGAGCAAAGCTTCAAAAGGGAAGATGAATCCTTCTCCTCAGACATGATCCACACGGTGTAGGCCTGCTGAGTAGGCCTCTAAGAATCTCCTGGAATCCTCCACGAAGAAACTTGATGAAATTCACCTTGGAGGGGCGTTGAAGAATATAAAAACGGGTCCCTGTTAATCGTAAGTAGGCTCGATTGAAAGAAAAATAAGAGTTTAATTCTTCTAAAAAAAGCCAAATCGTAGTAAAAGCTTGAGAGCTAAGCACGAGGTCTCCCAACACTTGAACGTGCAGTAAAAATCTGAAGATCGCTGCCAGAGGAGGGGCTTAGGTGCAGGGCAATCATTGGCTGAGGCAGTATGACCCAGAGCCCAGTGATTGGTTATTAGGAGAAAGACATTCAGAAAAGAAACTGATCTTTCTTTTACAGAGGATTCCTAGCCTGACGTCTGGGAATATTCATGAGCATGAGAATCCATGCCAGTCCGCATGCTGGAGAATACCAGCCCGACCCTCTCTGTTCGGGAGGCACCTCTTCCACAGCACCCTTCAACAACAGGGCTTGCAGTCATTCCTGGAGCTCCTGTTCAGGTTGTATTTGAGCGGGGGGTGGTCTGGCTGGGAGTCTTCACAAGAAGGGTAGACAGTACACCCATTGGATGAGCTGAAATGCCCAAGTGTTGGAGTTCATCTCCCGCCATTGTGGCATGCTCTCTCCAATCCTGCCTCCAACCAGGAAACCTGGGGGGAGAACTCAAAGCGGCTTTGCGGCTGGCGTTGTCCCCACCACTGTTGTCTGCTGGCCTTAGAGGCCCCTACCCCCTACGGTGTGTAGAAAACACCTCTGACCTTGTGTTAGGGGTTTTTGACAAAGTCCTGTTTGTAACAAGACTTTAGAAAGACCACCTTGGATGAACAGGGTTACACTCCTTGGGTTTAGCCTGAACTACCCAAAGGTTTGGTAGCAATGGCTGAGCAGCCAGGCTCAGGCTCAGTCTAGGAGGGAGGAGTGCTGTAGTGAGGCACACAATACTCCGAGAATACACTTAGTTCAAGGAAATGCTTACGCACTAGAAGCTATACGAAATAGGTCTTTTTTATATAAACTAAGGCTATAACATAAGTTAGTTAAGTACTATCACACAAGAATATAATAGGAAAACAGTTGCAATATTCACAGAGCTACATACTTTACAATAGCAATGAAGGGGATAAAACACGATCAAACCACCTGAAACCTATATGCAAACTCATAGAAACTGTTTATAACTTTAGCTTAGCCCATCTCAAATTGTTCGTAGGACTTGGCAGGTCTCCTGCAGAGCCTAAGGTCGCTTTTCCTGCCATCAGCCTCAGACCGTGATGCCCAGGGATTGCAGGTTCGAGCAATTCTCTGATCTCCAGTCAGCGACTAATGCTGGTGCAAAGTCTTCCAGTTGAAAAATGCAAAAGAACTCAATGCAGGTACAGGACTGCACGCAAGTAAGCAGTTTTGGACGACGGCCACCACTGCACAGTGGCGCAAAGGGATTCACTTGCTGTGGTCAGATTTTGCCTCCTATCTCAGGTCCCCTTGATGATAGGACCACGAAATTCACAGTGTTGAGTCTTATAGCACAAGTTGAGGATCCCCAAGTTCAAGGCCTCAACTCAGAACAGCAACGTCTGCCGCATGGTAGCCCAAACTCAGAGCTGGTCAGCCACTAGGCAGTCCAGGACTTGGAGCTGAAGTCGAGAATGGATGTTCCTTCCACTCTAAGGGTCGCAGCTCCTTCACAGGACTGCTCGAGATCTTCCACAAGACTGGTGTCCTCGTGGGTATTGCAGCTGGACATGATCCTTTGCTCCTTCGGTTTCTTCCAGGATCTCTCTAGAGTGGGCGTAGAGGTCCTCTTCTTATCACAGAAGCCAGTTAAGAGCAGCAGCGCCCACTAGTCAATGACAGATCTGGCCCACACACAGACACCCCAGCAGTGGTCCAATCAGCACCACTGGTGGCAAAATTCATGCATACCACTCAGACACACTGAAACCAGTCTGTGTATTGGGACCAACCCACCCCTGGCAGCAAACACACATAGCCCTCCAGTAGGCCACCAAAAGTCTCGGCTTTCCAGGGCACTGGAATTCCATAGAAGGTTTTTCCTGGCCTCAGAGGCCAGGAAGAAGGGTTAAAGACAAGATCATCAAAGGACAAGGGAAAAACCATATGGTACGGCCATGTTTGGACACTAGAAACAGTTGGTAGCCAAACTCGATAATGCTAAAACGAAAATCAACCGAAAAATAGCAAAAAGCAACTGCTGCCACCAGCTTGTCCCTTTAGCACACCTAGAGTAACCAAAAATCCTCTGAGAGTTAGTTTAGGGCAAAGAAAATAAGTGTACCCCATGCTACTGCATTGTAAGATGCATTGTACAATGATAAAAAGTTAGCAAAATTAGTAATAAGGGAAACAATGTTTCACAGTATTGACAGCATGAAGGACATGTCGATTTCCCCAGGACAAATGAGCAAAGACCTGTGTAGTGGAGTTTACGGCTTCACTGCACTGCAAAGAGCAGATCAGATTCAAAAATAAAAGCAAAATGTTCAGGGGTTCATAGAAATGGAAGGAAAGGTGCTGTAAAGAGAAATCTTTCCCAACAGAGACACTTCTTGTGAGAAGAGGAAGACAGGGAATGGCTTCTGGAGTGGGACCTCTCCTTCGCCTTCTTGTGAACCTGTCCTTACTCCAGAGTGGACTTCCTGTCTTGTGTTCGGACAACCGAGTAGCTGACCAAGCCAGCTACTTCGACAGAGTGCAGCAATTTTAGTTTTGCCGCCTGTTGCCTGCAATGACTTCTGGTTCGACCCGCAATCTTCGGTGGCATGAACTGTGCCAAGGCACCAAACGAACATCCCGTGAGGCTCGGTCAGAGCCATCTTAGAGTTGCAGTCAGTGCAAGTTGTGAAACGTGATGGATTTGGAGTGAACATTTTATCACAAAACTTTGAATTTGTAACAATTGGAGGGAGACGCAGTGAGAATTCTCTCACAGAAGTTGTTCCTCGAGCAGCGTGCTGAGAATGTGGAAATAAGGAATGGAGGTACGGGGGGATAGTGACGTGGTAGGTGCAAGACGACCAACGTCATGTCCGGAGTCACTGATCGCCACACAATCAAGACGGATCGAGGTACACTAAGCCCCATGATGAAATGTTTTCCAAGCAACTGAAGCTGGAAGGGATAACTATCTGAGCAATCTGCGGGAGAATGAAATTCATTGAAAATTATCTAGTAAAAATAATATCAAGATCTAAGGTGGTCATGGGACACAGCTGGTCCCATATAAAATGCCTCGGATGGCATCATGGTCGCCCTACGGTGCAGGCACTGAGCCATACGACTTACCCGGAGGCTAAAAAACATGCCATGGGAGATCTATATATAATGAGTAATTTGTGGAAGGAATCTATTAGAAAAGCTCATATTTCCGAGCAATGGATAAAATGTGATCCTACCATGCACAGAATTGTATTGTACCTTCAGAATGCAGGGAATGATGGGCCCCACGTATGGCGTGAATCGATCCCCAAAGGTGATGGGCAGGTAGATGAACATCATGATGTATCCATCGCGGACATGGGATGCAATGTCCACTTTGCTGGCAGTTGCCACAATCTCTGGCATGAGTTTTTCCAGTTTTTCAACACCTAGGCCTGCCATGACTTCAGCCAGACCTTAAAGCAAGAAAAAAAGAAAGGTTCAGGTCACTTATAATAAATCTACACTTATAAAAACTAAACTTACTACAGCAAGCAAGATCCCTTCTCAATAAAAGTCTTCAAAAAATCTTTCCCCATTTCTTTATATCTTGAAAACTGCTTCATTCCCAACTCTCTTCCTGCACTCATTTCATTGCAAGTCTTCACGTCAAGTACATTTGATGGCTCCAACAAATGCATCTTCTGACAACCCTTCTAAAAAAAGCAATTGGTGTATGGCTCAAGTGTTTAAAATGTTACTGAAAGCTCTGCCCACAATAGGTTTATTATTCACAGGGACGTTACTGTGCAATATACAATTATACTGACATTGAGGCAAGCAAATCATGTCCCTGGTGTGGAATAATGTTTAGATGGATTTTCATAACTAGCCCTGTTGGAGGCTTCTAAGGGGCGACCTTAGTTGATGAACAGAATAAGTGACAGAGTAAGTGACAGATCTACCAACATTTGTAAGGTTAGTTTGTACTGAGCAGTAAGGTAGACTTCAGGAGCTATGGGGTGTGAGTTGTTACGGTTAACCCAACATAGCACTCCTATCAAGCAATGCAAGTATACAAAATTAATTACTTAAGTCTTGTTAGGACAGTTTTTCTAAAGTCCACCTTTTAGGACTTTTATAAGACTATCACTTGGGCAATACAGAACTCCAACTCGGCCTGCACCAATCACGGTACTGGTAGGTGGCAGAGCAGCCAGGTTTATTTTAGGAGGGAAGAGAGTGCTATAGGAAGGTACAAAGAACGTGTAGCATACATATTGTATTTTAGTAGTCATTTATATAGCAGCTTTTCCCATTTGTATGGCTCAAAGTGCTTGGTGGTAGGATATATGATGTGACATAACACGCCTGTACACAAGTGTTTCTAGGCACAAGACAAGGAGGGGGAAACAAAGGGAGGACAAAATAATCTTACTAGGCTTTGTGTAATTCAGATCATGCAAGTGCAGGGTAGAGGGAAAGGGAGAAGTGCCAGGCGGGGCAAGAGAAGTGCCAGGCGGGGCAAGAGAAGTGCCAGGCGGGGCAAGAGAAGTGCCAGGCGGGGCAAGAGAAGTGCCAGGGGGTGGAGGGGAGTGAAGTTAACTCGCAATTGCAGGGTTCCACGTAATAATGTCGCCACAAAAATATCGGCATGCAAAAATATCGCCGAAGAATGTGTCGTTTTTTGTGGCGACATTATTGCATGAAACAACCTCCAATTTTTTTATTTCTTTTTTTGGCCCCTGTCACCATATACATGGTCACCCAAATAATATCTCCACAACATTTTCCCGGCGATGATATTTACGGCGACCATATATGCGGCATAATACCTGATACCAATTGCAGCCAGCGGGTGGCTCATAAGTGAGAGAGAGAAGGGACTGTAGGGTTGCAGATACAGACCCTTAGCCCAGAGGCAGTGCAAGGGCAAATGGACATGCAGGATCCTGGGCCCTCGTTCAGAGGGTGACCAGTGCGCGGAGCAGTCAGGTGCATCAGCAGGGGAGAGGAAGAGAGAAAGCAGAAGCAAAAAGGAAGGTCTTGAGTTGCTTCCGGATCCGGAGGTGTTTCTGCTCAAGTTCGAAAGAAGCAGGGAGGCTGTTCCAGAGGGAGAGCCTGTTAAGGAGAATTTTTCATTTTAACCCTGGAGTGAGTGAGGCCTTTTCCTCACTCATGTGTTTTGACCTGATTTGGATTATGTGTTTCCACTGTTTTTGGGGTCTGTCAAACTCCATAGGCTTTTACTTTTTGTATGGTGACGACACAGCACCTTCAGTGCAGTGTCACAGATAAATAATTTCGATTTCTCAAAAGGCTATTGGAGGAAGGTGGGCACAACTCAAATAGTTCAAATCTCATTTTACAGAGGAATACCCTGCACTCTTTTTACACATTAGGAAGCGGCTATAGATATGAATCTCTGCGTTTGCCCTCCAGTGAACATTTACGTATATTTCATATAGACAATAATTCGACACCCACTAGTTACGTGCATTTAAGCATCCAATGTCTTTTCCACTACACACTATTTAAAAAGATTTGTTTTTAACCCACCTTATTAGGCACTGTGTGTACAGTTATTGGTTTGGGCTGTGCCAACATGCTGCACAGCCGCATATGCCAGTTAGGGTGCTTATATCTCACACCTCTGTTAGTCTTAGGCTGGCAGGTGTGGCACTACATTAGGTTACAGTGACCCGTGATCCACTCTAATCGCGGAAGGGTTTGCTCCCTTGAATTGAACAGATGGCGGGCTCGCCTTTCACTCTGAGGCCGACACTTTTTCTGACTTTCGCTTTCAACAGATGGCGCATACGCTAATCGCCTTGTTGCCATGGGGCTGACGTGTCCCGACTACTCCATTTAAATGGCCGACTCGGGACGCGAGGCGTCATGGGCATGGCCACACGTCCGATGTGATGCGTCGCGGCGTCTTACTGGTTGCCCTGGCAACACTCAGTAACAAATGAAGGCACGCGCTCGGCTTAGATGCCACGTCCGCAGTCACAGAAACAGTAGATAAGCTTTTACACTGGAGGCCTTGGCGCAGCTTAGACATTCACAACATCAAGGTTTGTTTAACCACTACATGCCCATACATTTAGTTTCAGAGCCTGCAATTTCCAACGTGATTGACACTCGTTTATCTACAGGAGGTAATTGAATTTCATTTTGTTAACACACACACTGATCCAATACAATTCTGTTAGCACTATAATGCTTTTTTGGGGTATTTGCAGATCTCGCACAGAGAATGACCCGTAAGTCTTGCAATTAATGTACTTTCATTGACCTTGCTCTCTTTTATAATTGTGTTATTTTACTGCATTTTCGACACCCTGCATGATGTTTATTTTTTGTACATTCTCTTCACATGTACTCTTTGGGGAATTTACTTGGGTATGTATTTTATTGGTCTGACGACACGAATTTATTCATTTTGATCATGCTCACTGCTGATGAATTTTTGATAATTTAAATATTGTATATTGAATTCTTTGACTTTATCTGATAAGGCTCAGCCCTGATGAGGAGATTTTCTCCTAAATGCATTGGCCCTTACTGATGAGGCAACAGCTAGCCTCACCTATTTTTGCATTAAAAATCAATTCTTTAACAAAAGAAGATTTTGGAATAGTTTAATCAGAAGTTCATTTGCAATAGAGCTTGAGCATGACCTACTAAAGAGAGACTTATTGTTTTCTGAACTTTTTTTTGATATACTGGTAGCCCCGTTAGGGGAACAAAGTGAGAGCGACTGGCTAACTGTGTGGTTCCCACAGTTTCTTTTTGCGCGTTACTCATAAGGTTTAAAATACTTTTTCGTGAGAGAACTACTGTTCCCACTAATGGTAAAGTGAAATTGACTTTACTTACCTTTTCTCTTTGTAGGTCAAACACACCCCATCTTATGTGGAGTGCTGGGGGCGGGAGGACTGGGGGGAAATCGGGTTACCTAGTAGCCCCTAATCCTACATTCCCAAGTAAAACATTTTATGTTACCCTCACTACTTTAAATGGCTGGTGGCAGTGGTTTAATTTTCCTACCATTGTGCTTTTCTACCGCAAGCTGAATCCTAAGCTGCAATATAGCACCCATGGGTGACCATTTAGTTCAAATGGCCCTGGTCGTCTTTTCTTTGCCATTTTCTATTTGTGAGGTCTTTCTTGGGTTTTACTCTGTGCGTCGAAACAGACTCACGCCCTTTGTCTTTCCTTTGGCAGGCTTCAGCCCACCTCTGGCTGCAGTGTGTCTGGAAGGACAGGATGTGAGGGAGGTTCCCGAAACCCCTGTCCTTTGTCTCTAGGAGTGCCTGAATGCAATAAGTCCTGATTGGCTGGCTGTCCTTTTAGGACAGCCACCCTGCTGTGTGATTGACAGCGTAGGCTGTGCATGAATGGGAGAAACCTGCTTAAAAGGCGAGGGTTTTGGGACTAGAGGCAGAGTCGACCACTAGGAGAAACCATGAACTAAGCTTGCTGCATCCTCCTGGACCTTTGAATTGCCCGGTGAAGCCCCGCTGCTGTGCTGCAACTCCTTTTTTAATTTGACAGAGAAGCTCCGGAAGGGACGACTTCTTCACTTGGGTTAGTGGGACGAACTAACCCAGAGACAACTTCCCTGACTGGCTGCACTTCGCTGCTGCAAGAACTGAGTGCCAGGGGTCGAGAAATCCATAGTCGAGTGCAACATCTGAAATCTGGCTAGAAGCTCCAGGAGTCTCCTAAAGACCCTCCAGAAACAGGACGACCAGAGCTCGAGTCCCCTCACCAGAGTACAGGACCCAAGGAGTGAAGGAAGTCCAAGAGGTATCAGAGATCCGCGATGGTGCGGTTTACCAACAGCTGAAACAGCGAAGTGCTGCATAACCGAAACAAGCCTGTAGCTGCAGACAACCTCCAAATTGCTGCCACAAGAGCACTCCAGACGTCCTCCCTCTTGTCCTCACGATTGAGGCTCTGGAACCAAGGGTCTGCATCACTGCAACATGACAGCATCCAGCTGGACCACTTCTTCAAACCAGAGGTACTGTGTAGACTTACCTCAGTGACTTTGAGCTGCACTTTTCACAGTTGAGATTTGTAGTGGCTTACCTTTATCTATTTTTCACAGGCTTAACAGCTTGCGACCCTACATAATGATTTTCCTTAAACTCTCTAACTTTCTGCAAGACCTCCAAGAAGTGCCTCAGCTGCATAGACTGTGTTCCAATTGACTTTGGCTGTCCCGGCTCCGTGCACTCTTCTAGTCCATTGACTTTGATATTGCTGTCCCTCATATGTGGTAACTTGTTTTGGAATGCTAATTGCTGGGAAAGGCTTGCCTAGATTTCATTGGAAGATTTAAGTGTCCTCACCTAAACCGAGAACCTGTTTAAACTTTCCTTTCTGCAACCTCACAATCTGCAAAGTATAACTAGTGCGATACATAAATGCCATTTCTGTCCTTGTGATTGAAGTCAGCTCAGGGTGTAGGAATTGTGTATGAAGCATATCCAAAAATTATCCACCAACTTGTTTCGATTCTGAAAAGTATCTTTGAAGTATATTTACATTGTGTACCAAATTGCCTTTTTAAAAATGGGCATTTAAAACTTAATGTTAATTAAATAAATAACTATTTATAACTGAAACCTTGAATGCAAGTGTTACTTGTATTGACGAATTTCATTGCTACAGCTCAGATTGACCTCTCTTGAGCTAGGTCTAGCTGCTCAGTCACACTACCAACTTGTGTAGTACAGACCTATATCAAAAGGTGGGTTACCAAATACCAAGATAAGTGTTGTGCAGTCTCACACAGTGTTACTACATCAATTCTTACCCAACACTGGTGGCAGCAGTGGGATTGGCATAGAATGGTTACACCATTTGTTGCACTTGTACCCAACTAAACCAGCCACAAGGCTAAGCTCCACCACAAAGTTAAGCAATTGTAACATGCCAAATATGGTACTTTAATGAGTCAGCTCGGACTGTCTTGACAGAAGAACTGAAAGATGTGTAAAAGCAGGGGTCTGACTCTGAAAGGAAAAAAATGTTAATTGATTGTAAGGTTGTTAAATCACCTAAACTTGGGGGGGCGCTCGAGAGCCCGAGCAAAATTGCTGCGGGAACGTGAAGCTCTGTGCGGGCCTGCCGTCACAGCTGGATATATCCCCTTTCTAACCCTAGGGTGTGCAGGAAAATGTACTCAGGCGAACCAGAACCAGGCAGGCTAAGCGCATGTAAAATTTCAGCCGACTAGATGGCTGCAAAGATGCCTTCAGACGCCATAGATTAATGAGGCCTCCAGCTACAGACACTCCGACGCCGAGACTAGCGCAAGAATACATCTGCCGTCATCACCAACCCGGTCGGGACCGGCAGGATGGCCTCGACACCTGGGTGCTCTGCCGACCTGAGACTCTGCCTAGCCCCATTTCCGGGCTGAAAGCCGCCGGCGACGGAAGGAACGGGAGAGGTCGTCGGTGCGCTGCCCTGCATACTGGGTGCCCCGCTGCATCGAGATGCGCTGCTGAATCCTATGAACTCCACGGCACCTCCCCACCAATATTGGCTTGAGAAGATACTCCCGGCTCATTGACACCAACAGCGCATCAGCACGGAACTGAGCAGATCACCTGACACGCCATGACCACCAGCAGAGGTGAGGAGACACTGGTCGTGCCCCGGCCTGGGAGGGAAAGTGGCACGGCCCGATGTGTGCTCCGTGCCGCCAGGGCCCGGGACCCAGTGCGGCGCACTGAACTGCCTCTCCAGTCACCACTGGCTCATAGGAGGAGTTGCCTGATCCGCGGGACACAGACCAACCCGCCAGCTCAATCCAATTTACGCTCCCCAAGACTGAGTCGTGCCCTCCCCCACTCCACAGTAGGGGGCTGTGGGCGGTGCGACAGCCGCGGCCTCGGGACGGCGAGACCAGGTTCACCCACCCGGGCCCATAGCCCAGTGCAGTGCCCTGGACAACCTCGCCAACCACCTCCGGCCCCCACGGAGAGCCGCCTGTCCCAAGGGACACGGGAAAGCCTGCCGGCCCGGCCCAGCCATGCCCAGCTCGCTCCCCTAAAACGGAGTCGGGCCTATCTGTATAAGACGCTATTGGGGCTGGGGATGGTGCGACAACCCGCGGACTCACCACTCCCAGCTGCACACTCGATCCCCCTGAACCACCTACACCGGCCACCGACGGGTGCCCAGGCTGGTGACTGGAGCCCCAAGATACCGGCACCACTCGCCTGGGCCAAATTGGGAGACCCCTGCCCCGCACTCAAAGGACGCGTCACTGGGTCCTGTGGGGGCCCCTAGGAGCCCGACACCCTGGGAGGGGCGCGGGAGTAGGTACTTGGACTGCCCTCTACCCCGCAAACCGTGTATATGAGCCGGGCGGCCTCAGGGGCGAAAACGGAGGTGCCACCCCTCAGATTGGGCAGGACATTGCGCCTCTGACATTCAGCAAGTGACGGGCACAACCATTACCACCGGCTGAAACCCCAGCTCCCCGCTGGACCACCAAAAGAAGCAGTACAACACCTGGGAGACCACACAGAGCAGACCCACCGGAATAGGATCCCCGAAGTGGATACCGTCAACTAGTGTACGTCAGAGACTAGCAGACAGAGCGGGGCTGCGCACGACATACTGAGGCGCCATAGCTCCACCAAGCTCACACCAACCACGGCGTGGGCTCCGCCCAACCACAGACCGACAACGCTGAGTGGGCTATGATCAAAAGGGACATCTCGTAAACAGCCCAACCTCCCGATAGCGATAGTCACTGCAGTACCCCCACCAAGGCGCGAAACAAGACAAGCATCCTGGCCCCCCAATCCCCACTAGATACCATGGCCACTCCCCCAACGAAGCGACCGCGACAGCTCAGATCACACCCTGTGGTGGGACCAACACTATCCCAGTGGCATAATCTCTGCGCCCAGCAAGGTATCTATATCAACGCGGCTCCCACATGGATGTCAGTGAAAGGCCTCTTGACGCTTGACCACCTACCTACGATCCATCTGTCCGTCACAAGACACCCACTTGGCACGGGTCGTAGACCTGTGCGACGGCCCGAATATACATGCCTTCCCTGAGGCGGCAGAAGCACTGGCCCTCCATGCGGGCCAATGGCTGCAATATGTCACAATCCGCGCTGAGATAACGCGACACACCACTGACGCCTCAAGACAGGCACCCCCGGCCCCGTGCAAAATAGAACTAGAGTACCAGACAAACACCCACCCACGACTCCGGGACTTTTATTCCATGGCCATACCGAACAATGTCGGCAGGAACTCCGCCCTGGCGGCAGCCTTGTCACTGGATTTCGATATCTTTATAGAAACTGGGGATATATATCAATTCTACTCAGTCATTCCCGGAATGTCCCCAACCTTGAAACATAGGGAAATCCAATTTAAAATACAACGCATATATTACACGCCATCCAAAATGTACAGAATGAGACGGAACCCCTCCCCCCAGTGCTGGAGCGGATGCAAAGCACCAGGCACCATTGGCCATGTGTTATGGTCATGCTCCAGAATAACACCCTATTGGGACATGGTATACAATCTAATCAATGCCTACATTCCAGAGGCAACTATTACACCAACCCCGGAAGATCTGATATTTGGGGCCAATTACAAAGAATGGCACACTGACGCATCCGCATGTAGACACCTAAATACGATATTATTCGCAGCGAGAAAACTGTTGATTGTAAACTGGAAAGACATAACTCCGCCCACAAAATCACAGACCGCCGCCTACATATCCAAGATCTGCTCCCTGGAGTACAGTGCACAAAGAAGAATGAACTCAGCCAATGCCGCTCTGGGCCAGAGATTCTGGGCCCTTTTCGATCCCCCCCACTCTCAGGAAGGGGCCATCCCCTCCGGGGCTATGGACACCATGACACCCGTGGTATGTCCCTTAGCTGGATAACGCCCACGTATCCCCACTGCTCTCCCATTGACGCCCATCCGGTGTCCCGACACCCCAAACCAGGCACATTACAAACACCACTAACTATACCTAGCACATACCTGACAACACCTAAATGCACCTGCCCCATATAAGGTCCCCGGATCTAGAGGCTGTTTTATATTGTTTTATACTGTTATCTTTTGGGATAGTTCAAATAGAGGGCAGACTACGAGAAGAGCGTTACAGTTAGAAGGAACGGGTAGATGCATCGATCGAGGAATACATATGGCACAACAATGTGGACCCATTGCAGAAACTCCCCCCAATGGTCTCCGGCAGAGAGGGGTGGACGCAGAAGGGAAGGTCTCTGTAAATGCAGTAGAATGTGCTCTCTATTGTGAAAGATGACATGTCTGTTTTGTTCGTATTGTAACAAAGCAATAAAAAGATCTTACAAAAAATAAAATAAATAAATCACCCAAGCTTGGGTAGTAGTCCTGTAACACCTACTCGTTCAAATAATGTGGAAGATAATGACAAGGATGCTAGTTTAGAGTCAAACTCCAACCTGCAAGAGGAGTCAGAAGAGGGAAAGGAGTCTCCAGAAGGGAACCACCCTCTTCCATAGCCTACCCCTGTACCTCAGTCACTTGCCAATGGGACCAAACGTCTCGAGGCTAAGATTAGAGTTGGAATTTAAGAAACTAGATGTCCAAGGTGAAACCAAACAAGAGGCGGAACTAAGAGAAAGAGAAATGCAGCATGAAATGGAGATAAGATGTACCTTGATTCCGCTTCCCTTTCAGGATCTTCTAGGTCTACTGGTCCCAAGAGGCCTCTTCTGCCTAAAGAAGCAGCAAGTATGTATGAACCTAAACTTGATGTGTTGGATTGGCTGGGTAGGTTTGAATACACCTATGGTCCTCAAGGAATAAGAGGGAATTATTTAATTCCATGGCTCATGTCTAGGCTCCCCCTGAATGGCTGCAATGGAGTTGGGTGCCAGCGAGAGAAAGGATTATGAATCAGTGAAGCTGGCATTAATAGCCAGATTTGGGAAAACTCTTTCTCAGTACCTTAAGGGGTTTAGGACCCTCAGAAAGACTGATGGTACACCTTGGGCTACCTGGGTATGTGAATGTTTGAAAAACTCAGATGGTTGGGTTAAGGGATACAGAGTACACACCATTGAAGGAATGAGACATCTTTTCTTGCTTGAATTTATTTTTGATGCCTGCTCTCCTGAGCTGAGACAGCACTTGGCTGGCTCAAAGGAAATCAATCCTAAAAAGCTAGCACAAGCTGCTGACTTATGGGTAGTCAACAGGGCCACTCACAAGGAGGAAGAAGGGAAGCAGCACAAAATAGAGGGTAAAGCGAATTCTAATCCCAACCATCCAAAAGAGGGCCACAAACATAGCAAGGGTAAATTCCATGGGAAACCTGGTAGGGCTAGTTAACCCTCTGGTACCAAACCAGGAGGTGGTCAACAGAAACCCCCATTCCAGAGAACATTTGGGAAATGTTTTGTATGTGTGTCTGTAAATCATGTGAAAGGGGATCCCAGATGTAGGAGTAAACCTTCAGGGGTCCACACTGCCTCCTTAGCCTTCATCCCAGAGAGAGAAGCACAAATGGCAAGTGTACACTTTCAACTATTGGCTGAAGACCCCCCCATTGGAGTTCAAGCCAGTGTATCTTTAGTGTCCCTGGGTCTGTGGGAACAAGACAATGTGGATGAGTATAACTCCATTCCAGATATCAAAAACGAATAATATAAGGACAGTGTTCTTGTAAATGGTTAGGAAACCCCTGCCATCAGAGACAATGAGGCAAACATTACAGTAGTTGATGAAATCCTTTTCAAACCTGAGGATGTAGCTAAGGCAAACAAAGCTCCCACTAAACTTGCAGGCGGCCCGATCCAAATGGTTCCCATTTTGCCATCTCTCATTCAGTTCAATAATATGACTGTTAGAATTCCTGTTAGTGTATAGACTGAAGTGCCAGGGAGAGTCCAGTTGGGAAATGACTTAACATCTCTTGGAGTAGTGTCTAGTACCTGCAGGCCTCCTAGCAAAATAAAAAGAAGTAAAAGCAAACACGATTGGCTAGAGAGGCAACCTTGAGAGACTTAGTTTGAGCTTGAGGAGACTTCCAATACCTCGAGTCCACAGGAAGGCCACCATTCTACTCCCAAGAAAAGAAAAGACAGAGAAATCCAAGATCTCTGGGAATAAGAATGGTTTGAAACTTAAACCGGTTAATAGAACAAGGATAGCCCTGAGAGGACTGTCCCAGGTCACCCCAGTAACTCCATCGCCAGCTGATGCTGAGTGGGAGGACCAAACATGATTCTGTGTAATCAGCTACTGTTGACACAGAGCTGGAAGAGAACCGTTCCTGCGTTGGAGATCTGGATCCTAGAGATCATCCTGAGCTGCAGACTTTACTTGCAGAAGGTGGACCCGCTATGGCAGACTTCAGCAGAGGACAAAGAGAGCCCCTCTCTAGAAGGTCTGCGTCAGCAGACAGCTTCCCAGCTCAAAGGTCAAGAGCCAGGGAAGCATAGGCTTTACTGGGAGGATGGCCTCCTCTACAGTGAACCTACTGAGTCTACCCTAGGGAACTACAGGAGACTGGTAATGCCTCAGGAGGTGAGACAAAAGTTTCTACAGTTAGCACATGAGATCCCTTTGGCTGGTAACTTCGCTTCAAGAGGACCAAAGAGGCTATCTCTGTACTTCTACTGGCCCAATATGGGGGCTGACGTAGATACATTCTGTAGGAGCTTCCCCACTTCAGACTTCTGGCAAAACTGGGTCCAAGAGTGTGACACTTAGTGCCCCTCCCTTTGGTGGGAGTCCCCTTTGAGAGGGTGGGGAGGGACATTGTTGGTCCACTAGACCCTGCAACATCCTCAGGCAACAGATTTATATTGGTTGTGGTAGACCATGCTACCAGGTATTCTGCGGCCATACCTCTGCCACCTGTTACTGCTCAGGCAGTGGCTAAGGCCCTCCTTGGTATTTTTATCACGGTAGGTTTTCCTAAGGAAGAAATCTCTGAAAGGGGATCAAATCTTATGTCCCACTACACGCAGACCATGTGGCAGAACTGTGGAGTGACAAACACATTTTCAACAGCCTACCATTCCCAAACCAATGGGTTGGTGGAGAGGTTTAACCGTGCTATGAAGAGCATGATTGGCGCTTTAGAGGAATCCCTTAGAAGAAAGTGGGACCTTCGAATACCATGCATTCTCTTTGCTTATAGAGAAGCAGGAGTTGGTTTTAGCCCATTTGAACTTCTTTATGGTCATCCAGTCAGTGGCCCTTTTGCCCTGATCAAGGAAGGGTTGGGGAGTGCTCCTTCCCTACAGCTAGTGAGAGTCACTAACTATGTTCTAGGCCTCAGGAATAGGATGGCGCTGATGACAGAAGCTCCAGAAAACCCGATAGGTCAGGCTCTGGTCAAGCATTGGCATGACCAGAAAGCCAACATGGTGGCGTTTACTCCAGACCAGCTTGTATTAGTTATGGTACATACAAGGCAGAGCGCATTGCAGGACAAAAGGATTGGACCCCTCAAGATTGCAGGCAAACGTGGAGAGGTCAATTATTTAGTAGACTTGGGCAACCCCAAGGAGGCCCCTAAGGTCTACCACACCAACCGTCTGAAGGCTTATGTTCCCAGACCAGAACTATGAGCTTGGCTTCTAGCCTCTGATGAAGAGGAGGAGAGTGAGCCTCTCCCTGATCTCGGGGGACAACCTTCAGATGAGAAAATTGATGGAGTGAAACTCTTCATATTTGACACTGCAACAACAAAAGGAGTGCAAGGCTCCGTTGAATCAGTTTGCCTCCCTGTTTTCACTAACACCAGGCTTGACCCCTTGGGACCAGCATGATATTCTCACTGGTGAGTCTCCCTGTCAAAAGAGCAGGGGTTACAGAATGTCAGAACCCATATAAAGGAAGAGGTCAAGAAGATGCTTGCTCTTGGGGTTATTGAGCCATCTACAAGTCCATGGGCTAGTCCAGATGTACCAGTGCAGGACACCAGAGTTGAGATATTGTGTGAACTATAGAGCTCTTGATGCAGTCACCACGACGGATGCCAAACCTTTACCCAGGATAGATGAGCTGGTGGACAAACCTGGTTCAGCGAAGTTCCTCCGTACATTTGACCTGATCTCAGGCTATGAACAAATAGCTCTTACTGACCATGCCAAGGAAAAAACTGCATTCTCCACCCCAGGAGGCTTATACTAGTTTAAGTTGACAACTTTTGGACTTAAGCATGCATCTGCTACATTTGCGAGGATGGTGAATCACTTATACGTTACTCACTGTAGTGACTAACGTACCCCTAGTACATAGTCCCCTTTCCTCCATACTGCATGGGCTTCCCTCGCTAGGAATGGGAGACAGAACCTTTTTCACCAGAAAACAAATCTTCCCCTTTAAATTTAGAGGCGCGCAGGGAGGCGGCGTTGGGAGCATGAGCTCCCCTGACTCCGCCCATCAGCACCACTCCTCAGTCCCCTTGGACATGTCGACAATATTACCATTGCCTAATGACACCAGTTTTATTAGGGGGGAGGATGGTGGGACGTATGGAGGAAAGGGGACTATGGACTAGGAGTACGTTAGTCACTACAGTGAGTAACTTATAATTACTCCTACATCCCGTCCCATTGCCTCCATACTGCATGGGCGATTACAACTGAATGTAGCCCTGGGATGGAGAGGTTACCCTCCTAAGAAAACAAGTTTGTTAATACTGCCTGCCAAATGCTGCGTCAGACCTGGAGCTGGCATCCAAGGACTAGTGCTTGCAGAAGGTCGAAGGCGTAGCGCATGTAGCCGCCTTGCTGATGACCTGCTGCGGAACATGCCTCTGGAAAGCATCCGCCGTGGCCCTGATAGCGTGGGCATGCATATTTGCCAAGAGTGGTTTGTGCTGCCCCTCATAGGCCTCCTTGATGGCCGTAACCATCCATCTTGCTATGGAGGCCTTGGAAGCCTGATAGCCTGGCTTTGACCCAGCGAAGGTGACAAAGAGCCTCCGATTTACGGAAAGCTCTTGGTTCTGTCTAGGTAGAATTTTATAGCGTGCCTAACATCTAGACCGTGCAGGACCCTCTGAGCTTCGTCCTTAGGGGCCGTGAAGAAAGTAGGTAATCTCATTTAGGTGAAAACGAGGAGACTACCTTAGGTAAGAACGCAGGGTGCGTTGTAAGCACCAACTTGTCCTTATGAAAAGTAGTTTAAGGTTCTGAAGCCACCAGTGCCTGGATTTCACTGACCCTGCGTCCAGGCCTAAGAGCCACCAAGAGGGCCGTTTTAATGGTGACTAGCCTGATGTCCGCAGACGTCACTGGTGGCTGAAATGGTGTATGCGCCAATGCGCCCAAGACTACGCTGACGTCCCACACAGGTGTAGCTTCTTGATAGGTGGGTAGAGCCTAGTGAGGCTTGCCAGAGGTCTTTTAGCCACTGGGTTGGATGATGGTAAGACCTCATCCTCAGAGTTCCGGTAGGCTCTGATGGCCGCCAGATAGGTGCAGCATGTGTCTACTTGCACCCCCCACCCCCCTAGTGTGTGCGAGGTGTGCTGAGAAGGATAGCACATTGTCCAACGTGCAGGTCAGCGGATCGAATTTCCTTGATTCCGCATATTGACAAAACCTAGTCCATTTGCTTTTGTACTGGCTCCTAGTAGCATGCTCCTAGCGCCCTGTATTATGTCTAGGTTAGCCTGTGACAGATGCTTTAGTGTGACCTGTTCAGGAACCACGCTGCAAGGGATAACTTCTGGCGGGGGGGGGGGGGGTGGTGGTGGTTCGGGGTGCTGGAGGATGACCGTGCCTCCCTAATGAGATAGTAGCTAAGCTGGGCCCAGGGGAAGGTGCATCAGGGGCTGATACAAAAGACTGAGTAGTTCTGGCAAGGTTTCCAGTGATGGCATCGAAGATAAAGCATTGAATGACAAAGCATCGAAAAAAATGCATAGAAAAAATTGAATGCATTTTTTTCAAAGGTAAAGGTTTTATTTTAAGGGGTAAAAAAAGGGGGATGAGGGACCGCCCCTCATTAAAAAAAAAATAATAATGCATTCAATGCTTTTTTTTCTCATTGCTTTTATTTTAGATGCTAAGGCATTCAATGCTTTGGCATTCAATGCAATCACTATAAACCTACGAGAACCCATCAGAAAGATACAGAGGCACTGGGACTCCCTTATCTTGCACTCCCTTTCCTCCCACTCCCTGTGTACCATGGGAGTGGGAGGGAAGGCATATGCGTTCATGTTGTCCCACTGTATCTGCATTGCATCGCCCAGAAAACCCCAGCCCTGTCCTTGCCAGGACGCGAACTGGGGGCACCTGCTGCTGGACCAGGTGGCAAAGAGGATGACCCCCATCTGTTGAAGATCCCCTGCAGCACCTGTTCGTTCAAATGCCATTTGTAGTTGTCCGCTGCCAGCCTGCTGAGCCTGTCCGCCTCCAGGTTGGACTCCCCCGGGAGGTGGATTGCTGCCAAGTGCATGTCGTTTACCAGAGCCCACTCCCAAATGTTGGCTGCTGCAGTGCAGAGGGGAGGAGACCTGGTTCCACCCTGCTTGTTGATGTAATACATGCTGGAGGAGCTGTCCGTTTAAATGAGGATTGCCTTGCCACTGATCATCAGGAGGAAGGCTTTGAGAACGAGCCAGATGGCCATCAACTCGAGCCAGTTGATGTGGGCCTCCTGCTCCTAACGGGACCAAACCCCATGGACACTTGAGGGAATTGGAATCACCTACCCTACCCAATGACTCTTGCCCCAAAGACAAAACTTGGTGCACAAGTATCCAAAATGCCCTATCCAATAAAAGAACCACGCTTCAAAACAAAATAGCAGAAAAAAGACTCCACCTCTCCAAAACAAATTCACCAGATACCCCAAAAACTCACTACCAACCTGCCCCAGAAATTCAAATTTGCCCAAGTCACTACTCTAGAGGTCGAAAAGATAATATTTGTATTTCATTTATTTGTAAAGCGCCCTGGCCCTGGGGCATCTGGGCGCATGTCTTACAGCATATAGTGTTACACAAAAGTACACAGTCATTTTACATAGGTTACAGCATACAGTAGTATTGAATAAGGCAGGTACAATAAAACAGGTAGCAGCAAGTGGCATTGCCACAAAGCACAGCAAGATTGCAATATAAGGAGGGGGCTCGTAAGGGACGTGAGGAGAGCCCTCCAATAATCCCCGTCAGGGATAACTAAACTTATGAGTACTGTCCAGCAAGAGCAAGTTCCTGAAGCCAACGTTTAGTATTGCTCTTAAATAGCTGGAAGGATGGTTCAGATCTGAGGGAGAAGTGAAGCGTGTTCCAGAGCTTGGCCGCCAGAACAGGGAAACTGGAGCCTTTGGATTTTTGGAGCTTAAATCTCGGGATGGACATGGTGTGAACTTGGGCAACTCTTAGCGGCCATGGGGAAGTGTGTGGAGAGAGTCTGTTGGTGAGGTATGCTGGGGCAAGATTCGCCCTTGCTTTGTGTGTTAAAGCAAGTGTTTTAAGGGAGATTATGTGCTCGACAGACAGCAAATGAAGGTTACGTCTTGTGTCCGATATGTGGAGCTTTTTCGGAATGTTGAGGGCAGCCCTGCTGGCATTGTTTTGTGTTACTTGGAGTTTATTGATATTTCTGTGGCTGGTCCCTAAATAGAGGGCATTGCAATAATCAATTATGGCCATAATAGGGTTCTGGCAAGAGTAATACAGTTGGATGTCGTAAGGAAGGGCCTACACGCAGTGATTAGTTTGCAAGTGTATGCTGAAGCTGCTACCACAGCGTTAGTTTGTCTGGTGAAAGATAGTGTGGCATTGAGGTAGATACCGAGGGTTTTCGTATTATTAGATACCTTGATAGTGTTGCCATCAATAGTGAAGGATTTGAAGGCAGGGTCTAACTTGTTAAGTCTAGCGTGAGAGCCGAGGATTAGGAGCTCCGTTTTCTCACCGTTTAGGCAGAGACCATGGTGCACCATTCAAGCTTGGATTACTGAATAGATTTTGTTAAGGGCTTTTGTGTCTGTTACGTGGTCTCCAGAGATCGGAATGAGTATCTGGGTGTCGTCAGCGTAATTGGTATTCGCGACACCCACGTGATCGAGAACGTCGAAAAGAGGCTTTGTAAAGACAATGCGTAGGGGAGACACATGACCCCTACGGGACCCCACAGAGTACTGGAGATGGTTCAACAGAATCAGATGGCGAGAAGACCCTCATGGTTCTATTAGCAAGGAAAGATCTAATCCAAGAAGTAGCCGAATCAGAGAAGTGTGCAGCTGTTTTCAGGTGGTGGCACAGAGTTTGGTGGTTGACCAAGTCAAAAGCCACCAATAGGTCGAGCAATAGTAGGAGGGCTAATTCACCAATTTCTTTTGTGTCTTAGATTTGTGTTATGAGGTCAATGAAGGCTGTTTCCGTACCGTGTCTGGGGGGAAAAACCAGATTGACTGAGGCCCAGGAGATTGTTAGTTTCTAGATAAGCCTGTATTTGCAGGTAGGCTGCCCGGTCCAGTATTTTTAGTAAAAAGGGCACCGTTGTGATGGGTCTATAGTTGGAAGGGTTACTAGGGTCGAGGGTAGGTTTTTTGATTAATGGGATGACCCAAGCGTCTTTTAGGTTATCAGGCACAATTCCTGTTTAAAGGAGGCGTTAATGATATTGGTGATGAAAGGAGCAAGGTCATGTGCGGCCGCTTTAATGACAGGTGCCGGGCATAAGTCACCTTGACAGTTGGATGGTTTAAGCTTCCTGATGTTTTCCACTTCCCACGTGGACAGAGGTGAGACACTAAATGGTTTGAATGAGGGCTCAGGAAGGTTGATGTTATACATAGCTGGTTTGGATTCTGGATTTGTAAGTAGGTTGTGTTGTTTTTTGGCATTGATTTTAGTTTGTAACATCGATATTTTATCAAGGAGAGCCTTTTGGATGTTAGTACACCATACGGCATCCGTAATACATTTGTCAGTGGGGTCAATAGGCGATTCCAATTCTTTAAGAATCCTGAACAGTTCTTTTGCATTGGATTTGGCCTGTATGATTTGTTTATTATAGGTGTCTTTTTTGGCTAGAATGATGGCTTCTTTATAGTTGAAGGAGGCTATAGTCAGTGTACTTTTGTTAGTTTTAGACGGGCAGTTTTTCCAGTGTGCTTCAGCATTTCTCTTGGCTATGCGCAGCTCTCGCAAGAGCGGTGTAAACCAGGAGTTAAGGTGAGATCATGGTTTGGGCAGTTTTAGAGGGGCTATGGTGTTTAATGCCGGCAGGATGGCGTGATTGTACATATCCACTAGGGTCTGATTAGGATAGTGTGTTATTGAGAAGGGGAAGAATTAGTGGGAGAAGTTTGTCTGTTGCAATGTCCTTATTACGGGTATGGGTAGCCGGGGCAATGTTCAGATTGGGACTGTGTGGGGAGGCTTTGATGGAGGTGGTTATTTTGTAGTGATCTGACCAAATGCATGGTGTGATGGTTATCAGATTGGTTATGCAATTGAGGTCTGCGAGCCAGTCAAGGGTTCTTCCTTTAATATGTGTAGGCTCGTGAATGTGGTGGGTGTAGCCGAGATCTGATAGTGTACTAGCTAAGTCAAGGGCATTGGTGTTCATGGGGTCATTGAAACCGAGATTAAAATCTCGGAGTATTATGCTTTGCGAGTTGGGTTTAGGATTGGTAGTAAGGAGTGTCGTGATGTCCTCAGAGAATGTAGAGATAGGTCCAGGT
The DNA here is from genome assembly GCF_040938575.1 of Ambystoma mexicanum. Classification (NCBI taxonomy): domain Eukaryota; kingdom Metazoa; phylum Chordata; class Amphibia; order Caudata; family Ambystomatidae; genus Ambystoma; species Ambystoma mexicanum. Next base: position 1,533,230,999 of record NC_090932.1, read on the forward strand.
GGCTGGTAGATGAGATGTACTGTTGTCGTATGATTAGGTGATAGGGGCAATTTGATAGATCATGATTCAGCAGATGGGATCTGAAAGTTGGGAATAGCTCTAATATCAATAGAGTTCTTAAAGATGAAGGCAATCCCTCCTCCTTTCACTTGGTTGGTGTTTCTATCGCATCTGATGATAGCATAGTTGTCTGGAATGGCCAAGGACAAAGACGGGCCTGATGCTGCGTGTAGCCACGTTTCCGTGACGGCAAGGAGGTCAAGGTTTTCAGTAGTGTAACGTCTTCAATGTCCAATGCATGGGCTTGGAGGGATCTAGCATTGATAAGGGTTCATATTATGCGTGGATGGGTGACTAGCAGGCATAACATTGGTGACAGGGGTGGTACCTGCGTCGGCAAAGTTTGCAGGATTAACGTGATGGTATTTGCTGCTCCTAAGTAGGTGAGGAAGAGGAGTTTTTGTGCACAGAATAAATCCTAATCTTAGGTTTCTGTGGAAAGTACTAGGGTGGTTAGGTGATGGTTAAGTCAAAATAGTGTCACTTTTAGCGATATCATGATATGAGGGTATTCTGCCATTAACCCCCAGGTATGAGCACCATTTTGTTGGGATAACTCTAGATCTCAATCTAAGATTTCTGATGGAGGTAGGACAAGGTTGATTAGGTATTGGTTTGGTAGCGAAATGTTGAATTAACCAGGGGGGCCTTGGGAGTCCCTCTGCCAGACATTAGTCCTGGTTACGAGAGACTTACCCAGAGTCTTTAGCTCCCTATCTTTCACAGAGAAGAAATATCCCAAACATATCAGTCTTTGTCCTGCCCTGGGGCAGTCCAGCACCGAAATGCTAGGCAATTCTCCTCTGAACAAGAGTACCAACAGAAACCCCAGACACGTGTTTCGGTCTGGTTGGACCTCATCAGTAGGGTGGATCTGTGCCTTTCTAACAATGTTGAAGCCAGAGGGCAGGGTCGTTCAGGTAGGGGAGAATGCGTGACATGGTGTTTGTATTAAGCCAAGGCATGTAAGTGCTGACTATTCGAGTAGAAGGAGAACTGTGAGGCACGATAGGTGTGCTGATGGTGAACTGGGATATGTTGGGCTGGTAGTCCTAATGCTAATATTAGACGAGCGGCTAGACCAAGGACTGATGTGCAGTATATGAATGAAAGAGGTCAGGATCCAATACATAGTAATGTATGATTGGTGTGCGTAGTTAGCAACTAGGATGCTCCTAGACATGGATTAGATAGAGGTGGAGGTAGCAATGAGGTGACAGTATGTTGCAGCTGCTGATGTTGCCATACGAGAATCAAACATGTAGTAGAGAGATAATAGGAGCAGCAGGTACCAAGCTAATACAGAGCAACAAAAGGTCATGGGCTGGTGCTAGTGTAGCAGCAAGGTAATGAATGAGCAAAGGCAGGTTAGAGCCATGGCATAAAGGCAAGGATGAGTCCAAGGAAACTGTAAAACAGCATATGTATCTAAGCTAGTAAAATACAGTGGCAAAGTGGCTGAATACCATAGCTAGCAAAATACAGTAACAAAAGTGGTGGATGAGCATAGACATGCAAGTTAAGATCACAATGCAGGGTAGAGATAACAGAGGTGAGAATAATACAATACACAAGCCTGATGTACAGGTACAGAATGGGCACAGAATGAACATGAGGGTGTAAACCTTTGGGTGTAGCTGAAAATCAGGTTAAGAGGCCAATTAGACTAGTGCAGACAGCATATTAGATTATACAGATAAATGCTTTGTGATGGACAGATTAGACCAATCATGAGGTTTATAGTTAGATGCAATGGTACTGAAGTAAACGTTTGTTACCTAGGGCAGGCTAATTTCGATCACAATGCTAATATCAGTGACAGTGAAGTTTAAAGAAGTGAAGCTGCAGAGGCACGTTCGACTAAGATCGATTGCATTTAAAATCACAATACAAGACAAAAATGCAACAGAGGCGACCTAGAAAATAATAGAATGCAGGGTAACGTGTGGTGGGATACAGCCCGCAAGCATAGTGCTGCAAACAAAGTGGCTGTTTAAGTTAGGTGCCACAACAGACAACAGCATAGTCACAACAATTACAGTGCAATGCAGCGATGTTCACATACGATATAAGACTACAGGCAGGTAATGAAGACTGTAGGTGGCGCCATACAATGCAATTACAGTAATTATGAATCTGAACAGCTAAGTTCACGTTAATAATAGCAACACGAGGAGAATTGCTGTATTAAGGGCAACAAAGCAAATCAGCAAATGAGAAGTGGGCGGGTCATGCAATGGTAGTTCAAAGTCAGGTAGCACTCGCATGCGGGTGTGAAGGCAGCTGGCTGTTAAGTCACGGACACAGCAGGGTGGTAGATTATCGGAGCACACATGAAACGGTGCTGGATGGATGTTAGGGAGAATCCATAGGGTCTCATATGTTTTTTTCTACGTGTGTTACACAGCACCCTCCGTGCAGTAACGCCGGGGTGTCCTAGTGACCCCCCCACCATAGACTCCATACCCTGAGACTGACTACTGTCTCCCAGGGCATGTAAAGTCACCATTGGCTTTACTAGTCTTAAATTACTAACAGAACCAGTACAAACCATCATATTGTGGACGTACTGGTAGGGGCAATTCGATTGCCCCTGGGTCTGTTGTTCGAGGGGGCACTGTCCCGTCCCCCTCGTCGAGTTTTGGCTGGTGGCAATGGATACTACTTTTTATATTCAACCGCAAATATATCTCTATGGGATTTTCCCATTGTTCGAGGCTAATACTTTTTTTTTAACATAGCCTCTAACATACCGCCGGTTTATTTATTTAATATTAATTCACTGGTTGGTATTTTCTGCCAGAACTCCGTTTTAAAATGGCGTTTGTGTACGCCTCTGTAACTCCAGACCAAAGGTCGAGCCCTTTGTTCCACTTTTGGCGGGCCTCTACACAAAAGCCCTCCAAAGTGGTGCCACTCTGTCTGGGTACCACAGGGGGCATGGGAGGGGGTTTAGGCACCTTGGACTAAGTTGCCTTGCCAACTCAGGTCGCACTCTTGCGTGATTGGCCCAAGTGGTGAGCCACCCCGCTCACCACTTAACATGTTTGATTGACAGCTAGGCTGAATGAATGGGGGTTTCTTGCATAAAAGCACGGCTTTTGGGACTGGAACTTCAGAAGTCGCCACAGGACCTCAAAAATCCAACGAGGGAGAAGCTGAGCCGACCTGCTACGACGACACCACCGGTGGAGCCCTGCTGAACCGACTCACCACTTCCCAACGACAGAGGAGATCTCCCGGCTGGAGAGTCTTCTTCCCTTGACTGGTGGGCACAACCAGTTTACCTTCTTTCTCGCATCCCAGGACGTCTCGTGGTCGAATTACCCGTTCAAAGCACCCCGGCAACCGGATAGCCACTTACCACTGGACCGCAAATAAAAGGACCGCTCCTTTTAATTGAGAACTCCGCGGCTGGTTTCTTCCCTGGCAGTGCAACGGACTCCTGTTTTCCTCCACGACGAGATCCTCTCTTGCCCCAGACGAAGCACCGACTTGCACCCGCTGCCAGGAACAACTGCCCCCGCTGGAGCGGTCTCACCATTTTAAGGTACTGTGTCCGCCAGGCCTCCCTTTCTAAAGATTGCTACAAGGTAACAATAACCCCTTAACCTTCTGGACTGGGCTGGCCGCCTGGACCATCTAATTGGTCCCTTTCTTTTGGTCCAACTCTTTCTGAACCCTTTGCGAGACTTGTGAGCACTTTCAACCGTGTGACCTTGGACACATTTCGTCCAGAGCCTCTTAAAGTGGGTCCGGCCTCTTTGACTTTACGGTTTTAACCTGCCTTCTTCTCCTACAGTGTTCTTCCGAAAGTGTTGGGATCTGTTTCTATCTTTGCTCTGCCTTTCTCTCCCTCTTAAACCGATTGATTAGAGTGCCATCTTCGTTAACCGCTCACCGCTGTCTGAAAATAAGTGTTGCTTTACTTAAGACTTGTCTAATAATCGTTGAAGGGAGTGTATATCTTTTAGTAACCGTGTTTTTGAACTGCTTGATATTAGTGCCAGTGTGTTTAACTAGATGTGTTTTTAAATAAATAATTATATCTTTTACACCAAAACTCTGGTCAGTGTTTGCTTGTTCTACTGTGTTCTTTTGACCTATTGTGAATACTCTGTATACTGCCTAACTCTTCTTGAGAGAAGTCTGACTGCTCAGCCACAGCTACCAGGTAAATCTGGGTGGTACAGACTGCTACCAATTGGGTTTACTGCCAACCACTTGTGGTCTTAAATCTTTTGCAGTGGTCCCAGAGGGAACTGCACAGGTTTCTGCCCAACAATGGAGTCGGGTAAGGCAAGGGAATGCAGGAATGGGGGCAGTTAGCGGGCCATGGTATTGGCACAAGAATTACTCCAATATGGGGAGGAGACTTACTAGGTATCGGATGTCAGCGTGGGAAGCGGGGGGGGAGGGGGGGGGGGAGAATGCCTTCTCTCATTCTAAATGCCCTCTTGTCCCCTTCGTTACGCCGGCCACTTCCACCTCACTGTTCCTCCCTCCTCCCGTTGCCGCTCCTTCCAACTCCTGCCCCCCCCCCCTTCCACTGGAACTCATTGCCTCTCTATCCGTTCCTCCCCTACTCTTTCCTCTTTCCACACCTCCCTCAAATCTCTCCTTCTCCATTCCCCGCCATGAACACCCCCCTCCTCTCACGCCCCTCTCCTACCCCCTTATCCTCTCCCCACCCCCTCCTTCCATCCTCCTCCTACCTTCCCTCCCTCCCTCCCTCCCTCCCTCTTCTTCCTAGCCCTCGCCCTGCTCTCCCATTCCCCCTCTGAATAATAGCTCTACATTCTGTTTTTGGTGACTGATTCATGTTTGTAATTTGCTTCTGTTACAATTTTTGTTATGTTAAAAGTACCCTGTTGTAACTGTACAGCGCTTTGGTATAAAGCGCTATATAAGATTAATAAATACAAATACTATTACTGTCTCAATTTCTGCAGCACCACCCCTGGCGACGTTTTATCATCTATGTCTTTCCCTGCTATTGTATTCACTATGGTAGTGCAACTGACTCTTATGCCTGTATGTATGAGCAACCTTTAAGCTTTGTATGATGCGCCCAGATACCCCGGTGTACGATGCGCTACATGAATAAATAAAACACAAACACTGGCTGTCCAAGGTAGCTCCCCAGCCCTCTAGGGATGAGTCTGGTGATGGTAACCTGAGGTGCTGATTGCTGGAAAGGCCTGCCTATCTGCAAGTTGTAGTCCGTGCTCCACCAGACTAGGTCCTAGTGGAAATAAAATGGGATGGTGACCAGCTCCATGTGGGAACCCTTCTCCGGACTCCAGGAGGCTGCAAAGTGCAGCTGCAGGCACCTCATTTTGAGCCTTGAGTATGGCACTGCCAGTAGACATGTCGCCATGATGCCCAAGAGGTGTAGGCACCACCATGCCAAGGTCACTGCTCTGCTGGAAAAAATGTCCCGTGGCACTCTTGATGGCTATGATCTTGTCCTCCAAGGGAAAAACTCTTAGAGCTCGTATCCCAGATGAGGGCCAGGAACGTTAGATTCTGTGTAGGCTCCAGCTGTGACTTCTTGAGATTGATGGAAAATCCAGCAAAGCTGCTGGGGGACTCTATAGGTAAGGGAAATTAGCCATAGAATGAGAATTCTCCCTAACAGTCGGGCCAACCAGTTCGCCAATCGCCTTCCAGGACCTGCCTTGGTTGAATTGCCAGCGCCAAGCACTAGGAGACCGGATAGCCAGGCACCCATCCACCACGACCACGATTTAAAGGAGCATACCTTTTATTCCGTTCTGGCAGTACCGCGGCTGGTTTCATCCCTGGGCAGTGCAGTAACTCGAACCTTACTCCACGAGAGTCTCTCTTCCTCTGCTGGATCTCCCAAACTGCTGGAACTGCCAGGAACTACCGCCACTGGAGGAGCCTCTTCCACTTTCAAGGTAGATTGTTCCGCCAGGCCTCTCGTTTAGTTGGGTACTGCTAAAGGTGTTTTAAATCCTTTACTTACCTTCTGGGTTGGCCGCCCCTTTCGTCTACCATTATCTTTTTACATCTGCAACCGCCTTTTCAACTCATTAAACAAAGGCTTGACTACAGCTACTAGAACAGTTTGATCCTCGGCACTTGCCTTGTACCATTGACTCTGGCACAGGCCCCTTCACACTGGCTAAATCTGTCACAACTGCCTTCTCTAGATTGCCTCTCACTAAGAAATGGGTTGGTGTACCTAAACTCTTACAACCACCTTTTCTTCCCCGTTCTATATTGCTGAAGTTCCATTTTGCTCGGTTTTCACAATCTAATTGGGAAGTGTTGCTGGTGTGTTTAGGAGTCTGACTCTGTATGACTTGTCCTTTCCCTCCCTCTGAAGAAATTGTTAGAGTGCCTTTTCTGCTTGGTTTAGACTGCAGTTTTGCTCAGTTTTCACTCTTGCTCAAACTGGTCTACAATTTAATTAGGGAGTTGCGTATACTTTTCTTGACTGTTTTAACTTGCTTTAAGGATAGTGATTTGTGTGTGAACATCCGTCTGTAAAATAAATATATATATCTACTTTTTAATACAAAGCTTTGGTCAGTGTTTCCTTGTGCCATAGCACAGTAGGCCTACTGTGTAAACCCTGAATACTGCTCATCTCCCTCTTGAGATAAGTCTGACTGCTCAGCCACAGCTACCAACTAAATCTTTGTGGTACAGACTGATACCAAAGGGGATTTATTGCTCTCATATGTAGCCTTAATCTTCTGTAGTGCTCCTTAAGGGAACTGCACAGGATTCTGCCTAACACCGACCAGCTCAAGGGAAGAAGACTCTTGCAGATGAAGATCTTCTCAAGTCGTTGGAGAAAAGTGTTGAGGATCTGCAGCAGGGCTTCACCGGTGGTTCAGTCGTTGCAGATGTCTTCAGCTTCTCTCCTCTTCGGTTTCTTAGTTCCAGTGGCGACGTCTTGTCCTCCAGTCCTCAGGACGCTGCTTTTATGCAGAAAAACCCCCATTCATGCAGGCTAGCGGTCACTCACAGTGGGGTGGTTCTCTTGGCGGGATAACCCCCCCAGCCTATCAAGGCAGAGTGCGACTTGGGTTGCCTAGGTAAGCCTGTCCGGGGTGCCTATTCCCCCTCCCACACATCCTATCTACCCCAGACTCAGTGGCGCCGAAAGGAGGGCTTCTGTGCAGAAGCCCGCCAAAAGGACGAACAAAGGATTCCCTGACCTGGGTTAGGATTTCGGAGAAAGACACGAGAAAGAAATATCAAAGATCTGGCAATAAAAACCTACCAGAGTAAAGTTAATATTAAAAATAAACTGGCGGTATGTTAGAGGCTGTCAGTAAAAGTGGTAGCCTCGAACAATGGGAAAATCCCATAGGGAAATATTTGCGGTCGAATATTTACATTAGTAACCACTGCCACCAGCCAGAAACTTTAGAGAGAGGGACTTTACGGTACCCTACCGAAAATGAACACCAGGGAAAAACTATTAACCCTTTCCAGTACTTCCATAGTAAGATGGGTTGTACTGGTTTTGTTCATAACTATTGACTAGTAAAGTCAATGGGAACTTTACATGCCCTGCACGACAGTAGTCAGTACCAGGGTATGGAGTCTATGTTTGGGGGTCGAGGTGACATCCCTGTGTTACTGCATCGAGGGTGCTGTTTAACACATATGTAAAAAGATGATACCTATGAGGGTGAGAAAAACCCCATAGACCATAAGCACAAAAAATAGCCTAAAACACACATCAGCAACATGTGTAAGAGTGGGAAAAAGAGTCTCACTCTTAGCAGGAGAAAAACTAAACCCTTCAAATCCAGCAAAGCTGCTTGGGGACTCTATAGGTAAGGGAAATTAGCCTTAGAAGAGAATTCTCCCTAACACCGCTCATGGAAGGCCTTGGCAGACCATGGCATGTCGGGGTCCTCCTCCTCATCCGTGTCCGCTTGAGGAGTGCTGGGTGCTGGTGGCGTACTGACAGGGGCCGGCGGTTGTGGGGCTGCCAAGACCGTTGGAGGTGTGGGTGCCAGTGTGGTTGGAACCGGCAAGGGCTGCACCATGGGCAGAGGCGCTGGCACCACGGGCGGATTGGCCGTGGGTTCCAGAGACTGGACTGGAGGGAGCATGTCCCTGATCACATCCTTGAGAATGATGCCCATCTGTGGAGAACTCAGAAACCTTTCAAAAAACCTGTCTTCCCAGGCCAGTGGAGCACTTGGTGGCGCGGGTATGGGCTTAGACCTGGACACACTGCCTTACTGTCGGCATTGTGTATCTGCCCTGTGATGAAGGGTATGGCGTAAATCATGTGCCCAGTGAAGACCAGTCCCACCTGGAAACTCATTCCCCTACCTGTTTGCCAAAGGGGGATGGTGTCTGGCGACCCGCCATTTTATCTGGCCCAGCGGCCATCTTGTTGGGCTGCATGCCATGTGCCTGTGTCATGGTGTTTGCTCCGCTTGGCACAGCCTCTTCCAAGGCTCTAGGCGGTGGAGGTTGAGGCCTATCCTGAACCTCAGGATGGGGCCTGGTAGGCCGATTGCCATCGGCTGTGTCGCCGGTAGTGCTGTGTATAGGCGCTGCTAGGCAAAGTTTGTATGCAGTACCCTCTGGGAACACTACAAACAACTCCAACTCCATGTACAGGAAACCCAACCTTTGGTATAAGCCTTACTACAGTTTTGGTAGCGTGTTGAGCATCCAAGCTCATCAAGAGGGGTCAATGTGAGCTGTAGTGGAGTTACAAAGATTTACAGTTACAAGTATTCAAATAAACTCTTACACTCAAGGTTTCTTGAATAAATAATTATTTATCAGTCAGTTAGAATAAGCCTTCTTCAGAAGGGAGCAATATAACAGTAACACTCAAATACATTTCATGAAATACACACTCTTAATATCTCTAAATCAGTAGATACCCCTTTGGGATGGCCCACAGACACCACCTACACCCTCAGGTGACTTCAATTGCTAGGGTGCTGGGTACATTAATATATCACTGCTGCATTCAGAATCATATGGTAATAAGTCAAAATGACAAGATTTAGAACATACAAGAGACCACAAATATTCTTAAGCAGGCAAATACTTTTGGATCCTCCCAGAAAGAGTCATTCAGTACAATAGGCTAAGCCAAAGTCAATGGGCAAAAGTCTTATATAAGACGAAGCACCTCTGGTAGGTAAATGGAAAAGTCTTTGCACAATGTTTTAGAAGTCTTTGAAGAAAATAAGAATCAATTGTAGGGCCACAAGCTGATTAGACTTCTGAGTGGTAGAAGATGCAAGAAACTCTACAGCAAGATGTAAGTTCTCTCAGACTTTGTACAGCACCTTTAAAATGAAGGAAAGATTTAGCAGATGACTCGTTCTCCTGTGCAGCTCTCGCTGTTCATGGGCCTCAGTCGTGGGGAAAAGAGGGAGGACGTCGGGGGACTCCTGCAATGCACTGGGGGGTCAAAGCTTGCAACCGTCAAACTTCACTTTCAGCGGCTGTTCAGTGTTTCAGCTCCTCGCATCTAGCGCAAAGAGCAACACTGCAGTTCCTGGCTGTCGAGATGGACTTTGCTTGCTTTTGGGGTTCCACACTGTTGAAGGGGCTCAGGCTCGGTCAGTCCTTGTTGGGGAGAATTCTCTGTTAAGGCTAATTTCCCAAACCTAGTGAGTCCCCCAGCAGCTTTGCTGGATTTTTGGGGTTTCTTTTTTTCTCCTGCTAAGAGTGAGACTCTTTTTCTCCCACGCTTAGGCATGATTTGAGAATGTCTTGACTTTGTAATGTGTTTTATGGGCTATGGGGTATTTTACTCCATATAGCTTCATGTGTTTTTGGTAAGTGTGTTACACAGCACCCTCAGTGCAGTAACACAGGGGTGTCATAGTGACCCCCAAACATAGACTCCATACCCTGGGACCGACTACTGTCTCCCAGGGCATGTAAAGTCACCATTGACTTTACTAGTCTTAAATTGTGAACAGAACCAGTACAAACCATCATATTGTGGAAGTACTGGTAGGGGTAATTAGATTGCCCCTGGGTATGTTTTCCAAGGGGGCACTGTCCAGTCCCCCCTCGTCGAGTTTCTGGCTGGTGGCAGTGGTTACCACGCGAAATATTCCACCGGAATATTTCCTATGGGATTTTCCCATTCATTTTAAACGCACCACTTTTTTGGTGCAATGTTAAAGATACCGCCGGGTTATTTATTTAATATTTATTCCCTGGTTGGGTCTTTTTGCCAGGACTCGGTTTTAAAATGGCGTTTGTGTTCGCCTCTGTAACTCCAACCCAAGTCGAGCCCTTTGTTCCACTTTTGGCTAGCTTCTGCACAGAAGCCCCCAAAAGTGGTGCCTCTCTGTCTGGGTCTACAGGATGTGTGGGAGGGGGGAATAGGCACCCTGGATTGAGTTGCCTCGGCAACTCAAGTCGCATTCTTGTGTGATTGGCCCTGTGGTGAGCCGCCCGGCTCACCTCTTAGCATGTTTGAGTGACAGCTAGGACTGATGAATGGGGGTTTTCTGCATAAAAGCAGGGCTTTGGGGACTTGAACTTAAGAAGTCGCCACAGGACCTAAAGAATCCGAAGAGAATCTGAGCCGACCTGCAACGACGACACCACCGGTGGAGCCCTGCTGAACCGACTCACCACTTCGCAACGACAGAGAAGATCTTCTTCCTGGTGAGTCTTCTTCCTTTGAACTGGTGGGGTTAACCAGTTCGCCCTCTTTTCGCCTTCCTGGATCGTCTCGTGGTTGAATCGCCCTTGCCAAGCACCCCAGACGCCGGATAGCCACACTTCACCACTACTGCGAATAAAAGGGTAGTACCTTTTAACCGGGAAACTCCACGGCTGGTTTCTTCCCTGGCAGTGCAACGACCCCCAGCTTTCCTCCACGTCGAGATCTTCCCCTGGACGAAGCACCGACTTGCACCTGCTGCCAGGAACAACTGCCCCCGCTGGAGCTTTCTCACCATTTCAGGTACTGGGTCCCGCCTGGTCTCCCTTGCAACAGACTGTTCAAGGTGTCCCGTAAATCTTTGACTCTATCCTGGGATGACCTGGGACCTGTTAACTAACTTTTCTGAACTGATCCAACTCCTTTTTGAACTATCTGCAAAGACTTTTAAAGTGTACTTTAACTGTGTGATGTTGGGCACATTCCACCTTGCTCTCTCCAAGAGTGGGCCTGGCCTATGAACTTTTTGCTCTACAGTAGACTCTGCTTTTCTTGACTTGCTGTGGTTCTTTTAAAAGTGTTGGTGGTGTGTGCTTTCCTAATTCTGCCTTTTCCCTCCCTTTTTAAATAATTATTGGAGTGCCATCTTGGTTAAGCGCTCACCCCTGTGTGGATAATAAGTGGTGTTCTTTTCCTAAGACTTGTCGAATAATTAATCAGGGAGGTGTATATATTTCTAGTGACCGTTTCAACTTGCTTGACATATTAGTGCCAGTGTATTTTTACAAGTGTGTTTTTAAATAAATAATTATATACTTTTATACCCAAGCTCTGGTCAGTGTTTGCTTGTGCTACTGTATTTTTGTACCTAATGTGTATACTCTATATACTGCCTAACTCTTCCTGAGAGAGGTCCGACTGCTCAGCCACAGCTACCAGGTAAATCTGGGTGGTACAGATTGCTACCAATTGGGTTTACTGCCAACACCTGTAGTCTTAAACTTTTTGCAGTGGTCCCTAAGGGGACTGCACAGGTTTCTGCCTACCAGTCCTGCTTCTTGGAAGTGCGCAGGATCTTCCTGGAGTTCTTGGCCCGCTTAAAAGCAACGCACACAATCCTGTCCCTGGCTATACGGTTTCCAGCAGCAACTCTGTGGAAAATCAACCACTTCTGAGATGGATGTCCAGGTGGCTTACGTTGGAGTTGATTGGTTCCACCAACTCAATGGGAGAAGTCGTCCTTGCAGGGGCTGCTGTCGATGCGAACTTGCCGTCTCGGCACTGCAGCAGGGCTTCACCAGGCAAACCGACGGTCCAGGAGTTGCAGCAGGCGTCCTCTTCAAGTTTGCCCACAACCTTGAAGGGTCCAATCCATTTGTCCTCTAAGGCCCTCTGCCTTGTAGGTACCATAACTAGAACAAGCTGGTCTTGAGTAAAGTCAACCATGTTGGCCTTCTGGTCATGCCAATGCTTCACCAGAGCCTGACCTGCTTTCAAGTTATCAGAAGCTTCAGTCATCATGTGTGCCATTCTCCTTCGGAGACCCAACACAGTCAGTGACTCTCACCGGCTTCAGGGAAGGAGCACTCTCCAACCCTTCCTTGATTAGGGCCAATGGACCTCTAACCGGATGACCATTGAGAAGCTCAAAGGGGCTGAAGCCAACCCCTTCTTGAGGGACTTCTCTATAAGCAAAGAGAAGGCATGGCAGTAGAAGGTGATGCCTGCAGGCTTTCGGCATGTTATAAGCGCATAGAAATGGAAAGGTGCCACCATCTTCCAAGGCACCTATCATGCTCCTTCGGTGCTGTTAAACCTCTCTAAACCCATTGGTTTGGGGATGGTAGGCTGTTGATAACTTGTAGGTCCCTCCACAGTTTTTACACATGGCCTGCATGTAGTGGGACATAAAATTGGTCCCCCTGTCTGAGATAACCTCCTTAGGAAACCCAACTCTGGTACAAATACCAAGGAGGGCCTTCGCCACTGCCCGAGCAGTAATAGTCTTCATAGGTATGGCTTAAGGATATCTGGTAGCATGGTCTACTACAACCAATATAAATATGTTGCCTGAAGATGTGGGAGGGTCAAAAGGGACCAACAATGTCAATCCCTACCCTCTCAAAAGTGACTCCCACCACTTGGAGGGGCTTCAAGGGTGCCACATTCTTGGCTCCACTCTTGCCAGAAACCTGACAAGTGTGACAGCTTCTACAGTACTTATCTTCATCAGACCCCATTTTAGTGGTCCGTTCCCATCGACGCAGAAAAGAGGACTGGGAGTGGCGCCGGTGGGTGGAGTCAGGGAAGCGCATGCTCCCAGGGCCCCGCCCCCACGTGCCTCTAAATTTAAAAGGGATGAAAAAGGTTCTGTCTCCCATCCCTAGCGTGGGACGCCCATGTGGACGGGACGTAGGAGTACGTTCTGAATGGGATAGATGACTTCTGCTAGACATATTTGGGAAGAGCACATTCACCACCTAGGATATGTTTTGCGGTCTATGGAACAGGCACATCTGACCATAAAGGCTAGTACATTTCAAATTGGTCAGAGTAAAGTGGTGTACCTTGGACAGGAGGTAGGAGGGGGTGAAATAAGGGCATTGCCTAGCAAAGTACAAGCTGTACAAGACTGGGCCACTCCTACTACTCAGACTCAAGTGAGAGCCTTCCTAGGTCTCACTGGGTACTACAGGATCATCATAGAGAACTATGGGACCATAGCTTCTGCCTTGAATGTGATCTCCTTACCCAAATTGCCCAAGAAGGTCAGGTGGAACGAGGAGTGCACTAAAGCTTTTGAAGGACTGAAGAAAGACCTTTGTCAAGCTCCAGTCTTGAAAGCTCCTGACTACAATCCTTCATTGTACAAACAGATGCTTCTAACACAGGGATAGGTGCAATGTTGAGCAAAATGGATGAGAAACACCCCCATCTGTTTCATTAGTAGGAAACTGAAGGATTGAGAGACAAGGTGGGCAACTGGAGGAACGTGAATGTTTTGCCATTGTGTGGTCTCTGAAGAAGTTTAGGCCATACTTGGATGGTTCTACTTTCATTATTCAGCCAGACCACCAACCCTGATATGGTTAATCCAGATCAAGGGGGCAAATCCAAAATTGTTGAGGTCAATCAGCCTCCAAGGGTTTGATTTTTGTATAAAACACAGGTCAGGGTGTAATCACCAAAACGCTGATGGTCTCTCCAGAAAGTATGACCGACTGGAATAGGAGAATCATCCAGGAGTGGAGTAAATCCTCCCATCCCTTAGTCTGGGAGGTGGGGAGGCAAGTGTTAGGGAGAATTCTAATTTCTGTGATTTGGATTATGAGTTTGCACTGTTTTTGGAATCAGACATACTCCATAGGCATCTACTTTTTGTATGGCGACACAGCATCTTCAGTGCAGTGTCACAGGGAAATCCTTTAGATTTCTCATAAGTTTTAAATAACTTTTCTTGTGTGAACTACTGTTCCCAAGATTAGTAAAGTGAAATTGAATTTACTTACCTTTTCTCTTTGTATGTCCAGCACACCCCATTTTATGTGGATGTAACGCTCACCTGATTCACGTAGAGGCGCCGGTCTTGACTGGGCATATACCGTATCTTCAAAGGTGATGTGTAACACACGGCTGGCTCTTTGGGCTGGACCTCTGTGCACTGTATGTCTGACTCGAAGGGTAAGATGTCTGCAGATAGAAAATATGGGATTAAGGAACTGGGTTAATGAATGTTTCTCTCTTCTTCCCTTTCTCTTCTCCTGTAGAACCCCAAAGGTTAACGCTCTCACCTTAGGTAAGTGAACGCCGTGCTCTCCATCTGCCTCGGGGCAGGGTGCTGTAACCAGTTTCTTCACTGGATAAGGGGAGCAGGCCACTTGACTTCAGAGGACTGCTGTCCGTCGTTTACTGCACGAACTAAGTTTCGCGTAATTCTAATGTCTTTAAAGTCTTTAGTAATGATGTTTCTTGTTTTGCAGGGTTCCGGCGATGGCGGATTACGGGCTGAAGTGAGTTGAAGATGGAGCCCGTGTGATGAATAGAAGCGCCTGGAAGCACGTAAGTAAGCGCTTGTTGCCTGCTTCACGATGTGCTCTAACTGTCTTTTTATTTTGCAGGTACAAGTTCGGAGCGGCTGCAGGGTGCCGGAATACCCACTGGGTTAGATGTGGAAAGGAGTAATGGCACGTGAGTATTAAAGTTCCCCAATGTCTTTAAACGCACCTTGTTTTGTCTTTCAGATGCGGGATGCAGCGCCGAAGGCCTCCGGAGCGTGCAAAGAGTTGGTAAGCTTTTGTCTTTCAGATGCCGGAATGCAGTGTGAAGACCTCAGGAGCGCACGAAGAGTAGGTAAGCCTTTGTCTTTCAGATGCCGGAATGCAGCGCGAGGCGTTGGTGACAGCCGATGGACCAGGTAAGTGAAGAGCTGTCACTGAAGACCGTAATGCTAACCTGTTCTTTTTTGTCTTTATAGGTGTTGCTGAAGACTGGATTCAGGATGGTAAGCCTTTTTCCTTAGGCCCAGGATCAGATGCAGAAGACACGATGAGCGTTCTGCTGCAGAGGATGCAGAATAACGCAAAGCAAGATTCATCCATCGGGTGTGGTTTAAATAGCCTCCTGTAGTGCTTAGGTGTCTCCTTCCACAGCCATGCCTAGGTAAGAAAAGAGTTCCTGCTTTCCAGAAGAGTTCCAGTGTTCTGAATCTAGGGAGTGGCTCCTGCCCCACCCAACAGGAAAAGTAGTTCCAAACAGAAGAGGATCAGAGGCTCAACTGGCAGGCAAGTAAGCAGCATGGTCTGCTGCAGGTAAGTCCACCCAAGCATTATGAGCCCGGCGCTTCCAGCGCTGGGACTGGGCATATTTATGAGCCTGGTGCCACTGGCGCCAGGACTGGGTCCAAAAGGTCCCAATTGGGACTGGTTGGCACTCGGAACCTGGGTTATGGATCTGCTTCCAAGGGAGTTGGGAAAACCCTGACCTTTTGGAAGCAGAGATCATGACAGTGGAGTGCTAGGGGGTTTAGCTAGTAGCCCCTAATCCTACATTCTCAAGTAACATTTTTTAGGTACCCTCACTACTTTAAATGGCTAGTGGCAGTGGTTTAATTTTCCTACTATTGTGCTTTTCTACCGCAGGCTGAATCCTCAGCTGCAGTATAGCACCCATGGGTGACCATTTCGTCAAAATGGCCCCGGGCGTCTTTTTTCACCATTTTCTGTTTGTGAGGTCTTTCTTGGGTTTTACTCTGTGCGTCGAAACAGATTCGAGCCCTTTGTCTCGTCTTTGGCGGGCTTCAGAGCTGAAGCCCGCCTCTGGTTCCAGTGTGTCTGGAAGGACAGGATGTGAGTGAGGGTCCCAAAACTCCCCCGTCCTTTGTCTCTAGGAATGCCTAAATGCAACCGGTCGCGATTGGCTGGCTGTCATTTCAGGAAAGCCACCCTGATGTGGGATTGACAGCCTAGGCTGTGCATGAATGGGAGAAACCTGCTTAAAAGGTGAGGCTTTTGGGACTAGAGGCAGAGTCGACCACTGGGAGAAACACCAGACGAAGAAACCGTGAAAGAAGCTTGCTGCATCCTCCTGGAACTTTGAATTGCCCGGTGAAGCCCTGCTGCTGTGCGGACCTCCTTTTTCACCTCGATCGAGAAGCTCCGGATGGAACGACTTCTCCCCTTGGGTTAGTGAGACCCACTGGGCCATCTTCCCCGACTGACTTTACTTCATTGCTGCAGGAACCGGGTGGCAGTGGTCGAGTAATCCGTAGTCGAGTGAAACGTATGAAATCCGCCTAGAAGCTCCAGGAGTCTAAGGACCCTCCAGAAGCAGGACAACCAGAGCGCAAGTCCCCTCATCAGACTGCAGGACCCAAGGAGTGAAGGGACCCCAACCGGTATCCGAGATCCCCGACAGTGCTAATTGCTAAGCACTGAAACCGCAAAGTGCTGCTGAAATGAAAAGAGCCCGTAGCTGCCGACCTCCCAAATACTGCTGTAGCAGGACTGAATAAAGCTGGTCCACTCTTCTTCAAACCAGAGGTACTGTTTAGACTTGGGGGTACTTACCTCATTGTCTTTTGGCTGTGCTTTTCCCAGTTGGGAATTGCAGTGGCTTACTTAAGAGTTGATTCCAACTGTTTCCACAGGCTTAACAGCTTGTGACCCTACAAGTGATTTTCTAACAAACTCTAACTTTGTGCAAGACTTTGATTCTAAGAAGTGCCTCAGCTTCATAGACTGTTTCAAATTGACTTTGGCTGTCCTGGATCCCTGCAGACTATTCTAGCCCATTGACTTCGATATGGTTTGTCCCTCATAGTTGGTAAATTCTTTTAGACTGTTACTGCAGGGAAAGGCTTGTCTAGACTTCACGGGAAGATTCACGTGTCCTCAGATATACTGAGAACCTGTTTAACCTTTCCTTCCTTAAACCTTTCCTTTCTGCAACCCCAGAATCTGCAAAGTATAACTAGTGTGATTTATTTATTTATTAACATTTATAAAGCGCACAACAGCCCAGAGGCATTGTGGCGCTGTTACAGACAGTAAGAAATCATTGCTGGTTACAGAAATGCTTAGTTACAGGAAGGTGAGGCAGAATGGTCACAAACATAATTACAAGAGGTACAGGGGTATGCAGAGAAGCAGGGGGTCAGAAGGGGGGAGGGTGTGTGTTAGTTGAAGAGTGCAGTTTTTAGGCCTTTGCAAAAGGCCGTGAGGGAGGTCTCAGCCCTTAGATCTTTGGGTAGGGCATTCCAGAGTTTGGGAGCTATGTGGGGAAATCCACTCCCCCTGCTTTTGTTCTTTTGATAGGTGGGATGCAGAGTTGGTTAGTGTACTGGCTTCTTTTGGGACGTGCAGATGACTCTCTGGTGATGGTTTCAGACAGGTAGGGCGGGGCAGAGAGGTTAAGGCATTTGTGCGTTAGGGTCTTGAATGCGATTCTCTCTTTTACAGGAAGCCAGTGGACAGACCGTCAAACCTGCGTGATGTGGTATCTTTTAGGGATGCTAAGAGCTGCTCTAAGCGCATTGTTCTGCACTATTTGGAGCCTGTTTTAGACAGACGTGCCTGCTAGGAGAGCATTGCAATAGTCTTCATTTGGCTCCAATGGTGGCTCTAGCGATGAAGAGGCAGTTTTGGTTGGATAGGAAAGGTTTAATGGCAGTAATTATTTTTGTGGTGTGGGCGGAGGCAATAGCACTGACCTGTCATGTCAGACAGGGAAGAGTCTAGGTAGACTCCAACAGTCTTCCGATGAGTAGACGGGGATAGTGGAGTTTTCGATGGAGAAGTTATTGTATTTTTCGTTGAATTTGGCCAAGGTTTCTTTAGGGCCTAGGAGGATGATCTCCGTCTTGTCTCCGTTGAGGCAGAGTCCATTGGCTGCCATCCAGGCTTGAATGGTGCTGTAAATTTGGAAGAGGGCTGCCGAGTCTTGGTCGTAGGATCCGGTGAGTGGGAGGACTTGCGTGTCGTTGGCATAGTTGTTGTAAGCTATGCTGAGGGAGTCCAGTTTGTCCAAGAGTGGTTTTGAAAACAAGTTGTAGAGTGTAGGGGCTGTGCAGGAGCCCTGGGGGGCTCCGCAGAGAATGGTGGTGGGTGCGGCCTCAGCCAGAACCGAAAAGACCTTCATAGCTCTGCTTTCTAAGAATGAAGTTATCCAGGAAGAGGCTTGTTTGGAGAAGTGAGTTGCGTTGGTGAGGTGGGACGTAAGGGTTTTATGATCCACAAGGTCAAACGCTGCTGAGAAGACTAGCAGCAGCTGAAGGGCTGATTTGCCTGTGTCTATTATCTTGGTTATTTGATTTTTGAGGTCAAGGAGGGTGGTTTCAGTGCCATGGCCTTTGCGGAAACCCGACTGCCTCTTGCCCAGGATGGCAATGGACTCAATTAAGTGCTGGATCTGGTTGTGGGCTGCTTTATCTCGGATCTTGAGATGGAAGGGGACGGTGATGATAGTGCGGTAGTTAATTGGGGAGGTGGGGTCCAGGGAATTTTTTTTTTTTTTAGGAGATGGCAGACCCAGGCTTCCTTAAGGTTGGATGGGAACGCAGCTGTGGTAAAAGGCATTGATGAAGACCATGATGATAGGAGCCAGGGACTCAGCGCAATCCTTGATAATGTTAGGGGGGCATGTGCCCCCTTAGCACAGGGATGGTTTGAGATGTTGGAGTACGTTTATGACTTGCGGTTCTGAGACGTCACTGAAGTCGAAGAGGGGGGCGGGTGGTCTGTGAATGGCAGTGCTAGGCGCCGCCTGAAGGGTGGATTTGTTGAGATTGAATTTTGTCTTGGAGAAGTTTCATTTTGTTAAGCATGGCTGTTTGTATGCTGGAGCACCAGGCTTCGTCTTTAACAATTTCATCAGGGATAGTGGAGGGCGTGATGAGGTCTTTAAAGATAGAGAACATTTCCTTTGATTTGGAATTAGCATTAGCAATGCAGTGGTTGAAGGAGTTGGACCTGGCTGTGAAAATGGCTTTTTTGTATTTTGAGGAAAGCCTTTTAAATTCTTTCAGTGTGGAGTCATTCGGCTTAGCCTGCCATTTGGTAAGAGCTAGGCGTTTGCTGGTGCGAAGGGCTAGTAGGTCTTCTGTGAACCAGGAGTTAGCGTGCATAGATTTTTTTTTTTCATTTTTAGCTTGTAACAGGGCTATGACGTAAATGGCTCTGATGAAGGTGTGGGAGTAGATGCCACTGAGCAAGCTGGGGTCGCTTCTGAAGGGAGGTTTAAGTTCTGGGACGTCCAGGTAAGGTAGAAGGTTGTCCTTGGTTAGTTCTTTGGAGCTTCGGACCATGGCTGGAGGAGCATAGGAGAGTACTTTGGTAGTGGGGTCGGTGGGAAATGAATTGGATGCAATTGTGATCCGCCCATGGGTAGGCCGTGTTGGAAATGATGGTGGAGGAGCAGTTGAGGTCTGCCACCCAGTTGAGGGTGCAGCCTTTAGCATGAGTCGCGCTTCTGATTTTTTTAAGAAGCCAAGGTCTTTGAGATCTTTGGCTAGTGCCAGGGCTGCTTTATCTTTAGGGTCGTTGAGGCCTAGAATGAAATCTCCAAGTAGGATGGTTTTTGTGACGCTTTTGAACTTGTTGCCTAGGATGTGGAGGTGTCGTCCTTGGAAGCCGGGGGATGTGCCTGGGGACCGGTAGATTAACCGTGTAGTTGGGGGACAGCGACAGTTTAGTAGCGAGGAGATCGGTGTTGCCTTCCCAAGGGTGGTAGCAGCGCCTGATGGACAGTGTATCCTTAGATATGAGGACTACACCTCCACCTTTTGTGAGCTGACGGTCCTAAGGATAGAATATCCTTGCGGCAAGGCAAGAGAGATGGCAGGGCCGGATGCATCATGGAGCCATGATTCGGTGACACTGAGTATGTCTAGGTCATGGGTGGTGATGAGGTCGTTGATCTCGAGGGCATGGATGGGAAGGGAGCGGGCATTGATGACAGCACATTTGAGAGGTTGGGCGGGTAAGTGTTTTTTGGGGGTAGTGTTAGGGTGTGGAGCACTGTTGTGGCAGTAGAGGGTGGTGGTTGGGGGGCTTTAAGAGTGGGTGTGCAAGTGGGTTGGGTAGGATGGCCCATGGGTGGAGGCCGATATACATGAGCTTGCTGGATACGTGCGGGGTAGTGAGGTGGTGTGTATGTACTTAATGAGCGTGAGCCGAGTTTGTGATTTCTGATGGCTATGGTGATGGGGAGGCTGGGATGCAGAGTGGGTTCAGTGCGTACCCTAAGCCTAGAGAGCCTGTAATCTAGGATGGTTTGGGATTGGGCCGTGGGGTTGCTAGCAAAGGTAGTGTTGACTGAACAAGCATGTTGATTGGGAGTGTGGGCCGAGAGGAAGGTGATGGAGGTGGACATAGTGGCTGGATCAATGTGCCTGACGGTGGCTACTGTAAGGGTTAGGGCAATGATGAGGTATTGAGTGAGAGAAAAGCTGTGTGCGTGCTGGTAATTGGGTGTATGAGGAGGTAGGGATAATTTTTGGGATACATTGGTGAACAGGTGAGGGGCAAGGATGCTGTGCGGAGGGTGAGTACAGGTGAGAGGCAGGTCAATTACAGGTGGATGGGGTAAATATGCAGGAAGCAGTTTTAACAACGGAGAGCAGCAGCCAGATTCAACATAGCATGCAGCGGCAGTTTAAACAAAGGTGGGCAGCAAACAATTTAGATGGAGAAAGCAGCAGCAAATTTAACCAGGATGGTGGCAATGAGTTTAAAACAGAATAAGCGGCAGGCAGTTTAAGCAAGTTGCGGAATAATCTGATTCACAGAGTATGCGGCAGAGTGTCTGAACAAGGTGGACAGCGAACAATTTAAGTAGTCAAATGCAGCAGCAGTTCAGCAAGAATGGCGGCACTCGGTTTTAACAGTATAAGTGACAGCAGTTTAAACAGGGAACTACGAATTCAATAGCATATGCGGCAGCTAATTGCAACACGTGGGCAGCAACAATTTCAACGGAATACGCAGAAGCCATTTTATACCATTTCAAACTAGGATGATGGCAATCGGATTCAGCAGTGTAAGTGGCAAGCAGTTTAAACAAGGTGCGGAACAAGTTCATTCAACTGCATATGCGGCAGCTAGTTCAAATAGGAAGGGCAGCACTCAGATAGCAGCAGGATAAGCTGCAATTGGATCTGATAAGATTGGTAGCAATTGGATTTTCGGCATACTAGGTGGTAATTCGATTTAAAACCAGTATGCTTGGATCAGTTTTGACAAAATAGGCAGCAATGTGGTTTTGGCATGATCGTCGGCGAGTCCACACATAGGCGGCAGTGTGGCCGTGGGATAGTTAGGGCGCAGCTTTGTATGGGCGCAAACAGAAGAGTGACCAGCGTGGCACGGAACTGAGCCAGAGACAGAGGGACAGTGGCTTGCCTAACAAGCGTACTCCCATAGGGTATGTCTGGCACCAAGCACCAGTGCGCAAACAGGGCCTTATCCGGAAGGGTCTGAGCCGGCTTCCGCCTGCCAGCGGAGATAATTGGATGAAATACTGCGGCATTGCTGGGCAACGCAACCATGCAGCCTCGTTTCAACGCTGAGGGTTGAGTGTGAACAAGGCAGCAATTTCAAAAATCGGGCGTAGTCGGGCTGATTACTAACTATAAAGCATGATGCATCTGTATTTCTTGCGGAACGATGTCAGGGGTGATTTCAAGCACGAGGATTAGGTGAGTGCTCACCTCTGTGATGCTGATATATAAATGCCATTACTGTCCTTGTGATTTAAGTCACCTCAGGGTGTAGGGAGTGTTTAAGAAGCATATTCGACGATTATCCACTAACTTGTCCAGATTCTGAAAAGTAATTTTAAAGTGTATTTACATTGTTACATGAATTGCCTTTTTTAAAGAACGCTTATTTTAAAATTGATGTTAATTAAGTAACTATTTAAATAACAGAAACCTTGAGTGTAGGTTTTACTTGGCTACTTATATTTACGTAGTTCAATTGTACAGCGCTACAGCTCACATTTGCCCCTCTTGAGATAGGCCTGGCTGCTCCGTCGCACTACCGACTTGTGTAGTACAGACTTATACCAAAAGGTTGGTTACCGAATACCAAGCAGATCAGTGTTGTGTAGTCTAACACAGTGTGACTGCACCAATGCTTACCTAACACAAGGGACAGAGATGAGGAATCTGTGGGAGGAACATTCATCAAAAAGAACATTACCGAGAAGTAATGTGTTCTTCTGATGGATTCCTCATCTACGATAGACTCTGGTTATGAAAGATCTCTTCTGACTTTTTGAGGGGACATTAAACCTTCAGTTACACTTGCCCTGCTTTTTTCTCATCTCTTAGGAGGAAATTGATCAGCCCTTCAGACTATCAGTACTGGGAAGCTATGTTTCCCTTATATCTTTTACATTTGTGTACCTTTTTAAAATTGTACACAGCATCTTACAATGCAGTGCAACAGTGATACCTTTGTATCACTCCATCCTTTCACAGTGGCGATTTTTGGTTACTTTAATATGTGCTTACAGACAGGCTGGTGGAAAACAATGATATTGTGACCATTTGTTTTATTTCTAGTGTGCACATTTAGCAATTACCGCGTATGGCTACTAAACATGGCTAGTGCCCTAAAATAGCGACGCCAAGAGATTCTTGCTAGTTCTTTGGCCAGATTGTAGTTTGACCTTCTTCCTGCCTTGCCAGGAAATCCCATAAAAGGTCATGCACTTGCCTGGGAAAGCTGGTGTGTGTTGGCGTGTGTGGAAGTGTGCTGGCGTGTGTGGGCGTGTGCGGGAGTGTGGGCATGTGCTGACGTGTGTGTTGGTGTTTGTGCTGATGTGTGTGTGTGTGCTGGCATGTGCATCTGTCGCTCTCTCCCAGAAAGTGGGTGGGACTGTAAGACCGTTTTTCTAAAGTCCAACTAAGGGCTTAGTAAAACCATTCAACTGAGACAGTACAAGACTCCACTCTAAGTATATGGTTGTACCACCTGAGTTCATGTTAGCGTAGACAGAGCAGCCAGGCTCATCTTAGGAGGGAGAGACGGCTGTAGAATCGGTACAAAGAAATTGCAATACAAGTGGTCCAAAGAAACAACCGAAACACTATGTATTGTAAAAATAAATTTTTATTTAAATACAAGTAGCAAAATAAGAAAATGGACAGGGAAGCCACAGAGAATAACAGCGCTTGCAGTCGTGAGATAAATTGTGCAGGCGCGGCTGCAGGTGATGATTAGAGTGCGGATGCCTTGCCCTGCACCCACAGTTAGTAAAATTGCTAAGATCAGTGTAAATAATCACACTGCGCCACAACACACAGTTACAAAGTACAGCTGTACGCTATTTATTCTGGTCAGCGTGAAACGTGTTTCGAGCTTAGCTCTTCCACTGAGGTCGATACATATTTTAGTTACAATTATTCAAACTGGTTATGTACAATTCTACAAATCCCCATAAACCAAAAGTGGTGTCCCAAACCAAGGTAGTACCAAAAGCGGCATAAAATAATTTCAATTAAAACACAGCCACAATAATATATTGGTCAATACCCCAAACATAATAATCACATTGCATGTTGAACCAGCAGTTAGAATAATGAACAAGGAAGAAAATCATATTACCAATTGAGTGGTGATATGAGGGGCATCCAGAACCGGAAAATAGAAATTAAAATAAAATAAATTAGCTATCAGAGGCCTACATATAGCCTTGGTCAACATCTGTGGTGCATCTGCATTTAATTAAGAAGAAATAGTGAAGGTATATTTACCAGTTTCTTCAGTATATACTGTACTGGACACTTAAGTAATTTATATGAAGAGCCTTCTGTTAGCATCTATCCATTCTATTGTAATTATTGCTGTGGATCAGTTTAATGAGTAGGTTGAAAGGCGTACACTTACCAATAGAAATGGGGTTAACACGACTAGTCTCTTCGTACTCAAATAGTGTACAACTGTACTTTGGAACTGTGTGTTGTGGCGCAGTGTGATTGTTTACACTGATCTTAGCAATTAAATTCAAGTAGGCCCAGATAAATCTTGGAGGAAATAAGTACTATCACAGATCATATGAACACATTATAGAGAAACACTATGCTTGAAGGTACACAGACCAAAGCATAGAGTTCTAGGGATGTCAAACAAATAGTTACTTTTTAGATTACCTTCAGTAATATAAGGGTAGTAGACCATAGCATTTGAACTGTGATGCTCAGCAAGAAACCACTTAATAAAGCAACTGGACGATACACTTTTTGTGAATGGTGGAACACGTATTCTAGGTAGAGTAAAAACCTATAACTTCCTTTGCGATAACCCATAGTTCTACTAGGTGAGTAAAACCTAAGGATGTAATATTCTATTACAGGCACTTTTGAGATCAGAAAAACAAAGATTGAGATAAGCAATAACTCTAGCAACTTATTTTAGGATGGCAAACAGCTACCTCAAGCAAAGTAAACCCTATACACTATTTAAAGGAGCCACCAGCAACTTAAAGGCAGGTATAAACCTCAGACTGTTTGTGTGTCTAAAACAGACCAGGGAAAGCAAAACCCAGTGTTGCACTTTATGAATGACTCAGTTATTCTAGGTAGGTAAAACCTAATGCAGACTTATTCTGGACAGGCTAAAACCAAGGCAGGGAAGCAAGACCCAGTTGGGAACCAAATACAGCTATTATCTGAAAGAAATAGTTTGTGAAGCCTATAGTATTACTTTTGGGAAGAGGCACAGCCAAGTCACAGGGGAGTAAAGTAAGCTTACATCTACTTTCTGTTAGAATGGTGAAACAGGAAGGTGAGACTTTACATATACTTTGCAGAATGGCATAACATTTCTAAGGTATGTAGTAACTTTTGTAACTGTTCACCCTCAGAGTTACAGTTACCAAGGTCAGGTCAGGAAAGGTTCTTAAGTAGCAAAAGTCAGAGCTCCTAAGGAAGACTGTTAGAACAAGTAAATATTTTACCTGTAAAGTTAGTTGAAGGGGCGGGGGCTTCACAGAAGACACCCTAGGAGGATTCCAGCAGTGGGCCTGGGTGAACTGGACAAGAGGCCTCACAATCACAGATAACAGCCCGAAATTGCACAGGAATCACAAGAGACTTAAGGGAAGTGAATACCCAAGCAAGCACAGTACCTCAGCACAGAAGAAGATTTTGTAACAGGACTACTTCAGGATCTGCAGCCAAAAACCCAGTCGCTGAATTCCTTCATCAAGAAGACAGGACACTGGAAGGACTTTTGCAGCAAGGATCACAGGGAAGGCTCCAGGCAAGATTTTCCTCGTGGCTGGATGTGGATCTGGCGTATTTTTCAGGAGCACAGAAGAAGGAACAAGTTACTTACCTGTAACTGTTGTTCTCCAGCATGGGTCTGGCATGGATTCACATGCTCATGAATATTCCCTGCCAGGCTGGGAATCCTCGGTAAGGAAAGAAATCTGTTTCAGTTTCACTTCTGAACTGTCTTTCTCCTAACAACCAATCACTGGTCTCTGGGTCAAACTGCCACCAGCCAATGACTGCCCTCTACCCAAGCACCTCCTCTGGCAGCCCTCTTCAGATTTGGTAGCACGTAAAGTGGCAGTAGGACCAAGAGAAGAACTGCAGAGGGGTATGCGGGAGGGTTTGCATGTGAATCCATGCCAGACCTATGCTGGAGAACAACAGTTACAGTTAAGTAACTTGTTCCTCGTCGAGCATGGGGCCTGGTATGTTTTCACATGCTCATGAATAAAGAATACATAGCCGTACACACATGCACAACCACGGGAGGTGGCAAGGCTCAACATTAAGCATCTCAACATTAAGCATCTCTTACCTGCTCACCAGTCTCACCTTCAAGCGAACATGTTGCGCAGCAGTGCTTGGCCGACTCTGGACTCCTCCCTGGAATCCCTGTCGACACAGAAGAACTTCATGAAGGCATGCATCGACCTCAACGTAGCAGCCCTGAAGATGTCAAGAAGGGGCACACCAGACAGGAACGCCATAGTTGCAGCCATCGCTCTAGTCGAATGGGCTCTCAGACGGCCAGGCAACGGTCGGTTTGCCAAGCGGTGACAATAGGTGATGCAGCCAGAGAGCCACCTGGAAATTGAAGCCTTGGAGAGGGCCTTCCCATGGTTCATAGGGCCAAAGTTCACAAAAAGTTGCGACGTCTTACGAAAAACTCTTTGTGCAGTCCAGATAGAACTTCTGCGCTCTAGCCACATCCAGCAAGTCCTCTCAGCCGGCGATTAAGACATCGGGAAAAATACAGGTAACACCAATGGCTCATTTAGATGAAAGTGGGACATCACCTTGGGCATGAAGGAGGGGTGCGTCCGCAGCACCACTCTCGTCTCGTGAAATGTTAAATAAGGTGGCTTACAAGAGAGGGCCTGGAACTCTCCTGCTCGTCGTGCAGAGGTGATGGCCACAAGAAAAACAGTTTTCCACGTCAATTTCAATGACACTGAATGCATAGGCTCGAACGGGGTACCCATGAGCCTAGTTAGCACCACATTGAGCTCCCACGCCGGGGCCGGACCCTTCACCGGCGGGAATGAGCGAAATAGTCCTTTGACAAACTCCTTGACCAAACGATGCAACCATAAGGATGATCGTCGAGGAGATCTGGTGTAGCGGGAAATAGCCGCCAGATGAACTTTGAAGGAAGCATGGGCCAGCCCTGTCTTGGCCAACGACAACAAATACGGGAGCACCAGTGGAGCAGTGACTCGTAGACTGTTGATGTTCCGAGTACGGCACCAAACAGCGAACCTCTTTCACTTGTGCCCGTAGCATTTGAAAGCAGACGAAGCTCTAGCCTTGGCAAGCACCTACTTACAATCCGCTGGGAGATCATAGCCCCCAAACTCTAGTGCTGCAGGAGCCAGGCCTACAGGTTCAGCGATCCTGGGTCGTGGTGCAGAATTGCACCTCCTTCACAGGTGAGAAGATCTGCGTCTGCCGGAAGCTTGACTAAAGGAGGACGCCGATATGTCCAGAAGGTCCGGGTACCATATCTGTCTCGGCCACATCAGTGCAACGAGGATCATCGTGCACCGGGACCGTCTGAGTTGATCGACTAGTCGAAGAAGCAACGGATGGAACACATACAGAAACAGGCCGTCCCAGGGGAAAGAGAATGCGTCCCCCGTGCTCCCCGGCTGGGGAAACCTGCTGGCGAACCTCCGGCACTTGGTGTTCGTCGCCGTCTGTTAGGCAGAATCCTGTGCAGTGCCCTTAGGGACCACTACACAAAATTAAGACTACAGGTGGAAATACAAGTTTACCTTTGGTACAAGCCTGTACTACTATGTGATAGCAGTGGCGTAGCAGCCAGGCTTAACTCAAGAGTATATGAGCAGTAACAGAGATTACACAAAGGGACCACAATTACTGTGACTCAAGCAAACACTGACTCAAGGTTTCAGGTAAAAAAATAGAAGTACATTTATTTTTAAACCATCAGTTATAAACACAACTGTTCTATTAAACTTAAATAAAACCTCACGTTAAATATATGACAATTAACCAATTCACTTTGTACAGTAAGTCTCAAGGCAAGTATCCTATATTTGAATGAACCGGTGTTACGAACAAAACATGTTACCGCGAATACGAATGCGATCACTTTTTGACAGTTCAGTCTACTAACTAAACGCGTGTCCGGGACATGAAATGCTACCGGGGCAAAAACACACTTAGCACTTGATACCCAGTGGGAGTTGGGGGAAAAAAAATCACAGGCAATATTTTAGTTAGGCAGGCAGAATCGAGAAACACTCAGACAGGAGTTCAAAAATCAAAGGGCCGGAGCGAGAGATGAAAGACGCCGGGGCCTGTTGCTGAAGACCACACAGACAGCTCACGATTCAACGTAGCCCAAAAGTACTTCGATATTGTCAATGTTCGGAAGCAAAAGTTAAAAGAAGGATTGAAGACAAGGGCAAGCCTTGAAGATGAAGAAAAGGGATTCACCCAGTTTCCTCAAGTGGAACACAATACCTTATTTCAATGGTGCAGCTGGTGCCCTGGCAGTTGTTCCTGGGTGAAGGAGTACGTCTGAAGGGGGTCTGCACCACACAGGGATGAAACCGGCACCAGCGACAACGAATAAAAAGGTGCGCTCCTTAAAAACAGGAGAGGCTCTTCATGTGGCTATCTGGACCACTACAGCAGTGTGCAGCGATTTCGACCACAAAGGCGACCTCTGGCTGAAGATGATGAGCTGGTTATCCCCACCAGGCTCAAGGGAAGAAGACTCCGGACTGGATCTTCTCTTAGTCGTTGAAGGGTAGATTGATCGCTCAGGACTGCAGCAAAGCTTCACCGGGACGTGGTAGTTGCAGCAGCCGTCATTCTCTCTGCTTCTCTTCGGTTCCTTGTAGTTCCAGTGGCGACTGACTTCTAGCCCAAGAGACCTGCCTTTTATGCGCAAAAACCCCATTCACACAGCCTGGCTGTCAATCATGCAGCAGGGGGGTTGTCCAGCCCGGACATCCACCTCAGCCAATCATGGCAAAGTGTGACTTGAGTTTCCTAGGATACCCTGTGCACGGGGTACCTACACCCCTCCCTCACATTCAGCCCACCTAGACACCCAGGTGCCTTGAGGAGGGCTTCTCTTCAGAAGCCCACCAAAAGACAGTGAACAAAGAAGGCGTACCTAGTTTGCCGCGCAAAGTAAAACACAAGAAGGACTTTTACAAAAAGAAACGGCGAATAAACTCAACCGGAGCCAAAAGAAAGACGATTTAGTCAAGCGGGTTTATGTTCGAGGCTAATATAATAGCCAAGAACAGTACCACGTGTTAGGGAGAATTCTCTGCAAAGGCTAATTTCCCAAACCTAGTGAGTCCCCCAGCAGCTTTGCTGGATTTTTGGGGTTTATTTTTTTCTCCTGCTAAGAGTGAGACTCTTTTCCTCCCACTCTTATACATGATTTGAGGTGTTCCTTTGACTTTGTATGGGTTTTTTGGGCTATGGGGTCCTTTACCCCATAGGGCTTCATGTGTTTTTGGTATGTGGGTTACACAGCACCCTCCGTGCCGTAATCCAGGGGTGTCGTAGCGACCCCCAAACAAACTCCATACCCTGGGACTGACTACTGTCTCCCAGGGCATGTAAAGTCACCCTTGGCTTTACTAGTCTCAAATTGTGAACAGAACCAGTACAAACCATCCTATTGTGGACGTACTGGTCGGGGCAATTCGATTGCCCCAGGGTCTGTTGTTCGAGGGGGCACTGTCCAGTCCCCCCCGACCGAGTTTTGGCTGGTGGCAGTGGATACTACTTTTTAAATTCGACCGCGAATATATTCCTATGGGATTTTCCCATTGTTCGAGGCTACCACTTTTTAAAAATAGCCTTGAACATACCGCCGATTTATTAAATTAATATAAATTCACCGGTTGGTATTTTTTGCCGGAACTTGGTTCCAAAATGGCGTTTGTGTTCGCTTCTGTGACTCCAACCCAAGTCGAGCCCTTTGTTCCACTTTTTGGCGGGCTTCTCCACAGAAGCCTCCAAAAGTGGTGCCACTCTGTCTGGGTACCACAGGGGTGTGGGAGGGGGTTTAGGCACCCTGGACTGAGTTGCCTCGGCAACTCAAGTCGCACTCTTGTGTGATTGGCCCAAGTGGTGAGCCGCCCGGCTCACCACTTAGTATGTTTGAGTGACAGCTAGGCTGAATGAATGGGAGTTTTCTGCATAAAAGCAGGGCTTTGGGGACTGGAACTTCAGAAGTCGCCACAGGATCTAAAGAATCCGAGGAGGGAGAAGCTGAGCCGACCTGCAACGACACCACCGGTGGAGCGCTGCTGAACCGTCTCACCACTTTTGGTCCGGAGAGTCTTCTTCCTTTGACTGGTGGGGATAACCAGTTTGCCCGTCTTTTCGCCTTCCTGGACCATCTTGTGGCTGCCTTGCCCGTGCGAACCACCCCAGCAACCGGAACACCACGGTTTACCACTACCGCGAAGAAAAGTGTGGTACCTTGTAACCGGGAAACTCTGCAGCTGGTTTCTTCCCTGGCAGCACAACGACCTTCAGCTTTCCTCCATGTCGAGACCTCCTCTTCCTCTGGACGAAACACCGACTTGCACCCGCTGCCAGGAACTGCCCCCGCTGGAGCGTTCTTCCCACTTTCAGGTACTGTGTCCCGCCTGGCTTCCCTTGCGACAGATCCGTGGGTGACCGTAAATCCTCGACTTTCTAACCTGGGTTAGCCTGGGACCTGTTAACTAACTTTTCCTGACTTGATCTCAATCTTTTATGAACTTTCTACTAAGACTCTTTGGGCATAACCCCACTGTGTGACCCTGGACACATTTCGCTTGCTCTCAGTGGGCCTGGCATTTGAACTTCCTTGCTCTCCAGTAGACTTTGCCTAACCTGCCTCCCTGGGGTTCTTTGAAAAGTATTGGAATTTGTGTGCTTTCATAACTCTGCCTTTTTCCCTCCCTTTTTAATAACTTATCCTATGTTAAGCGCTCACCTCTGTCTGAAAATAAGTGGTGTTTCTCATTAAGACTTGTCTAATAAGTAATTAGGGTTGTATATATGTAATAGTGACTGTGTGTTGAATTTACTTACCTCTTTGTGCTAGTGTAATTTACAAGTGCATCTTTAAATAAATAATTATATACTTTTACACCAAAGCTCTGGTCAGTGTTTGCTTGTGCTACTGTATCTCTGTACCTATTGTGTATACTCTATATACTGCTTAACTCATCTTGAGAGATGTCTGACTGCTCAGCCACAGCTACCAGGTAAATCTGGGCGGTATAGACTGCTACCAATTGGGTTTACTGCCAAACACCTGTAGCCCTAAATCTTTTGCAGTGGTCCCTAAGGGAACTGCACAGGTTTCTGCCTAACACAACATTTATCTAATATAAATCGCGGTAGAAAAGTTAGGGTAGATACCACTGCCACCAGCCAAGTCTAAATGTTAAAAGAGCGAAACAATGCTCTAGGAGCTACAGATAAAAAGGGATATGAATTAACCCTTTCCAGTACTCCATGGAAGATGGGGTGTACTGGATCTGTGGTAGATTGACTAGGTAAAGTTAATGGTATCTTCACCCGTTTCTGGGGGACGGTAGTCGCCTCAGAAATGGAGTCGAGGGAAGGCTCAAAGACAAACCTGTGTTACTGCACTGAAGGTGCTGTGTAACACACAACAAAGAAGGGGGTCCTGCAGTGGTGTGCTCCAGAGCCCCAGATCACACAAATAGTAAAAACACACATGGCAAAACACATGTAAGAGTGGACAAAAGGTGTACACTCTTACCAGGTGAACAAAATAACTACAGAAATCCAGCAAAGGTGCTGGGGGACTCACTAGGTGAGGGAAATTAGCCTTAGAAGGAGAATATTCCCTAACACTGTTGCAAACAGATTGATCTGGGGATTGCCCCATCTGCGGAACAGGTGATCCATTTGGTCCTGCCGAAGTTCCCACTCGTGGCAAGAGCGCAGCTCCCGGCTGCGAGTCGGCGATGGTGTTCTTCACTCCTGCCAGATGAAACGGGACGAGGAACATCCCCTGGGATACGGCCCAGTGCGAAAGGTCCAGCGCCTCTTTGGAGAGCGCCGGGGATCTGGTTACCCTCATGCTTCCGGATGTAGAACATCATGGTGGTGTTGTCCGTGAAGACCCGTACCACTTTGCCCTTAAGGGACGGAAGGAAGGACTGGAGGGCCCAAAACACTGCCTGCAGCTCCAGCACGTTAATGTGCAACGACTTCTCCTCCGGCAGCCACAGGCCTCTTGCATGAAGACTTCCGGAATGCACTCCCCATCCTTCTAGAGAGGCGTCCGTCGTGACAGTCTCCTGATGAGGTGGGGTCTGGAAATCCGCACCTGGGGACAGATGTGCGCACACTCCCCAACACCTTATCGCTCAACAGAAGATCTCCAGTGTGATCTTGTCCACTTGTATCCAGCGAGCGTCGAGGAACTCCTGCAACGGCCGCATCCGTAGCCTGCACACCCGAATGATGTATATGCATGTAGGGACTTGATGGACCTCACCCTTGCAACCGTCAGGGCCAACAGTCGTCGTACCTTGCCCAAGATGGCCGTGATCCTCTTCCCCACCGGGGCCAGGCACTTGGTGAATACTTGTGGTGGAAGGTGCTGGAGACGCTGAACTCACCCTGGCCGCCAAGGAGCCCGTCGCAACGGTGCTCCCAGAGGTAGAGGACTCGCTGTGCTTTGCCTTATGTTGGGCCCCCATGGGAGGGTTGCCCTCAAAGGTCTTAGAAGACCGCTCAGCTTTCTTCTTCTGGGCAGTGGAGGCATGCTGCCGGGACTCACCCAGAGCAGGGGCCTTTGCCTGCAGCCACTCGAAGCGCCTGCGTCGGTCCGCCCGCGTGCGCGCCACCATCTCCCGACAAGCCACGCAGTCATCCTCCACATGCGACTTATCCGAGTGTAGGCAGTAGAGGCACAGGGAATGTCCATCTGAAAAGACGTTCCGTAGGTTGCAGCCGGGGCAAACCTTGAAGAGAGGCGCCGAGTCCTTCTCCTACACCATGTCCACGCGGGGTAGGCCTTGAAGAAGCTTCTGGAATCCACCAAGAAGAAACTGGATGAAAATCCACCCTTGAGGGGCGCTGAAGAATCCAAAACGGGTCCCTGTTAATGGGATGGTTAATCGGGGGAGCTTGAGGCTCGATTGACCAAAAAAATAGAGAAAAACTTGTAGAAAAATCGCAAAACCTAGTAAAAGCTTGTGAGCTATAGCACGAGGACTCCCAACACTTGAACGTGCGGTAACAATCTGAAGATGGCTGCCAGATGAGGGGCTGGATAGAGGACAGTCATTGGCTGGGGGGCAATATGACCCAGAGACCAGTGATTGATTGGTTAGGAGAAAGACAGTTCAGAAGTGAAACAGTTTTTTCATTACAGAGGATTCCCAGCCTGACAACGGGGAATATTCATGAGCATGTGAATCCATGCCAGACCCCATGCGGATCGGATTCTCGTTGTTTGCAAAGTCCAACACTCATCAGGGGACATTTTGGACTGGAATCATGCCTCTGGAGATCCAGCAGGATACCCACGAAGTTAATGATATTCGGTATTTGGAAGACTGCACCGCACAATGGCTTAAGGTCCCAGGGTATTGGGGTATTTTATTTTTCATTTATGTATTCGTGTATTGCAGCCTTACAAGGTCACAGCATGGAGTGGGTGTTAGGCAGAATAACATGCAGTACCCTTTGGGAACACTACATACAATTAAGACTACAAGTGATAGTACAATTTCACCTTTGGTACAAGCCTTTACTACACAGTAAAGTGGTAGCGATGGCTGAGCAGCCAGACTTATCTCAGTGTCGCTGCATAACTGACAGGGTCTACTACCCTTGTGTTACTGAAAGTAATCAGAAAGTAATCTATTGTCTTACCCTCCCTCCCCCAGAAAAAACAGTTAGATGTCCTAAATAAGGTCCGTGCTTTGATCTGTGTAGTCAAAGCTTAGTGTTGTGTTTTTATTATGTGTTTATATGCTTTATGATAGTACTTACTTACCCAATAATCTCTTGGTCGGCTTGTATATAAAATAAACCCTTTATTTTTTACAATACATGGCGTGTTAGTGTTTCTTTGGCCCATATGTATCATACAATTTCTTTGTACTCAATTCTATAGCCCTCTTTCCCTCATAAGATAAGCCTGGCTGCTCTACACTACCCTGAACTCAGGTGGTACAGCCTTATACGAAGAGTGGAGTCTTGTACTGCCTCAGTTGAATGGTTTTGCTAAGCCCTTATTTTAACTTCAGAAAAGCTGTCCTAACATCCAAGCTTAGTCTAGGAGGGAGAAGGGCTGTGGTTAAGCACAAAGACCTCAGTGCACCCCTATAGTGGAGAATACACTTATACACAGTTTTATAAATATTGTTATTTATTATAAACATTAAGGCAGCTAACACAGTATTAGAATTACAGGTAAGTAAACGTATTCGCATTTATATACAGTAAGACATGTGTTAAGCATTATTCAGCTCAATAGTAAACTCTTATACAGGTAAGCAGTAAGAGTAGCATTCAAGTTGAAGCAAATTAATTCTTATAACCAACATTTAAGCTAAGTAATACATATACTGGTAAGAACCTTCAGGCAACCTATACTTTAGAAAGTCGAGCCCTATCTGGGAATGATCGTCTCAAAGTCAGTGGAGACACTGGGTGAACGAGCCCCCTGGGAGGAAAAACAAAGAATGGCAGACACTGTCAAAATAGCAGGTTTCTTCTGTGTTGCAGGTAGGTAAAATGTCTAATTAAAAGGTGGTTCAGGGAAGTCAGGCAGGTCCCCTGGAGGATTGTAGACCAAAGAAGTGTCCTTAGGCCTGGGAGAACACAGTTGGGTTGTCCACCCCAATGTGTCTCAGAAAGCTCAGGAGGAGTCCTATTTAACACAGCATGCATCCAGGTAAGTACCTTTTCATGAAAAAAAGAAGACAGTGACACCAGCGGGTCCCCAAGCGAAACAACAGCAGCTCCTGTTCAGATTTTTGGCCTGGAGGCTGAAGAAGGCAGACCGTCCGTTTCTTTGGATAGGATTTCCAGCAGACAATGTTCAAGATACTGGCTCGTTGGGACTCGACACAGGCTTTGGTTCAGCGACTGTTGTCACACAGCAGGCTTCTCTCCGTTTCTCCGTCCCCGATTTGGAAGGGGAGGCATCTCAGAGCAGGAAAGTGTTGATCAGAATAGGAGGTTGGAGCAGCAGCGGTACTCAGCAGTCACGGGAGGTGGCTGCAGACGTCTTTCCTTGGATTCTTCATCCCTTAGATACTCTCTCGTTCAGCTCCTCGACCCTCGCCTTTATGCAGAAACCCAGCCCATCAGCAGTCACATTCAAACTTTGGGTAGTGGGGTAGTGGCTGCCCCAAGGGGACAGCAAGCCTTCCAGTCAGAACTGGATTCAAGCAGACACACTGGAGGACAAAGACCTGCAGTGTTTCGTGCACTCCCAGCTTCCTTTCCTCCCCGACGCGCTGGCGGGCTATCCAATGGGAGTCTGGCAAAAACAAAGAGTGAGCAAGGCCTCCTCCACTCAGGACAGCAGAAGACGGTTCAAGAAAGTCAAAAAATAAGACGGGCATCTTTTTACTATAATGGAGGCCCATGAGTCACTTACCGTTGCTGCGACAGCAGCCTGCGTGAACGTTTCACTAAAATGTCAGTAGATAATATCCACTGCCACCAGCTACTCAGATGAACTTGTCACTGTAACTAGAAAGTTATAGGAAATTATCAGTCTATCTGTAGGAACCGCAGTTATCAAAAGGAATATAAATAGGGCAGCTCAAAGAGCTACCAGCAACACTGCACAGAAAGTGCTGTGTGCTACAATAATAAATTGCAGATGCCTTAAAAGGTAGAGGAAAGCAACCAGAAGGGTTGAAAAGGGTTCCTAGATGTAGAGTAAAAGACTAAGATAGTGTGGAAAAGGGGACCCATTCACTCAGGAAAACTGATTTAAAAAACTCCAAGACTCCAGCAAAAAGTGCAGGTGGACTCACAAGTGGGGAAAATATTACACAAAAATGAAATTCTAGCGCACAAAAATGAAATTCTAGCTAACAAACGATAAGCTAGGCAACAGGGTTCCCTTAACATAGGGCTGAGAGAATTAATCTCAACATACATCGACCAACTAGTTGTTCATTCAGAGACAGTGATGTGAGGGTATTCACACAGACCAAATCAGGGTACTTGGTGTACCATGATCATTAGAGCTTAGGGTGTCTCCAAAGTATATCTAATTAAGACTTTAGACCTCGGCAGCATGCTCAGCCGTTTGTAAAGAAAAATAAAGGAGAATTCTTAGGCACTGATCTCTCACCTCCTTTACGGATGATCACTTACCTTGTGCAGCTCCAGATCGATCGACAGAGCTCTGTTCAGATGCCAGAGTTTCCATCAGCCATGGCAGCAAATCGTCGAAGCAGGTCTCTCCCATCCCCTTGACCATAGCACCCAAAGCCTTGGCAGACACAGTCCGCACCTGGGAGAGGTTAGAAAAAAGACAATTTGTAATGATATATGCAGAAGAAGGCAGCCCTAAAGATAAGCAGGGTATCAGCCACTGCTACTACCTAAAAATAGGCAAACGCCCATAAAAATAAAAAGAGAATAAAAAACTCTACAAAAATTAGAAAAGACACATAGCCTGTACACCTGCTTTCACTCATGCAGCTCTATTGATGCGTTTTGGACAGAAGTACACTTGGAGCCACAGGACAAAACTCTGAAGAGGTTTAATATGCATAATCGAGTAGATACAAATTTGACCTACTTATAAAAAACTCCCATTAGGACTTACTAAAGTCTCTGCAATCAGCAAAGCAAGGTAGATACTACTCAGGATTAAGTGTATGCTTACAATCACCCATTTTGATGGCAAAGTTTGACAAATGCAAACTAATATTCACTTGTCTGATATATGATAGAAGGTGGAAATTAAAGAATGAATCTCTTACCTCCGGCACAGGGTCAAGCAAGGAGGCTTTAAGGCCAGGTGTAACACTGGGAAGGTATGGAGCAAGATCCTAAAACAAGGACAAAGATGATTAAATGACTGGTTAAACAGACCTGATCGTATTCAAGTGAGCAATGGAGCAGTCATGTTCACAGTGCATGCAGCCAATATCTGAGGAAGGAAACCCAACGTGCAAATTATAGCCAATTCTACCACTTTATTACTATCAAACATACAGTTAAAAAATAAAGCCACTTTTAAGCCCTAGAAATTGGCACATACTCCCAACCTGATCCCCTACTTGAACTCGCAGAGCTCCATGGATAAGTACAGCAAGTGTAACCAGCAGAGATGTGACAAAGGAAGGCCCTCTACTATTATTACTGCAAACATTTCAGATATGAGACAAGATCTACACTAGATAGCTTATGTGGCAGAGTTCCATAAAAAACAGATAATGTCATCTAATCCCAAATCTGCATGGAAAAGGCATGTGCCAAACCATCCTAGATTGGACAATTCTAGCAACTCATCACATCCCACAGGTTGACATTAATCTGTGCTATACCTCTTGAGACCATTTCCACGATCTAACTCAAGCTGAAATGAATATATCCTCCCATCTTGGTCTACTGGCGGTTCTTCAGCACCAAGGTCTTGCTCTGCTACCAGCCATTTCGTTATCAAGAGCCAATTAGCAAACAGCCAGGCTCTCTCCTTTCCAAGATTATTAAAAGTGTTTCAGTTGTTACATGCTCCCGACTTTAACTGGAAGCATGCACAATAAGCATAAAATAGTGGGATCCAGCTGCCATTTTAGGAAGCCTGCTTATCATTCCACAACCCATCCCCGAACCTGTGCTATATCCAAGCATCTCCACAACATAAGCAAAACATGTGCTGTATCCGAGCTACATCTTCAGCAAGCTGGGCCTTCATATTTTCCATGAAGTGCAGTGATTGGTGCATTTGTAACAAATTAGTTTAATCTGACTACTTCATTCAGTATCCATCTTGATTGCCTTGTTCCCTCTACCATTTGTCCCTGACTCAGAGGGCCTTCTTATGCTTTGTTAAGATGGATTTCTAAAAATCAACCCTGGTGGGCAGATGTTATGAGGGCGCACTAGTTATGGTGAACAGGGAGACTCAGTTTAGCCAAAACCCAATAAAGGCAGCAGTGGAGGGCAGTGAAGGTTTAGTCTCAAGAGTCCACACATAGTAACACAATTCAGCTTAGACAGTCCGTTATAAAAATAGCAATATTTATTTAGGCCATTAGAACACATCAAGAAATAAAATGAGCAGGTAGTAACATCACAAAAAACCAGAGAACACAAATATATACATTTACCAGTAGGTTCACTAAATAACTAAAAAGGTGAAACCGGAAAGAGCTCAGATGTAGGTTAAATGATTAGAGCCTATCATAAGTACAATTCCCTTTACTTAATAAGTTCAGCCAAAAGTTGTATGGGGCCTAGTGCCCAAACGCCACAGGTTTCTCCCAGGAAGGTATTATCCACAGGGATGCAATGGGCCTGCGGTGGTGATTCAATACAGTTCAAAACTAGATCAAAGTTCAAAAACTATTTGTCAGAAGACCAGAGAGTTCTCCCTC
The DNA here is from genome assembly GCF_040938575.1 of Ambystoma mexicanum. Taxonomy (NCBI): domain Eukaryota; kingdom Metazoa; phylum Chordata; class Amphibia; order Caudata; family Ambystomatidae; genus Ambystoma; species Ambystoma mexicanum. Next base: position 1,533,269,316 of record NC_090932.1, read on the forward strand.
TTCCATACCCAAGGCTAACCCAGGGGGCAGGATACTTGACCCAGGTTTGATGACCAAAAGGTAAGTAAGAGGGAAATGGGAGACAAAGGGCTTTGCACCCAAGGTTATCCTATGGAGGACAGGGGGGCGGAGGGGGCGGTACAAGTATGCTTACTTACCCCCCGGATTCCAATTTTCCCAGGGATCACAATGGATCTTCGGGGGGGGTTTGAGTCGTTGGAAGTGCATCTTTTGTGCTTTTTTTCGGGTGAGACGTGCCCAGGGGTTGCAGATTTAAGTGCTCTCCCAGGCAAGTTCAACTGCAAGATGCAAGCCTGCTCGATGAAGAAATGCTGACTTTTGCGATGCAGAACCAGATCACGGATGACAAAAAGCGAGTTCCAGTGACAATCACTGTTTGCAAATGACGACTGGCATCCTCTTTCAGTCACGGTCAAACAAGCAGCTCCAGGACAGGTTCCCTCGATGCTAGGAAGCTGAAGCTTCAGGACATGGTGATTAATGGCACAAGCTGGTTACCACCAAAGCACAGGGCTTGGTGACTATTGAGAGGTAGTCCACGAGGGAGCTGGTCAGTTTACCAGGCAGTCCAGGGACACTTCTGAAGGATTATTGTGGCATGCAGCCTAGAGAAGATGAGACTTTACTTTATAGTATTTATAAAGTGTGGCCATGGAACCTAAGGATTGAGGGTGCTACAAGACATGACCTCACAGTATCAAAAGCAGCTAAAACCTGGTTAAGAAACATATCCGCAGGATAACTTAATTAAAAAGGTGGGTCTTCAGCCTTTTTTTGAATATCTCCAAAGATTGAATTCCTCTCAACTCTGGGGGAAGAGAGTTCCAGGCTTTGGGCCCAATCGGAAAGAAATTGGAGACCTTAGCAGTACTGCATTTTGGCACAAATAGCAGGTGCTGATTATTCGATCTCAAAGCTCTTCCATTTATTCTCGCAGTGAGTAGCTGTTGTAGGTAAACAGGCATATTTCCCTATCTGCATTTTTGTATTATAGTCAGGGTGTCTGAATAAGATTCTGGACTTCACGGGGAGCCAGTTGAGACAGTGTCTGGCTAGCGTGACATGGTCTATGCGCTCGAGTCTCATGACAACTCGTATGGCTCAATTTTGACAAACTTGAAGTTTGTTTCTATCAGCTTTGTCCATGTCCATCAACAAACCAGAACAGTAATCAATGTTTGCCCCTATAATTGCGCTGGCAATAGTTTTAGCATTATCTTGCGAAATAAGGGGTCTTAAATGTGCCAATGTTTTTATATAACAAGCCCAGGATAAGACCAGACTGCTGACATGTTGCTTCATAGAGAGTCGCTGATAAAATGTGAGTGATCATTTCTTCACCTAGAGGAAAACTATCATATATTGGGCCAAGCTTTTTCAACATATGAGTTGCTCCAATAACTAGAGCTCAGTTTTGGATTTGTTAAGAGCTAATTTATTATGAACCATCCATGTTTCAATAATGGCAAAAACTTTATTAATAGCAAGTTCATCCAAATCATGCGAACCAGATAACAGGATGACACATTGCGTGTCATCCGCGTGGTTGGTGAATATCACACCCTCTTGATCCAGCTTGGCAAATAGGGGGGCGGTGAAGATAATATAAAAGCATGGAGAAGTGCAAGCTCCTTGTGGCACCCCACAGGTAACAGTAATCGGCGCAGATTCAGCCTCTCCACAAAACACCCTGGGGAGAAACTAGCGACCTCATGCAACCTGGTGGGCATAATTGAGTGGTCCACCAGATCGAATGCCACGGAGAAATCAAGCAACATAAGCAAGGAAGCTTCATTTTGGTGCATGCAGGCCAGTAACTTAGATTTAAGCTCCAGAAGAGCCGTCACTGTAACAAAACCAACACAGAACCCAGACTGGTGGTCATTTAGTATGGGATATATTTTTAAATGTTCCGAAATTTGTTTGTAAGCCACACGGTCTAGGATTTTCAGTAGAAAGGCAGTTTTTGTGATTGGCCTATAATTATTGGGGAGATCAACTGGTAGACCTGGCTTCTTCAAAATAGGCCTGACCCCATTTGATCACACTAGTCCAAGGGTTGAAGGAGCGACAAGGGTCTTTCGAGATCAGGCAGATGAGCAGGGCTTCACCAGGCCAATCAATAGAGCGGATTCTGATCCACTGAAGAAGTCACCCTCACGTCATCAACGGGCTGCTCTTCTTTGAAGGATTCTTGGCTCCAACTTAGATCTGAAGACGGACTGCAGCTGAAAGCAAGTCCAGGCCCATCAATGGAAAGGATCTGCACCAAACAGCCAGTAGTTGTGCACTGAGGGATAACTGGTTTCAGAGCCACCAAAGCAGCAGGTTCTCTGGCACCAGGCATGTGGACTGGGACTAGACATCCCAGCCCCCTTCCAGTGACCCAAACACACACAAAGGCTCACTAGCGAAGAAAGCAATAGCGTTACCGGGCAATGCACAATGTTACATGGGACTTCCTGACCTGAGATGGCAGGAAGGCGGCCAAACTATATAATATGGCCAAAGGACAAGTGAAAATCGTGTGGCATGGCCATTTTTTTATATTTTTGATTTGTTTATAGGGCACTACAGCAAAGCTTTTTTTCACACTATCATTTAAAACATTACAATACAATCTCATTTATTAACAATTCATATAAATGAAATATGTTTATGAATAGAAAACAAATAGATGATAAAAATCAACTGCACAATCATTCTCCAAAATATCCCTATCATTGCACCTTCCCGTATAAAGATTATACATTCATTTTAACAAATCAAAATACCACCCATGGGTTTTATTAGCAATTACAAAGTGTTACACTACCAAAGTTTGAACTTTACATTGCATATCATGCCCATCTAGACTGGTGTGGAGGCCTCTCTAGAGGAAGCATTTGTTAAGACCGATTTCTAAAATCTGGCTGGGTGGACAGATTTTAGGAAGCTACCCTAGTTATAGTCAACAGGGGAACACTGGGAGTTTAGCCAAACCAAATCAAGGTAAGCATGGAAGAGTGGTCAAGGTGAAGTCCCGGGAGAGGCGAGTGAGGTCAGGGGTCCACAATGAGTCCACACAATGATTCTACGTAGACAGGCAGGTACAAAAATACTCTATTGTACGCCCCAAACACACACTATAAAAATGCATCAAGCAAGTAATATCACACAAAACTCTAAATATAAAAACATATACAGCCACAGTTAGTTAATAACATGCATATAATTCAAGTAGTTAGGCAATAGTTAGGCAATTGCCTAACTAGGAATAGAAGCCTTAGGAGTCCAACCCCAAGTTTAATAGGTCCTTGCGCCCAAAAGTTCACAAATTACCTATAGAAGATGGGAAGTTAAGAAATGTTACTGTGGGAGTGACGATTGTTCCAGAAGTCTTTCAAAAGGATTTAAAGTTAAGTAAAGTACTTTTCCTAGCCTCTAGAGCAGCTCTCTCAATAAACATTTAAAAAGCAATGGAAAGGAACATAAATCAAAGTTCTCCATGGAATGTATAATGGAGGCGATAAGGGTGCCAGCCACAAGTCTGATTTTCCCAAAGAACTTGGCAGGTTGGACAGGGGTCGCTGGAGGTAGGTTTTCCCACCGTTGGATCCAGTAGAAGCAGCCCAGGAGCTGCGGGTGCAAGCAAGTTTCCGGTCGGGTTCAGGAGCGGAGAGCAACGGTTTCCAGTGCAGAAATGCAGCAGGCACCGATGCAGGACTCAGGACACTACCAGACGGGGGAAGGCCGGTTCCAGCGACAGTCACCACACATGGGAAACCGCCGGCGTCTCAGTAATAGAGAACCAATGAAGCCTTCCAAAACAGGGCCCGTCAATGCTGAGATGCTGAAACTTGGCAGGAAGGTGACTTGTGGGACTAGTTGAGACCCCTGTAGTTCCAGGACAAAATGAGGAATGGCAACGCTTCTAGCATGGTAGCCCAAAACTGAGCTGGTCAGTCCATCGGGTGGTCCAAAGGGTCAAAACATCAGCAACGGTCTTCTGAGATCAGGTAGTCTAACAGGGCTTCCCTGGGACAGCAGCAAGAATGGTCGTCTGGATTCGTCCTCTGGACATCTGCACAGCCACACAGGATACTTGGCTCCTCCTCTCATCTGTTGTAATGGTTGCAGGACTCTTCCTCTTATCCTAAATTCAGGTGAGTTATTAAACTCAACCCACCAATAGCAAGGATCTGCACCACTAACGCACACCAGCTGTGGCCCAATCAGCAGGCACACTAGTCACACTGACGGTTTATAGTGACATTTTCGAATGTCAGATTTTCGAATGCCTTATTCTCAAATGAAAAATGCCGGAAAAAAATGTAAAATAAACCAAAAATCCCTTTTGTCCGAGTCTAGGGTGATACAAAATTCATTGGAAGATGCTATGTGCAATATGAAAAAAGTTACTCAAACAGATAACACGTAAAAAGGGAAACAGTTTCCCAGTACTGACAGCCTGAAGGACTAGTCAAAGTCCCCATACAAAATGAGCAAAAAGGCCAGTGAAGTGAAGCTGAAGGCTTAATTTCTCTGTAAAATGTTGGGGCATTGTGTAAAACAAAAGAAAATAGTTTCAGAGACCATAGAATATGGAGGAAATGTTGCCTAAAAGAATAACTTTCCTAACAGCTGTTAACGGACAAACAATGTCCCAAAGCGTCATAATTGCGATTGTTAGAGCTGGAAAGATTACCCAAAATGGATCTCCCCAAAAACGAATTTGTCTTCATTGCATCCATTTCATGCAGAAAGCCCACGACAAGCTCTGTACGCTTATTCAAGAAAAAAGCATTGAGTAGGGTTAAGTTACTTACCTGTAACTTTTGTTCTCCAGCATGGGTCTGGCATGGATTCACATGCTCATGAATATTCCCAGTCAGGCTGGAAATCCTCAGTAAAAGAAAAAAGTTTGACTTTCGCTTGAAAACTGTTATCCTCTAAACCATTCACTTTCCTCTGGGTCATACGGCCCCCATCCAATGACAGTCCTATCCCTAAGCTCCAACCCTGGTGGCCATCTTCAGATTTGATAAGCACGTAAAGGGGCAGTATGAACCAAGAAGAGCCAGAGAGGCGAAGGCTGGAAGGTTTGCATGTGAATCCATGCCAGACCCATGCTGGAGAACAAGAGTTACAGGTAAGTAACTTAACCATTCTCCAAGCAGGGGGTCTGGCATGAATTCACATGCTCATGAATAAAGATTACACAGCAGTACCAAGGTGTGTGTGAACCTCGACGTAGGAGCCCTGCAGATGTCGAGCAGGAGCACACCAGAGAGAAATGCCATTGTTGTTGCAATGGTTCTGGTGGAATGGGCATTCTGCCAACCTGGCGAGGTCGGTCCGCCAGCCGATGACAGTGCCTGAAGCAGCCGGAGAGCCACCTGGAGATGGAAGCCTTCAACAAGGCCTTTCCGTGATTCACAGGTCCAAAATTGATGAACAACTGAGAAGCCTTGCGAAAACTCTTTGTGCGTGCCATGTAAAACCTCAAGGGACAAGCAACGTCCAGCGATTGCAAGGACATCTCTGCTGGCAACAATGGATTCAGGGAGAAGACAGGCAACACCAAAGGCTTGTTGAGATGGAACTCAGACAGCACCTTTGGCATAAAGGTGGGATGTGTACGCAGTACCAGCATGGAAGTACATGTACGGCTGCTTGCAAGACAAAGCCTGGATCTCCCCGACCGGCCTAGCCGACGTGACAGCCAGGAGGAAAGCAGTCTTCCACAAGCAGAACTTCAGCTGGGCACGATACATTGGTTCAAAGGGGGCCCCCCCATGAGTTTAGTCAAGACCACATTTTGTTCCCAAGCTGGGGCCAGGGCCTTCACTGGCGTAAAAGTTCTGAAGAAGCCCTTGAGGAACTCCTTGTCCGTACGACCACAGGTAGGGTGTACCCAGTGCCCTGGTATAACGGAATATCGCAGCAAGGTGTAACTTGATAGAGGCATGAGCCAGCCCAACTTTGGAAAGCAGGTATGGCAGAAGCTGCAGGGATGTGACACGTAGGGGAGCACTCTTCTGTGCTCGGCACCACACGGAGAAGTGCTTCCACTTTTGTCGATAGCACCTCAAAGTTGAGGAGGCTCTGGCCCTGACCAGGATGGTCTTGCATTCCGCTGGTAAAGCATAATGTCCAAATTCTAGGGATGCAGGAGTCTAGCGCCGACGTTCAGTGACGCCGGGTCGTGGTGTAAAATCGCCCCTCGTTCTCTCATGAGAGGATTAGGAAGAAGAACAAGTTACTTCTTACCTGGTAAAGTTCTTTCGACGGGATGTTCCTCCGACGTATTCCAGCTTGCTGGCCTCGGAAATTTTTTCTGTAGAGGGCGCTGCGCGTCGACGTCCGCCGAGTCGATGTCCTTTGACGGCCACGTATCGGCGCCGACGTCACCATGCCCATAAATAGCCACGCGCTGCGTCCGTTGCTCAGTTCCGTTTTGTAGCATAAGAAAAGGCATGCCTGAATTGGTTATTGACCTTGAAGGAGCGTAAGCTGCAACCACAAGGGAAGTTATCACTGCGGGGATGGTTGGGAGGGGTGATAAGGAATACGTCGGAGGAACACCCCTTCGAAAGAACGTTACCAGGTAAGACGTAACTTGTTCTTCGAAGGGATTGTGTCCTCCGACATATTCCTTATCTTTGATAGACTCCCATAGCAGTGGCATGTAATTGGAGGTGAGAGTGTTATGTATCCCTTTAGGGATGGACCGAATGTAATACGCCTTGCCAAATCTAGTCTCTTGAGCAGTGGAGAAATCAGGTTTGTAAAATTTTGTGAATGTATGTGCGGACGACCATGTGGCAGCCGCACATATGTCCCGGACCGGTACCCCTCTTTGGAGAGCCGAAGAGGCTGCGATACCCCTGGTTGAATGAGCCCTGAGATTTTGGGGTGGCTCTTTCCCTGCTAGTCTATAACATTCCAGGATGGAAAAAATAATCCACCTGGAGATGGTTTGTTTTGTTATGGGTAGTCCCAACTTGTGACCTGAGTATCCTACAAACAGTTGGTCTGGTTGCCTGATCCTAGCCGTTCTGCTGATGTAAAAGCAGAGAGCTCGCCTAGGGTCCAGCCTATGTAGCCTTTCCTCCCCTTTCCCCGGATGGGGAGGAGGGTATAACGAAGGTAAGGTAATTTTCTGAGTAATATGAAATTCAGAAACCACCTTTGGGAGGAAATTAGGCTTCACCTGTAGGACAACTTTGTCCTTGTGGAAGATTGTATGTGAGGGTTTACAGGAGAGAGCTTGTAGCTCGCTCACCCTCCTAGCAGATGTTGGTGCTACCAATAGGACAGTTTTAATCGCGAGAAATCTCAGCGCACAAGAATGAAGTGGTTCGAATGGAGTGCCCATTAAGAAGTTTAAGACTAAATTTAAGTCCCATAAGGGAACCTGGAATGGTTTTGGAGGGTAAACATTAGTTAGTCCCTTGAGAAATTGTACCACTAGAGGAAGTTTGAAATACGATGCTTCCTCCGCAGTGCGCTTGAAGATAGAAAGCGCTGCGAGATAGCCTTTTACAGTGCCTACTTGAAGGCCTGAGTTTGCCAAGTAGAGTAGAAACGATAACACTGTTGGTGTACCACATGAAAAAGGGTCGATATTCTCTTCCCTACACCAGCTGCAAAATTTGTTCCAACGGCAGCGGTATAAAGACTTTGTTGCCGGTCTTCTGGCCGAAAGCAACACCTCAATGACGTCATCAGGGAGATCCCAATCCTTGTACCTCAACCTTTCAGAAGCCAAGCGTGAAGGTTGAGGGTTCTGGTGTCTGGATGGAGAACCTGACCTCCCTCCTGCGAGAGAAGATTCTCTTTGAGTGGAAGACGGATTGGAGGACAGATGGACATTATCTAGAAGGTCCGGGTACCACGTTCTCCTGGCCCAATCCGGGGCAATTAGGATCATGGCCTTCCGGAATCTTCTCAACCTCCTGATCATTTGAGGACTAACAGGGACTGGAGGGAACGCGTATAGGAGTGGAAACTCCCAGTCCACTACGAACGCATCTCCTAGAGCTCCTGTTCAAGGGAATTTCCCCCGAGAGAACAGATCGCACTTCTTGTTGGTGCTTGTGGCGAACAGATCCACCTGAGGGGTTCCCCAAAGGGTGAAGATCTCTCGAAGGACTTCCTGAGCTAGCTCCCACTCGTGGGAGACAGTGCTCTGCCTGCTCAGAGCGTCCGCTGTCAAGTTCTTCTATCCGGCTAGGTGGACAGCCGATAGAGAGATTCCTTCTTGGATTGCCCAAAACCAGAGCTGCATCGCCTCTCTGCACAGTGGCAGTGATCCTACGCCTCCTCTTTTGTTGAGGCAGTGCATGGCCACCGTGTTGTCTGTCATTATCAGGACATTTTTCCCCTGTACTGATGGCAGGAAAGCTTTCAGCGCTAGTCTGATTGCTCTCAGCTCTAATAGGTTGATGTGTAGTCTGGACTCCGATGGAGACCAATGACCGCTGATGGTCAAGTCGTTGGCATGGGCTCCCCACCCCGTGAGTGAGGCGTCTGTGACTACTGTTATCCCCGGCCATGGTTGCCAAAACAGTTCTCCTTTTAAGATGTTGTCTGGATAGGCCCACCATTGAAGGTCGCGGGCTACCTTGTCCAGAATCCGGAGGAGATCTGTCATTCTCCCTGAGAATTGCGACCACTGACTTCAGTGCCCACTGAAGAGATCTCATTCTCAGGCGAGCCTCTGGCACAACGAAGATGCAGGATGCCATGAGGCCTAGCAACCTCAAAAAGTCGAAGGCTGGGAGACGTTGGGCATTTTGAAACTTGGTAACCATCTGTAGAATATCTCTGGTGGCGAGGCTTTTCCCAGGGAAGTGTCCAGGACCGCTCCAATGAACTGGAGTCTCTGTGATGGTATCATCTGTGACTTCTTTAAATTGAGGGAGAAGCCCAGTCTGTGAAGGAAGTGGCAGACATAACCTAGCTGGGTCTGGGCCTGTTCCGAAGATACAGCCCTGATCAGCCAGTCGTCCAGGTAGGGGTAGACGTGGATCCCTTCCCTCCTCAGACTCGCCGCCACTACCGACATCAGCTTGGTGGAGACCCTCGGGGCGGAGGTCAGCCCAAATGGCAGAACTCGAAATTGATAATGAGAGTCGCCAATTGCGAACCTTAGGTATTTCCTGTGTTTGAGATGGATTGGCACATGGAAATAAGCATCCTGAAGGTCCAGAGATACCAGCCAGTCCTGGAGCTGGAGGGCCTGAAGGATCTGAGAGAGAGTTGCCATCTTGAACTTGTCCTTCCAGAGAAACTTGTTCAATTCTCGTAAGTCCAGGATGGGTCTCAGTCCTCCGTCCTTCTTTGGTATGAGAAAGTAGGGGGGAGTACCAGCCCTTGTTCCTGTCCACTACAGGTACCGGTTCTATGGCACCTTTCTCTAGAAGGTCTATAATGTCCTGCAAGAGGAGCGGATCTGGAACTTTTAGAGAGCTGTTCCCCGGTGGATGACTGAGGAATGTGTAGAAAGGGTAGACAGTAACCTTGGGCAACTGTTTCCAATGCCCAAGCATCTGACGTTATAGCCTGCCATTCCGTCAGATGGTGAGTTAACCTGCCCCCTACAGGTGTATTGTGTGGAAAGGCCTCAGAGTGGTTTGGGGGCGGCTGATGCAGATGCTGAGGGTAAAGAGGCACCTGCTGCTGCTGCGGCCTTAGTACTTTTGACCCATCCACCTAGGGTGGATCTCCTTTGGCCTCTTTGAGCCGGATGTCCTCTGCCTTTCCCGAATGCGGAATAATAGCGAAAGGACTTTCCTCTTCCAGAGGTTCCTGAGGGGTGAAAAGAAGGTTGGCGGATAGCTGCTGCTTTAGAAGTCTAACTTTTCCAGACTATCATCAGCCTTTTTCCCGAATAATGAAGAGCCGTCAAAGGGCATATTCAAAAGTCTGGCCTGTACATCTGGAGCAAAGCCCGACTTTCGCAACCACGCATGCCTGCGGATTGTTGTACTTGCCGCCATGGCCCTGCTGATACTGTCAGCGGAATCGATGCCAGTTTGAAGTGATTCGGACATGGCATCCTTGCCATCTTTAATAATGTTAAGGAAGGCTTCCTTTTCCTCTCCTTCGGGTATGCTGTCAGCCGCTGATGAAGCACACTCCCATAGTGTGTGACTGAACCTGGCAAGCGTACAGGTGGCGATGGACTTCAACGCCATACTACAGGCAGAGAAAACTTTATTCGCCATAGAGTCGTACCTCTTGTCATCTCTATCCTGTGGGACAGTAGGGTAAGCGGTCCTACTGCTAGATGAAGTTGCCGCTTGAAGCACCAAGCTTTCTGGAGTCGGGTGTTTTGATAAGTATTCAGGGTCAGCAGCCTCTACCCTATACTTGGTTGACAATCTATTATTGACTGCAGGGATAACCTCGGGAGTCTCCCAATTAGATGCAATTTTCCTTTATAAGGCTGCATGGAAGTGGACCACCGGGTCCTCCTGCGGGCCTTTTACTAATATATCTGTTAGGTCATCCTGTTGAAAAATAGGTGAAGGCGCAGACCAACCCATAAATTCAATAATTCTTGCCATCAGGGTTCTATAGGGTGTTTCGGCATTTTCCCCTGGGTCTGGCTTAACAAATTCCACTTCTGGGGAAGTGTCCAGCCCACTTGCCTCATGTAGTGGCTCCTGTAGGTCCTTCAGCCTTCTTTCCTCAGAGGTGAAATCCTCTGCAATAGGCAGTGTGGTCCTCTGTAACCCGAATGTTTCCCGGTCAGAATCTACCCCCTCTTCATAAATTGAAGTCAGTGCAGGGTACTCTGACCTCTGAAATGGAGTAAAACCCATCTCTAAGGCAGAAGGAGCCAAACTCGTCGTTATTGGCGAGAAAACGTCGATGCCGATGTAACAGGCTTCGAAGGCGCCAAAAACGGTGTCGAAAAAACTGGAAGGGGTCTCGAAGAACTCGAGAGGATCGGGATCCTACTCGAGGGCATCGACGACTGTCTCGGCGTCGTGCCGGAGGCCCTTGAAATCACCGTTGGCTGTGGAGTGGCCTTGGTCCTCTCTTTCATCGGCGTCGATGATGGCGTCGAGTCGATCGACCGATGCATCGAGGAACCCTTCGACAACGGTGTCGATGGCGCCGATCCGTGCGTCGAAGGAATCTTCGACGGTAAAGATGGTGCCTTCTTACCCGATGGCTCATGGCGCTCTCGGGTGGAATGTTTCGCCGGGTGCTGCGACTCGCAGCGTTTTGGTTTTTTGGGTTTTTCACCCGGGGTATCACCCTCAGCTGTTTGAGCGGGTCGAGGCCGCGTTCTCGAAGACGCTTAACATTTTCTTTCTGAATTCCTCCCACTCAGCTTGAGAACTGTGTTTAGTGGGACAGGAGACCCTTTCTGGGGACACAGAAGACGAGGAATGGTACCTTCGACGTCTCTTTTTTGAGTGTCTTGATCTCGACGAATGGTGGGAGCTGCTTTGAGATCTAGAATGGGAATGTTTTCGACGGCGAGGAGACGAATGCCTCGACTCAGCCGACGAAACTTTTGAGGAGGTTTTGGCTGACTTACCTCTCTCGAACTTCCCCTTGCGCTCCTTCAAGGCTTTCGCCGTCATGGACATGCAGTCCTCAAACTCCGAACAATGGTGCTCGGATCCCAAGCAACATAAGCAGATCCTGTGTGGATCCGTTATTGACTTTTTTTTTTACCGCAGTCTCGACATTTCTTGAAGCCGGATCGCGGCGTCGTCGGTTCTGATGAAGAAGCCATCAAGAATGATAAGGTATATTCGAGTAGAAGTATATAGTTATCCTGACTGAACAACGACATTCCGAGGCCCCACAAAGCACGGAAAAACGGAACTGAGCAACAGACGCAGCGCGTGGCTATTTATGGGCATGGTGACGTCGGCGCCGATACAGTGGCCGTCGGCGGACGTCGACGCACAGCGCCCTCTACAGAAAAAGAATCAGAGGCCAGCAAGCTGGAAACGTATTATCAAAGATAAGGAATACGTCGGAGGACACAATCCCTTCGAAGTGGCAGTTTGATGGAAGGGGTTGCTGACAGACGGAGCATGTCTGGGTACTAGATTTGCAGCGGCCATGCCAGGGCGATGAGAATCATCTTGCAGTGACACTGTCCGAGTGTTGATCACTCGTAGCAGGAGTGGGAACCGAGGGAAAGGGTATAGGAAAAGTGCCTCCCACAAGAATGCATCCCCCATGCTCCTTGACTGCAGGAACCTGCTGGCGAACCCGACACTTGGCGTTTGTTGCAGTCGCAGCGAGATCGATTTGGGGTTGGCACCATCCGAGGAATAGAAGATCCACCTGGTCCTGGCGAAGTTCCCACTCATGGCAAGAACGCAGCTACCTGCTGAGCGAGTGCAATGGTGTTAGTGAGTATGTCCCAGTGCCACAGGTCCTAGGATTCCTTGAAAAGAGTGTGTGAGCGGGTCCCGCCCTGCTCCCGGATGTAGAACATGGTGGCGGTGCTGTCCGTGAAGATCCTCACCACTTTGCCCCTTATTGACGGCATACAGGACTTGAGGGCCCAGAAGACGGCCCAAAGTTCTTGGACATTGATGTGGAGGGTCTTCTCCTCTGGACGCCAGAGGCCTCTGGCATGCAGTTGTCCAGTGTGGTCTCCCCAACCTTCCAGAGAAGCATCCGTGGTGACAGTCTCATGGTGAGGAGGAACTTGGAACGGTGCCCCTAGCGTGAGATGTGAATGCTCAACCCACCACTATATCGCCAGTTGGAAATTATTGTTGAGGGTAATCTTGTCAGTCCAGGCTCCCGAGACCTGCAGCCACCTCACATCCAGAAACTCCTGGAGAGGCCTCCTCTGTAGTCTGCAAAGACAGAAAAGGTTGACGCAGGAGGATATCATTCCGAGCAGCGACTTGACGCCTCTCACTGTGGCTGTCCATGCCAACGATAGATGCGGCACCTTCCCCAGGAGGGGCGACACCCTCTCTTCCGAGGGGGACGCCAGACAAGTCACTATGTTGAGTCGGGCAGCCAGAAACGGAGCGTTCTGCGATGGATGCAAGCAGGACTTCGGATAGTTTATGGAAAATCTCAGCTCAGTCAGCAGACGTACGGTCCTTGAAGCGTGCCCACTGGACAGTGCTCGGTTTGTGCGCAACAAGAGGCCCGGCAAGAGGAATCGATGTGGGCTACAGTGGACTCTGATGTCCTGTGCTACCAGCCTAGCTTCTCCAGGGCCCGCCTTGAAGCATGCTTGGCTCTGCACCGGAGGTTCCGGGAGGAAATCCGCTATTTCCTGCCAAAGCCTTTGGTTAGCGGATGCCAGCATGGCATCCGCGTTGGATTGACGCAGGTCCAAGGAGGTGCTGGAGTACAGCCTTTTCCTGTACGCCTCCAAGATCTTCTCTTTGCCTAGCAGCGTCGAGGACAAGGTGGCCGACTGAGGCTTAGAATAGAGTGACGCCGCAGCAATCTCCGAGGAGTGTGGCTGTGGATGGGCTGAAAGCAAGAGTGTATCCCCCTCCATCTGCCTGTACTTGGCGTCGAGGCGCCGATTGACAGGTTGGGCAGAGTGTGGCTTGAGCCTCCCCTTTTTGTGAAGGGCCCCAATGTCGTTCTGCATCAGGATCCCCATTTTGGTAGGGGGTTTTAGGGTGAGGACTTCTGCCAAGACCCCCTCCTCTGGCTGTTCGACCTCGGGCTGTGGAAGGTCAAAATATTCTGTCAAGCCTGCAAGGCGTTCATGGAAGGCCCAGGTGGAGGACGGCGTGCCGGATTCCTCCTCCTAGTCTGTGTCCACGCGAGTGTCCGGAGCTAGAGTACTGGGCGGTGTGGACTATGGTGCGGAAACCGGAGCCAGTGACTGCTGTGGAGGCTGGTGAGGAACCACCTGAAGTGTGGGAGGCAGGGGAACCGGAATCGAAGGAGCCGGTATGGGCAGCAGGGGCTGCGCTGGGGCCTGAGGTGCCGGAGCCATATGAGGAAGGACTATGGGCACCGGTGGAGTGACCAGGGGGAGCATGTCCCTGATAGCATCCCTAAGGATGGCCCCCCATTTCAGGGGTCATCATCGATAGGAACCTCTTGTAGAACCTGTGTTTGGAGGCTGAAGAGGTGGCAGGAGATATTGACGGAGTGGCTGACAGTTGCTGGGGCCGGGGCGCACACTGCCTGGGGTCCATTGGATAACTGCCCTGCACTGCTGATGGATAGGCTGTAGGCCACGTACCTGGTTGACACCAGTCCCACCTTGTGACTCGTTCCTCCGCCCGCTCCTAGGGGAGGCATTGGACGAGCAGCCTTTTTGTCTGGCCTGGCAGCCATATTGTCGAGCTGACTGCCACGTGCCCGAGTCGTGGTGCATGGCTCACTGGGCCCAGCCCCATCCAAGACGCTTGGTGTTGGAACACGAGGCCTAGCCTGCACCTCAGGCTGAGGCCTGAAAGGCGTATTGCCCTCAGCAGAACTGCCGGTAGTGCTGCCTATAGACGTCCCCTCAGACATATTTCCGCTACTAGGGCGTTGCCCTTCGGGTGTTACTCCGGTATAAAATCGTTGCAGTCCCTCAGCACTGAACGCAGAAGGATCTGGAGACCCCTCGGCCGTGAGCTGGACTAGCCCCGGTACGAGTGCTGGTGCAAGAACCCGAGAGATTCCTCCCGCTCGGGCGCTTCCTTCAGAAGGAGTTGCCCCTACGGGGTGCGATGGAAAATAAAAGCCTTGCCTTTGGCCTCGAACGATGCTTGACAAAGTTCTTTAGGTCCTCCGGAGGGGACTTCTGGTAGGGCTCCCTCCACCGAACGAGCCTGTTCTTCAGTGCACGTGGAGTCAGTGCGTTGCATGTGGAACAGCCTTCCCAGCTGTGGTCGGGCCAAGGCAGCGGAGGCAGAGTGGGGATTGGAAGTAGGGAAGAGCCCCTCGCAGGCTGGACATCTGCTGAAACCTGCTGAAGTAGACGTGCGCCGGGGAGGAGCGTGGCGTCAGAGGACCAAGTACGTAATTGAAAAGACAAGATACAAGAAATATCGGGGGAATGCCATGTAATGCATGTGGGATTACATGGCCGAAGCCAAACCCAGGAGCGCTGGTGAAAATGGACCGTTCCCGTCGACGCGGAAAAGGGGACTCGGGCCGGTGGTCAGAGTCAGGCGAGCGCATGCTCCCAGGGACGCGCACTCCTCTAAATTTAAAAGGGGAAGAAGGTTTTTTCTGGTGAAAAAAGGTTCCGTCTCCCATCCCTAGCAAGGGACGCTTATACAGTATGGAGAAAAGGGGACGGGACGCAAGAGTATTACAATATATGTGCACCTAGAGGGCCCACATCATTTTATGTAAAATGTAAAAAATTGTATGTGTTCAGTTTATAGAAACATGACATTAAAGGAAGTGGGTTTCCGGTTTGTACTCTTATATACTCAAATAGGTCCTTGTTGTATTTTTATTGCAGTCTGAGAAGGGGTAAGCCTTTATCTGTCCCCTCTCCCTAGACAGGCTGCGCACCACCGGCATCTAGGGCGAAATTCCAGTTGGAAGGAACAGTTAGTTTGGTTGGAGGGTCAACCAAAGGCAGATGGGGAGCAGGTGCAAGTGGATCTAGGTCACCAGGCCTAAGTCCCGCCCACCTGGTGCCTTCCTGCTTCCCGCTCTTTTTCCCTACTTAAGGAGCCCTCCAGCTTCTTTTCCTGTGCAGATGGGGAGCAGGTGCAGGTGGATATAGGTCACCTGGCCTAAGCCCCGCCCACCTGGTACCTTCCTGCCTGTTGCTCTTTTTCACCACTTAGCAAGCCCCGCCCACCTGGTGCTTTCCTTCACCATCACTGTCTTGTGGCCAATGCTGGAGTTGACTTTTATGGACTTCATTCATTCATGGTGTGTCACTCTTTCTCAACTCTCATGCTGGACTTCCTTTGCATCTTGTACTCATGGTGGCCCTGAATCATGCTGTTCCCATCTTCATCTTGTATCCTGGCTTGCAACATTATGTGTTACTAATGACTTCTGCAATTGTATTCGCTCTCCACTCTTGCTTCTCCACTCTTTTTGACTGCTTACTCTCTTTTATCTTCTCCTTTCCCTTCTCCCTTTTCTTATCTCCTCCCCTTGCTTCCCTCTATGCACTTACTCTATCAGAATTGTCCCTGGACCTAATATGATAGCAACCTCGTCTGTTCCTCCACCCTCCCATTACTGGTTTTTTCCTCCCCACCATCCCTCCAGCACCATCAGAAATGTCATCAGGCCTAGTATGATAGTCGCTTGTTTTGTTCCTCCCCTCCCTTTCTGCACCCCTCTCTCTCACCTTTTGTTTTTATCCGGCTCTACCAGAAATGTTGCCAGGCCTAGTATGGTAGTCGCCTGTCTGTTTTCATTTCCTTCCCACTCTCCCTCTCCATTGCTTATCTATGTTTTAGCTCTTGCACCATCTGAAATGTCGTCAGGACAAGTACGATAGTTAATTTCACATCCTTACTGTTCATGGCCTGTAAGAATGTGGTTGTATTTTCCCTTGTTCCCTCCCTTGCCTTGAAGCGCTTTGAAACACATTGTTTATTTATATGGCGCCTATACACAATCATATCATATATAGATTTTGCTCTGAAAATCATATGAAAAAATATTAGTTGTCCATGCGCATACACATTTTGCGTGAATACATATTTGAGATTGTGTATAGGGTGCGTAAAATCCATCCAGAGTCCTTCATTGTGTTTATTATTCTCCTCCCTGGAATCCCTGTTGACCGTAGAATCTCGTGAGGGTATGGGTAGACATCCATGTAGGAGCTCCACAGATGTCAAGCAGGGGTACACCAGAGAGAAACCCTGTCATTGCTGCAAAGGCTCTGGTGGCATGGGCTCTCGGCCGGCCTGGAAGAAGTCTGTTGACCAGACGATGGCAATGCATGATACAGCCGGAGAGCCAATTAGAGAAGGGTGCCTTAGACAGGGCCTTCTCATGTCCCACAGGTCCAAAATTAACAAAAAGCTGAGACGTCTGGCGAAAGTCTTTCTTGCGTGCAACATAAAACTTCAGGGCTCGCCCAACGTCGAGCGAATGTAACATCTTCTCAGGAGGCGAAGGAGGATTCACGCAGAAAAATGGCAGAACCAAAGGCTCATTGAGATAAAAGTCTGATGGAACCTTTGGCATGAAGGAAGGATGAGTTCATAAAACTACCTTAGCGGTGTGGACAAACAAATACTGAGGCTTACAGGAGAGGGCCAGTATTTTCCTGACTGAAGTGATCACCACCAGGAAAGCAGTGTTTCACGACAGAAACTTAAAAGGGGCTTGATGCATTGGTTCAAACTGAGGCCCCATCAGTTTAGACAGTACCACGTTGAGCTTCCATGCAGGAGCCTTTACCAGAGAATGGTCTGAAGACGCCTTTGAGGAGCTCCTTAACAAGCCTGTGCAACCACAGGTAGAGCTTGCCATAAACTGGGAGTAATGGGATATGGTGACCAGGTGGACCCTGAAAGAGGCGTGGCCGAGACCAGCCTTGGTCAGTGAGAGAAGGTATGGTAGAAGCTGTGGAGCAGTCACGTGCAGCGGTGACATCTTTTGCGGCCGACACCACGCTGTAAAGCGCTTCCACTTCTGCTTGTAGCAAGCCAACGTAGAGGGGCCCCAGACTTTGGCTAGCATCTTTTAGAATTCCAAAGGCAGCGAATAGTGTCAAAATTCTAAGGCTGCAGGAGACACGCTGGGTCGTGGTTCACTATTTCTCTGGAGAGGAGGCCAGGAAGTGGAGGCAGCTTAATGTCCGGGGCCCACCGACAGATGAAGGTCTGAGTACGAGATCTGCCTGGGACATGCTGGTGCAATGAGGATCATCTTGCTGTGGCAACGTCTGAGTGTGTTGATCACTCGTAACACCGGTATAGGAGGGAAAGCATACAGAAAGGGGACCTCACAAGGGAACGAGAAGGCTTCCCCCAGACTCCTCGGCTCAGGTAATCTGCTGGCAAACATCTTACACTTGGCGTTGGCAGCTGTCGCAAAGCGGTCAATCTGAGGGAAACCTGCGCTTGTTGAAACTTCTAATCGTGCCAGGACCAGAGCTGCCTGCTGAGAGAGGCTGCAATGGAGTTCTGGATGCCTGCCAGGTGAAATGGGACAAGAAACATGCACTGAAGAATGGCCCTGCTCCACAAAGATTGTGCCATCAAGCAGAGTGCGGGGGGAGCGCCCTGCCCCGTTAAGTTTAGGAGGCCACCCTACTTTAGTGAAACAGGGAACTTTCTGAACAGACCAGTCACGGTAGCTTGGCAGGCAGTGAAGACTAAGTCTCAGGAGGGTTGAGAATGATCAGAAGCTCACAATGAGCACACACAGGGGAAGCTGTGGGAGAAACCAGAGAAGGCCGGACCGCAAGACAAGATGTCTAACCTTCCCGTTGTTAGGCAGAATCCTGTGCAGTTCCCTAAGGGAGCACTACACAAGATTAGGACTACAGGTGAGGGCAATAAATCCCCTTTGGTATCAGTCTGTACCACAAAGATTTAGTTGGTAGCTGTGGCTGAGCAGCCAGACTTATCTCAAGAGGGAGATGAGCAGTATTCAGGGTTTACACAATAGGCCCACAGTACTATGGCACAAGGAAACACTGACCAAAGCTTTGTATTAAAAAGTAGATGTATATTTATACACTAATAAAACACATGTATCACAGTCATCAAGCAAGTTAAATTAAGTCAAAGGAAAAATATACACACTCCCAAGTTAAATTGTAGACCAAGTGAACCAGAGTGAAAACTAAGCAAAACGGCATAGAGAACTATACACAAGGGATCCTCTAACAATTCCTCACAAGGGATGGAAAGCACAAGGTATCTAGAAATAGGTTCTTATACACCCTAGCAACACTTCTCGTCAGATTGTGAACCAGTTCAGCAAGACAGTGCATCAGTATAGGCAATACTTAAAATGAAAACTGAGCAAAATGGCATTTCACAATGATTAGAAAAGGGAAGTAAGGGGTGGTTGTAAGAATTAGGTGCACCAACACAGTTCTCAGTGAAAATCAATCTAAAGAAAGCAGATCTAACAAATTCGACCAGAGTCAGTGGCACAGGGCAAGGGCCCAGGAGCAAAAATGTTCTTGTAGCTGCAGTCAAGTCTTTGGTTAACGATTTTGAAAAGGTGGATGCAGAGGGCGAAAGACAATGTTAAGAGAGAGGGGCGGCCAACCCAACAGGTAGGCAAAGGATTTAAAACACCTTTAGTGCTACCGCGAAGAAAGGGCGGCCTGCCGGAACAATGCATCTTAAAATGAAGAAGTGGCTCCTGCGGTTGTTCCTGGTAGTTCCTGCAGTTCGGGTGATCCAGCAGAGGAAGACAGGCTCTCGTCTTGGAGGAAGGTTCGAGTTACTGCACTACCCAGGGATGAAACCAGCCGCGGTGCTGCCCGACTGATAAAAGGTACGCTCTTTTAAATCGCGGTCCGGATGGACTAGTGCCTGGCTATACGGCCTCCGAGTACAGGGTATGGGAGATTCAACCAAGGCAGGTCCGGGAATGCGATTGGCAAACTGGTTGGCCCCAACAGCTCAAGGGAAGAAGGCTCTTGCAGATGAAGATCTTCTCTCGTCGTGTGGAGAAAAATGGTGAGAGGCTGCAGCAGGGTTTCACCGGTGGTTCAGTTGTTGCAGATGTCTTTGGCTTCTCTCCTCTTCGGTTTCTTAGGTCCAGTGGCGACGTCTTGCTCTTCCAGTCCTCAGGACCCTGCTTTTATGCAAAAAGAGCCCCATTCATACAGCCTAGCTGTCACTCTCTCAGTGGAGTGGTCAACTTGGCGGGAGATCCTCCACAGCCTATCAGGATAGAGTGCGACATGGGTTGCTGAGGCAACCCTGTCCAGGGGTCCTACTCTCCCTCCCACACAACGGACCCACCCCAGACTCCGTGGCGCCAAAAGGAGGGCTTTTTGGTGGCAGCCCGCCAAACGGATGAAAAAAAGAATAGCCGACCTGGGTTAGGAGTTTAGAGAAAGACACGAGAAAGAAGTTATATTAAAGTCATGGCAAATAAAACCTACCGGAGCAAAGTTAATATTAAAATGCACTGCGGTATGTTAGAGGCTGCCAGAAAAAGTGTTAGCCTCGAACAATGGGAAAATCCCAAAGGAAAATATTTGCGGTCGAATATTTATGGTAGTAACCACTGCCACCAGCCAGAAACTTGAGAGGGGGACTTTACATTACTCCCTCGAAAATGAACCTAAGGAAAAAAACTATTAATCCTTTCCAGTACCTCCTCCATAGTAAGATGGGTTGTACTGGTTAAGTTCATAATTATTGTCTAGCAAAGTCAATGGAGACTTTACATGCCCTGGGAGACAGTTGTCTGTCCCAGGGAATGGAGTCTATGTTTGGGGGTCGCTACGCCACCCCTGTGTCACTGCACTGAGGGTGCCGTGTAACACATGTGAATAAAGATGCTTCCTATAGGGGAGAGAAAATCCCATAGGCATTAAACACAAAAATAGCCTAGAACACACATAGCAAAAGTGCCTAAGAGTGGGAAAAAGAGTCTCACTCCTAGCAGATAAAAAGAAACAAACCCTTTAAATCCAGCAAAGCTGCTGGGGGACTCTATAGGTAAGGGAAATTAGCTTTTGAAGGGAATTCTCCCCAACAGTGGCTGTGGGTGCTAGAGACTATACCTGCGGGAGTATGACACTGATCACATCCCTAAGGATGACACCCATCTTTGGGGACCTTATGAGTTTAAGGAACTTCGCAAAGAACCCGTCTTCACAGGCCGGAGGAGCCGGTAAAGACGGAGGGCCCTGAGGTTGCTGAGACCTGGGCGCACCCTATCTTGCTGTATGTGGCAAGGTGTATCTGCCCTGACACGCTGTTGGATATACTGGTGGCCAAGTGCCAGGCAATGACCAGTCCCTCCTGGAAACTTGTTCCCCTACCTGGTTCCCAAAGGGGTATGGTAGTGCTGCGTACAGGCACCAGTCCGATATTAGGGCGTAGCCCCTCGGGTTGGGACCTGGTAATAGAACCTTGTGGTCCCTCAACATAGTCTCCGGTAGGATCTTGCGACCCCTTGGCCGGTACCTGAAGCAGTCTCGGTACGTGTGCTGATACTAGGACTTGATGGGTCCCTCCCGCTCGTGCGCTTCCTGGGGAAGGAGTCACCTTTGCGGGGTGCGGAGAACAGCGCACCTACCTTGGGCCTGGCCTTCTGCTTAACGAAGGCAACTTCCCGAAGAGCTCCCTCCACCTGGCTAATCTGTTCTTCAGAGCGTGTGGTGTCATCGTGTCGCACGCGGTACAGCCCTCCCAGCGTGGCCGGGGCCAAAGCACCAGAGGCAATGTGCGCGGGGTTCAGACATAGGAAAGAGACCCTCACAGACTGGGCACCTGTTGAAGTTTGCCGTCGTCGAAATGCGCCAGGGAGTAGCGTGGCGCCAGAGGACAGAGCGGCACCTGATTGAAAGAAGAAAAAGACGACAAAAGTACTTCTCCGGCGGAAGAGCACATGGAATTACTAGGCCGAGGCCTAACCCAGGAGAGCTGGTGAAAGCGGTCCGTTCCCATCGACGCAGAAAAGAGGACTGAGGAGTGGCGCTGGTAAGCTGAGTCAGGGGAGCGCCCCTGCGCGCATCTAAATTTAAAGGAGAAGATGATTTTTCTGGTGAAAAAGGTTCCGTCTCCCGTCCCTAGCAAGGGACGCCCATACATTCTGGAGGAACGGGACGTAGGAGTATGGATGGACCATGTGGTTTGACAACGGCACCTTGAGCAAGTGCCTTGCATGGAAGAAACCAATTAAAGTATGCATGAAGAAGCTTGTGCTCCGCAACCTCCTTATGTGGAAACTTGAAGTTAAGAAACAGAACTGTCTAAGTGAACTGGCACAAGGTATTGATAGTAAAGGAGCCTGGAAGTGTCTCAAGGAACTGTGTTATTTTTGAAAGCTGAAAAGAGTTGAAATCTTGGGGAAGGAAACCTTGCTATTTTGTGAACTATTTTGAACTTGGGGACGATGATCCTAAGCCACGAGCTGGAAGAAGCTCTGAACTTACTTTTGAACACTATTCTTTTGATGCGGACATCCCTACACATTCTCTACATTTAGTTGTGAGGACAAGTATAGGTTTTGGACACAGAAAAGATATTTGATTTGGACTTTCTGACATCGACTATCCTTTGTTTTCTTTTGGTATGGAAATTCCACCTTAGGATAGGAAAAGTTAAGCCTTACTTAAGTTATTGTTAGGAAGAATTCTCATAAATAGTTGAATTCCCTTACCTACTGAGTTCCTCAGCAGCTTTGCTGAATTTCTAGGATTCATTTTTTACACCTGGTAAGAGTGAGCCTTTCCCCCCACTCTTACATGTGTTTTGCTATGTGTATTTCTACTTTTTGTGGGATCTTGGGAACTGAAGCCTCACCTACTCCAGGGCACCATATTCTTCCATGTGTGTTACACAGCACCTTCAGTGCAGTGACACAGGGTTGTCTTTTAGACTTCCCACCGGCTCCATTTTCTGGGGCTGACAACTGTCCTCCAGAAAAGATAAAGTTGCCATTAACTTTAGTCACTTTTACCACAGACCCAGTACACCCCATCTTACATGGAGTATTGGAAAGGGGTAAATCTTATCCTTTTTGCCTGTGTCTCTTGGAGCATTGTTTCGAGTCCCTTTACATCAAGACTTGGCTGGTGGCAGTGCTATCTACCCTATTTTTTATAACGCGGTTATCTCGTCCTTGGAAGTGCATACGCAGTGCCAAGGACGAGATAGCTCGCCCTTTTCGGCACCTTGTTTTGAGCGCGGGAAGGTAGGCCATATGTTCTTGGCGGTGTGTTTCGGTGAGTGGCCAGAGCGAAATGTCTGAGAATTGTCTGCATTTCCAGCCAATTTCAGAGACATTTCGCTGTGTCCACTCACCGAAATACGTCACCAACAACAGATGTCATTCCGTCTCGCGTTCCCACAGGTGTCCCGACGAAAAGGCTACCTCACGTGTGGGTGCACCTACCGGGGGCGCAAAAGGAAAAGGGTAACCCGCTGGTAACCCCAAGCCTTTCGCCACAGCACAATTTGTTCATGTGGGCAACCTACAGATTTGGGCCTAGGGTGTCAAAGCCAGCAAGGAAAACAGGGAACCCCATGCATTTCCCAAAAGAGGACACCCGTGCGAATGCGGCCCAGAATTTATTACCCAGAACCCCAGACAAAGTGAACACTGTGTTTTTTCCCCACCAAATATCACACTTTGTCGGGGATTGTGGCTAATAAAAACTGGGGCAGTTTGCACAAGGCAGACCTCTGGATTCCCACGGGTGTCCTCTTTTGGGAAATGCATGGGGTTCCCTGTTTTCCTTGCTGGCTTCGACACCCTAGTCCCAAATCTGTATGTTTCCCACATGAACAAAATGGGCAGTGGCGAAAGGCTTGGGGTTACCAGTGGGTTACCCTTTTCCTTTTGAGCCCCCGGTAGGTGCACCCACACGTGAGGTAGCCTTTTCGTCGGGACACCTGTGGGAACGCGAGACGGAATGACATCTGTTGTTGGTGACGTGTTTCGATGGGTGAGCCGAGCGAAATGTGCGGAAAATGCGTTTATTTTCCCCACATTTCGGAATTTGCAGGGGTGTCTGGTTAATAAATTCTGGGGCAATGTGCGCAAATCATACCTCTGCGGATTCCACGGGTGTCCTCTTTTCGGAAATGCATGGGGTTCCGTTTTCCTTGGTGATTGCAGCACCCCAGGCCTAAATCTGTAGGTTGGCTCCCCAAACCCTCTTGGGGGGGGGGGGGGGGGGGGGGGGTTGAGATAGCAGTGGTTTAGCCTTATTCCTTCGCGCCCAGGTAGGTGCACCCACACATGTGAGGTACCGTTTTCATCGGGACACCTGTGGGAACGTGGGACGGTAGGCCATGTGTTGTTGGGGGTGTGTTTCGATGGGTGAGCCGAGTGAAATGTGCGGAAAATGCGTTTTTTTCCCCACATTTCGGAATTTGCAGGGGTGTCTGGTTAATAAATTCTGGGGCAATGTGCGCAAATCATACCTCTGCGGATTCCCACGGGTGTCCTCTTTTCGGAAATGCATGGGGTTCCGTTTTCCTTGGTGGCTTGGACACCCGAGGCCCATATCTGTATGTTGTGCCGGTCGGCAGAGCGTCTGAAATTCCGGTCTAAATACAGGCTTGGGGTTACTTGCGTTTTAGGCTTTCCCCTTGGCGGCCAGGTAGGTGCACCCACACATGTGAGGTACCGTTTTCATCGGGACACCTGTGGGAACGCGGGACGGTAGGCCATGTGTTGTGTTTGTGTGGTTTTCATAATGTTTTGACCCATTTGCTGGTGCCCCTTTTCACACAACCCTTTCATTTTCCAAATGTGCCCTACATTTAGTTGCTGCTTTAGGCACCATACACTTTTGTAACCTGCAGAAGTCACCTACCCTTGAAAAGGTCTGCCTGTGCTCTTTCAAAAAATGTATGCTTGCCGTTCCTCACTACATTGGTTTTCCCGATTTACACATGCTAAGTGCGTCTGTTCAGGCCGTGAGCGTAAAACTCCTGTGTACCCTGGCTCAGTGTTTGGCATGTGCTATTGCTTGTTTTGTAAAACACTACAAAAAATGTGTGCTTTCTTAAAATTCATAGAAGCCATTGCCGTACCAAGCCAACCATGTCCAACACACCTTTTTTTTCGGTCATTTTCCTGCTTTTCCCCCAATCTATGGCATTTTCCCCTACCTAGTGTTTGCCTGACCTACGCAAATCACCCCTTCCTAAACTTGGAATTTTGTCTACTTTTCAGAAATATATGCCTTTCTGTCCTCCAATTCGGCTTGCCTATCCTTTTCTCCCAATTCCGTCCATGCATGTCCAATTGGCAAAAATGGCCCAAATCGCTTACCTCTCACAAAACGGTTGATAACCACATCAAAATAATTTTTCTGTTTCCACTCAACCTGTTCTTGAAAGCCAGGAAATTGGGCAACTCAGCACAGCAAACCATTTGTTCCTAGCTCTTACAAGGAAAAAACCACATGCTTCTTTGTACATCATTTTATTGGCATTTTTTGAAAAAACCCAAAATTTTTGCCCTTCTTGCTCATTTTCTCTCACCCCCCTACAGCAACCTAGGGTTCCTGGGTGGCGTTACAACCGCCTACATGTGGGAAAAAAAGGAGACAAATTTGGCCGACATATCTCGTGTAACAAAAAGGTTACAAGCCATTGAATGGCCACATACCGAAATCACCAAAAAAGGCCCTGGCACTGGGGAGAAATACCCATGGCACTTAAAGGGTTAAATAACCATGGTATTGTTGTAGGCTATTATATTAGCCTCAAACATAAACCCGCTTGACCATATATATTTTATTACGGTTCCGACTGGGTTTATTCGCCATTTCTTTTTGTAAATGTCTTTTTTAAAAAAATGTTATTTGTATTTAATCAATAAAAGATTTTTACAAAGTCATTTACTCTTTTTGGTAGAAACTTCTTGCGAGGGTACTTAGGACACCACTTTCGACTGACGTTTTCTTTCAAAAGTTATTTGAGCGATCTTTAACGAAAGACTGATCAATATTTGTCCTTGTTATGCTTCTACTGGGTTTGCTTGTTTCAGTACAATATCCAGGAGTTCAGCTGCAGCCCTCGAGCACCTAGTTGAGTCTCCAGCAATTAGCTGATGCCAACCCAATTTTTCACTTAGTACTGATGGGTGTGATAATAGTGGTACCAAGTACGCCTCTCTTTCTTTGGACATTTCTGGACAGGACGTCAGGAGGTGTCTCACTGTTTCGGTCTGATCTGGGTTTTCACAAAGAGGACATGTGGCTGTTGGCGATTGTAATCTAATAGCCAAGATTTCTCTTGTGTGTAATGTATTTGGCCGAGCTCTCATGAATAACCTCAGTTCTTTTTCAGGGAATTTTTCACAATATCTCAATGGTGTTTTCGATTTATTGTGGCAGGGCAGAAGGTCTTTGAGTAATTTGTATGATAGGATTTTTTCATTTGTCAAAATCCAATCTTGCTGCTCGATTTTTTTTTTTTTCACTTTGTCTGGATTTGAGATTAAGAGTTCTTCCGTACAGGCTATCTCTTCCAGTTCATCTCTTAAGTTCTTTACCCAGTCATTCAGAGGTTTGCACCCCCCTCTTTGGATTTCTTCTGCGACAACCTGGCATATGGGGAGGGATTCCGGCAAAATAATTTTTCTGAGTAGTTGCAGAGCTCCTTGCTCGACTATTGAAGCCAGAGACATGAGACCCAGGTCCCGTCGAATCGCCGCCATAGGGGCTGAGTTCGGGAAAGACCCAGCACTGCCTTCCACACGTAGCCTTCCAGCTTTAACCAAAGATCTCGAGGTAGAGTTAGATTTGCACTCATTCCATATAGTAGTGCTGGAACTATTTTGGACTTATAAAATTGTAAAGCTGGTGTCCACGAAAACTTTCCGAATTTTTTTATCCACAGCTTTGTTGTGCTGTCAGATTTCTTGCTTTATCCCACAAGGTCTTCATAATGGTGTTTTCTTTCAAGGAGTTGTCGATCCACACCCCAAGGTATTTATATTCTTTGACCACTTCTAATTTGGTGTTTAAGAAACCAAACGTGCGAGGTTTTGCGGTCGACTGTCGATTTTGTGAAGAGGAGAATGTTTGCTTTCTGGGAGTTAATTTCCAAGTTGTTGTTTTTCATGTAGGTAGAGAGGTTTGCCAGTTGACGTTGCAGATCTACTTTGGTCTGGTCCATCAGGATCAGATCATCCGCATACCATAACCTCGAAACGTTTGACAGTCCCACCTTTGGCGGGAACAAACACATTTTCTTTTCAGTATACTGAAAGTCTCAGATGAAGGCGATGAACAGCGCTGGGGCCAGGGGGCAGCCTTGTTTGACCCCACGTTTCGTGTGAAATGTGTTTGAAAGGTGACCTTGCTGGCTCAGATGGACACACATAGTAGTTTGTGTGCAGGGCCATAATATAACAATATTGAAGTCGGGCATTTCCAAGTTCTTAATTTGGCCCAAAGTTTCTCGCGGTCCACCATGTCAAAGGCCTTTGAAAGGTCAACCAAAGCCAAATGGACTTTAGGTGCCCCGGATTTCACCTTTGCTTTTATGATGTTGAGCATCAAGATGTTAATTGCCGTCCCTGTCCCCTTTTGGAAACCTGCCTGGAAGCGGTCTGCTGCAGGAGGACATTTGCCCATTTTTGAAAATGCGAGAGAAGCAGAGTCGCAAATATTTTTCCCAAAATATCTAGCAGGGCAATTGGCCTGTAGTTGGCCAGACTTTCTCTACTCCCTTTTTAAAAATTGGGACCAATACAGCTTCTGTCCAGGATAGAGGGATCTGTGTTGCTTTGAGGCAGAGATTAAAGAGTTCACTTATGAGTGTAGCCCATTCTTCCGGATGTTTTTTGATGTCTATGGTGGTCAGACCATCAGGGCCAGGAGCACTTGAAGATTTCAATTTTGCTATTCTTCTTAAGATATCATCCACATCTGTCAAGGGAATCCAGGGTTCACTGAGCGACTGGATTGTCATGTCTTCTGATGTTGAGGGCGGCTGAAAAAGGACGCTGAAATACGACACCCAGTTTTGCTCCGAGACCACATTCGAGATGGAAGTTCTTTGGCCATTCGTAGTTTTTAATAGGTTCCAGAAGTCTCTTGTATTTTTTGAAGCCAGGGACTTCTGCATGTCTTCGACATCCTTTTGATAGAGGATCGCCACATGATGTTTGATCCATGATTTATAGAGGTCCGCTCCCTTTCGATGTGCGGACCATGCCTCCACTGTTTGGTGCCTAATTGCAAAATTGTTCAGGTTTCTTGTCTCACGTCTCTTGATCACCACCATCCGATCATAAATGTGATTATGTGCTAGTTTTTTGCCCTTTGTTCCTGATAAACACACCTTATGTGGAGATAATAGAGGTGTATAGTCCGGTCTTTTGACTACTAAACTAGATGTTCTGAACTCGGGATCCGTGCTTAGTCTGTCCTTTATTGCTCTTATGTTCTCTGCCGTCAGGCGAAGACGGGTTTGCTGCTTCTATGATTCCACTGACGAGGCATATAGAAGCCTCCGGGGCCTGTGAGCACCAGGACAGTTGTAACAAGTTGTGATCGCGAAATAAGGGGGATCAGACCTTTGGTTATGAAGATGAAATTGAGAGTGGCAAAGGATTTATCCGTTTCCCACATTGGGATCTGAAGTTCGGAGTCTTGTAACATTGCTGCATTGAAGTTTCTTGATTTCATAAGCTTTGACCACGCCACACCTTTTTAATCTGCCAGGGGGTGAGTCGGTAAAGCTTTTTCCGGTGTTGTGTAAGTTTTACACTTTGCGTTTAAGTCTCCGCAGATTATAATGTTATCAATATCAAAGTCCACGTTGATGGTGTCGATGGCTTCTGCGACAGATTTGCAAAATTCTTTCGATGATGTTCTCTCAGGATTCCAATAAAGCTTTATTATCGCCAGGTCTGAAGTGATCCATGTATCATGCACTGGGTCGTGGCGCAACCATGAAGTTAGAGTGCCAAGCATACCATAGGCTTCGATGATTTTGGTGTAATTCCTGAGCCTATACGAATAGCCGTTAAGAGGCCCGAGGAGGGTCTTCCCATAAGAGACCTGCAGGCTGGTGAAAGTTCAATTGTGAATCCGTCTAACGTCAGTAGATCTATTAGCCAGGTTTCCTGGAGACACAGGATATCGAAGTTCCCCAAAATCACGTCGCTCTGGCCGGTCAGATGTTTACAGCCTCTTGTGTTCCATGAAGCCAAATGTCTTTCTCTTGTTTTATTCTGCGCGCCAAACCAGGTTTGGTCCCTTTGTTCATCGCCTTTTCGCGGGCTTCCACACAGAAGCCCTCCATTAGGCACCTGTGACTGAACTGCCCGGTGAAGCCCTGCTGCAGGTCCGAATCTTCAGAATCCGACGACAGAAGATCCTCCAGGAAACTTCTTACCTTGAGCTGGTGGGATCAACCAGTTCACCCAAACTGCAAGCCAAGACCCCTCCTCTGGTCGAATTCGCTGTACAGAGCTACAGTGGGCCGGATAGCCAGGAAGGTCGGAACCTGCTTGGGTTTTAAGAAGCACACCTTTTATTTGTTGCTTTGCTCTGCTGCTGGTTTCTTCCCTGGGTAGTGCAGGACCATCCAGTCTTCCTACTTCTGATCAGTCCGACAGTCGCTTCAGGAACCATGAGCCAGCAGGAACTACCAGGAACTTCTGCCTCAGTTCCAGCTCCCTCTCCGTTTTAAGGTACTGTGCAAATCCGGTTGTTAGTTTCGTTAAACCGTGGCAAACGTTTTTGAAATCTTTCTCCAATCCGAGGGCTTGTCCTTCTCTTCTCTTTTAACTAACTTTTCTACCAAACAACCTCGTCCGGAAACTGTGCACAAACTTTACCGCGAACTACACTGAACTGTATTATCTTGAGCAAAAGACCTTTGAACCACTGACTTTGGCCCTAAGCCTTTTCTATCCGATTTGATCATTGTAGTCTCTCTTGTTCGATTGCCCCGAGTACTTACCCGATGGTGTGATTCAATTTCTGTTAACTTCTGTCTTTCCCTCCCTTTTAAATTGCTGGAGTGCCATTTTGCTCCCACTTCATTTTGTGAATTTAACTTGTCTGGAATTTAAGGGAAGTGGTGTGGTGCATTAAGAGTGTGATTTTTAGACTGCTTAGAAGAGTGAAATGTTAAACAAATGTATATTCTTTTACTTGAAAACCTTGAGTCAGTGTTTGCCTGAATCATAGTAATTGCTGTCCTTTGTGTAACTATTTGATACAGCTAACTTACTCTTGAGATAAGTCTGCTGCTCAGCCACTGCTGCCACTTTAACTGTGTAGTACAGGCTTGTACCAAAGGTGAATTTGTACTGTCACTTGTAGTCTTAATTGTGTGTGGTGTTCCCAAAGGGTACTGCATATCATTCTGCCTAACAGTTATTAAAACTTTTGAGACTGAATTTTTTGTCTGGGCCTACTCTTTGATGCCTTCACACACACAAAGACCCCAACATACAGAGAACTCCCCCCCTCCCCCCACACAGAGAACCCCCCCACAGAGACCCCAACACCCCCACACACAGACCCCTCTGCTTTGCCAACCATACATGGCAAATCTGGCCCCTTAGGACAGGAAGAACAACAAAATACAAGATGGCTAAAGGAAATGCGAAAATTATCGGACAATGCCATTTTAGAGTACATGGTACAAAGACATTTAGTTGTAAAATACAAAAGTGCATCAGACAAACAAAACATGGTAGAAAAAGATCTGCTGTCACCAACCCGTAGTGGACACATCATGGAAGCAACCACAGTTAAAAAAAAAAAAAAAAAAAAAAAAAAAAAAAGGTTATTGGGCCAGAAAGCAATCTTACTGCACCTCACTTAGGTGAAGAGTGCAGTGTAAATTTAGCCAAGAAAATACACAATGGAGAACAGAGGTCTCCTGCACTGATAACCATAGGGACTGTTAAGTGCTGGCAAAAAAGATGAGCTTAGAAAGGCAAGCGAAGTAAAAATGCTTCACTTGCTTTCAGAGGTCCAGACAGAAATAAAACGCCCTTTATTATCCTTCGAGGTCTATTGATATACTGGTTCTGCCATGTGTCCTGCCAGCATTGTATCAAAATATCGAACAAGGAAATCGACACAAAAATGCTGAATTTCAAAGTGCACATATTCGTGCAGTTATACAGGGGGGAGGAGGGGATGGGTTGGGGTAACAAACATAAGAGGAGCATTGGGGGCTGCAGGGTGTCTCCCCCACACATAATTGCGGTGAAATATGTACACACAAATACAAAATAAAAAATATTTTTAAAAAAGACATTTTCGTGTGTTTGGGATTTATTTTTATAGTAATCACACAGATTGGTTCTAAAGTAAGCCTTTTGACTTTCGTTGGCATCGTTATTTCACTACTAGGTCACATCGTTGCACCTACCTCATCAGACGACTGTGCACACTGTCTTTAACACAATATAAAACTAATGGCCTGCCAATTATACAATCAATAACCACACTTTCCCTCAATACCAGCATGTTGACACATTCATTAAGGAGAGACTGCTTGTTTCACTGCTACCCGGGTTACAGTTAGCCATCGTGGATTCATTCAAATCTCCAAAACATATCAGCATCCTACCTTTTGGTCAGTTAGAGAGTACATATTTCCAATGATTTGAGCTGCCATTTTCCTGGTGTCTGTGGAACGGTCCTGGAAGGCTCGCTGGACAATAGGCATAATCAAGGCGAGAGACGGCGCATCAATGAAGTGAACAAACTTTGTTTCCAGTAGTGTCTGGAGACATTTGTGAGTCTTCCTTGAGGGATCGGTCAGTGCATCCAACAGAATGGGAGAGATTGCTATAAAGGTAAGGAAATTACAATTTTAACCAACATAATGAATAAGTAGCAAGTTACTTAAGTAACCCTGTTCTCCAGAATAGGTCAGGCATGGATTCACATGCTCATGAATATTCCCTGTCAAGCTCGGAAAAAGAAAGGCAGTTTCGCCTTAGCCTGAAAACTGCCTTTCTCCTCTAAACCAATTGCTGCCCGTTGGGTCATACTGCCCCCATCCAATGACAGTCCTCACCCTAAGCCCCATCTCTGATGGCCATATTCAAATTTGACATTGCACGTAAAGTGGCAAAATTAACCAAGTAGAGCCACATAGGGCAAGGAGGGAGGGTTCACATGTGAATCCATGCGGGAGAACAGGTGTTACAGGCAAGTAACTTGTTACTTCTCTTGCATAGGCTCAGGCATGGATTCACAGGCACAAGAATAAAGAGAAGAAAGCAGTACAAATGCGCAACTGCAGGAGGTGGCCAGGCTCAACACAAGTAAAACACTTACCGCTGGAAAACACTCATCTCAAGCAAACAGGTTGCGCAGCACCGCCTGGCCGACAAGTGACTCCTCTCTGGAATCCCCGTCGACGTAGTATAAGCTCATGAAGGTGTGCGTGGACCTCCATGTAGCAGCCCTGCAGATGCTAAGCAGGGGAACTCCAGAGAGAAACACGGTTGTTGCTGTGATGGCTCTGGTGGGACAGGCTCTGCCGGCCTGGAAGAGGCCTGTTGGCCAGCCGATAACAGTGCATGATGCAGCCGGAGAGCAACCTGGGTATGGAAACCTTAGACGGGGCCTTCATGTGATTCACAAGTCCAAAAATCACAAAAAGTTGAGATGTCTTCCAAAAATCCTGCATGCGTGCCAAAATAAAACTTCAAGGCACGAGCAACATCCAGCGAATGCAACGTTTTTTCCACCGCCATGGAAGGGTTCGGGAAGAAGATTGGTAGGACCAAAGGTGCGTTGAGGAGGAATTCTGAAGGAACCTTCGACAAAGGTGGGGTGGGTCCGCAACACCACCCTCGTAGCGTGGAAGGCCAAGTACGGCTGTTTGCAAAAGAGGGCCTGGATCTCTCTGACCCACTGGCTGAGGTGATTGCCACAAGGAAAGCAGTCTTCCAAGAGAGAAACTTGAGTGGGGCCTCATTCATCGGTTCAAATGAGGGCCCCATGAGCTTTGTCAAGACCACGCTGAGCTCCCAATATGGAGCAGGAGCCTTCACCGGTGGAAAAGTCCTGACGAGGCCTTTGAGGCATTCCTCGACAAGGCTGTGTGACCACAGGGCTGGCTTTCCAGGTGTACTGGTATAACGGGATATGGCAGCCAAGTGCACCTTGATCGAGGCGTGAGCCAGGCAAGCCAGGCCACGGAAAAAGCTGTGCAACTGACACGCAGAGGCATAATCTTCTGAGCCCTGCACCACACGGAGAAGCGTTTCCATTTATGGCCGTAGCACGCCAATGTAGGGGAAGCTCTGGCTTTGGCTAGAATCTTCTTACATTACAGCAGCAGCAGGGAATAATGCCAAACCTAGTGCTGCAGGAGCCAGGTTGCGCGGCACAGCGATGCCGGGTTGTGGTGCAGAACCGCCCATCTTCTCTGGCGGAAATATCGTGAAGTGGAGGCAGCCTGATGGACAAAGCCACACCGGAGTGATTTGTTCCTGCAAATACACTGAGTGTGTTGATCACTCATAGCAGGAGCGGGAACGGAGGGAAAGCATACAGGAGAGCCACTCCTACGGGAACAAGGCGGCATTCCTCAGGCTCTTCGGCTGAGGGAACCTGCTGCCAAACCTCTGGCACTTGGAGTTGTCCGCCGTCAAGAAGAGGTCGATCCGGGGTTGACCCCACTCATGGAAGAGAAGAGACACTTGATCCTGACAAAGTTCCCATTCATGGCAAGAAAGCAGCTCCCTACGGAGCGAGTCTATGATGGTGTTCTTGGTGCCTGACAGGTGAAAAGGGACTAGGACCATGTCCTGAAGAATGACCTGTGCCACACTGTCTGGGCTTCCAGGGAGAGTGCTGAGGAGTACTTACCGCCCTGCTTCCAGATGCAGAACATGGTGGTGGGGTTGTCCGTGAAGATTCTCTTCACCATCGCCTTCAGCAACAGCAGGAATGATTTGAGGCCACAGAAGACTGCGCAGAGCTCCACGATGTTGATGTTAAGGTCCTTTTCTACTGGAACCAGAGGCCTCTGGCGGGCAACTGTCCGGTGTGGGTCTGCCACCCCTGCAGGGAGGCATCTGTGATTTCCATCGCCTGGTAAGGTGGTATCTGAAAAGGAGCACCTTGTGCAAGATGTGGGAGCATTCCCCACCATGGTACAGTTTGCCGGAACTCCTGTTTGAGGACAATCTCGTCTGTCCATTTGCCACTGTGCATCCAGAAACTCCTGGAGCGGCCTCATCTGGAGCCTGCCAATAGGGGACAAGGTGGATGCAGGAGGATATCATGCCCAACAATGACTTTTAGGCTTACACGGTTACGGATTGCGGCGGCGACAGGCGCTGCACCTTCCTCAGGATTGCTGTCACCTGCTCCTTTGAGGGGGGGCGTCACCAGAGAACCGGGTTGAGATGGGCACCAAGAAACAGAACGTTCTGCGATGCCTTCACACATGACTTTGGATAATTGATAGAGAATCTGATATCCGCCAGCAGACGAATGGTCTCTGCCACATGCCGTTTTGCCAGTGTGTGAGCGGGAGCGGATGAGTCAATCGTCCAGATAAGAGTAGACGTGGATGCCTTTGAGACGAAGATGCGCCGCCACCCGAGCCAAGCCCTTCGTGAGCACCCTTGGGGCCGATTTCAAGCTGAAGGGCAGTGCCTTGAATTGATAGTGCTGTCCCTGGAACACGAGCAGCAGGAACGTCCGATACTTTCAGTGGAGGTGGAAGTAGGCGTCTTCGAGGTCCAGTGTCGCCAGGAAGTCGCCTTCTTCCAGTTGGCCGAGCACATGCTGCAACGTGACCATCCGGAACTTCAATTATTTGTTGAGGCGTATTAAGTCTAGGAATGGCCGCCACCCTGACTTCTTCCGTTCTAGAAAGTATCTGGGGTACACTCGAGCCCCAGAGTTGCTGGGGGACGGGCTCTATCGTCCCCTTTCTTTACATGGCCTGAACCTCCTGTACCAACTGTGCCATGTCTAGTTCTTGAAGAGCCGCGGGAGGAATTCAAGGACACCTGCGTTGAAACTCCAAGGTATGCCCATGACTAAGAATGTCCAGCACCCATTTGTCCATGGTGATGGTCTTCCACACGAAGACAACATTTTCTAGCAGGCCTCCCACTGGGGTGCGCAAGATGGGGGCCGGATCCAATGGCCGTTCAGGCCTGCTTGGGTGTCTGCATCCTGGTCTGTGGACAATGGCTCGGTCCTCTGCTGCCGTAGGCCTGCGAGTGGACTCTGTAGGCCTCCAGAGGCATGAACCGGGAAGGTTGACGATAGGGGCTGCGATACCCCTTGGAGGACCTCACTGACATCCCTCATGAAGATCGAAAGGACCTTTGCTACTGCAATGTTCCCAGCGTGTGTGCCGTCTCAGTCTTAATCGTCTATAGAGACTCGTCTGGTCTTGCCAAAAAGGTTGTCCCCATCAAAGGGCAGGTCTACTACCTTGGACTGGGCATCTGCCCTGGAGGTGGTGGCCTTCTGCAATACCAGTTGTTGAAGGAACACCCATTGCCCATCTGGCAGAACCCAGTATCCGCGATGTCCAAAGCCACCGTGATGGGGTGGTCCGACGCAAGCTCACCCTCCTGGAACATGGCCAGAGACTCTACCTTCTTGTCCTCTGGCAGGAAGTCCAAAATAGGTCCCATCTTATACCAGAGCTCCCAGTCGTAGTGGGTTAAGATGGCCAGGGAATTAGCGGTCTTGATGGTGGAGGCGGCAGTGTAAATGACACGCTTGCCCACTGGATCCAGTTTCTTCCCCTCCTGGTCAGGAGGCACCATAGCCACACTACAGATTCGCTGATAGCTTCCTGGCGGCAGCAGAGAACACAGTGTCAGGAGAATGTTGCTGGCTCAAGCACCTGGGGGCAGAGTCCGGAACCTTAAACTTCCTTTCCAGCCTATCCCGCTTGGGAGGCACGGTACTCTGTCTTCATAAAGGCCAAACCTTCCTCGCAGACATCATCCAGCAGAGGAAGGGACATGGTCTTCAACCGGGACTCCTGTCGTTGGAAGCAGAACCCCCTCCATCGCCTCCTCTGGCACCAAATTGAAGAGGGTAGAGGTCCTATCTCATGGCATGAAAGGAGGCGATCTCATCAGTGAAGCCCAAGCTGGCTCGTCTGCACCCAGCAGCTCTCCGTCTGCTGGTACATAGTCAGACTCATCGGTGAGTGTCGCTGTAGTATCCGTAGCCGTACCTGTGCCCGTGTGCGATGATTCCTCCACTACAGCGGTCAAGGTCCAATGCAGAGGCAGTGGTGGTGTTGGTCGACACCTCAGGCCAGCCGGGTCTTTTGACTTATGCCTTGGCCTGGACAGGCTACTCGTTAGCCTTGTGGGACTGCGGCCAGAGATGGCACAGGTGTAGCAGGCAGTCCTTGCGGTATCTCCTATACCATTGTATGCAGTGTCATAAGGACATCCAATGACATGTCCCTGGGTGCCAGCTGAGGGGTAGAAGGAATAGCCAGCAACGGCTCAGCGGCAAAGTGCCTCCAACAGCTCAGCGGCAAAGTGCCCCCTTAGGCTAGACAGCGATCTGGGTTTGTCTTGTGAAGATCCCTGTATGGAAACTGTCTCACGGCCCCCTTCGTGGTACGAGTAGGCGTCCTCAGGCAAGTTGCCGTCCGAGCTCGTGTAGATGTGCACTGGTTCCCTTGATGCCTCCTCTGGCCTTGCACCCCCCTGTCTGGGAAGGGATTCCGCGGGCATTAGTCGCTCCCTTGTCCTTCTCAGACTACTTTGGGAGTGGGGTGACGATAGGAATCTTCCCCCATCACCGGGGCCACAGCGGATGCTGCTGGCATTGCTGCTGCAGCAGCCATACGCCATGGTGGCAAGGTCACCCGTGGGGTTGCTGTCGTATTGTAGAGACCACCTTTGTTGCAAGGCCCCCTTTTGACAAAGTCGTGATGGTCATTGATGAGGTGGAGGTTTTAGTCGACTGGATTGTGGCCATCGACAAAGTGGACGTCCTGAACGATGGAGCGGTCATCGATTAGGACGTTGTCTTGGTCGTCAATGTCGACATGTGACGAGGAGCCACACGAACACCTTGCCTTTGCAGGCTTGTCTGAATCTGGTAAACAAAGCTTTGAATGGGTTAAGGACTTCCTCTTGGAGGGAGCGCCCTGCACTGGCAGGCAACAGTGTGGACATACACTGCGATAGTGTCCTTCCCAAACTGGAACCCCTAGCTGCGGAGACCCCAGTGGGATCCCCAGCATGGAGCTTGGCCTTCTTTTGGACTCCCAGGGACAGGGCGTCCTCAAAGGACCTAAAACTCTTCGCCAAGGGAGCTCACTCATGAGACCGGCCTGTCCTGGATGAGGAAGGACCATGCTCAGAGACAGCATCAGAGTTCTATCACAACTTCAGCCACGCTGCTAACCTGCTGTTCCAGTCTCACAGCCCTCCTCATTGTGTTCCAGATGCAGGCAATACAAACATTTGTGATGCCGATCTTCGGCGTACACATTTCTCAGTCCACATTTCATGCACATCTTGAAGAGACACTTCTCGGATATGGTGGAAGGCGCGAAGTAGACCCAATCATGGGCCTCTCGAAACTTTGAAGAGACGATCCATGATGTAAAGCTAATCTCTGCCGACAACTGATCCCCGCTGCTGATAATTGACCTACGGTCAAACGATGAAACAAAATTGGTACAAAAATACTATTTCATATTTTAAAAAATGCAAAATATCAAAAAAGAAACTTGAGCACAAGAAGAGAGGACTCCCAACAGCAAAAAAAAAAATCTGAAGATGGCCACCAGGGGTGGGGTTTAGGGAGACGACTTATTGGATGGGGGCAGTAGGACCCAAAGGGCAGTGAATGGTTTAGAGGAGAAGGGCAGTTTTCAGGCTAAAGCGAAACTGCTTTTCTGTTTTACTGAGGATTCCCAGCCTGCCGACAGGAAATATTCATGAGCATGTGAATCCATGAAAGACCCCATGCTGGAGAACTCGCAGCTGTGTAACCAGCTTTCTTTGAGCAGGATAATACATTCTTGTTGCACTCAAAAACAATGCCCGACAATACATAGGCAAGTACAGAAATATACAATTATACCGCTAAAAACACATTAAGTGGGTAAAAAATCTAATCAAATATTGTCACACAAGCACTATGAAATAGATCTATGCATTCACCCTTAGGAGAAAAAAGCAAGCATGTGATTCAATAATCAGTGTAACACAGGTAAGTGTTCAGATGCATTAAATTCAGGAGAGACACATTAGAACAGTAACCCTAGCACATCCAAAGTCCCGCCCTAAGACGGTCTGGGGCATTGTGCCCTCAAGTCATCCGTTCCAAGGTTACATTTTTTCTGGTAATTTACACTAAGACTGGCGATGCCAGTGGTTATGATTTAAAAAGTCAAAAAGATAAGCGAAGTTCAGGGTGGTAAACACACTCGATCCCCCAATCCCAGTCACGAGGAAGGAACCCCTGACCTGACCACGCCTTCAGTTATTCAGGGACAAGACATGGCTATGTAACCCTATGGTGAACACGGGGGGGAGGGGGGGTTTGGACAGAAGCTGATATTTTCAATTTAACTCCCGACTCAGCTCCAGAGAACACTGCTGAGGCTTTGGATTCCGTCGGGGGTGCTTGATCCTGTCGAGGGAGGTCACGGGTGCACAGGTCACTTTTGGCGTCGGGATTTAGTTTTCATCAGCTGGGATTGCTGGATTTTGCTTCCAGACACCTACCAGCAGAAAACTCAAAGAAAGTAGACTTCTGCAGAGCCGGCAACCACAGTACACCTCCAGAGAGAGATGAAGACAGATTGCAACAGGATTCACCATCATCAGGCACCAACAGGTGATATTCAGATGAACGGACAAAGGAGCATGCCCAGGACAGCTTCTGCTAATGCAAGAAGGCTGAAAATACAGGAGCAGTCATCTTGTATTAAAGTTGAATTCCAAGGATGCACTCAGGGTGGGGATGGCTGCAGCAAGGTAGCCCAGGAAAGCGATAGTCAGTCCAGGGACACTTACGAAGCACGGATCCTTGAGCAGGGGTCGAGACTGGTTGTTCCCACCAGTGCAGGGGTTGAAGCACCAACAAGGGTCATTTTGAGATCAGGGCAGACTAGCATGGCTTCACCGCGACTGCACTGGAGTCCATCCCAGGTCGTTAGGAAAGATTTCTCTTTAGGAAACTTTCCCCTCCATATTCTATGGACCCCCAAACTTTCTTTTGTTTTTGAACCTGTTCTGACTTTTTACAGGGAAATTAATCCTAAATCGGATTCAGTCCCCTGGCCTTTTGCTAATTTTGTCATGGGGAAACTAATCAGTCCATCAGACTAGCAGTACTGGGAAAATATGTATTTATTTATTTGCATTTATAAAGCATGCATACACCCCAGAGGCATCGTGGCGCTGTTCCAAGGAAAACGTCTTAGTTACATTACAGGGAAACAGCTTAGTTACATTAGCCTATACATGTGTTTGGATATGCAAAAGTTGGATACATAGGTGATATTGCCCGCTAGGGTTACATATTGGGCTGCATATCCAGGTCATAGAGTTGTCATCGAACACACAGTAGAAGATGGGTAGTGCCTTAGTGGCGGTATATATGAGTTTTAAGCAAAGAGTCTTGTTTTAATGGCTCTGCGGAAAGGGAGGTGTGAAGGTTCAGCTCTGAGGGTGTGTGGGAGGGAGTTCCATTGCCTGGAAGCAGTAGGTTTCCCTATTGTCTTGTTACCTTTGAAGTAACGTTTTAACAGTACACGCAGCATCTTACAATGCACTGCAGTGGGGATACATTTGTATCACCCTAGTCTTTTACACTTGGGACTTTTGGTTACATTTCTATCTCCATAAAGACATGCTGTTGGCAGCAATGACTTTATGTGCAGTATTTTTAGTGTGCACATTTGCTTTTACCGCGTTATATGTGGCTAGCACCCTAAAATGGCTGTGTCACGAGATTTTTCACTTAACTAGCCACATGTTTTTTGGCCTATTTCCTGCCTTCTCAGGTCAGGAAATAACTTATAAAGGTCATGCACTTGCCCTGGAAAGCTGCTTTCGCGGGCTAGTGATGCCTTTGGATGGCTCAGGAAGTGGATAGAACTGTGATCCACTCCACATTTGTGGTGCCAGAGAGTCTGGGTGTGTGGCATAAGTGACACCCACAGAAGTCCCTGATTGGACCACTGCTGGCTGTTTGATAGTTGCAGATCCTTACCCTTGGTGGGCTTGTACTTGATTCCAGCCAGGACTTAGGATAAGAACTCCTGCAGCCATTTCTTCAGATCAGAAGTGGAGCCAAGTATCCTGTGTAGAAGAGCGGCCAACCCAAGAACCGTGGACGACTCGCTAAGAGGCCCAACATCCTTTTCTGTGATTTGTCCAGTGAAGCCCTACTGGATTACCTGATCTGAGAAGGCCCAGAGTAGTGCTTCAACTGTTGACTGGTGGGACCAACCACGCATTCCCGAGTATCCAGCCATCCTGAGCTGCCGGAAGTGTTGCTGGGCCACCCAGTGAACTGACCAGCTTTCCAGTAGGCTACCTCAGTAGAATCATCGCCATTCAGTATTTGTTTCCGGAACTTCGGTGGTCACCAACTTGTGGGATAAGTTGCTTTCCTGATGAATTTCAGCATTCCAGCATGAAGGGATACTGCTCTGGGAGGTCTTCAACCACGACTGGATAGACGCCTGCTGTCACTGTGTGTGGTTGCCGTCGCTGGAACTCACCTTCCCCCATCTGGTTAAGTGTCCTGAAGAGGTCTGCTTCAGTGCCTTCTGCAAAGGGATGCACTCTGCTTCTGGAACAGACTGGAAGAATCCAAGCAACTGCAGCTACTGTGCAGCTCCTGGGCACCTCGCGCTTAGAATAAACTTCGGTTATTCCATTCCATCGTCGGATCTAAAAGCTTGTCTCTAAAAGATAGGAATATAATTTTACTGACCTGTAACATTGCTTAATATTTTCTGGAACATTTCACCACCAAAATAACTCTTCCTTCATCAGTCCCCTCTCAAGAAGAAGCATTGTGATTTTTGGGCCCATGGACCCATACACCATAGGGATTGGATTTATAAAGTTAGGGCATAATTCTTGTGAACTGGTTTCATTCTGCTGCATCACTACTTAACTTCTTTTACTTAAGTTATTGTATGCATGCCTACAAACCTAAAGGAGACACTACAGATGTTTGATAAATTAAAGGGTACTCACCGTAGTGATTAAGATACGCCTGGTCCATAGTCCCCTTTTCTCCATACTGTATGAGCATCCTGATGAGGTTGCCTGGAATGCCCCTCCTCACCCCCAAGGGCATGGCAGCCCGAAGAGTCAATAACAAACAAAGCAACTCACTGTTTGGACAGCCCCCAGGAGGGCCAGTGACATCCACATATGTAAACAGATATTCTCTCAGACAGCCATTCAAAACGTATTCTGTCAATGTCTTAGTGGATACCGGTGCCTCAACACTGATCATGGATCCAAATGCCTTGATGGACCAGATTGACTAAAAACGAGAATCCAGTTGTGCTGACGTCATTACTGACACCACGACAGTCACATTAGTCATGAAGCAAACTCACACCCATGCACGAAGTTATGCAGACTGTTGGGGAGAATTCTCAGAAATGTTCTAATTCCCTTCAGCCTTAAGAGACACCAGCTCTTTTGCTGGACTTTAGGACTTTTAACTTTTAACATGGAGAGAGTGAGACCTTTTTCCAACTCTCTCATGTATTTATCTGCGATTTGGACTATTTCTCTTTTGGTTGTGGTGTCTGACAAACTCCATAGGCGGCATCTTTTTACAATGTGGCACACAGCACCTTCAGTGCAGTGGCACAGGGAAGTCTTTCAGATTTCCCCATGGTTTAAATACCTTCTCTTGGATAAACTACTCTTTCCATGAACAGTGAAGTGAAATTGACTTTACTTACATTTGTAACTTTCTAGACCCAGCACACACCATCTTACAATAGGCTGCTGGAGGGGTTACTTAGTATCCCCTTTGTCTAGATTCTCAT
The DNA here is from genome assembly GCF_040938575.1 of Ambystoma mexicanum. NCBI lineage: Eukaryota > Metazoa > Chordata > Amphibia > Caudata > Ambystomatidae > Ambystoma > Ambystoma mexicanum. The sequence goes on from NC_090932.1 coordinate 1,533,310,913, forward strand.
GTAACATTTTTATGTTAACCTTTATGCAATTAATGGCTGGTGGAAGTCTTACACTTTAAACTACTGTTGTGTTTTTACCGCAGGGTATGTTCGCAGCTGCAGTAAGGCACCCATGGGTGCACATTTTGTCAAAATGGCCCAGTGTTCTTTTTTTTGCCATTTCTTGCTCTAATGGTCCTTCTTGAGATTTACTCTGCACGCCAAACCAGGTTTGGTCCCTTTGTTCATTTTATCTTTGGCAGGATTCACGAGTGAAGCCCGCCTTTGGCTCCAGTATGACTGGCAGGGGCAGGAAGTGAGGGATTGCCCAAAACTCCCTGTACTTAATCCCCTTTGTTACAGGAATGCACCCAAAGGTGATTGGCCGGCTGGCTGTCCCTTGAAGGACAGTCACCCTGCTGTGGGATTGACAGCTAGGCTGGAATAAATGTGAGAAACCCGCATAAAAGGCGACGCTTTTTGGCATGGAAGGCAGAGTCTACCAATAAGCGAAGGAATTCGAAGAAGAACTTGTAAGAGACGCCTGCTGCAACTCCTGGACCGTTGGTTTGCCTGGTGAAGCACTGCTGCTGTGCTGAAGTTCCAAATTTGCTATGACTAGAGAAGCCCTGTAAGAACGACTTCTCCCCTTTGGTTGGTGGGACCAATCAACTCCAAAGTGAACTCGTCTGGACATCCTCACGAGGATGGCTGTACTTTCACTGCTGTTGCTGCTGGAACCGAAGTGCCAGGCAAAGGAACACCAGATTGAGGGCATCACTTTTAAGTCGGACCCAAGCTCCAGGAAGATCCTCCGGACTCCCAGGACTGACCAAGCCTGAGCCACCTCCACAGAATGCTGGACCCCAGATGTGAGGAAAGTCCAAAGTGGTAGCCGAGAACCACATGGTGCTATTTGCTGAGACGCAAGGAGGTGAAACCGCGAAGTGCCGCTGAATTGACGTTTGCCCTTTGCAGCTGCTGACCGTTCCATTGCAGTGCAGCAGTCCTCAGAAGTCCTCCCTCACGTCCCCACGACTGAGGGAGACCAGGAACAACAGGATCTGCAGAGCTGCACAGGACCAGAAGCCAGCTGGAAACATTTCTTGTATCCAAAGGTACTGTAACACTAAGGGGACTTATCTCTTGTTGTGTAGCCTTACTTGTTCTCAGTTGAGACTTGTCTTGGTTGCGTTTGTAGAATTGCTTGCAGCTTTACCCCTCACAAGCCTCACAGCTTGTGGCCCTACATTGATTCTTCTTTTCCTACAAAGACTTCTAGAATATTGTGCAAGACTTTTACTTACCTACAAGAAGTGCTTCAGCTCACAGACTTTTGCTAACTTAACATTGGCTGGCCTGGCTCCCTGAAAGACTTGTCTTACCGCTGACATTGTGTTTTACCTTTCCTCCAGAAAAGGGTTAACTTACTTTGCATTGGGGGTTCAAAAGTACTTACCTGCTTCAGAATATTTGTGTGGCCTTTGTTTTATTCCTAAAACGTTTTCTTTGAAACCAATCTCAGTATTGCTCTAAATGCACCAGTGATATATTAATGTCCACAGTGTCCTAGTTATTTAAGTCACCTGAGGGTGTGTTAGGCAGAATTATATGCAGTACCCTTTGGGAACACTAGACAAAATTAAGACTACAAGTGACAGTACAATTTCACCTTTGGTACAAGCCTGTTCTACACAGTTATAGTGGTAGCAGTAGCGGAGCAGCCAGACTTACCTCGAATTACTATGATTCAGGCAAACACTTGACTCAAGGTTTCTAAGTAAAAGAATGACATGTATTACTCACCGTAATAGCATTTCTGATGATTGTATCTGCTTAGAATCACATGCTGTGCATATGGTCCGACATCCAGTGGTAACCGTAGAGTATTGCATCTTCCCTCCGAGGTCCCTCCGATGGTATTTTTTCTGCCATGGACGAGCCCAAGGCTATAGTGAGTGAGTACATAAAGAGAGAAAGTATTAAGACGTCTATGTTCCTTCCACCCCGAGCGGGGAGGTAGGGAGGGCGCATGTGAATCTAAGCAGATACAATCATCAGAAATGCTATGACGGTGAGTAATGCAGGTCTTCTGATGCTTGTTAATCTGCTTAGAATCACATGCTGTGCATTGACTAGCGAGCAGTACCCGCAGTTGGATTGTGAGAAGGAACAGTAGAGAAAAGATGTCCTAGTACTGCTTGTCCCACCTGAGAATCAGACTTAGAATGAGTGTCTAGGCAATAGTGTTTTGTAAAGGTGTGTACAGAACTCCAGGTTGCCGCTTTGTAAATGGACTCAAGGGGAACATTTGCAATGAATGCTATGGATGCCCCAGTGCCTCGAGTAGAGTGTGCTATAGGCTTGAAGGGCAGTTCTCTCTTAGCAAGAGTTTAACATAGTGTGATGCATTTGCCAATCCACCTTGAGATAGCTGATTTAGAGACAGGATCCCCTTCTTTACCAGCTGCCACTTAAACGAAGAATTGTTTAGTCTTCCTTAGTGGTTTGGTTCTTTCCAGGTAAAACAGGACTGCCCTGCACACGTCTAGTGTGTGAAGGCTTCTTTCGGCCATGTTAGTGGGTAGTTCGATAGACTGATTCACATGGAACTTCGAGATAAATTTAGGCGCAAACCTGGGATGTGTGCGCAGAACTACCTTATCTTTGTGGACTGTAACAAAGGGGTCTAGAACAGAAAGAGCCTATAGTTCGATAACCCTTCTGACAGAAGTGATAGCCACTAGGAAGGCTGTCTTATAAGTCAGGTCTTTCAGACTTGCTTTATGCATAGGCTAGAAGGGAGCTCCCATGAGCCTGGTCAAAACCACATTCAGATCCCATCCAGGGGCTGGGTGAGAGATGGGAGGATAAATCCTCTTAACACCTTCCATAAAGGCTTTAATTACTGGTATTTTCCACCACAATACTTTTTGTTGTGATGTGGTGTAGGCTGACAGAGCAGCCAGATGAAGCTTTAGGGAATTGAAGACTAACCCAGAGTCCAACATGTGGGTTAGATACAATACAATGTGTGAGGGTGAGCAATCGATTAGATTGACACCCTTGGAATTGCACCAGATGACAAAACGTTTCCATTTGCTGGCATAGCAATAACGTGTATTGGGTTTTCTCGCTTCCCTGAGTATGTCCATGCATCTCTGAGGGAGTTGCAGGTGTCCAAACTCTATGATCTCAGGGGCCAGGCTGCTAAATTCAGAGTTTGTGGGCATGGGTGTAGGGTCTCCCCCCCCCCTGTCCTGAGACAACATGTTGTACTGGCAGGGCAGCTTGACTGGTAGGGAGAGGGACATTCCATCAAGTGAGCGAACCAGGTTTGGCGGGCCCACATGGGGGCCACCAGTATCATGGTAACTGGTTCCTGGTGCATCTTGTGCAGTATCTTGTTGAGAAGGGGAGTCGGGCGAAAAGCGTAGACAAATTTCCCCGACCAAGTTATCCAGAGACCGTTCCCCTTGGATCGGTTCTGGGGGTACCTGGAGGCGTAGTCTTGCCATTGGGCGTTGTGAGTAGCGAACAGGTCGAACTCTGGGAAAACCCATTCTGCGAAGACGTTGGACACAATGTTTTCGTGTAGTTGCCATTCGTATTCTTCTGGCAGAGGAAAATCTCTGCTGAGTAAGTCTGCCAGAAAATTGAGTTCCCCTGGAACATGTTGGGAAAACAAAAACATCTAGTGTTTGAGAGCCCATATCCAAATGTTTTGGGACAGCTTGGATAGCCCTGGAAGCGAGTGCCCCCTGTTTGTTCAGGTAATACATTGCTGTAGTGCTGTCTGTTAGGATCAGCACTGTCTTCCCTTGCAGTTGTTCCTGAAAGGCTTTCAATGCTTTGAACACCGCTAGTAGCGCCAGTAAGTTTATATGGTTGGACGCTACTTGAGGGGACCACACTCCGTGTGCTGTCTGCTGAAGCAGGTGAGCACCCCACCCCGTGAGAGATGCGTCCGTCATGAGAGTGGCTTCCACTGCAGGGGTGGTGAAGGTCTTCCCCTTCAAGAGGTTTTCTCTTGACCACCACTGCAGAGAGAACGAGGGCTGGTGATACAACTACCAGATCTTCCCATTGTCCACTGGCCTGACACCACTGGCTGTTGAGCCACTCTTGCATGGGACGCATGCGCAGCCGCGCATGGGGAACCAAGTATATGCATGACGCCATCATTCCTAGCAAGCGCATGGCCTTGCGCACCGTCACCTCCCGACTGGCTACATATTGAGGAATCTGAGAGAGCATGTTCTGAACCCTCTCGCTGGACGGGAAGACAAGGCCGTCTTCCGTCCGAATTAGCGCTCCCAGAAATTGTTTTACTTGGCTGGGGACTAAGCTGGATTTCTTTTCGTTGATTGAAAAACCCAGGCTGAAGGAGATCTACTGTTTTTTGGGTGTTTGAAAAACAAGCGTCGAATGAGTCCCCCGTAATGAGCCAGTCGTCGAGGTAAGGGTAAACTGGGACTGATAGTCTGCGCAGGTGTGCTGCTGCCAGGACTTTGGTAAACACCCTTGGCGCCGAGGCGATGCCAAAGGGGAGTACCTTGAATTGGTAGTTTGTCCCTGATCATGAACCTTAGTTATTTTCAGTGCACTGGCAACATTGAAATATGAAAGTATGCACCTTTCATGTGCAATGTTGCCATGAAGTCCCTGTTTCAGCAATGGGATCACCTCCTGCAGTGTTACCATGCAAAACTTATGGGGTTTTATAAACTTATTCGCTGGGCGCAGATCTAGAACAGGATGCATGGCGAGATCCTTTTTGGGTACAAGGAAGTACACTGAATAAATACCCTTGTTTACCTGAAGAATAGGGACGGCTTCTATGGTGTCCTTTCCCAGCAGTGCTTCCACCTTTTGGATCAGGATCTCGAGATGGTACGGTGAAAGGCGCCATGAGCGCGGCAGTCTACACTGTGGAGGTCGGGCGAATTCCACGCAATAACCGCGGGCGACCGTCTTTAAGACCCACTGGTCAGAAGTTATCCCCTTCCATGCCTTGAGGAAAGATGTTAATCACCCCCCGACCGGGGAGACATGGGAGGGGACCTGGACTTGGTGGTCATTTCTGACCAGAGGCTGTGGCTCCTCTGGGATTGGGGACTCTGCCTCTACCTTTGCCGCGGTTGGCTCCTTGAGGGGTAGTAAGTAGGGCTTCCAGATGTTTGATTTGTGCTGAAGTTACCCGTGCCGTAGTAGTTCTGACCAGCACAAACTTGCCCTCGAAAGGACCGCCGAGAATTATTACCCCGCAGCCATGTGCGTCTTTTCAGAAGAGTCCCTTGTGCAAGAGACCGGCCTGCTGTTTCTGCAGTGTCCAGGGTGTTCTTCACCACATTCTGGTGAAGCAGTCTTCCCTCGAAAACAAGCTTTGTCCTGGCGGGTTCAGGAACCTCCTGGTGGCCTTCTTGGAGTAAGTTCCATTGGGCATCAGCATAGCTTGCTAATAGCGTAGTAGTATTAGTAACCCGAATGATGTATGCAACTGCTGATGTGACACGTTTGCCCAGGGCATACAACCTTTTAGACTCCTTGTCCAGTGGTGATTCTCCAGTGGCAAGGGGTACCCCTGCCCTCTTTCGAGTGGTAGTCACTACCAGCGAGTCTGGGATGGCGTGCCCTTTGATATACAGAGGGTCAGAGGGAGAAGGCCGAAATAATTTTGACTCTCGGGTTCACTGCCCACGTCTGAGCAGGTGACACAAATGAGGGAGCTACCTGTCTCTTAACAGAGTTAAGGAGGGGGATGGATTGACTCGCCAGAGGTTTTTCCTTAATAGCCTCCACGAAATCCTGCTCAGGTACCGCCTCTTGAGTGGCAATTTTGAAGTGTTCAGCCGCTTTTTTCAACATGGAGATGAAAGCCATTTGGTCATCCACAGGGGAGGCCTGGCGAGCCGGTGTGGACGGAGGAGAGTCTAGGCACAAAATATCAGTGTCCTGATCTTGCTGTGTCCAAGGGTCTTGACCTTCCTGCTGGGTTTCCTCCCAGTTGTCCGTTGTATCCTGTTGATCTTCCTCATAATGTTCGAGAAAAGCTTCTTCTTCATTATAGATGACTCTTTATCTGTCCATATGGATCACGTCTTCTTGTTAGAAAACAAGAGACTGAACTTCTTGAATTTGGGGGTTAGGGTCTACCCGAGCCCTTTTCGGGGGAGGATGATCAGAAGAACCGATAATCTGCTCCAGCCAATCCATGTAACCCTCACATTTTTTTGTAGTCCACTTAGAGGACCCAAACGGGCCTACGCGAGGAGAAACTACTTTCTCTGTACTGTAGCGTCGCAAGGAACCTCTAAGGGTGTCTGAGAGGGGCTCCTGACCATCTACGTAAGTCTCATTGGAATCGAGGATCAAATCCGTCGAAATCTTTTCCACGGCTTGGCCCATAACTTTAGGCAGAACCAGAGTCAAGCCCACCGCCGTTGCGATTCTCCCGATGCTACTCTGGATAGTCGCCGAATCATCGTGAGACAAAGGCTCCGATGATTTGTCGGCAGTAGAAATACCGTCCGTGGCACCAGGAGGCCTAGCCGTAGTTTTCGGGCCTAATGAGGCCTTGGAAATCATGGAAGCGTTGGGCTCCCGCACTTTGACGCGTGTAGGTTTTGGAGTAGAACGCTTTGTTTGTTTCGATTGTCCAGTTGCAATACGCTGCTGCGGATCCGGGAAAGGCTTTGGATCAGAGCGATCCGAGGGAACCGGCAAAGTCTTCGGCGGCCCCGCTGGCGCTTTTCCCTTTTTTTCCGACAAAGGCGTTGAAATTGGCGTAGGGGCCGTGTGCTTAGTGCGATGCGCTTGTACGCCCCTGTCGCCGGGTGTAGTCCCTGTAGCAAGACCAGAGTTGAGCCTTGAAGGGTCAGGGATGGGCGTGGCGGACCTAGAAGTGTCCGCCTCAAGGTCTATAAAATCCACGTTGGATCATCCGAAGTACCCCTGCCACTTTCGGCTGGCGTGGCGGTGGGGGCTCCATGCGTGACATACCGTACGCGGCCCACCGCTTTACACGGCGCTCCTTAAGGGTCTTAGGCTGAAGGAGTTTGCACGTCGCACACAGCTTCTCGTCGTGCTCTAGGGGGAGACAGGCGTTACACGTCCTGTGTTCGTCCGTCCAAGGATATCTGACCCTATACTTAGGGCAGAATCTAAAAGGAGTCCATTCTATAGCAAAAGGGAAGGATGACCAGACCGAAAGGGAAAAGCAGGGAAAGGAGGAAAGACATACTAAACAATATGGCCACCCTGACCCCACTCTCCCTATTGTAGAGGTCGGCCAGAGGGCCCGACCTCTTGGAAAATCCTGCCACTAGATCTTAGGTGCCGAAATCCACAGCCGTAGACGATTCCCCTGTAGTCTTCGTCGAAGATGTACTTATTGGCAAAGTGACTTAACAGGGAATAAACCGACAATTCGGTAAAGATAAACAATGTCTCTAGTAAGAGCTCCGCTATAGGGCGACCAGTTATCCGGGCGGAAAAAACAATCTGAGGGACCTTGGCCCGTGAGGGATTTTGGGCACTACACACGTCACGATAGGGACGAAAGACAAGACAAGATGCAATACTCCACGGTTACCACTGGATGTCGGACCATATGCACAGAAGTGATTCTAAGCAGATTAACAAGCACCAGAAATATGACAATGCATTACTTACCGTAAAAGCATTTCTGATGGTTGAATCTGCTTAGATTCACATGCTGTGCATAGGTCCGACATCCAGTGGTCACTGCGGAGTATTGCATTTTGTTTTTCGTAGTCGAAAAGGGGACGTCGACAAGGCGTGTCTGTAACACTATCCCTATAGTGACGTGCGTTGTACCCACAATCCCTCACGCGTCGAGGTCCCTCTGTTTGTATTTTTCTGCCCTGAGGGAGCCTTCTAGACGTGAGTGAGTACAGAAAAGAGAGACATATATAGAAAAGGATGTCTATGTTCCTTCCATCCGAGCGGGGAGGAAGGGTGGGCGCATGTGAATCTAAGCAGATACAACCATCAGAAATGCTTTTACGGTAAGTAATGCATTGTCTTCTGATGTTTGTTAATCTGCTTAGAATCACATGATGTGCATAGACTAGCGAGCAGTACCCGGAGTTGGCGGTGGGTTATAAGAAGGAACAGTAGAGAAAAGATGTCTTAATACTGCCTGTCCCACCTGGGAGTCAGATCTAGAGTGTGTATCTAGACAGTAGTGTTTTGTAAAGGTGTGCACAGAACTCCAGGTAGCCGCTTTGCAGATGGACTCAAGGGGAACATTTGCAATGAATGCTATGGAAGCCCCAGTGCCTCGAGTGGAATGTGCTCTTGGCTTGAAGGGTAGTTCTCTTTTAGCAAGAGTGTAACAGAGAGTGATGCATTGAACAATCCATCTAGATATAGTGGACTTTGAAACTGCATCTCCTTCTCTTCCTGCTGCCACCGAGACAAAGAACTGATTAGTCTTTCTCAGTGGTCTGGTTCTTTCCATGTAGAACATGACAGCTCTGCGTACATCCAGTGTATGCAGACTTTTTTCTCCCAAGCTGGAAGGGTTTTCAAAGAACGTTGGTAGTTCTATTGACTGGTTTACATGAAATTTCGATATGAATTTTGGTGCAAACCTTGGGTGTGTGCGTAGAACCACTTTATCTTTGTGAACTGTTACGAAGGGGTCTAGTACAGAAAGAGCCTGTAGTTCACTTACTCTCCTAATGGAGGTGACAGCTATTAGGAAAGCAGTCTTAAGAGTGAGGTCTTTAAGAGTTGCCATGTGCATGGGTTCGAAAGGAGGGCCCATGAGTCTTGAAAGTACCACATTTAGGTGCCATCCGAGAGCTGGGTTAGCTATTGGAGGATATATTCTCATTACCCCCTCCATGAAGGCCTTGATAACTGGTATCTTCCACCACGACACTTTAAGTTGGGAAGTGGTGTATGCAGAAAGTGCCGCTAGGTGGACCTTAATGGAATTGAACACTAGACCTGAATCCAGTAAATGGGTCAAGTATAGGACAATGTTAGTGGGAGAGCAGTCAACTGGGTTGATGCTCTTAATTCTACACCAGATGACAAATCTTTTCCACTTGCTAGAATAGCAGTGGCGAGTATTCGGTTTTCTGGCTTCCCTGAGGATGTCCATACATCTCTGCGGGAGTTGTAAATGTCCAAATTCTACGATCTCAGGAGCCAGGCTGCTAAGTTCATGGTCTGAGGGCATGGGTGCAGTGTCCTGCCCTTGTCCTGTGACAGCATGTTGTACGGGCAGGGAAGGTTCACTGGGGGAGATAGGGACATCTCCATCAAGTGAGCGAACCATGGCTGCCGGGCCCACAATGGGGCCACTAATATCATGGTAACCTGCTCCTGGTGCATCTTGTGCACCACTTTGTTGAGAAGGGGAGTCGGGGGAAAGGCGTAAACAAATTTCCCGGACCATTGAATCGACAGACCGTTCCCCTTGGACTGGTTCTGGGGGTACCTGGAGGCGTAACTTTGGCATTGTGAGTTTTCTATAGTTGCGAACAGGTCTATTTCCGGGAATCCCCATTGCGTGAAGACGTCTAAGACGATGTCTTTGTGCAATTGCCATTCGTACTCTTCGGGCATGGGGAAGTCTCTGCTGAGCTTGTCTGCTAGCAGATTGAGTTCCCCTGGTACATGTTGTGATAGTAGGAACATGTTGTGTTTGAGAGCCCACTTCCATATATTCTGGGACAGCTTGGACAGTCCTGGAGAGCGGGTGCCCCCTTGCTTGTTGAGGTAGTACATGGCTGTGGTGCTGTCTGTGAGGACCATCACTGTCTTTCCTTGTAGGTGTTCCTGAAAGGCTTTTAGTGCTTTGAACACCGCTAGAAGTTCCAGCAGGTTTATATGCTTGGATGCTAAGCTCGGAGTCCACGCTCCGTGAGCAGTCTGATGGGATAGGTGAGCCCCCCATCCTGTGAGGGATGCGTCTGTGGTTAGAGTGGCTTCCACTGCGGGTGTGGCAAAAGTCTTCCCCAACAACAGGTTTTCTTTTGTCCACCACCGCAGCGAGAGAACTAAGGCCTGCAAGACCACCACTAGATCGTCCCATTGTCCGCTGGCCTGACACCACTGGCTGTTGAGCCACTCCTGCATTGGGCGCATGCGCAGGCGCGCGTGAGGTACCAAATAAATACATGACGCCATCATCCCTAGCAAGCGCATAGCCTTGCGTACCGTCACCTCTCGACCTGCTACATAATGGGGGATCTGAAACAGCATGTTTTGGACCCTCTCGTTGGAGGGGAAGACGAGGCCTTCCTTTGTTTGAATTAGAGCCCCTAAAAATGGTTTGACTTGGCTGGGGTCTAAGCTGGACTTCTTTTCGTTGATGGAGAAGCCCAGTTGGTACAAAAGGTCTACGGTCTTTTGGGTATTGGAGAAGCATGTCTCGTAAGAATCCCCGGTTATGAGCCAGTCGTCGAGGTAAGGGTATACTGGGATGGATAGCCTGCGCAGGTGGGCCGCTGTTACTGCCAGTACTTTTGTGAATACCCTCAGTGCAGAAGCTATCCCGAAGGGTAGTACTCTGAATTGGTAGTGTTTGTTCCCTATCTTGAACCGGAGGTATTTTCTGTGTGCTGGCAACATTAAAATATGAAAGTATGCATCTTTCATGTCTAGCGTTGTCATGTAATCCCCTTGTGATAACAGTGGGATTACTTCCTGCAAGGTCACCATACGAAACTTTTGGGGTTTGACAAAGTTGTTCGCTGGGCGCAGATCTAATACAGGGCGCATGGTTGGGTCCTTTTTGGGTACAAGGAAGTACACTGAATAAATACCTTCTGTTACCTGAGATAGGGGGACAGCTTCTATAGCTTCTTTTTTCAGTAGTTCTTCTACTTCTTGAAGAAGAATGGTGAGGTGTTCCGGTGTTATGCGTTGGTTCCGTGGGGGTCTGTACTTCGGGGAACCGTTGAATTATATGCAGTATCCGTGGGCTATGGTGGATAATACCCAGCGGTCTGACGATATTCCCTCCCATGCTGATAGGAACGATGTTAACCGGCCCCCGACCGGTGATGCATGGGAGGGGACCCGAATCTTCGGGTCATTTGTTGGTATTGGGCGTGGAACCTCTGGGGCTGGAGCCGCGACCTCTTCCTCTGCCACGCCGTTGGCCTCTTTGACTGAACTGGGTGTTAACCTGGTTAGAGGGCCAGTTGGTAGCAGAGTAAAATTGTTGTTGGTTCTGCTGCTGGCGTTGGCCACGAAAGGAGCGTCTATTGCCATAGCCGCGTCTGTTAGGGGGCCTAGAAATTTGGTCAAGAGTCTTGATGGTATCAAACTCTTTCTTCGCATGTTCTAGGGCCTCATCAACTGCTTTCCCAAACAGATGTGTTTGTTCTATGGGCTTATTTATGAGGGAGGCTTGGGTTTCTGGCTTAAAACCTGAATTGCGTAGCCAGACATGGCGTTTGAGAAGTATTCCCTGAACCAGGGAGCGGCCAGCCGTCTTAGCAGCATCTAGGGAGGTCTTCACGATGCCCTGGTTTACAAGCGTTCCCTCTGATATGACAGCTAACAGGCGTGAACGCAGGGGTTCAGGTGCGTCCTCCGCTTCGCTGCGCAGCTTGCTCCACTGTGCATCTGCATAGCTAGCTAGTAGGGAATTGTTATTTGCAATCCTAGTTGAGAAGGCGGCGGAGGTCGCGATTCTTTTCCCAAGTGCGTAGAGCTTCTTGCCCTCCTTGTCAGGTGGTGCTTCACTAGTGGATAGTGTTACCCCCGCTCTTTTTCTTGTATTAGTAACTACAAGGGATTCCGGAATAGAATGTCCTCTGATGTACAAAGGGTCAGAGGATGAAGGGCTGAAGAGCTTTTCTATTCTACGGTTGACCCCTCTTACTAAGGCTCGATTGGAAAGGGAAGGAGATATTCTTCTCTTAATAGAAGCCAGGAGCGGAATAGACTGGCTAACAGGGGCTTTTTCTTTAATAACTTTTTCTACAAAGTCTATGTCAGGAAGAGTTTCCCCTGTGTCTATCTCAAAATGCGCTGCTGCCTTGCGCAATAGTGCATTGAGTGAAGGTTGGTCATCTATGGGAGAGGAGTTCCCAATATGTGAATCCTTGAGAGGAGAAGGGTGAAAGGCATCAGGGTCTGAGTGCACTGATGGGGATTGCCAAGGCTGCACTGACGGGGATTGCCAGGGCTGCGAGGTAGCTGTATCTTCTTCAAAAGCTCCTGCAGTAGTGTAAAGATCTTCTTCGAACCCCTCTTCCTCATGTTCTTCCTCTCCACCCAAACACTCCTCATCTTCCTGTAGGTATTGCTCCTCCTCAGTGAGGTCATATACATCTGTGGAAGGGGGAAACAGCCTAGGAATCTTGACTCTAGGGTCATCCTGGGGCCATTCTCTTTGTCTTTTGTGAGTGGGTGGGTCTTGGCTTCCCAGAAACCTTTCCATTTTCTCCATACAAGAATGGAGTCTTTCAAGGGTCTCATGGGGTACCCCTGAATAGTCTAAAGGGGGGAAATCGGTGTTTTCACCTTCAAAACGCTTAGAACGCTCCCACAACGTCGAGGAGAGGTTTCCGTCTCCCTCTGAAAAGCCCTCCGGTAGTTCAGAAGTGCCCTTAGATGAAAGGGGCTGTTCCTGGCTACTTTTGTGCTTTTTCGGCGCGGTATTCGACATTTGTTTCGTCGTCCGCGTACGTTTGTCTTCGGAGACAATTCTCGCTAGGCTCTCGACAACGAGTTTGTCAGTCGAGGGCTCTGGTGTCGACGTTGCCTGCGTTGCGCGTTGTTCCTCGACGGCCGCTCTATGGAGCGTTACGTCAGATGATTTTGAGGTAGCGCCCATGTTTGATGAAAGCCCAATCGCTGGTCGCGGCTGCGTTTGCGGGTGGGGCTTGAGACCTGTACGGTCTGAGGTAGAAGCCGGAGTACCCTGCGTCCCCTTCGGCGCTGATGGATCCTTCGTCCTCGACGAAGAAGAGCCGTGGGTTGTGTGTTTAGTTTTATGGGGTCTATGTGCGTCCTTGTCGCCGGGGTGTTCATCCCCATAAGCAGGGCGTGAGCCGAGCCCGTCGGGGCCGGGGACGGACGTCGAGGAGCGCGAACGCTCCTTCTGGGGGTTCATGACTTCCGTGACGGACGTCGAGTTATCACCATCCTCGTCACTTTCTGTAACAGCGGCGGCGGGTGAGGAAACTGACTTCGACATAGGTAGTCCGCCCACCTCTTAACCTTTCGTTCTTTGAGAGTTCTTGGTTTCAAGAGCTTGCAGGCCGCGCAGCTGTCCTCTTTATGATCGAGGGGCAAGCAACGATTACAGAGCTTGTGTTTATCCTTCCAAGTGTATTTGCCCCTACAGCGTGGGCAAAACTTAAAAGGTGTCCTCTCCATAGCTGAGGCAATAATAGCTGGTGATAACAACCCAAAGGGAAAGATAGGGGAGAAAGAAAGACATAAAGAGAAGATAAAAGTTCGAACCCCCACTCTCCCTACTGTATGTTGGCCGTCGAGGCCAGGCCACGTGTTCGGCAGCGCCGAAGGATCTCCTCCGCCTCTTCCCCTCCGTCGAGAACTTGTTCGGCGGAGAAACAGCTTCACAGCTAACGTCGAGTGGAGGGATCGTTTACAATATAATAAGTATAATTAAGGACCGAGGTCCATGGTAAGTATTAGCAATGTCTCTCTAGGAGCTCCGCGAAAGGCGACCAGAAGCTGGGCGGAAAAAAACAATCTGAGGGACCTCGACGCGTGAGGGATTGTGGGTACAACGCACGTCACTATAGGGATAGTGATACAGACACGCCTTGTCGACGTCCCCTTTTCGACTACGAAAAACAAAATGCAATACTCCGCAGGGACCACTGGATGTTGGACCTATGCACAGCATGTGATTCTAAGCAGATTAACAAACATCAGAAATTTATTTACTCAACAGTTGCATAACATTTCACTATGCTAAGCAAGATCAAATCACAATCAAATACACCACACCACTTCCCTTAAATTCCAGGCAAGATACGCTCACAAAATGAAGTGGGAGCAAAATGGCACTCCAGCAATTTAAAAGGGAGGGAAAGACAGTTATTAGAAATTAGGCAACACCAACAGGTAAGTTGAACGAGAGACTACAGTGAGGAGATCAGCTAGAAAAGGCTTAGGACCAAAGTCAATGGGTCAAAAGTCTTTTGCTCAAGATCACACAGTTCAAGGTAGTTTGCGGTAAAGTTCGTGGCACAGATTCCAGACGAGATTGGTTAGTAGAAAAGTTAGTTCAAAGAGAAGAGAAGGACAAGCCCTCGGATTGGAGAAAGATTTCAAACACTTTCCCCGTGGCTGAGCGAAACGCACAACCGAATTTGCACAGTACCTTGAAACGGAGAGGGGGCTGTAGCTGAGGCAGACGTTCCTGGTAGTTCCTGCAGGCTCACGGTTCCTGTAGCGACTGTCGGACTGATCAGAAGTAGAAAGACTGGAGGGTCCTGCACTACCCAGGGAAGAAACCAGTAGCAGCGCCAAACAACAAATAAAAGGTGCACTCCTTAAAACCCAAGAAGGGTCCGACCTTCCTGGCTATCTGGCCCACTGTTGCTCCGTACAGCGAATTTGACCAGAGGAGGGGTCCTGGCTTGCAGTTTGGGCGAACTGGTTGGTTCCACCAGCTCAAGGGAAGAAGTTTCCTGGAGGATCTTCTCCGTCATCGTATTTGGAGATTCGGACCTGCAGCAGGGCTTCACTGGGCGGTTCAGTCGTTGTAGGGGTCCTCTTCTTCCAGTTCCTCGTTGGTTCTTTCACTCCAGTGGCGACTCTGCTCTTCCAGTGCCAGAGACCTGCTTTTTATGCAGTTTTCCCCCATTCATACAGTCTGGCTGTCAATCACACAGCAGGGTGGCTGACCTGGCAATGCCAGTCCCCTTAGCCAATCAGACAAGAGTGCGACTTGGGTTACCAAGGGAACCCATGTCAGGGGTCCGAAGATCCCTCCATCACATCCTGCCTACCTAGACCATCAGGCGCCTTAAGGAGGGCTTTTGTGCAGAAGCCCGCGAAAAGACAGCGAACAAAGGAGTCATCCCCAGTTTGGCACGCAGAGAAAAACACGAGAAAGACTAACAAAAAGAAATGGTGACTAAACCCAGCCGGAACTAAAATAAAATGTATTTTGTCAAGCAGGTTTATGTTCGAGGCTAATATAGTAGCCTAAAACATTACTACATTTATGTAAGATAATCGTGGTAGAAAAATTTAGGGTAGATACCACTGCCACCAGCCAAGTCTTAATGTTAAGGGAGTGAAACAAGGCACCAAGAGGCACAGACAAAAAGGAATACGTGTTAACCCTCTCCAATACTCCATGTAAGATGGGGAGTACGGGTCTGTGGTTTAAAGTGACTATATAAAGTTAATGGCAACATTACCTGCTTCTGGGGGACAGTAGTCAGCCCCAGAAAAATTGAGTCAGTGGGAAGGCTCAAAGACAACCCTGTGTCACTGCACTGAAGGTGCTGTGTAACACAAAACGTGGTGCACATGGAGTGGGTGAGGCTCCAGTGCCCAAGATCACACAAAGTAGATATACACATAGCAGAACACATGTAAGAGTGGGAAAAAGGCTCACACTCTTACCAGGTGAAAAAATACATCCTAGAAATCCAGCAAAGCTGCTGGGGGACTTTTTAGGTAAGGGAAATCAACCATTTAGAGAATTGTCCCTAACGGGGTGTAGGACGTGTCTGTGTGCAAGCCCAAATGGGTACTTGCTGATTTAGAGAAACTAAGATCGTGTATTTTGGACTGTATGTGTGTGTTACTGTTATATTGCCCCTTCTGAAGAAGGCTTATTCAAACAGACTGTTAAATTAATCATTGTTTAATCAAGAAACCTTGAGTGCAAGTATTTGCATACTTGTCACTGTGAATCTCTGTAAAATCCCTACTGCTCACATTTACCCCTCTTGAGATGAGCCTGGCTGCTGAGCCACAACACCAACTTGTGTAGTACAGACTTATACCAAAGGTTGGGTTCCTATTGCCAAAAGGTCAAGGTTGCTGTAGTCCCCCAAAGTGTACTGCACCAAATCTTGCCTAACACAGACACATGCTCACACTAAGAACATGCTTACACAGTTCTGTAGATACTGTCAAAAGATTTTACTATTTTTCTCATTAGCCAAGTGCAGGAACGCAAGGCAAAAGAAGAGATGCAGAGCAAGCCTACAGAAGCTTATTGCAACTTATACTACAGAACTACAGGATTGTATAAGAGGAATGGAAGAACTCAATACTAACCTATAGGAAGCATAGCACAGTATAGATGCATAGAAGTCATAGTATAACTATAATGATGTTACACAAAGCCACAAGACGAGAGACTAAGGAAAGCAGAACTAGGCTGTACAGAACAGCACACCAGGGTTCGCAGCCAAGGTCAGAGACAAACAGCACATTCCAAGCCAAGAGACAGAGCCATCTGCAGAAGAGCAGAATACATCCTCAAACTGCAGACCAGAGAGCTCAATTTTGTGGTCCTCAACCACGTGATGCAGCTGAGCCAGACAATGATCATTCACCCGTGGTGGAAAGATGAACGGTTCTCATTAACACAGACATGAAGTGAAGCACGGATTCTTTAACAACGTTGCAACACTGAGGGCACTCTCACAGGCAAAAGAGGTAGCACTAACAGTTCCATTAGGAATAAAGTTATCACCTTGAGAAGGTGCAATGAGAACAGAACTGGGTCACAGGCCTGAGCAGATCAGCTCCAGCCAATTAGGGAACAGAAATCCAGGGGTGGATGGCAGAGGGCGAGGGCCAATGGTAATCCTGCGACCCTGCAACAATGTAATAGATATTTCCCCAGGAAAGGGGCAGGCTAGCCACCTGACATGTGAGGCCCAATAAAGTAATATATATATGGGTGCAATGTAGGGGAACTACTACCCAATCCTGACTTCTCATTGGTTTTTGGGGAAGAGCCTGACACAGGTTTAGGAGCCGTGAGTCTGGGAGATTGCAAATGTCCTGCATGATCCCTTGTCTGTGCAATAAACGGCAGTTCTAACTTGCCCTTGGCGGAGTCCTCATTCTGTGCACTGGGGGAGGGTTAGTTGGGCACTGGAACAAGTTGAGAGCAGAGCATGGTTCACTACGCCTGTTCGGCATAAGCCGCCTCTGCCGCCGCAGCGCCTTGATGGCTGCGAGGCGCCTCACGGGAAGTGAGACCAACGGGCAGCCAGGAGCCAGTTTGGAGAATATCCTGGCCGCAGTCCGTGAGGAGCCCAGCAGACCAGAAGGATGACGCAGCAGCTTTGGGGGAGCTGGTAGCCGAGCAGTGTCAGTGGATCATGGAGTGTAATTATTGACTCAGCCACACGGCCACTGATGGGGGTGTTAAAGTAATGTTGGGTGTGGGGTGGTGATGAGTATTGTTCAATATAATTGAAGTATTGCTGAGCAGGGGCGTTGCTAGGGGGGGGGGGGGACTAAGGGAGCTATAGCCCCTGATCTTTTGGTTGTAGCCCCGGATAGAATCTCAGGAGCTACAGCCAAAAGACTAGCTAGCCCCCAGTCCCAACAATTCCGACATCAACTTATCCCCGGATCTTTTCCAGACCTAGCAACTCCCCTGTTGCTGAGTATTGTTTAGTAGTGTTGAGTAGTATGAAGTATAGTAGGGAAAGGAGCAGAGGTGGATGATATTTTCGTGTTAGGGAGCATTCGGTCTTAAGGTAAAAGGTTCTGGTGAATAACCTAGACTATTGACTTAAGGGTATGGGTGATAAAAGTTGTCTAAATATTGGATTCCCTGTGGATTGTTTTAGCTCGGGTCATGGATGATGGTATCCCTGTGTAAGGGCCTAGCAAAGGGAGCAACCTTGAATTGTGGAAGGTGTTCTTCTGGTTAAGTCTTGCAAAAAGGTGTTTTATCTACAAGGCGATGCAGTAGGTACAGATTGAGCACGAGAAATATTGGTATCCTGTTAGGAGGCAGGAAGTCTGTGGGATGGGACAATAGTGTTGAGAGCTGTTAGTGATTTCGATCTTCCCTTATGTAGTGAAGTGGTGACATCACCCATAGAGCCTTTGCATAGGATTAGAACAGCATGAGGAGGTACAAAACTTGGTAGTCGTAGTTTACAATTGACAGCCAGCTGTTCAGTGGCGTTGCGCAGAAGGCACATGCGCAAGTTCGGTGGGTGTGCCTAAAGGAGGCAGAGAGTTGTAGAGAGGGGTGCGTGGAGCACGCCTGAAAGATTGGTTGGGAGCCAGAGAGGCTTGGGAGAAAAAGAACTGGTATTTGTGAAATGGAGAAAGACAATTTAATTTTTTTTTTTTGTTTGTACAATAACAGAAGTATCGAAAGCCTTGACTTGAGTTCAATTACGTATAATGCAATGTATCAGGCGAGTGCGGGGGATATGCCCCTATAGCACCTATGTAAGGCCCTTCCACCTATATTAGGGACAAGATTTGTAAATACAGCATGGAATGGACGAAAAACACAGAAGGTAAATTTACTAAGCCATGGCCACAATATGGAAGTTTCACAGAAGCACAGGGTGTATACCCTACACGGGAATTAAAAGCAGCAGAGGGGTACACAAATCCAACATTCGAACCTCCGCCATATAGCAAGGAGGAGGGGCAGAAAGGGATGCGCAGAGCGAGACCCAGACAAGCGCCATGGATGGGCTGGAAGGAATAGCATCGAACGAGTGGGTAGGAGGTCAAATACAGCAGGAGAAAAAGGAGGGGCAAGTAAGCAAGTAGCTGGATGTAAGGGAAGAAGTGAAGCACGAGAGTGAGCAGAGAATGCAAGAAGTAGAAAGGAAAGAAGGAAGAGAAGGAGGAACACGAGAGGGTGCAAATAAACATTAAAGAGAAGGAGCAGAGAGATGTGGCGAAAGAGGGAGTTCGAGGAGAGAGAGGGGAAGACGAGAAGGGAAATGAGAAAGTGGGAACGAGAGCGGCTCGCAAGAGAGCGTGAAAGCAAGGAGCAGCGCATAGTGAGAAATAAAACTAAAATGAGGATTAACCGCGTTCGACGATACCGCAAGAAGAGATAGGCAAGTGGAGCAGGATCGCAGTAAGACATATGAAAGGGCAGCTGGGCTGCCAGACAGAAATGACGCAGGATCCATCCTCAGGGGAGACAGCGGGAACCTAATGGACTTAGGAGGGGAACCACAGGGAGGCAATGTACTGAGGAGGCTAAGCTTCCATGACAATTTTGACAGTGACCTGGGAGATAATGAGTCAGAAAGACGACTTGGCAGAAAGTGGGGACGAGGGAATGGGACAACCTTCTCGTCGGTCGAAAGGGAATAAGACTGATCGAAGCTCACCATGGTGAGCAGACAGATGCAGGGGAACTGCAGGGTGACAAAGACGAGAGACCACTGTTAGGGAGAATTCTCATTTATGGCACATTTTCCTCACCTAGTGAGTCCCTCAGCACCTTTGCTGGATTTCTGGGGTTTCTTTTTTCTACCTGGTAAGAGTGTGAGCCTTTTTCCCACTCTTACATGTGTTTTGCAATGTGTATTTCTACTTTTGTGTGATCTTGCGCTCTGGGGCTACACCACTCCATGAGCACCACTTTTTGTGCGTGTTACACAGCACCTTCAGTGCAGTGACACAGGGTTGTCTTTGAGACTTCCCACTGACTCCATTTGTCTGGGGCTGGCTGTCCCCCAGAAACAGGTAAAGTTGCCATTTACTTTATGTAGTCATTGAAACTACAGACCCAGTACACCCCATTTTACATGGAGTATTGGAAAGAGTTAGTTCCTATCCCTTTTTGTCTGTGCCTCTCTGAGCTTTATTTTGCTCTCTTAACACTAAGACTTGGCTGATGGCAGTGGTATCTACCCTAACCTTTCTACCGCGATTATACTCTATAAAAGTGGTACTGTTTTAGGCTATTGTATTAGCCTCGAACTTAAACCCGCTCGACCAAATACTTTTTATTTTGGCTCAGGTTGGGTTTTATCGCCATTTCTTTTTGTTAAAGTCCTTCTAGTGTTTTACTTTGCGCGGCAAACCAGGTTTGACTCCTTTGTTCGCCGACCTTTGGTGTCTGGGTGTCTAGGTGGGCTGAATGTGAGGGAGGGGTTTAGTCACTCCCTGCACAGGGTCTCCTTGGAGACCGGAGTCGCACTTTGTGTCGATTGGCTGAGGTGGTTGTCTGGGTCGGACAACCCTCCTGCCGAGTGATTGACAGCCAGGCTGTGTGAACGGGGGTTGTGCCATAAAAGGCAGGACTCTTGGTCTGGAAGTCAGAGTCGCCACTGGAACCGCAAAGAACCAAAGAGAAGCGGAGAAGAAGACGGCTGCTGCAACTCCTGAGTCCCGGTGAAGCCCTGCTGCAGTCCTGAGCTACCTACCCTTCAACGACAAGAGAAGATCCATTCCGGAGTCTTCTTCCCTTGAGCCTGGTGGGATCAACCAGCTCACCTTCCACAGCCAGAGGATCCTCTTCTTGGTCGAAATCGCTGCATCCAGCTGTAGTGGTCCGGATAGCCATCTGAAAAGCCTCTCCTGTTTTAAAGGAGCGCACCTTTTATTCACTGTTGCTTTGTTGCTGCTGGCTTCATCCCTTGGTAGTGCAGATCGCTCCAGACGTCGTCCTTGTCTCCATGACTGAAGCTCCAGGAACCGCAAGTCTTCAGGAACTACCAGGAACAACTGCCGTAGCACCAGCTGGTCTTCATACGAATAAGGTACTGTGTCCGACTTCGAGGAACTAGGGTGAACCCTTTTCTCCTCACCAAAGCCTTGTCCTTATCTTCCTTGCCTCTTATAACCTTTGCTTCCCTTTTGACAATATCCAAGTACTTCTGGCAACCTCAAATCGTGAACTGTTCGAACCTTGTGATCCTCGACAACAGGACCCCTGTCCCATTGACACTGGCACAGGCCTATTGACTTATCTATATTTTAGAAAGTGTCTCTTGATTCTATCTGCCTTGACAAAGGTATTGCCTATGATTTTTGTCCCCAACTCTCTTGTGTTAATTAATGTGCCAAGTGTGTTTGACTACGGTAACATTTCTTCTCGTGGGTACGCTTCTCTTTCGTAAGACCGAACTGTCATTACTGTCAAAAAGTGATTGTGTAACAACCCACGGTAACGTCTTTGTTGCACAACACCGGTCTGTCAAATCCAAAGGTACTTACCTTGAATTGTTCTGCACAAGGGGAATTGGTTGTGTGTAGCATGTTTGAAGTGGTTTTAAATTAATAGAAGTAAAGTGTTTTGTGAACAGATGGTCTGAAAATAAATGTACTTTTACTTTTTAACCAGAAACCTTGAGTCAGTGTTTGCTTGAGTCACAGTAATTGTAGTTTTGTGTAATCTCTACTACTGCTCATTTGCTCTTGAGATAAGTCTGGCTGCTCAGTCACTGCTACCACTCTTTCTGTGTAGTACAGGCTTGTCCCAAAGGTGAAATTGTACTACCACCTGTAGTCTTAATCTTGTGTAGTGGTCCCTAAGGGCACTGCCCAGGATTCTGTCTAACAACCATGACTGTCAAGGGATGTATCGCACAGCCTGGCTAGTTTAACTCCATATGCCCAGAGACCTCCCAGCACGAAGGAGGGGGGAAATGGTAAGGGTGTTCACAGCCACAAGAGACACCGGGAGATCAGCGGGGAAATAAAGTTGACAAGAGGACCGGACAGGGAGATTGGGTTCACACAGATGCCCTTACTGGAAAAGGGTGGGGGGACAACCTCAGTACATACCGTGGAAGCATATAGACAAGGAAAACTTGAGGTGTAGGCTAACCTTGTTGACCGCAGGACAGAAGTTAGCCGCAGGGGACATAAAAGGTTTACTAGTGGCGACCCTCTGAAAGGCTGCCAATGATGCATGACTGAGGGCAGGGGACCCAGGAGTAAAAACTCAGAACAAGCCTTCGATGGCTCGCCAACTCCCGAGCAGCTGTATGGCAACCTTTGCGGACGCAGTACCCACACATGTCGGACATTAGTGCAATTATGGCACGAAGAATGGGGGACGACGAAGACCCGCTATCAATAAATTCAGGCTGCTCAAGAGCTCTGGTGCCTTGAAACACGAGAACCATGGGATAAAACAGTGGCATTATTCTATCATATACTATGTCAAGGGATGCCAGAACAGGTGCAAAGGCAACTGAAAAAGCTGGAGGGGATGGAGGCAAAGACATGGTCAGAAATACAACTTACAATAGTACATCACTGTAGGTTAATGCAAGAGAAATTAATAGTTACTCATCTTAGTGACTAACGTACTGTAGTCCATAGTCACCTTTCCCCATAGTCACCTTTCCTCCTTACTGTATGGGCATCCCTTCCAAGGGACGTGAGGCATAACCTTTTTTCACCTGAAAAATCCTTCTTCCCCTTAAATATAGAGGCGCGCAGGGATGCGGTCCAGGGAGCATGCGCTG
This sequence comes from Ambystoma mexicanum, assembly GCF_040938575.1. Taxonomy (NCBI): domain Eukaryota; kingdom Metazoa; phylum Chordata; class Amphibia; order Caudata; family Ambystomatidae; genus Ambystoma; species Ambystoma mexicanum. The sequence continues at coordinate 1,533,333,313 of NC_090932.1, forward strand.
CCCTATGTCCGCCCTCCGTCGCCACACCTCAGTCCCCATTGACACGTCGATAATCGATTTAACACCAGTATTATTAGGGGGGAGGTTGGTGGGACGTATGGTGGAAAGGAGACTATGGATTAAGAGTATGTTAGTCACAAGGGTGAGTAACTTATAATTACGTCCCATCCCTTTCCTCCATACTGTATGGGCGATTACAACTGATTGTAGCTCCAGGTTGGAGAGGACACCCTCCTTAAGCAAATAGGTTCCTGAGAACCGCTTGTCCGAAAGCCGCAGATCTAGAGCCGGCATCCAAACAGTAATGCTTGCAGAAAGCCGAGGGAGAGGCCCAAGTGGCCGCCCTGCTTATGATTTGCCAAGGGACATGGCGCTGGAATGCGATGGTCGTTGCCTTGGCCCTGGCCCCTGACTGCGTGGGCATGCATGTTAGCCGGGAGCGGCTTGTGCTGGCCCTCATACGCTTCTTTGATGGCAGAGACCATCCAGTAGGATATGGAAGCCTTTGAGGCCTGATAGCCTGGTCTCGAGCCTCTGAAAGTGACGAACAGGGCGTCTGATTTGCGGAAGCCCTTGGTCCTGTCCAAGTAGAATTTCAGGGCATGCCCAACATCCAGGCAGTGCAGCACTCTCTGTGCTTCGTCCTTAGGATTGAGAAAAACGTAGGAAGGACTACTTCCTCGTTCAAGTGGAAAGCAGACAGAACATTGGGAGAAATGCTGGGTGTGTCCGCAGGACTACTTTTTCCTTTTCAAAGGTAGTACACGGTTCCGAGGCGACCAGCGCCTGGATTTCGCTGACTCTATGAGCCGAGGTGAGGCCGACTAGTAAGGCCGACTTGATGGTGACCAGCCTGATGTCCACGGACGCCACTGGCTCGAACGGTTTGTGTGCCAGAGCACCCAAGACTATGTTAAGGTCCCACACAGGATGCAGTCTCCTGACGGGCAGGTAGAGCCTTGCGAGACCCGTCAGATGTTTCTTGACAATCGGGTTGGAGGAGAAAATGCCTTCCTTCGAGTTCCTGTAAGCCCCAATGGCTGCGAGGTATGTGCGGCAGGTGGCCACCCGCACGCCTGAGTGAGGTAGGTGCGCCGAAAGGGAGCACATTGTCCAAGATGCACGCCAGAGGGTCGATTCCCTTGGAGTCTGGCCAGTGGCAGAATCTAGTCCATTTGCTTTTGTACTATGCCCTGGTAGCCTTGCTCCTGGCGTCCTATATGATCTCAAGACTGGCCTGCGAGAGGCTAAGGTGCCGAAGCATTACCTGCTCAGGTACCACGCTGTGAGAGCTAGTTTCTCTGGGGCTGGGTGGATTACCCTGCCCTCCTGCTGTGCCAGCAGATGTGCTGGGCCCGTCGGAAGGTGAATCAGGGGCACTTCCGAGAGACTGAGCAGCTCCAAAAACCATGGACTGGCCGGCCACAATGGAGCTATTAGAATGATGAGGAGTTGGCGAGAGCCCTTGATCTTGCAAATTACCCTGTGAATCAGGGGAGTGGGCGGAAAGGCGTAGGCTTTCATGCCGGTCCACTGGAGGCGAAACACGTCTCCCAGATACCCGGGGACCTGATCTTGCCAGGATGCAAACTGGGGGCACTTCTTGTTGTGCCAGGGGGCAAAGAGATCCACCTGGGGTGACCCCATCTGTTGAAAATCTCCTGAATAACAAGATCGTTTAGCTGCCACTCGCAAATGTCCGGTCCCAGCCTGCTGAGCCTGTCTGCTTCCAGGTTGGAGTCCCCCGGGAGGTGGACTGCGGGGAGGTAAATGCCGTTTTCCAGGGCCCACTCCCACATGCTGATCGCCAGACGGCTCAGAGGAGGGGATCTGGTTCCTCCCTGCTTGTTGACGTAGTACATGCTGGTCGAGTTGTCCGTCTGGATGAGGACAACCTTGCCCCTGAGAAGCGGTAGGAATGCTCCGAGCGCTAGCCAGATGGCGTTAAGCTCCAACCAGTTGATGTGTGTTAGGGAGAATTCTCATAAATGGCTGATTTCCCTTACCTAATGAGTCCCTCAGCAGTTTTGCTAGATTTCTAGGATTTACTTTTTTCACCTGGTAAGAGTGTGAGCCTTTTCCCCACTCTTACATGTGTTTTGCTGTGTGTGTTTTCACTTTTTGTGTGATCTTGAGCACTGGAGCCTCACCTACTCCATGGCCTTATATTTTTCATGTGCGTTACACAGCACCTTCAGTGCAGTGACAGTGTCTTGGAGACTTCCCACTGACTCCATTTTCTGGGGCTGACTACTGTGCCCCAGAAAAGGTAAAGTTGCCATTAACTTTATTTCAGTCACTTTAAACCACAGACCCAGTACACCCCATCTTACATGGAGTACTGAAAGGGTCAACTCTTCTCCCTTTTTGTCTGTGTCTCTTGCACCATTGTTTCTCTTCCTTTACATTAAGACTTGGCTGGTGGCAGTGCCAACTACCCTAACTTTTCTACCACGGTTATCTTATATGACCATGGTATTGTTTCAGGCTATTATATTAGCCTCGAACATAAACCCGCTTGACCAAATACATTTTATTTTGGCTCCAGCTGGGTTTATTTGCCATTTCCAAGTTTTTCTCGTGTTTTTCTCTGCGCGCCAAACTGGGGATGACTCCTTTGTTCGCCGCTTTTCGCAGGCTTCTGCACAGAAGCCCTCCTTAAGGCGCCTGAAAGTCTAGGTAGGCAGGATGTGAGGGATCTTTGGACCCCTGCCATGGGTTCCCTTGGTAACCCAAGTCGCACTCCTGTTTGATTGGCTGAGGGGACTATCCTTGCCAGGACAGCCACCATGCTGTGTGATTGACAGCCAAGCTGTATGTATGCAGGAAAAATTGCATAAAAAGCAGGTCTCTGGGACTGGAAAGGCATAGTCGCCACTGGAACGAAAGAACCAACGAGGATGGAAGAGGACCAATACGACGACTAAACCGCCCGGTGAAGCCCTGCTGCAGGTCCGAATCTTCAGAATCCGACGACAGAAGATCCTCCAGGAAACCTCTTCCCATGAGCTGGTGGGACCAACCAGTTCGTCCAAACTGCAAGCCAGGACCCCTCCTCTGGTTGAACTCGCTGTACAGAGCTACAGTGGGCCGGATAGCCAGGAAGGTCGGACCCTTCTTCGGTTTTAAGGAGCACACCTTTTATTCTCTGCTTTGCTCTGCTGCTTGTTTCTTCCCTGGGTAGTGCAGGATCGTCCAGTCTTCCTACTTCTCGTCAGTCCAACAGTCGCTTCAGGAACCGTGAGCATGCAGGATCTACCAGGAACGTCCGCCTCAGCTACAGCTTCCGCTGCGTTTTAAGGTACTGTGCAAATCTGGTTGATCGTTTCGTTCAACCACAGTGAAATTGTTTGAAATCTTTCTCCAATCCGAGGGCTTGTCCTGCTCTTCTCTTTGAACTAACTTTTCCATCAACCAACCTCGTCCGTAAACCGCGCCACGAACTTTACCGCAAACTACCCTGAACTGTGTGATCTTGAGCAGAAGACTTTTGACCCATTGACTTTGGCCTTAAGACTTTTCTACCTGATTCTTTCACTGTAGTTCCTCTTGTTCAATTGCCCTGAGTACTTAACTGTTGGTTTGATTTCATTTCTAATTACATTGTCTTTCCCTATGTTAGGGAGAATTCTCATTTATTGCTAATTTCCCTCACCTAGTGAGTCCCTCCAGCAGCTTTGCTGGATTTCTGGGGTTTATTTTTTCCACCTGGTAAGAGTGCAAGCCTTTTTTCAAATTCTTATATGTGTTTTGCCATGTGAATTTCTCCTGTTTGTGTGTTCTTGGGCTCTGGAGCTACACCACTCAATGAGCCCCACTTTTTGTGTGCGTTACACAGCACCTTCGTGCAGTGACACAGGGTCGTCTTTGAGACTTCCCTCCGACTCCATTTTTCTGGCGCCGACTACTGTCCCCCAGAATCAGGTAGAGTTGCCATTTACTTTATGTAGTCATTTTAAACTGCAGACCCAGTACACCCCATCTTACATGGAGTACTGGAAAGGGTTAATTCCTACTCCTTCATGGCTGCACCTCTTGGAGCGGTTTTGCTCCCTTAACCCCAAGACTTGGCTGGTGGCAGTGGTACCTACCCTATCTTTTCTACCGCAATTACATTATATAAACGTGGTACTGTTTTAGGCTATTGTATTAGCCTCGAACTTAGCCTGCTTGACCAAATACTTTTTATTTTGGCTCCGGTCGCATTTTATCGCCATTTCTTTTTGTTAAAATCCGTCTTGTGTTTTATTTTGTGCAGCAAACCAGGTTTGCCTTTGTTCGCCGACCTTTGGAGGGATTCTGTGTAGAAGCCCTCCTTTGGTGTCTGGGTGTTTAGGTGGGCTGAATGTGAGGGAGGGGTTTAGTCGCACTTTGTATTGATTGGCTGAGGTGGTTGACCGGGCCGGACAACCCCCCCCCGCTGAGTGATTGACAGCCAGCCTGTGTGAATGGGGGATTTTGGCATAAAAGACAGGACTCTTGTGCTGGAAGTCAGAGTCGCCACTGGAACTGCAAGGAACCGAAGAGAAGCGGAGAAGACGGCTGCTGCAACTCCCGAGTCCCAGTGAAGCCCTGCTTCAGTCCTGAGCTATCTACCCTTTGACAAGAGAAGATCCAGTCCGGAGTGTTTCTTCCCTTGAGCCTGGTGGGATCAACCAGCTCACCCTCCACAGTCAGAGGATGCTCTTCTTGGTCGAAATAGCTGCACACTGCTGTAGTGGTCCGGAGAGCCATCTGAAGAGCCTCTCCTGATTTAAAGGAGCGTACCTTTTATTCACTGTTGCTTCGCTGCTGCTGGCCTCATCCCTGGGTAGTACAGATTGCTCCAGACGTCGTCCTTGTCCCCACGACTGAAGCTTCAGGAACCGTGAGTCTGCAGGAACTACCAGGAACAACTGCCGTAGCACCAGCTTTTCTCCAAACGAATAATGTACTGTGTCCAACTTCGAGGAACTAGGGTGAACCCTTTTCTCCTCACCAAAGCCTTGTCCTTATCTTCCTTCCCTCTTATAACTTTTGCTTCCCTTTTGACCATATCCAAGTACTCATGGCAATCTCAAATCGTGAACTGTTCTAACCTTGTGAGCCTCGACAACAGGACCCCTGTTCCATTTGACACTGGTGCAGGCCTATTGACTTATCTACGTTTTAGAAAGTAGCCTCTGGTTCTATTTGCCTTGACAAAAGTATTGCCTATGAATTTTATACCCAATTCTCTTGTGTTAATTCATGTGCGAAGTGCGTTTGACTTAGGTAACATTTCTTCTCACGGGTACGCCTTTCTTTCGTAAGACTGAACTGTCATTACTGTCAAAAAGGGGACACGTATTAACCCATGGTAACGTTTTTGTTTCACAACAGCGGTCTGTCAAATCCCAATGTGCTTACCTTGAATTGATCTGCACAAGGGGAATTGGTTGTGTGTAGTGCAGTTGGAATGTGTTTTTAATTTAATAGAAGTGAAGTGTTTTGTGAACACATGGTTTAAAAATAAATGTATTATATTTTTCAAACTAGAAACCTTGAGTCAGTGTTTGCTTGAGTCACAATAAGTGTAGTCCTTTGTGTAATCTCTACTACTGCTCATTTGCTCTTGAGCTAAGTCTGACTGCTTAGCCACTGCTACCACTTTTTCTGTGTAGTACAGGCTTGTACCAAAGGTGAAATTGCACTTGTTAGGGAGAATTCTCAGTCGATGGCTAATTTCCCTTAACTAGTGAGTCCCTCAGCAGCTTTGCTGGATCTCTGGAGTTATTTATTTCCACTTGGTAAGAGTGTAAGCTTTTCCCCACACTTACCCATGTTTTGCCATGTGTCTTTTTCTCTGTGATTGTGGACTCTGAAGTACACCACTTCAGTAGCCCCCTTCTTTTGTGTGTTACTCAGCACCTTCAGTGCAGTGACAGGGTTGTCGTTCAGACTTCCCACTGACTCCATTTCTGAGGCCGACTACTGTCCCCCAGAAAAGGGTAAAGTTGCCATTAACTTTACTTAGTCAATTTAACCACAGATCCAGTACACACCATCATACATGGAGTACTGGAAGGGGTTAATCCTTAGCCCTTTTTATCTGTATCTCCTAGAGCATTGTTTCGCTCTTTTAACATTTAGACATGGCTGGTGGCAGTGGTATCTACCCTAATTTTTCTACCGCGATTATCTTATCTAAACGTGGTAATACTGTAGGCTATTGTGTTAGCCTCGAACTTAAACCCGCTTGACCAAATGTTTTTTTCTTTTGGCTCTGGTACGGTTTATTCGCCATTTCTTTTTTGTTAAACTCCTCCTTGTGTTTTACTTTGCGCGATAAACCAGGTTTGCCTCCTTTGTTCACTGTCTTTTGGCGGGCTTCTGCTAAGAAGCCCTCCTCTAGGCACCTGGGTGTCTAGGTGCGCTGAATGTGAGCGAGGGGTGTAGTCACCCCCTGCACAGGGTATCCTAGGAAGCCCATGTCACACTTTACCATGATTGGCTAAGGTGGTTGTCCGGGCTGGACAACCCACCTGCTGTTTGATTGACAGCCAGGCTGTGTGAATGGGGGATTTTCGCATAAAAAGCAGGTCTCTTGGGCTGGAAGTCAGAGAGTCGCCACTGGAACTACAAGGAACCGAAGAGAAGCGGAGGAGAGGTCGACTGCTGCAACTATCCCGTCCCGTTGAAGCCCTGCTGCAGTCCCGAGCCATCTACCCTTCAACGACTAAGAGAAGATCCAGTCCGGAGTCTTCTTCCCTTGAGCCTGGTGAGGATAACCAGCTTGTCTTCCACAGCCAGAGGATTCCCTTCATGGTCGAAATCGTTGCACACTGCTTTAGTGGTCCGGATAGCCACCTGAAGAGCCTCTCCTGTTTTTAAGGAGCGCACCTTTTATTCTTCGTCGCTGCTGCCGGCCTCATCCCTGTTTGGTGCAGACCCCCCTCATCGTCGTCCTTGCCAAAGCTCCAGGAATCGTGGGTGTGCAGGAAACTACCAGGAACAACTGCTGTGGCACCAGCTTCTTCATTGAGAAAGGTACTGTGTCCTGCTTGAGGAATTTGGATGAATCCCTATTTCTCGTTCTACAAGGCTTGTCCTTATTGTCCCTCCTCATAATTTTTTCTTCCGAACATTGACAATATCCAAGTACTCTTGGCTACGTTGAATCGTGAACTGTCCGACTGATCCTCGACAACAGGAACCCTGTTCCACTTGACACTGGCTCCGGCCTATTGACCCTTGAATTTCTGTCTATGAGTGTTCTTCGATTCTGTCTGCCTGACAAAAGTATTGCTTATTATTTTTGCCCCAACTCTCTCTGGGTATCTCAGGTGCTAAGTGTGTTTTGCCCCAGTAGCATTTCTTGCTTCGGATACGCGTTTATTTAGTAAACAGAACTGTCAAAAAGAGATCGCAATCGTATTCACGGTAACGTGTCTTGTTTCATAATACCGGTCCGTTCCAACACAGGGTACTTACCTTGATTTATACCGTGCAAAGTGAATTGGTTAGTTGTAGTGTATTTCACATGTGGTTTTGAATTTAATAGAAGTGTTGTGTTTATAACAAAGGGTTAAAAAATAAATGTACATTATTTTTCTATCTTAAACCGAGTCAGTGTTCGCGTGAGTCACAGTAATTGTGGTCCCTTTGTGGAATCTCTGCTACTGCTCATATACTCTTGAGATAAGCCTGGCTGCTCCGCTACTGCTACCACTTTAACATAGTAGTACAGGCTTGTACCAAAGGTAAAACTTGTATTTCCACCTGTAATCTTAATTGTGTGTAGTGGTCCCTAAGGGTACTGCATAGGATTCTGCCCAACACCCACCAGCAGAGCTGTCTTAATGGTGACCAGCCTGATGTCCGTGGACGCCATTGGCTAGAATGGTTTGTGCACCAAGGCACCCAACCACTACAATGAGGTCCCACACAGGGTGTGGTGTCTTTATAGGCAGGTAGAGTCTGTGGAGGCCCCGCCAAATGTCACTTGACCACCGGGGTTGATGAGTAGAATACACCCTCCTCCGAAATCCTGTAAACCCTGATGGCCGCCAAATGGTTCCATGTGTTAATATCCCCACAAAATTATCGCCATACAAATATATCCCCATTTTTTTGAAGCGATATTAAGGCATGGAACCAGCGGAGGACACCCGCACAACCCCCATATTTTTTTTATGGGAGCACCCCTGCAACTCCTGCTCCCAATAACCCCAAATATTATCCCCACTAAAAATATTGCCTATGGCCGTTCCTGACAACCATATATATAGCGATATTTTTGGTGGGGATAATATGACCCGAAACCTGCCAAATGTGCGGCATGTGTCCACCTGTACGCCAAAGTGGGTAACGTGTGCCAAAAATTAAAGTCATCCAAAGTGCACTTAAGGGGGTCGACCTCCTTAGAGTCGACCCAATGGCAGAATATAGACCATTTGCTCTTGTATTGAGTCCTAGTAGCCATGCTGCTGGCACCCTGAATGATCTCAAGGTTAGCCTGAGAAAGACTCAAGTGCTTCCGCTTGCGCTGCTCAGGAACCACACTGCGAGGGATAGCTTGTGCGGGCGGGTTGGACTACTCTGCCCCCCTGCTGTGCCAGGAGATGAGCTGGGCCCAGCGGTAGGTGAATGGGAGGTCCGTACGATAAGCTGAGAAGCTGGGAAAACCATGGTCTCGCCAGCCACCAGGGAGCCATCGGGATGATGCTGAGGTGACAAGACTCCTTGACCTTGCAGATTACCCTGTGGACCAGTAGTGTGGGTGAGAAGGCATATGCCTTCATGCCATTCCCCAGTATCTGGAATGCATCGCCAAGCGAGCCGGGGCCCTGACCCCACCATGAGGCAAACTGCTGGCATTTCCTGTTGTCCCAGGAGGCAAACAGATCCACTTGGGGGTGCCTCCATCTGAGGAATATCTCCTGCAGTACCAGGTCGTTCAATTGCCATTCTTAATTGTCCGCTCCCAGTCTGCTGAGCCTGTCCGCTTCCAGGTTGGACTCCCCCGGTAGGTGGACGGCTATAAGGTAGATGTTCTCCAGTGCCCTTTCCCGTATGCGGATTTCTAGGTTGCACAGTGGAGGGGACCCAATGCCCCCCCCTCCCCCCACTTGTTGACATAGTACATGCTGGTGGAGTTGTCCATACTGCCTTGCCGCCGATGAGGAAGAAAGGCCTTGAATGCCAGCCAGATGGCCTTCAGCTACAGCAAATTGATGTGGGACTCCTGCTGAGTCCAGGTTCCGTGGACGCTGTGGCTGCCCAGAATGGTGCCCCAGCCCTCCAGAGAAGAGTCCGTAGTGATGGTAACCTGAGGGGTAGGCTGCCGGAAGGGCTTGCCCGGCCGCAAGTTGCAGTCCGCGGACCACCAAATGAGGTCTGAGAGGAGAAACGGAAGAATGTTGACTGGCACCGTTTGGGAGCACTGCTCCCGATTCCATAAGGCTGCGAAGTGCAGCTGCAATTGCCTCATCCAGAGTCTTGTGTGGGGTATGGCCAGTAGGACCGCTGCCATTATACCGAACAAATGTTAGTACCACCAGGCCGAGGTCACTGTCCTGGAGAGGAAGTGAGCCGTGGCTCTCTTGATGGCCATGACCGTGTCCTCCATGGGAAAGTCCCTCTTGGAGCTTGTGTCCCAGTAGAGGCCCAGGAAGGTCAGGCTCTGCGTAGGCTGCAGCTGAGACTTCTTGATATTGATAGTGAACCCCAGGTTCTGGCGTGTGTTCATCAGTGTGGAGGAGGTATGGTGAACCACCTCCAGAGATGTGGCCCGAACGAGCCAGACATCCATGTACGGGTACACTTGGTGGCCCTGAAGAGGGCTGCCACCGCATTCATCAACCTGGTGAATACCCTGGGGGCTTAGTTGAGGCCGAAATGTAGCCCCTTGTATTGGTAAAGGCAGCCCATGATCCTGAATCACAGTAAGGACCAATGAGGCTGCCAAATCAGGACGTGAAGTTAAGTGTCCTTCAGATCTAGGGAGTATATCCAATCTCCCATGTCCAGTGTTTCAGCAATGCGTGCTGGCGTAACCATCTTGAATTTTTGCAGAGGGGAGAGGTTGAGGGTGGAAAGGTCCAACAACTCCCGGGCCAGCCTGGTACTTCTGTATGGCGAAGAACCTCGAATAGAAGCCCAATCCTCGCTGGGAGGCTGGGACTTCCTCCACTGCCTGTCTCTCGACGAGCGAACGGATCTCCGCCAACAGAGTTGCTGTCCCAATCTGTGGGGGAGGAGGGAGAAGAGGAAGGGACCGGTAGGCGGTACCACGTGGAGGCTACAAATAGGATCCAAAGGTCTGAACATTTCTGGTGCCAAAATTGCACGTGAAAGGCAAGCCTGCCCACCACCAAAGACACGTGGACCTGAAGGGACGCGTCATGCCTTCTTTCCCTCTGAGGCTGTTGCGGGGGAGGGGGACTGGAAAAAACCCTTGTGTGCCACCCCCCCCCCCCTTTGTTGTTTCCGCCGGTGCTGACTCCGAGCGGTCAGGTTGTCTGGATCTCTGTTTTTGGAAGCCCCGGAACCCGCCAAACACCCGCCCCTTATCGGAGCGTTGATGTGACTGGGTGTACGCCTTGGCCGTGGCCTTCGTAAGAATGAAGACTTTGCGAGCTGTTCTTTTTATCTAATTCCTCATCTGTGGTGGAGTGAAAGAGGTCACTACCCTCGAATGGCAGGTCCAAAATGTGTTCCTGGACATGGGGATTAAATTTAGAAGCCCGGAGCCGGGCCGTCATGTCCTTGGCGATGCAGATGGCCCGGCGAGAGGTATTGACGTGGGCCACGGTGGACTCCATGATGTCCTGCACTACAAGCCTGGCTTCTCCTAGGCCCTCAAAGCACGCTTGGCTCTGGGCGGGAAGTACTGGGAGGAAGTCTGCAATATCCTGCCAAAGCGTTTGGTTAACAGCTGCCAGCATGTCATCGCTGTTCGCTTGACGCTGGTGCAAGGACGCCGAGTACAGCTTCTTTCTGTACGCCTCCAAGATTTTCTCCTCCTTGCCTAGCAGCGTTGAGGATGAGGTGGCCGAGGACGACAGGCTTAGAAAAGAGTGACGCTGCAGCAATCACTGAGGAGTGTGGCTGAGTATGAGCCGAAAGCAAAGGTGTATCCCGCTCCATCTGCCTGAACTTGGCGAGGCACTGGTTGACAGGCTGGGCCGAGTGCGGCTTGAGCCACCCCTTTTTGGCCAGGGCAACAACGTCTTTCTGCATCGGGATCCCTGTTCTGGAAGGGGGTGTTAGGGTAAGGACTTCTGTCAAGACCCCCCCCCCCCGGCCCCACCCCCCCTCCTCGGGTTGTTCGAATTTGGGCTGTGGAAGGCCAAAATATTCTGCCAGACCTGCAAGGCATTCATTGAAGGCACTGGCGGAGGACGGCGTGTCGGGTTTGTCCTCATCTGTGTCCACATGAGTGTCGGGGGGCGGCACTGAAGGTGGAGTATGGGCACTGAGGGCCGAGGTGTGGAAACCGGAGCCAGAGGCTGCTGCAGAGGCTGATGCGGAACCGCCTGAACTGTGGGATGCAGGGGAACCGGAAGAGCCAGTGCGGGCAGGGGGTTCTGCACTGTGGCCTTAGTCGCAGTAGCCATACGAGGAATGACTGGGGTGTTGCGGTGGAGTGACCGGAGGGAGCATGTCCCTGATAGCATCCCCAAGGATGGAACCCATTTGAGGGGTCCTCATCAGCGATAGGAACCTCTCGAAGAACCTGTCTTTGGAGGCTGAAGTGGCAGTTGATATAGACCGAGTGGCTGACGGCTGCTGGGGCTGGGGCACACTCTGCCTGGGGGGCAGTGGATAACTGCACTGCCCTGCTGATGGATAGGCTGTAGGCCACGTACCTGGTTGACACCAGTCCCACTTTTTGACTCGTTCCTCCGCCCGCTCTGTTCCTAGGGGTGGCATTGGACGAGCAGCCATCTTGTCTGGCGCGGCAGCCATCTTGTCGAGCTGCCTGCCATGTGCCTGGGTCGTGGTGCTTGGCTCACTTGGCCCAGCCTCTCCCCAAGACGCTTGGTGTTGGAACATGAGGCCTGCCCCGGCACCTCAGGCAGAGGCCTGGAAGGCGTATTGCCCTCGGCAGAACTGCCGGTAGTGCTGTGTATAGTCGCCCCCTCGGACACACTGCCGGTACTAGGGTGTTGCCCCTCGGGGAGAAACCCGGTAAAAGAACCTTGCAGTCCCTCAGCCCTGATACCGGAAGTATCTGGAGACCCTTCGGCCGTAAGCTGGACTAGCCTCGGTACGTGTGCTGGTGCTAGAATCTGAGAGGTTCCTCCCACTCGGGCTTCCTTGGGAAGAAGTTACCCTTACGGGGTGCGAAGGTAAATAGAGGCATTGCCTTTGGCCTCGAACGATGTTTGATGAAGTCCTTCATGTTCTCCGGAAGTGACTCCTGGAAGAGCTCCCTCCACCAAGCTAGCCGGTTCTTCAGTGCACGTTGAGTCAGACCGTAGCACGCGGAACAGCCTTCCCAGCCGTGGGTAGGGCCAAGGCAGCGGTGGCAAAGGGCGTGGGGATCGGACATAGGGAAGAGCCCCTCGCAGGCTGGACACCTGCTGAAGTCCACATGCGCCAGGGAGGAGCGTGGCGTTCGAGGACCAAGTACCTAATTGCAAAGACAAAAAAGATAGAAGAAAATCCGGGGAAGAGCACGTGGTATTACACGGCTGAAGCCAAACCCAGGATCTCTGGTGAAATCGGCCCATTCCTGTCGAAGTGGAAAAGGGGACTGATGAGTGGCAGAGGTGGGCGGAGTCAGGCGAGCGCATGCAACCCACGTCCACGCCGTGCTAAATTTAAAGAGGAAAAAGTTTCCGTCTAGCGAGGGACACCCATACAGTATGGAGGAAAGGGGACAGGATGTAAGAGCATGTGTAGGAAAAGCGTGAGGGAAGAAAGCAGGAGGCGGCGAAATGAGTACAGAATAAACCATCTAAATACGCCACGGTAGGCAGTATTAACAAGCACGGGAGGACAAGGTGCCCCACAGACAGTAGGCAACACCGCCCGCGAGAGGTGGGTTCATGGGTGGGGGATGCACCGAATGGGTTTGCGGAAGAGGGGGGCCACCAAGAGGCCGCTGGTATGGGCAACAAAAGAGACAGAACCAAGGGCGATTTTCAAGGGATATTGGGGATACGTAGAACAAATACAGCAGGGTCCAGAAGGTTTCCCTGGAGTGTATCAGAGTCAAGTAAGAACTGCCACAGTACTAGTTGTGTGGACAGACAAAAGTTACTAACCGTAGTGACTAACGTATTCCTAGCCCATAGTCCCCTTTCCTCCATACTGCATGGGCGTCCCTCGCTAGGGATGGGAGACAACCTTTTTCACAGAAAAAAATTATCTTCCCCTTTAAATTTAGAGGCGCGGCCCTGGGAGCATGCGCGGCCCTGGGAGCATGCGCACCCCCGACTCCGCCCACAGGCACCGCCACCCAGTCCCCACTGACTTGTCGACAATATTACCATTGGCTAATGACACCAGTTTTACTAGGGGGGAGGATGGTGGGATTCATGGCGGAAAGGGGACTATGGACTAGGAGTATGGTGAGCAACTTAATTACTCATATGTCCCGTCTCCTTTCCTCCATACTGCATGGGCGATTACAACTGAATGTAGCCCCAGGGTGGAGCAGTGACCCTCCTTAAGAAAAGTTCCTTAACACTGCCTGCCCTAAAGCCGCGTCTGACCTACGTCTCACCTAGAGACGGCATCCAGACAGTAGTGCTTGCAGAAGGCCAAAGGGGTGGCCCACGTGGCCACCCTACTAATGACCTGCCATGGAACATGCCTCTGGAATGCGACTGCCGTGGCCTTGGCTCTGATACCGTGGGCTTGCATATTTGCCGGACGTGGCTTGTGCTGCCCCTTATAGGCCGCCTTAATGGCTGCAATCATCCACCTTGCTATGGATGCCTTAGAAGCCTGATAACCTGGCCTTGACCCGCCAAAGGTGGCCTCAGGATTTGCGCAAGCTCCTGGTTCAATCCAGGTAGAATTTCAGAGCGCGCCCAACATCTAGACCGTGCAGGACCCTCTGAGCCTAGTCCATATGGTCCGCAAAAAAAGTGGGTCGCCCCATCTCCTCATTTAGGTGGAACAAAGATTACTTTAGGCCGGAACGCAGGATGCATTCTAAGGACCACCTTGTCCCTATGAAAGGTAGTGTGAGGCTTCGAAGCCACAAGAGCTTTGATCTCGCTGACCCTGCATGCGGATGTCAGACCCACCAAGAGGGCTGTCATAATGACGACTAGCCTGATGTCCGTGGACGCCATTGGATCAAAAGGTTTTTTGAAGTACCTGGCGTGGGCAAGGGACCCAGTGTTGGCAGCTGGGGCTGCACAGGGGCCTGAGGCACTGGAGCCATAGGAGGAACGACTATGGGTGCAGGCGGCTGGACAGGAGGTTGCATGTCCTCGATTACATCTCGAAGGACGGTGCCCATCTGAGGGGCGCTCATAAGCGTGAGGAATTTCTCAAAAAATCTGTCTTCACAGGACGGTTGGGGGCTATGTGGTGTAAGAATAGGTTGCAGAGGTCTGGGCGTACTCTGCCTTGCTGCCTGCGGGGTAAATCTGCCCTGCGACACTGAAGGATATGCAATAGGCCATGTACCTGGTGAAGACCAGTCCCTGCTCGAAACTCATTCTCCCACCTGCTCCGCACCAGGGGACGGTATCGGCCGAGCAGCCATTTTGTCTGGCGTAGTGGCCACCTTGTCTGGTTGCATGGCACATGCCTGGGCCATGGTGCTCGCCGCGCTGGGCCAGGCCTCCTCCAGGACTCTTGGCGGTGGAGCTTTAGGCCTACCCTGTACCTCAGGTTGAGTCCTGTTAGGCATTGTGCCCTCGGCTGTGTTGCCGGTAGTGCTGCGTGCAAGTGCCCCCTGTTAGGGAGAATTCTCCATAATGGATAATTTACCTACTGAGTCCCTCAGCAGCTTTGCTGGATTTCTAGGGTTTATTTTTTTTCACCTGTTAAGAGTGTGAGCCTTTTTCCCACTCTTACATGTATTTTACTGTGTGTGTTTTCACCAAGTGTGTGACCTTGGGCTCTGGAGCCTCACCTACTCCATGGGCATCCTCTTTTTGTGTATTACACAGCACCTTCCGTGCAGTGACACAGGGTTGTCTTTCAGACTTCCCACGGACTCAATTTTTTTGGGACTGACTACTGTCTCCCAGAAACATGTAAAGTTGCCATTAACTTTATGTAGTCTCTTTAAACCACAGACCCAGTACACTGCATCTTACATGGATATAATTCTTATCCCTTTTTGTCTGTTTCTCTTGGAGCACTGTTTCGCCCCCTTTTCATCAAGACTTGGCTGGTGGCAGTGGTAACTACCCTATTTTTCATACCGCGGTTATCTAACATAACCATGGTATTGTTTTAGGCTATTTTATTAGCTTGAATCCGCTTGACCAAATATATTTTATTTCGGCTCCGGCTGGGTTTATTCGCCATTTCTTTTTGTAAAAGTCTTTCTTGTGTTTTACTCTGCGTGCCAAACCAGGTTTGGTTCCTTAGTTCGCCGTCTTTTCGCGGGCTTCTGCACGGAAGTCCTCCTTAAGGTTTGTTTGTTTGTTTGTTTTATTCACTTTTTATGCGCGCCAGACCCAGGGGTAACAGGGCGCAGTGGCAAGGAAATACGAAACTTACAGGTTACATCATGGCAAAATGTACATTAAAATTACATTGGGTTAGACAGATCAGGCATACAGTAATTACAGCAAGTATACAGGTTCAAGGGGGTCAAGATGCTCGTAGGAAGTAGGAGCCCCCGGTCAGCAAAGGTCAGTCGAGGTGAGGAGTTGAATAACTTTTTTCCTGAAGCAAGGGTAGGGCATGTCTGCTCTCAGGTCTTGTGGTAGAGAATTCCAAGTTTTAGCCGCCTTTACTGGGAAACTGTTTCCTCCGATAGTGTTCAGTCTAAAGTTCGGTATTGTCAAACAGTTGAAGTTACCAGCTCTGGTGGGTCTGGAAGATGTTCTCCTATGGAGTTTGTCAGACAAGTAACTAGGGGCAGAGTTATTGAGGGCTTTGTGGGTCAAGGATAGCATCTTGAGTTTTATTTTGTTCTCTGTAGACAGCCAGTTGTGATGTCGTCTGGTGGACGAGATATGGGACTGTTTGTTAATGCCTAGTGCCGCTCTCAAGGCATTATTTTGTAATGTTTTAGTCTCTGGGTTATTTTTTTATTAGCTCCAGAGTATAGGGCATTACAATAATCTACTCTGGAAAGAATTAAGGCTCTGGCCAGGATTAGACAACTCTTGTTGGAGAGGAAAGGTTTACTGGCTCTAATCAGTTTGCACGTGTAGGCCGTGGAGGAGGCAAGGGATTTTAGCTGTTTGTTAAAAGATAGGGTAGAATCAAGATAGAATCCCAGGGTTTTAACATCCTTGGATACTTGGATGATGTTCCCGTCTATGTTGAAGGAGGCAAATTCCTGTCCTAGTTTTTTGATATTGGCTCCGGTACCTAAGATGATCAACTCTGTCTTATCATCGTTTAGACAAAGGCCGTGAGTGGCCATCCATGCCTGGATGATAAGGTATACCTTGTTCACCAATTCCGTGTCCTTAGCATGATCCCCAGAAAGCAGGAGGAGGATCTGTGTATCATCTGCGTAATTAGTATAGGTGATACCAAGATGATCCAGATCGTCGAACAATGGCTTGGTGAAAATGTTGTATAGAGTTGGGGATACGCAGGAGCCCTGAGGGACACCACACGAGATCGGGGTGGGATCTGCCTCGGCGGAGGGAGAGAAGACTCGCATCGTTCTCTCGCTCAGGAAAGACTTGATCCATCCAATAGCTTCTGCCGAGAAATGAGCGGCGGAGTCCAGGTGGCTATAGAGGACTCTGTGATCCACCAAATCAAAGGCCGCTGAAGGGTCCAGGAGTAGTAGGAGTACTGTTCTCCCTTTGTCTCTTAGCTCATCGATTTGGGACTTCAAGTCTATAAGGGCAGTTTCTGTTCCGTGTAGGGGTCGGAAGCCCGATTGTCTTTCTCCTAATAGGTTGTGTAGTTCCAGGTGCCTTTGAATTTGGATATAGGCAGCTTTATCCAGAATCTTGAGGAGAAACGGTACCGTCGTGATAGGGCGGTAGTTAGTAGGGATGAGAGGGTCTAATGTCTGCTTCTTTAGGAGAGGGAGAACCCAGGACTGTTTAAGGTTGGCCGGGATCGTACCTGAAGCGAAGGAAGCGTTGATCAGTTTAGCAATAAAGGGGGATAATTCTCTGGCAGCGTCTTTTATCAGCTGTGCTGGGCAGATGTCACCTTTACAGTTTGAAGGTTTAAGCGACAGGATAACTTTTTCTACTTCCAGGGTGGTCATTTTGGAGAAGTGGAAGGTGTTACTATGCCCCAATGAGTTCTTGGTATGAGGCGGATCCTGAATTTTGAGTGCATTTTTTTTTTGCTTGATTTTATTTTGGAGTGTGATGATTTTATTGGTAAGGGCTTGCTGGATATCCGTACACCAAGGTTTGTCCTTGGTGCAGGTGTCCTGAATGGCAATGGGGGACTCAAGTTCCTTTAGAATCGAGAAGAGCTCTTTCATACTGGAGTTGGATTTCGCTATGCGGTCATCATATGAATTACGTTTTGCCTGGCAGACTTCTTTTTTATACAGTGAGGAGAGAGTGGAACGTTTGGCTTTGTTGTCCGCTGATGGGCAAAGCCTCCAAGCGGTTTCACTCTTTCTTTTTAAGATACGTAAATCTTTTAACTGTGGAGTAAACCATTTGTTTAGATGAGCTTTCGGCTTACTCGGTCTAAGCTTGAGAGGGGCCACTTTGTCTAAGGTAGTGAGCATGATGGAGTTAAATTCTTGCACTAGGATACTGGGGTTTAGGTTCTCTGATAGCGCATTAAGGGTTGGTAATATAGCTGGGATTACTTTCTCTAGGGTGATGCATTTTTTATTTCTTGTTAAGCAAGGAGGTGCTGGTGGGGGAGCCGTGGGGTTGGGTCTGGCGGTAACTAAATTAAAGGACACCAGGGAATGGTCTGTCCAGGGTAGGGGCATTATAGATGAGATAGTCGTTGTACAGTTACAGTCAGCTATCCAGTCCAAGGTTCTTCCCTTCAGATGCGTAGGCTTATCAACTCTTTGAGTTAAGCCGAGTGAGTGAATAGAATTGGCTACCAGTGTAGCATTAGTATCTGTAGTATCATGGAGGCCTAAGTTAAAGTCCCCAAGAAGGATCGATTGAGAGCAAGGTTTAAGGTTATTTGTAAGTAAGATGTGGAGGTCATCTTCGAAAGTGCCTAATGGACCAGGAGGTCTATATAGGAGGTGGATGATAAGGGTTTGGTTATTATTTAGTTGGAGTTTAGCCGATAGCGTCTCACAAGAATGAATCGATTGGGTGGGTACTAGTCTAAGAGAGAGGCTTATTTTAGAGATTATCGCAATGCCGCCACCTCTAGCTCCTACTCGGTCGTGTCTAACTATCGTATAGCCATCAGGGATGGCTAGCATGAGCGCTGGTCCTGCTGCATTATGTAGCCAGGTCTCAGTGACAGCGAGAAAATCAAGGTTGCCTTCTATTATTATGTCGGCAATGTCTAGGGCATGGGCAACAAGCGATCTCACGTTGAGGAGTGCTCCCACAATAGTTGGGGTTTTAGTGACCTCTGTGGCTTGAAGAGGTGGGGTAGTAGACATATTAGGTGTGTTTAAGATATTGCATTGAGTTGGAATAGGTTGTAAAGGTTGTCCGGTATAACACGGTTTGCCAGTTTGCTTGAGGTTGGTTTTGATGTTGCTAGAGGGCAGGGATCTGCGGGTGGGTTCATGCAATTTCGAGAGTCTAGCACGGAGTCTTAAGTTCCTACAGGGAGTGTCGCATGGGTGCGATATCACAAGGGGCTCATGACTCGAGCATACATAGGAGTCAGGAAGGTTAGTGTTGGGGTGTACTGTGGGCTTAAGAGGTGGCAAGGAGTTACAAGCGTTGGAATACGGCATGGTGAGTAGTTGTAGGATAGTCCTCAGTAAGGTTGTGTAAATAGCTGGTAGATACATAATTGTATGGAGGTAACCTGTCTAAGGTACCACGTTAGTAATTACAGACTAGGCAGTACAGGCAATCAATGGCTCAATGATGCAATACTCAGGTGTGACAGGCTAGGCAGTACAAGCAGTCAATGGCTCAGGATGCAATACTCAGGTGTGACAGGCTAGGCAGTGCAGGCAATTAATGGCTCAAGGAGGCAATACTCAGGTGTGACAGGCTAGGCAGTGCAGGCAATTAATGGCTCAAGGAGGCAATACTCAGGTGTGACAGGCTAGGCAGTGCAGGCAATCAATGGCTCAGAGAGGCATTGCTCAAACATAGTTGACTATGGAGGTCCACAAACAGACAGTACATGCACTCATGATTCAAGAAGGCATTGCTTAGGTCTGGATAGTTCAGGGCGTGCAAATGCAGGCATTCGGAATCAGGGGCATTACTCACATGCAGATCGGTTGTGTGGTGGATAGTGGATGGTGGATAGATAGCTGCAGTGACCAAAGTATTAAGGGCCAGTGGCAACTTGACTGGGCAGCTTGGAAACGTTAGGTGCACTTATTAAACAGGTAGTGGTCTTACCCGATGGTCTAAGTCACTGGTAGGCACTCGGGAGTGGACCTGTGGAAGCAGGACCTTCATGCTGGTGCTTTCGTTAATGGGCCAGGGGGACTGGCAGAGGCAGAATCGGCACGTAACAGGCACCCAACAGGCCTTAGAATGGCCTTCGAGCTGGCCGCCGGCGTAATCCGCCTGCCGGCGGATCCAGCTGATGAAATTGAGGCTCAGCCTCGGTTTCACGCCGCGCTGCGCCCGGTATGGGCGAGTCAGGCGCCGTGTGGGGACAGGGTCAGGCAGGCCCTGTCCGAGTTGCCCGCTCGGCGCGTGGATCCTCTGCTGGGCTGGGGGTGCTCCTGCCCTCGCCCCACGATGAAGAAGGGTGGAGTGGGGGGTTTGCAGGCACCCAACAGGCCTTAGAATGGCCTTCGAGCTGGCCGCCGGTACCTGAAAGTCTGGGTAGGCAGGATGTGAGGGAGGGGTTTTAGGACCCCTGCCATGGGTTCCCTTCGTAACCCAAGTCGCACTCCTGTTGGATTGGCTGGGTGACTGTCCTTCCCAGGACATCCAGGCTGTGTGAATGGGGGAAAACTGCATAAAATGCAGGTCTCTGGGACTGGAAAGGCAGAGTCACCACTGGAACGAAAGAACCAACGAGGAACTTGCAGAAGAGGACCCCTACAAGAGACCTGCCTTTTATGCGCAACTTCCCCATTCACACAGCCTGGCTGTCAATCCCCCAGCAGGGGGGTTGTCCAGCCTGGACAACCACTTCAGCCAATCATGGCAAAGTGCAACTTGGGTTTCCTAGGATACCCTGTGCAGGGGGTGACTACACCCCTCCCTCACATTCAGCCCACCTAGACACCCAGGCGCCTGGTGGAGGGCTTCTGAGCAGAAGCCAAACCAAAAGATGGTGAACAAAGTAGGCAAACCTAGTTTGCCGCGCAAAGTAAAACACAGGAAGGACTAACAAAAAGAAATGGCGAATAAACCCAACTGTAGCCAAAAGAAAGACGATTTGGTCCAGCAGATTTATGTTCGAGGCTAATATAATAGCCAAGAACAATACCACGCTTATCTAATATAATCGCGGTAGGAAAGTTTGGGTAGATACCACTGCCACCAGCCAAGTCTAAAAGTTAAGAGTGAAACAATGCTCTAGGAGGTACAGATGAAAAGGGATACGAATTAACCCTTTCCAGTACTCCACAGAAGATGGGGTGTACTGCATCTGTGGTAGATTGACTAAGTAAAGTTAATGGCAACTTTACCCTTTTCTGGGGGGCTGTAGTCAGCCTCAGAAATGAAGTCTCAAAGACAACCCTGTGCCACGGCACTGAAGGTGCTGGTGACATAGAAAGAAGGGGGATACTGAAGTGGTGTACTTCAAAGTCCACAATCATAAAAACAGAAATACACATGGCAAAACATAAGTAAGAGTGGTGGAAAAGCTCACACTCTTACCAAGTGGAAAAAAATTAACTCCAGACGTCAAGCAAAGCTGCTGGGGGACTCACTAGGTGAGGGAAATGAGCCATAAATGAGAATTCTCCCAAACAAGAACAATGGGAAAAACCCATAGGGAAATATTTGCGGTCGAATATTTACAGTAGTAACCACTGCCACCAGCCAGAAACTTTTGAGAGGGGGACTGTACGGTACCCCCTCGAAAATGAACAATAGGGGAAAAACTATTAACCCTTCCCAGTACCTCCATAGTAAGAAGGGTTGTACGGGTATTGTTCATAAGATTTGACTAGTAAAGTCAATGGGGACTTTACATGCCCTGGGAGACAGTCAGTCCCAGGGTATGGAGTCTGTTTTTGGGTCGCTACGACACCCCTGTGGTACGGCAAGGAGGGTGCTGTGTACCACACATGTAAAAAGAGGATTCCTATGAGGGTGAGAAAAACCCCATAGACCATAAGCACACAAGATAGCCTAAAACACACACTAGCAATCTGTCTAAGAGTGGGAAAAAAGGGTCTCACTCTTAGCAGGAGAAAAAAATGAACCCTTCAAATCCAGCAAAGCTGCTGGGGGACTCTATATGTAAGGGAAATTAGCCATAGAAGAGAATTCTCCCTAACAGGCCGGATAGCCAGGAAGGTCTGACCCTGCTTGGCTTTTAAGGAGCGCACCTTTTATTTGTTGCTTTGCTCTGCTGCTTGTTTCTTCCCTGGGTAGCGCAGGATGCTCCGGTCTTCCTACTTCTCGTCAGTCCGACAGTCGCTTCAAGAACCGTGAGCCTGCAGGAACTACCAGGAACGTCCGCCTCAGCTACAGCTCCCTCTCCGTTTTAAGGTACTGTGCAAATCCGGTTGTCCGTTTCGTTTAACCGCAGTGAAAGTGTTTGAAATCTTTCTCCAATCCGAGGGCTTGTCCTTCTCTTCGAACTAACTTTTGTATCAACCAACCTCGTCCAGAAACAATGCCACAAACTTTACCGTGAACTACCCTGAACTGCGTGTTCTTGAGCAAAAGACTTGACCCATTGACTTTGGCCCTAAGCCTTTTCTACCAGATACTATCTCTGTAGCTCCTCTTGTTCAACTGCCGTGAGTACTTACCTGTTGGTTTTACCTAATTTCTAATAACTTTGTTTTTCCCTCCCTTTTAAATTGCTGGAGTGCCATTTTGCTCCCACTTCTTTTTGTGAGCTTAACTTGTCTGGAATTTAAGGGAAGTGGTGTGGTTTATTAAGAGTGATTTTTAGACGGATTATAATAGTGTACTGTTATACAACTGAAGAGTGAAATAAATGTATAATATTTTACTTGAAAACCTTGAGTCAGTGTTTGCCTGAATCATAGTAATTGCTGTCCTTTTGTGTAACTATTTGATACTGCTCACTTACTTCTTGAGATAAGTCTGGCTGATCCACTACTGCTACCACTATAACTGTAGTACAGGCTTGTACCAAAGGTGAAATTGTACTGTCACTTGTAGTCTTAATTGTGTGTGGTGTTCCCAAAGGGTACTGCATATAATTCTGCCTAACACGAGGGACGGGAGACGGAACCTTTTTCACCAGAAAAATAATGTTTGCCTTTACATTTAGAGGCGTGAGGGGGCGCGGCCCTGGGAGCATGTGCTCGGCTGACTCTGCCCACCGACGCCACTCCTCAGTCCCCATTGACACATCAGCAATTTATCACATTTCCTAATGACACCAGTATTATTGGGTGGTGGGGGGGGGGGGGGGGGTGGGACGTATGGAAGGGGACTATGGACTAAGTATGTTAGTCACTATGGTGAGGAACTTAAAATTACTCTTACGTCCCGTCCCCTTTCCTCCATACTGCATGGGCGATTAAAACGGAGTGTAGCCCCAGGGTGGAGAGGAGACTCTCCTTAAGCAAACAGGTTTCTGAGAGTCGCCTGCCCGAAAGCTGCGTCTGAGCTAGAGGCGGCATCCAGACAGTAGTGCTTGCAAAAAGCCTAGGGGATGGCCCAAGTGGCCGCCCGGCTGATGACCAGCCACGGTACATGCCGTTGGAACGCAATGGCTGTGCTCTTGGCCCTGACCGCGTGGGCCAAATTAGCAGGAACAGGCCTGTGCTGCCCCTCACATGCCTCCTTGATGGCCGCAACCATCCACCTAGAGATGGAGGCCTTCCTTGGTCCTGTCCAGGTAGTACTTCAGAGCTCGTCTGACATCCAGACGATGCAAAACCCTCTGAGGCTCATCCTTCAGATCGGAGAAGAAGGTAGGTAATGCAGATGAGACCTTGGGTAGGAACGCAGGGTGTGTCCGGAGGACCACCTTCTCCTTGTGAAAAGTGATGTAGGGCTTCGATGCCATGAGAGCCTGGATCTCGCTTACTCTGCGAGCTGAGGTGAGGCCCACGAGTAGAATCGTTTTTAGTGTAACCAGCCTGATGTCCACAGACGCCATTGGCTCGAATGAGTTGTGCACCAAGGTGCCCAGCACTACATGGAGGTCCCACACAGGGTGTGGCTTACTTATAGACTGGTAGTCTCTGTGGAGGCCCACCAGATGTCTGACCACCGGGTTAGAGGGGGGGGGGGGAAAAGACCCTCCTCTGAATTTCTGTAGGCACCTATGGCTGCCAGGCAAGTGTGGCATGTGCCGACCTGCACTTGAGTGGGCGAGGTGTGCCGAGAAGGACAGAATGTCATCCAAAGAGCACTTAAGGGGGGGGTCAATCTCCTTAGGGTTGGCCCAATGATGGAATCTAGGCCATTTGCTCTTATACTGGCTCCTGGCGCCCTGGATGATTTCTAGGTTAACCTGAGATAGGTTCAAGTGTTTCAGGGTGACCTGCACAGGAACCACGCTGCGATGGCTAGTTTGTGAGGAACAGTGTGGAGTAACCTGCCCCCCCCCCTGCTGGGTTAGGAGAGGAGATGGGCCCAGCGGTAGGTGAATGGGAGGCCTGTTCGAGCAGCTCAGAGAACCACGGTCTCGCCGGCCACCAGGGAGCTATCAGAATGATGCTGAGATGACACAATTGCTTTATCCTGCAGATCACCCCGTGAACATGGGTGTGGGATGGAAGGCGTATGCCCTCATGTAGTTCCATTGTATCTGGAATGCATCGCTCAGGGAGCCTGGGCCCTGCCACTGCCAGGAGGTGAACTGCTGGCATTTCCTGTTGTCATGGGAGGCACACAGATCCACTTGGGGGTGCCCCCACCTGAGGAAGATCTCGTTCAGTACTAGGACGTTCAACTGCCATTCGTAATTGTCTGCACCCAGTATGCTGAGCCTGTCCGCCTCCAGGTTGGACTCCCCTGGGAGGTTATGATGTTCTCCAGTGCCCATTCCCACATGCTGACCGCGAGGATGCATAGTGGATGGGATCTGGTACGCCCCCTGCTTGTTGAGATAGTACATGTTGATGGAGTTGTCCGTCTGGATAAGTACCGTCTTGCCCTCTATGAGAAGGAGGAAGGCTTTGAGGGCCAGCCAACTCTAGCCAGTTGATGTGGGACTCCTGCTCCTGCCGGGTCGAGACTCCATGGATGCTCTGGCTGTCCAGAGTGGCTCCCCAGGCCTCCAGAGAAGAGTCAGTTGTGACAGTGACCCAAGGGAGAGGTTGCCGGAAGGGCTTGCCCTGTCACAGGTTGAAGTCCACGGACCACCAGGAGAGGTCCATGAGGAGAGGTGGGGGATGTCCACCGGCTCCTATTGTAAGCCCCTCTCCTGATTCCATGAGGCTGCGAAGTGCAGCTGCAGTCTCCTCATTCTGAGTCTTGTGTGGGATACCGCTAAAAGGACAGCAGCCATAATACCCAGGAGGTGTTGGTACTACCAGGACGAGGTCACAGTCCTGGAGAGGAAGTGAGTAGCGGCTCTTGATGGCCGTGATTTTGTACTCCGAAAGGAAAACCCTCTCGGAGCCGGTGTTCCAAATGAGGCCCACGAAGGTGAGGTTCTGCGTGGGATACAGCTGAGACTTCTTGAGATTGATAGTGAACACCACGTCGTGGAGTGTGTTTATAAGTTCGGAGGAGGCGTGGAGAACGGCCTCTGGAGATGAGGCCAGGTATGGGTAGACGTGGTGGCCCTGAGCCCTGAGGAGAGCAGCCAAGCATTCATCAATCTGGTAAATACCCTGGGGGCTGAGTTGAGGCCGAAGGGTAGCACCTTGTATTGAAAGTGGCAGCCCATGATCCTGAACCACAGAAAGGATCGATGTGGCTGCCAAATAGGGACGTGCAAGTACACGTCCTCCAGGTCCAGGGAGCACATCCAATATCCCCTGTTCAGTGTCTCTGCAATAAGGGATGGCGTAACCATCTTGTATTTTAGTAGTGGAAGGGAGAGGTTGAGGGTGGAAAGGTCCAACAACTCTCAGGCTAGCCTGGTTCTTCTGCATGGCGAAAATCCTGTAATAGAAGCCCAATACTCTGAGAGGCTGGAACTTCTTCCACTGCCAGGCTCTCGACGAGCGAGGAGAAGAAGGGACCGGTAGGCGGTACCCTGTTGAAACTACAGAGAGGATCCAGGGGTCCGAAAAAATGTTGGCGCCAAAATTGCACGTGGAAGGCAAGCCTGACCCAGACAGGAGACACGTCAACCCGGAGGGGCATATCATGTCTTCTTTCCCTCCGAGGCTGATGGGGGATTGGAAAAAAAACCTTGCCCCCACCCTCTTTGTTGCTTCTTCCAATGCGGACTCGGGGCATTGATGTGACTGGGTGTACGCCTTGGTAAGAATAGATAAAGACTTAGCAGTTTGTGAGCTGTTCTTTTTTATCTACTTCTTCATCCAGTGCAAGAGGTCACTACCCTCGAATGGAAGGTCCAATATGCATTCCTGGACATCTGGGTTAGACTTGGTAGTCCGTAGCCAGGTCAACCTTCATATGTCCGTGGCGATGCAGATGGCCCAGCCAGAGGTATCGATATGGGCCACTGTGGACTCCATGATGTTCTGCGCTACCAGCCTGGCTTCTCCTAATCCCACCTTGAAGCAGGCCTGGCTTTGCGGCAGAAGTTCCGGGAGGAAGTCTGCCATTTCCCACCGGAGCCTTTGGTTAACTGCTGCCAACATGGCATCAGCGTTGGCCTGACGCAGTCGCAGGGAGGCGGAGTACAGCCTTTTCCCGTACGCCTCCAAGATCATCTCCTCCTTGCCTAGCAGCGCTGAGGACGAGGTGGCAGAGGACGACTGAGGCTTAGAATAGAGGGACGCCGCAGCAATCACTGAGGAGTGCGGCCGAGGATGAGCCGAAAGCAAGAGTATCTGTTAGGCAGAATCCTATGCAGTTCCCTAAGGGAGTACTACAGAAGATTAAGACTACAGGTATATGCAATAAATCCCCTTTGGTATCAATCTGTACCACAAAGATTTAGTTGGTAGCTGTGGCTGAGCAGTCAGACTGATCTCAAGAGTGAGATGAGCAGTATTCAGGGTTTACACAATAGGACTACAACACTATGGAACAAGGAAACACTGATCAAAGCTTTGTATCAAAAAGAATATATGGGATACATTACTCACCGTAATCGTATTTCTGATGCTTGTATCGGCTTAGATTCACATGCTGTGCATAGGCCGACATCTAGTGGAAGCTGCAGAGTATTACAGTTTGTTTTTCACAACTTGAAAATGGGTGTCGACATAGGGCGTGCCAGTAATACTATCCCTAGTGTGACGTCCACTGTACCCATGATCCCTCACCCGTGTAGGACCCTCAGATTGTATTTTTTCGGACATGAGGTAGCATGAGGAGTAGCGCGAGTACAGATTATCCAAGCAGACAGATAGATAAGCATCCATGCGCCTTCTCTCAGAGGGAAGGAAGGGCGGGCGCATGTGAATCTAAGCAGATACAAGCATCAGAAATACGATTACGGTGAGTAATGTATCCCTTTTGAGGCTTGTGGAATCTGCTTAGAACACATGCTGTGCATAGATTAGCGAGCAGTGTTAGAAGGAGGTGGGATGTGAGAAGGGTCATGAGCAAACATGTCTTAGAACCGCTTGTCCCAATTGAGTATCTGTCTTGGAATGAGTGTCATTGCAGTAGTGCCGAGTAAAAGTGTGAATAGAGCTCCATGTAGCTGCTTTACAAATGGTGTCAAGGGGTACATTTGCAATGAAAGTCAGAGTGGCCCCAGTGCCTTTTATAGAGTGGGCTCTTGGCGTAAAAGGCAGAGTTTTTTTCAGAAAGGGAGTAACACAGCTGGATACATTTGGAGACGGCACCTTTAGAGACGCAATCTCCCTCTCTGCCTGTAGCTACGGAGACGAACAGTTGGTCTGTCTTTCTTACCGGTCTGGTCTTGTCTACATAGTAGAGGATCGCTCTTCGAACATCTAGAGTGTGTAGTTTCACTTCAGCAGAGCTTTTGGGTTCTTGGAAGAAGGCCGGTAGCTCAATGGACTGGTTAACGTGGAATTTAGAAATGAACTTAGGTGAGAACCTAAGATGAGTTGGTAGAACCAGTTTATCCTTATGAACAGTAAAGAAAGGATCCTGCATTGACAGAGCCTGAATTCCACTGACCCTTCTTATGGATGTATTGGCTACTATGAAGGTAGTTTTATAGGTCAGGTGTTTGAGACTAGCTTTATGCATGGGTTCAAAGGGGGCGGGGGGGAAGCATCAGTTTAGCAAGCACCACACTAAGGTCCCATCCTGGGGGTGGGTTAGAAATTGGAGGGTGGGGTCTCTTAAACCCTTCCATGAATGCGTTAACCACTGGTACTTTCCACCACAACACCTTGTTATGGGAGGTGGTGTGGGCTGATACCACCGCCAGGTGTACCTTGAGTGAATTAAATAACAGCCCTGTGTCCAGCAGGTGGAGCATGTAGGTGACGATATTGGAAGGAGTACAATCAAACTGGGTTGATCTGTTTATTCTGGCACCAAATAACAAATCTTTTCCATTTATCAAAGTAATAGTGTCTCGTGTTTGGTTTCCTAGATTCTCTTAGGATATCCATGCATCTCTGTGGTAGATTGAGATGGCCAAACTATGACTTCAGGAGCCGTGCTGCCAAGTTCATTGAGCTGGGTTGAGGATGCACGGTTTGCCCTTGGTGCTGGGATAGTAGGTTGTGCCAGCACGGGAGTTTGATGGGTTCGCACACTGCTAGTCTGCGCAGGTGTGGGAACCACGGTTGTCTTGCCCACATGGGAGCAACTAGGATGAGCGTCATCGATTCCCTGTGCATCTTGTTAACCAACTTCCTCATCAGAGGAGTGGGTGGAAAAGTGTAGGCAAACATCCCTGACCAGTTCATCCACAGGGCATTCCCCTTGGAGCCTGGCTGGGGGAACCTGGATGCGAATCCTGGGCATTGTCTGTTTTTGCTTGTGGCGAATAGGTCTATAGTGGGGAAACCCCACCGTGAGAAGAGGTCTCCTGCGACTTCTTCGTGTAGACACCATGTTCTTCTGGGAGGGGATCTCTGCTCAAGGCGTCCGCTAGTGAATTAAGACCCCCTGGAACATGTTGCGATGACAGGTAAATGTTCCGTCCGAGTGCCCATATCCAAATTTTCGGGGCAAGCTTGGACAGAATTTGGCAAATAAGTCCCTCCCTGTTTGTTTATGTAAAACATAGCTGTTGTGCTGTCTGTTAAGATCTGCACTGACAGGTTCAACAGGTGGGGTTCGAACGCTCGAAGCGCTCTGAAGACTGCCAGAAGCTCTAGCAGATGTATGTGATTCTTGGCCACTGTGTGAGACCAGAGACCCTGAGCTGTGTGGTGAAGGTGGTGTGCTCCCTACCCCGACAGGGATGCGTCTGTAGCGATTACGGCCTGTATTTCCGGGTCGTAAAAGGGTTTCCCCTTTGACAGGTTCTCTTCTCCACCAGTGAAGACTCTGTACTAGTGTTGGCGAAATGACCACTAGATCGTCCCACTGACCACTTGCCTGAGACCACTGTTTCGACAACCATTCCTGCATGGGTCGCAGGCGCGCGTGGGGAACCAGGTAAATACATGACGCCATCATGCCTAGCAAACATCGCTTTGCGCACCCTTATCTGGTGATTGGGCTGATATTGCGGAATTTGCAGTAGTAGATTCCGAATTCTTTCTTCTGATGGAAAGGCCAACCCGTCTTGCGTGTTTAGGACAGCTCCTAGGAACTGTTTTGATGTGCTTGGCACCAGGCTTGATTTTGTCTCGTTGATTGAGAAACCCAATTCGAAGAGGTCGATTGTTCTTTGGATGTTTGAACTGCAAATGACTGGGGTCTCCCCTGTGATGAGCCAGTCGTCCAGGTAAGGGTACACTGGGATTGCCTCCCTGCGTAGGTGTGCCGCCACCACCGCCAGTACCTTGGTGAATACCCTTGGAGCAGAGGCTATACCGAAGGGGCGCACCTTGAACTGGTAGTGCTGACTGTCCACCTTGAAGCGCAAGAATCTTCTGTGCGCTGGGAACATGGAAATATGAAAACAGGCATCTTTCATGTCCAATGTTGCCATGTAATCTCCCTTTTTTTAGGTGGCGGGGGGTTACCTCTTGGAGCGTAGTCATGAGAAATTTTCAGGGCTTGACATACTTGTTTGCAGGGCGCAAGTCTAATACTGGGTGCATTGTCAAATTTTTTTTGGCACAAGGAAGTACGTTGAATAAATACCCTTGTTTACCTGATTGCCTGGGACAACTTCTATCGTGTCCTTTGTGAGAAGATTGACTATTTCCTCGAGGAGGATCTTCGGTGGTCCAGGGATGTATTTTTTGTCTTGGAGGGTGGTTGCGGGGGCGCTCCAGCAGTTTGATTCAGTATCCTGCGGACAATGTGAACAGCACCCATCTGTCCGTGGTGATCCCTTCCCATGCTTGGGTGAAGTTGGAAATGCGCCCCCTTACTGGGGATGCGTGGGAAGGGACCCTGAGCGGAGCGTCACTGTTTGCTGGGAGGCGTACTGCCTCTGGCTGGGCTGCGTCTCCCTCTACCGCAGCCCGTTCTGTTACCTCTACCGTAACTCTGGGTACTTTGTTGGTTGCCACCCCACGATGTACCCTGGCCCTGTGAATAATTGGAACCCCTCTGGGAATTTTGTCCACGTGAGCGACGACTATTATTATTCCCTCTTTGGTTCGTGGGTTTGTCTGTCAATTGTCCCAGGGACTTTAGGGTATAGTAATCCTCATTGGCAGTTTTGAGTGCCTCCTCTACTGCTTTGCTAAACAAGACATTCAGTTCCACCGGCATGTCAATAAGAAGCCTGGGTCTCGGGTTTAAACCCTGACTGTCTGAGCCAAGCGTGTCTCTTGATGACAGTGCTCTCTGCGATGAGCCGGCCTGCATTATCTGCGGCGTCAAAGTTCGTCTTTGGAATGCACCCGTACACCGATCTACCCTCGATGCAATCTGGGCTAACTGGCCCTTTAGTGGTTCAGGTGCCGATGCTATGAGGGCAGCTACCTGGTCCCTCTGGTGGCAATTATAGCTTGCCAGCAGAGTGGTGGTATTGGCGATTCTTGCCTGGAAGGCGGAAGTGGAGGCCACTTTCCTTCCTAACCCATACATTCTCTTGCTCTCCTTGTCTGGGGGAGCTTCAGATGATAACGGTGTCCCCGCCCTTTTCCTGGTGTTAGTGACTACCAACGAATCGGGTTTAAGTTGGACCCTTATATAAAGTGGGTCTGACTGGGTGGCCCTGAACAGTTTTTCAATTCTGGGGTTGACAGCCCTAGTCAGATTAGGGGTGAGGAGGGAAAGGCCAATTCTGCGTTGGATGGACTTCAGAATGGGTATGGCTTGGGCGATGGGTTTCTTATCCCCCATGATCTCTTCTGCAAAGTCCCTCTCTTCTTGAGCCCCCTGAGTGTCTATGTGAAAGTGCTCTGCAGCTCTAACTAAGGCCACATTCAGAAGAGGCCGATTATCCACAGGTGAGTCAGTGACCGGTGGTTCTTTGTTAACAAGTGAGTCTAGATTATAGACCTCTGCCTCGTCTTCCTCCTCCTCATCCTGGTCCTCGTCGTCTCCGTAATAAATCGACTCCCGCTTGGTTGTCCAGCATTTGTATGTCTGGGTCTTCAGCATACTGGTGGTAAGGTTGAATCGTAAAGAGGTCTGAAATCAGGCCCTGAGCTGGAGTTCCATCACAAGGTCTTTTACTGGGAGGCTGAGGGTCTTTGGATCCTGAAGGAGTAGAGTTGTCAGGGGTACTCTGATAGCTTGGAAAATAAGTGTTTTTTTCATAGAAATTAGCCAGAGAAGACATTCTTCTCATCACCCTGTCGATGTCATCAGAGCTCCATTCCCTGGAACTGGGGATGACTACCTCCTGCTGAGGCTCCCCTCCTATTCCCATATCATGTAGAGTGGGAGGGATAAATGTATGCTTGGACACAGGATCAGGGGTCTTAGATTGAACCTTATCTGAAGAACCATGTTCGTCTTTGTGGACCTGGGGTGTAGAAGTTGTGTGAGACAACTTCTTCTGTTTGTCCCCTTTACCATGAGTAGAGGAGTGTTTCCCTGATGGTCTGGCCTCCTCTGAATCTTTCGACGCCTGTTGCCGAGATTCGCGGGGGTGTAGGCTAGCGTCTATCTTTAGAGTGTGAATGTCGAGACTCGGAGGCAGACGTGGAACGAGCTGCCAGAGCCGACTAAGCGTGCAGCTTGGGGGTGGAGGTCAGATTCGTCTTCTGACGACCATACCTCCGTGACTATGGGGAGCGAGGCACTCTTGGCAATTGTGGACGGTTGCCGTGTGTCGTGAGGCGATCTAGACATGGAACGCCCAGAGGACACTGATTCTGTGGACCGCTCCTTATGTGCCTCTTTCTTCCGAGTACTCACCACGCATGTCGAATCTCGGCTGGGGTTAGTGCGTTTAGGTGTAGTAGTATGGGTAGCGCTCGTGTCGCCGGGTGTGTTCCCCATAACTGCCCCGCCGGACAATGCTCCGGGGTCGGGGACTAGCGCTTGGGTGTCTTTCGATGCCCCTTTGCCCTCGCCGTCCAAAACGTCAGCATTGCTGCCATCACTGAAGGATCCCACCGCTTCCATGGCCTCGAGCTGCCTGGCGCGATGGGCCCAACGTTTAGTGGAGCGGTCCTGTAGTGTTTTTGCCTTAAAGAGCCTACACGCCTTGCAGTTAGCTTCGGGGTGGTCCCTAGGCAAACCGAGATTACAGGTGGTATGTTTGTCAACCCAAGGGAACTTGCGGTTGCACTTGGGGCAACATTTGAATGAAGTACTCTCCATAGGTCACCTAATGGCAGCGGACGATGCCAGTTTATGTAGGAAATAAGTGAGTGAGATTATGTCCACCCCCCACTCTCCCTACTTGCAGGGCCAGAGGCCTTCCGAGGCCCGGGACGAGGCCAGAGGCCTTCCGAGGCCCAAAGCCTGTTGTGCAGTCTCGACGGTTGTTCGTTCTTCGGACCGGCGTCGATCTTCGATCTCTCGATGTGGAATTAAGAGAACAGGAATTTTTAGATAAATGATGTGCAAATGGCTGAAAGCCAGGGAACTCCGCAACAATACTCCCGACAAGTATGGCGGAAAAAAACAATCTTAGGGTACTACACGCGTTGAGTGATTATGGGTACAGTGGACGTCACACTAGGGAATAGTATTACTGGCATGCCCTATGTCGACTCCCATTTTCGAGTTTCGAAAAACAAACTAATACTCTGAAGCTCCCACTAGATGTCGGCCTATGCACAGCATGTGATCTAAGCAGATTCCTCAAGCCTCAGAAATATATTTATTTTACACACTGATGTTCACAAACAAATCACTATTATTAAAGTAAGTTAAAACAGTCAAGAAAAGTATACACAACTCCCTATTTAAATTGTAGACAAGTTTGAGCCAAAGTGAAAACTGAGCAAAACGGCACAGTGTAAACTAAGCAGAAATGGCACTAACAATTTCTTCAGAGGGAGGGAAAGGACAAGTCATACAGAGTTAGACTACTAAACACACCAGCAACGTTTCCCAATTAGATTGTGGACAAGTTAGGCAAGACAATACTTTAGTATAAGCAATACTTTGATGAAAACCGAGCAAAATGGCACTTCAGCAATATAGACAAGGGAAGGAAAGGTGGTTATAAGAGTTTAGGTGCACCAACACATTTCTTAGTGAAAAGCAATCTAGAGAAGGCAGTTGTATCAGATTTAGCCAGAGTCAAGAGGCCTGTGCCAGAGTCAATGGTACAAGGCAAGTGCCCAGGATCAAACGGTTCTAGTAGCTGCTTTCAAGTCTTTGTTTAATGAGTTGAAAAGGCGGTTGCAGATGTAAAAAGATAATGTTAGACGAAAGGGGCGGCCAACCCAGTAGGTAAGTAAAGGATTTAAAACACCTTTAGCAGTACCCAACAAAACGGGAGGCCTGGCGGAACAATGTACCTTAAAAGTGGAAGAGGCTCCTGCGGTGGCGGTAGTTCCCGGCAGTTCAGGATATCCAGCAGAGGAAGAGAGGCTCTCGTCGTGGAGGAAGGTTCGAGTTACTGCACTACCCAATGATGAAACCAGCCGCAGTGATGCCAAGACAAATAAAAGGTACGCTCCCTAAATCCCGGTCGTGGTGGACGGGTGCCTGGCTATCAAGTCTCCTAGTGCTTGGCACTGGTGATTAGACCAAGGCAGGTCCTGGAAGGCGATTGACGAACTGGTTGGCACAACCAGCTCAAGGGAAGAAGACTCTTGCAGGTGAAGATCTTCTCAAGTCGTTGGAGAAAAGTGGTGAGGATCTGTAGCAGGGCTTCACCGGTGGTTCAGTCATTGCAGATGTCTTCAGCTTCTTTCCTCTTCGGGTTTCTTAGTTCCAGTGGCGACATCTTGTCCTCCAGTCCTCAGAGCACTGCTTTTATGCAGAAAACCCCCCATTCATACAGGCTAACTGTCACTCACAGTGGGGTGGTTTTCTTGGTGGGCTAACCCCCCTAGCCTATCAGGGGAGAGTGCGACTTGGGTTGCCCTAGGTAACCCTGTCCAGGGTGCCTATTCCCCCTCCCACACATCCTGTCTACCCCAGACTCAGTGGCGCCGAAAGGAGGGCTTCTGTGCAGAAGCCCGCCAAAAGGACAAACAAAGGATCCCCGACCTGGGTTAGGATTTCAGAGAAAGACACGAGAAAGAAATATTATCAAAGATCTGGAAATAAAAACCTACCGGAGTAAAGAAAATATTAAAATAAACCGGCGGTATGTTAGAGGCTGTCCGTAAAAGTAGTAGCCTCAAACAATGGGAAAATCCCATAGGGAAATATTCGCGGTCGAATATTTATGGTAGTAACCACTGCCACCAGCCAGAAACTTTGGAGGGACTGGACAGTACCCTCCCGAAAATGAACACTAGGGAAAAACTATTACCCATTTCCAGTACTTCCATAGTAAGATGGGTTGTACTGGTTATGTTCATAATTATTGACTAGTAAAGTCAATGGGGACTTTACATGCCCTGGGAGATAGACGTCAGTCCCAGGGTATGGAGTCTATGTTTGGGGGTCACAATGACACCCCTGTGTTACTGTACTGAGGGTGCTGTGTAACATGTTAAAAAGAGGATTCCTATGAGGGTGAGAAAAGCCCCATAGACCATAAGCACACACTAGCAATCTGTCTCTTAGCAGGAGAAAAAAAAACCCTTCAAATCCACCAAAGCTGCTGGGGGACTCGATAGGTAAGGGAAATTAACCTTAGAAGAGAATTCTCCCTAACAGTATCCCCCTCTAACTGCTGTACTGGTCATTGAGGCGCCGGTTGACAGGTTGGGCCGAGTGCAGCTTGAGCCAACCCTTTTTGGCAGTGCAACAACATCCTTCTGCATCGAAATCCTCGTCGTGGAGGGCGGGGGGTCTTAGGGAGAGGACTTCTGCCAAGACCCCCTCTTCGGGCTGAGGGAGGCCCAGGTATTCTGTCAGGGCCGCAAGGCGCCTTGGCTGAAGATGGTGTGTCAGGGTCCTCCTCTTTGTCTGTGTCCACCTGAGTGCTCGGAGGATCCAGAACTGGCAGAGGGGGTACTGGGCGCTGTGGTGTGGAAACCGGAGCCGGAGGATGTTGCGGAGGCAGGTGTGGTACCGCCTGCACTGCCGGGGAAGCGGGCCAAAAGCGGCAGAGGAAGCGTGGGCTGCGCTGGGGCCTGAGGCACCGGAGCCATCAGAGGAATGACTATGGGTGCCGGCGGAGTGACCAGAGGGAACCTTTCGAAGAACCTGTCTTCAAAGGCTGAAGGGGTGGCAGGTGATATAGACAGAGTGGCTGGCTGCTGCCGGGGCACGCTCTGCCTGGGGTGCAGGGGAAACCTGCCCTGAGCTGCTGAGGGACAAACTGTAGGCCACATACCTGGTTGACACCAGTCCCACCTTGTGACTCGTTCCTCCACCCACTCTGCTAGAGGAGGTATTGGGCTAGCGCCTATCTTGTCTGGCGCAGTGGCCATTTTGTCGAGCTGCGTGCCACGTGCCGAAGTGGTGGTGCCATGCTCTCTGGAACCAGGCCCGTCCAAGACGCTTGGTGTTGGAACATAATGCCCATCCCGCACCTCAGGTTGGGGCCTGGAAGGCGTATCGCCCTTGGCAGAGTTGCTGGTAGCGCTGCGTAAAGGCGCCCCCTCGGACAGGATGCCGGTACTAGGGAGTTGCTCCTTGGGATTAACCCCGGTAAAAGAACCTTGTGGTCTCTCAGCACTGGTACCAGAAGGATCCGGAGACCCCTCGGCCAGAAGGCCGGTAGCTGGACTAGCCTTGGTACGTGTGCTGGTACTAGAACCCGAAGAGTTCCTCCCGGTCGGGCGCTTCCTCGGAAAGGAGTCACCTTTACAGGGTGCGATAGCGAATAGAAGCCTTGTCCTTGGCCTCGAGCGATGGTAGACTAAGTCCTTGAGGTCCTCCGGAGATGACCTCTGGAAAAGCTCCCCCACCTAGCTAGCCTGTTCAGTCCCCTTGGAGTCAGAGTGTTGCACTCAAAACAACCTTCCCAGCTGTGGTCGGGGACAAGGCAGCAGGAGCAAAGGGCGTGGGGGTCAGACGTAGGGAAGAGCCCCTCACAGGCTGGACACCTGCTGAAGCCCGCTGAAGTGGACATGCGCCGGGGAGGAGTGTGGCGTCGGAGGACCAAGTATCTAAAACATAAGGGAAAAAGACAAGATAGAAGAATATCCAGGGAAGAGCACGTGGAATTACATGGCCGAAGCCAAACCTAGGAGCGCTGGTGAAATCGGCCCGTTCCCATCGACGTGGAAAAGGGGACTGAGGAGTGGCACCGGTGGGCGGAGTCAGGTGAGCGCATGCTCCCAGTGCCTCGCCTGCCTCTAAATTTAAAGTGGAAGATTTTTCTGGTGAAAATGGTTCAGTATCCCGTCCCTCGCAAGGGACACCCATAAAGTATGGAGCAAAGAGGACGGGATGTAAGTACTCAACACAAGAAACGTGCAGTAGAAATCTGAAGATGGCCAGCAGGGTGGAGTTTAGGAGGATGAGTGTCATTGGCTTTGGCAATATGACACAAAATGACACGGATAGGCTATACAAGCTGCAAGCAGTTTTTAACTTAAAGCTAAACTGTTTATTTTACTGAGGATTCCCAGCCTGACCACAGAGAACCTTCATGAGCACGTGAATCCATACAATACCCCATTGCTGGACAATCCAAATGAAGAATAAAAACGTCTCAAAAGAACAAGGCATTGTGGAAGGGCAAGGTGTGGAAACAAACATGCATTTCAGATTATTTCTGAGGTTAAACGACAAAGCAACTTTCAATGTAAATGAAAGAAACCAAGCTTCAAAATGAGTTTAAGTTTAAGAGCTACTTTCAGAGGACTACACAAGGAATGAAGACATGTCGTAGCACTACACCTACAAAGTAAGAGATAACTGGAACAGAACCATGCAAATCCACTGAACCCACCAAGGAATGTAACCAAACGTTGAGCAATACTCACCTAGAATCTCTGGATTCCTGATGACGGACCCAATCTGCCTTAAAGCCTGCTGTCCAGCTTTTTGCACCTTCACATGAGAGTCGGTTAATACTTCAGTGAGCTTTGGCACAATGTTCGGCAAGCATGAAGAGAGCTGCTTCGGGGCACAGTAAGCCATAGCACCCAGTAATTCCACAGATCCTATGCACAAAACATTACAATCAATAGTAGCAAAGCTATATCAAGAGCAAAGTAGAGAGGTGAAAGGAGAAAGTTGAAGCAAACCACGGGCATATCTGTACATTATCAGTATAGCAGATACACCTTAAAATTAACAATAAGATGCCCAAGTAATGGAATAGCAGGTGTAAAAGATGGCTGTGGTGTGAACAATATCAGGAGCAACAATAGACCTATTGTTAAATCAGCATTCCACTGTTGGGGTTCCTTTTGCCGAGTCCCCTAAGCTCTTTGCTGTCTTTCATGTTTATTAGAATATTTTTCTGTTACAGGGAACCCAGAGCAGTCGCAACTCCTTTTTTGGTGTACTGTCGTTGGTTGTCCAACTAACTACCAGGGTAAAGACACCCAATTCTGTCCCTGGGCGAGTTCCCTTGCCCATGATGGCTGTTGGGGAGTAGGCGGATTACTTTCTTTTGGCTACTGCTAGGGAGCTTTGTCCACAGCTCTGGTAACTGATGTGAAACCATCCACCCAAAAGGAAAGATGGGGTTCCAAACAAAAAATACACCAACCGCTCTCTCTTTATGACTAGCTATGCCAGTGGCGTCAGGCTTCCCTAAAATGAGGAAAGGCAGCTGGGGGACGGGTAAAATTGGTCTAAAAAAACACAAAAAATACATATACTTAAAAAATATATAGTCTTTATTCAGGGAGATTTTGTACAACTCCATGTAGAGGGCCAGCCACAAGAAAACCAAAGCCCTGTTAGAAGTAGGTAATGTGAGAGAACTGTTAAAATAAACTCTCTGGAAGGGGAAACAGACTGATGCAAAGGTATGAGTCCACACACTTAAGGAACAAGTTACTTATCTGTAACTGTTGTTCTCAAGCATGGGTCTGGCATGGATTCACATGCTCATGAATATTCCCCGTCAGGTTGGGAATCCTCAATAAAGAAAAAATCAGTTTCATTTCTGAACTGTCTTTCTCCCAACTACCAATCACTGGTCTCTGGGTCATACTGCCCCAGCCAATGACTGCCCTCTACCTAAGCCCCTCTGGCAGCCATCTTCAGATTTGGAAGCACAAAGTGGCAGTAGGACCAAGAGAAAAGCCGCAGAGCGGTAGGCGGGAGGGATCGCATGTGAATCCATGCCAGACCATACTGGAGGGTATCGGGTAATAAAATCGCGTCAAAACTGTTGCTGGTAAAAAACGTTTTTTTTTCCAAACGGCAAAAATGCTTTGGTTTGCCCCGGTAACTGTACCCCATTATACCATTTAAGGGGAGCGGGGGCAGCGGGGGTGTGCCCGCATGCTTACCACGTCATTTTTGTAGCAATATTTTGTATTCACAGCCATTTTTACCGCAATTTTAACACATGGAACCTGCTGGAGAACAACAGTTACGGTTAAGTAACTTGTTCTTCTCCAGCATGGATTCACATGCTCATGAATAAAGAATATGCACATGCACAACCACGGGAGGTGGCAAGGCTCAACATTAAGCATCACAATATTAAGCATCTCTTACCTCTTCAACAGGCTCACCTTCAAGCGAACAGGTTGCAAAGCACTGCTTGGCCGACTCTTGACTCCTCCCTGGAATCCCTGTCGACGCAGTAGAATCTTGGAAAGGTGTGCGTCGGCCTCCACCTAGCAGCCCTGCAGAAGTCCAGCAGGGACACACAAGATAGGAACGCTGTCTTGGCAGCGATCGCTCTGGTCGAATGGGCTCTCGGACAGCCAGGCAACAGTCTGTTTGCCAACCGGTCACAATGCGTGAGGCAGCCGGAGAGCCACCTGGAAATATAAGCCTTGGAGAGGGCTTCCCATGGTTCACAGGTCCAAAGTTCACAAAAAGTTGCGACGTCTTTCCGGAAACTCTTTGTGCGGTCCACATAGAACGTCAGCGCTCTACCCAAATCCAGCGAGTGCAAAGTCCTTTCAGCCGGCAACAAAGGCATTGGGAAAAACACAGGTAACACCAAGGGCTCGTTTAGATGAAAGTGGCATGAAAGTGGCATGAAAGAGGGGTGCGTCAGCAGCACCACCCTTGTGTCATGAAAAGTCAAGTACGGTGGCTTACAGGACAGAGCCTGAATCTCCCACTCGTCATGCAGAGGTGATAGCCACAAGGAACGCTGTCTTCTCCGACAAACTTCAGCGGAGCCGAATGCATAGGTTTGAACGGGGGCCCCCCATGAGCCTAGTCAGCACCACATTTAGTTCCCATGCCGGGGCCGGCACCTTCACCAATGGGAATGAGTGAAATAGTCCTTTAACAAACTCCTTGACCAATCGATGCGACCATAAGGATGATCATCCTGGAGATCTGGTCTAACGGGAGATAGCCGCCAGATGAACCTTGATGGAAGTATGGGCCAGTCCTGCCTTGGCCAAAGACAACAAATACGGCAGCACCTGCGGAGCAGTGACTCGTAGCGGATCTATCGTCTGAGTACGGCACCAAACGGCGACTCTCTTCCACTTGTGTCCGTAGCATCTGAGAGTATATGAAGCTCTGGCCTTTGCAAGCACTTCCTTGCAATCCACTGGGAGATTGTAGACCCCAAACTCTAGTGATGCAGGAGCCAGGCCTTCAAGTTCAGCGATCCAAGTTTGTGGTGCAGAATCGCGCCTCCTTCCCTGGCGAGAAGATCTGCGACCGCCGGAATCATGACTGGAGGGGAAGCAGACATGTCCAGAAGGTCCGGGAAACGCATCTGCCTCGGCCACGCCGGTGCAACAAGGATTATCCTGCACCGGGACAGTCTGAGTTGATTGACTAGTCAAAGAAGCAACTGTAACAGAGGGAACGCATAAAGAAACAGACCATCCCAGGGGAATGAGAATGCGTCCCCCATGCTCTCCGGCTGGGGAAACCTGCTGGCGAACCTCCGGCACTTGGTGTTCGTCGCCGTCGCAAACAGGTCGATTTGGTGATTGCCCCATCGCCGGAACAGGAGATCCACTTGGTCCTGTCAAAGCTCCCATTCGTGGCAAGAGCGCAGCTCCCAGCTGAGAGAGTCGGCAACGGTGTTCTTCATTCCTGCCAAATGAAACGGGATGAGGAACATCCCCTGGGCAATGGCCCAGTGCCATAGGTCCTGCGCCTCTTTGGAGAGCGCGGGGGAACAGGTGCCCCCCTGCTTCATGAAGTAGAACATCGTGGTGATGTTGTCCGTGATGACCCGTACGACCTTGCCCTTGAGGGACGGAAGGAAGAACTTGAGGGCCCAGAACACTGCCCGCAGTTCCAACACGATGTGTAAAGTCTTCGCCTCCGGTAGCCACAGGCCTCTTGTGTGAAGACTTCCAGTGTGCGCTCCCCATCCTTCCAGGGAAGCATCCGTCGTGACCGGCTCCTCTGGAAATCCGCGCCTGCAGACAGATGTGCGCGCACTCCCCACCACCGAAACGCTCGACAGAAACTCTTGTTTAGAGCGATCTTGTCCCCGAAGCTTCCCAACACTTGAATCCAACAGGCGTCGAGGAACTCTTGCAGTGGACGCATCTGTAGCCTGCACAGCCGAATGAGGAACAGGCATGCCGACATGCTGAGCAGGGACTTGATGGACCTCACCCTCACGATCTTCAGGGCCAACAGCCATCGTACCTTGCC
This sequence comes from Ambystoma mexicanum, assembly GCF_040938575.1. Taxonomy (NCBI): domain Eukaryota; kingdom Metazoa; phylum Chordata; class Amphibia; order Caudata; family Ambystomatidae; genus Ambystoma; species Ambystoma mexicanum. The sequence continues at coordinate 1,533,374,040 of NC_090932.1, forward strand.
CAGGATGGCCGCTATCCTCCCCTCCGACAGACGCCAGGCACGACACTGTGTTGAGCTGGGCTCCCAGAAACAGCACGTCCTGCAATGGAGTCGAGCAGGACTTTGCATAGTTTATCGAGAACCCCAGATCCGTCAGGATTTGGACTGTCTTTGCTGTGTGATTGATGGCTATGTCCTTTTATCTCGCCTGGATGAGCCAGTCGTCCAGGAAAGGGTACAGGTGGATCCCTCGTAGACGCAGCTGCGGCGCCAGGCACTTGAAGACCCTTGATGCCGACTTCATTCCGAAGGGCAGGGCCTTGAACTGGTAATGCTGCCCTTGTACCACGAAGAGCAGGAACTTGCGGTGTCCGTTGTGTATGGGGATGTGAAAATGGGCATCTTCCAAGTCCAGCGACGATGGGAAATCCCCCTCTTCTAGCTGTCCCAGTACGTGCTGAAGGGTCACCATCCAAAATTTGAGCCATGATGTGCTTGTTCAGACGTTGCAGGTCTAGGATAGGTCTCCAACTGCCGGTCTTCTCGACGAGAAAGTGACAAGGAAGTAACGCGAGTACACTCTGGAGCCTCTTTGGGACGAGCTCTATCGCACCCTTTCTTAGCATGGCCCGCACCTCCAGCAGAAGCGGAGGGATGTGGTTTTCCTGCCTGGCCAATGGTGGATTATGCGGACACTTCTGTTGGAACTCCAGGGTGTGCACGTTGGCGAGAGCATCCAGCACCCAACGGTTGGTGGAGAGTGTCTTCCACACGCTGACCAAGTTTGCCAGCTGGCCTCACACTGGGGTGCACGGATGGGGGCCAGACGCCACGGCCGGTTCAATCCTGCTTTGTCACCAAAGCACTGCCTTGGCGCCGACCTCCTCCAGACTTGGAGCGGCCTCTGTAGGCCTCCTGGGCTGACTAGCGGAAAGGTTGACGGTACCTCCACTGAATCCTTTGGAAGGACCTTGGGACTTGCCGCCGGAAGTCCGAAAGGACGGCTGTCGCTGTTAAAGCGTGCCGAAGGCACGAGCCGGTTCAGTGTCCGCCGTGAAGGCCCTAAGGGACTCATCTACAGTCTTCACAAACAAATTGTCCCTGTCGAAGGGCATGTCCAACACCCTTGACTGGACATCCTGGTGAAAATTAGTGGCCCTTAACCAACCCTGACGACGAAGGCAAACGCTGTTGCCCATTTGGCGGAACCCTGTGTCCGCGATGTCCGTGGCCACAGTAATGGCATGGTCCGATGCCAGCTCGCCTTATTGGAGGACCTTCAATGCCTCCGCCCTCTTGTCGATGGGAATAAAATCCAGGAGGGGGGCGATCTTAAACCAAAGCTCTGTCGTAACCGGCCATGATGGCTAGGGCGTTGGCAGCCTTGATGGTTGTCGCCGCTGAGATGATGACTCGCCGTCCATTGGCGTCCAATTTCTTTCCCTCACTGTCCGGAGGAGAGGAGCTAGTCGACGCGCAAGAGCCCGAAGATTTCTTCTTGGCCGCAGCCAATACCACAGAGTCCAGAGACAGCTGGGACCTTAAACACTTGGGTGCAGAATCCGGCACCCTGTATTTCTTCTCATACCAGTCCCTCTTTGCAGGGGCCGAGGAAGGGGTCTTCATGAGGGCCAGCCCCTCATCCTAAATGTCGTCCAAGAGCGGGACCGAGAGCACGGTTTTCCTCTTAGCCTTGCAGGGAGGTCAATAATCCATTGTCGTCCGTGAATGTCTTCGCCGTGTCTGGATACGTATCATCCCTCGGAGGTGGAGAGGGAGGCCAAGGGTGGCGAGGAGGAGGGTGAACTCTCCTATTCTTGACTGGCGGTTCCACCGATGGTCCTGGCGCCGGCGGCCGGGAGGGGCCACCGGCGCATGGCCCATTCTACTCCGGATCTCTAAGCACAACGTGTGTAGCGCTGTGAGACTGTCCGCTGAGATGTCCGCTGGAGGCTGCTGTTTTGGAGGTGGCAGTTGCAGTGACGCAGATGGAGGAGGCAACTGAGTCCATGGTAAGGGCTGCCCCAAGCCTACACCCTGCTGCTCCTAGTCGGTCTAGTCGTCACCTTTGTCATCACCCTTGTTGGGATTCCCCCTGTAGGGCCTGGCCTCGATGCACCGTTCCTCCTGGAAGGTCTGGAGGTCGTTGAGTTCCTCCTACGAGGAGATATCTGTGCCCTGAAGGGCTACCATGCCCCCATCTTTCCCTGCGACCAGGGGAGGCCGCGAAATGGTAGGCATCACCTTCTGTGGTGTCTTCTCGATGGGTTTGAAAGAGGACGCCCTCCTGACAGGCAGGGAGGGACACAATAACCTTGGGGCCGTGCCCTGCAGATCCGCCTCTGTGGCATTCAACTTGGGACGCAGCCACTACCTCGATGGAAGGCTGGGCCTTCGTCGGGTGGATTTGGGCCTTCACAGCCTTGGATGAGCCTGAGGCCTTCACCTTAGGGGAGGGTCAGAGCCCCGCTCCCCCTTGGCATCCTCTGTGTGGGCTGTCCGGGTCTTCTCCAAGAGCTTGCCCGGGTGGTCCGACTACCTCTTCTTCAAAGATCCCGAGTGCGGACTCGTGGTCGAAGGTGCTGGTGATGCAGCACTTGCCCTGGCCGCCGGGGAGCCAGTCGCAACGGCGCTCCCGGGGGCAGTGGACAGTGGAGATCGCGGTGCTTAGCCTTCTGTTGGGCCCTCTTGGAAGGAGCGCCCTCAAAGGTCTTAGAAGACCAGTCAGCTTTCTTCTTGCGGCTCAGAGAGGCGTGCTGCCGGGACTCACCTGGAGCAGGGGCCCTGGCCTGCAGCCACTCATTGAGCCGCCTGCGCCGATCATCGCGCGGGGCACCATATCTTGACAAAACGCACAGTCATCCTCCACGTGCGTGTTGTCCGAATGAAAGCAGTAAAGGCACAGGGGGTGTCCATCGTCTGAAAATATGTTCTGCAAGTTGCAGCCAGGGCAGACCTTGAACAGGGGCGTAGAGTCCTTTTTCTCCTCCGCCATGTCCATGCGTGGTGTAGGCACTGAAAAAGCTTCTGGAATCCTCAAAGAAGTAAACTCGACGAAAAATGCCATTGAGGGGCACTGAAATCCAAAAACGGGTCCCCGTTAACCGGATGGTATACCGAGGGAGCTTGAGGCTCGATTGACAAAAAAAATAGAGTGGAACTCTTCAAAAAAAAAAAAAAAAAAAACGCAAAACGCAGTAATAAGCCCGAGAGCTAATCACGAGGACTCCCAAAACTTGAACGTGCGGTAAAAATCTGAAGATGGCTGCCAGAGGAGGGGCATAGGTAGAGGGCAGTCATTGGCTGAGGGCAGTATGACCCAGAGACCAGTGATTGGTTGTTAGGAGAAAGACAGTTCAGAAATGAAACAAACTGATTTTATCTTTACCGAGGATTCCCAGCCGGACGGCGGGGAATCTTCATAAGCATCTGAATTCATTCCAGACCCCATGCTGGAGAAATAAAGGAACCAGAATGTGTACTGGGACCAGACCGCCCCATCGCCCACATCCGGGGCTCACACACAAACCACTCCGTAATCCGGGAAAGCAGCACCTTACCTCAGGAAAGTGATTTCCATACATGACAATTCCGGACCCAAGAGGGCAGTAAGAAGTCCAAAGACAAATATGGCCAAAGATCAGACAAAAACCGTGTGGCACGGCCATCTCAGGAATCTGTAGGAGAGTGCAATCCAATGAGAGGCACTTTCTCCTGAATTTGCAGAACCCAACCATGAACAGTGGTCTGATCCAAGTATACTTCCCTGGGACTCCCCAGAGGTGGCTGGATCTGGAGAGGGTCTGCAGAGAACATTTCTCCAGTTCTTATTGAACTTTAGAACATTTATAAAGTACTGGTTGGCTCTTGCCAATACTTGTGCAGATCCCTAAAGCGACTTGTAACATCCTGAAAAGACTTATATTGCGACCTGTGCCACTAAGCATGGTCTTTTCTAGATAGGGAAGGACTTTTTAAATAGGACCTTAGTTTTCAAAGTTTGGTATTGCGTTTCTAACCCCTTTACTTTCGGCCTACTAGTACTCTATTAGTTAATTTCTTCATTCTATTTGTTATGCACTTGCTTTGAAAAGAGCCAAAGTTGCCAAATTTTGTTTGAAAAGCGCCCCCCAGGCCACCCAAGCTCCCCTTTACCTGCCCACACCACCTACTTCCTGCTTCCCAAAAGTCCCTCCTCCTGACACCCCACCTAACCCCTGCTCTGATTGGGCATCGCCCCTGTTGCCAAAGCCATAACTGACCTTCCAGGGCAGCCCTCTGCCTATGCAGCCCTACGACCAAGGGGCCCCAAGGCAAAGGGCGGCACCTACAGTGGCGGCTCCATATCGCGTCAGCAAGGGAAGCCAGCAGCCAGCCATAAACTTGCAATCAACCTCCAAGGCAAGGTCATCTCACACCTCACAGAAAACGCAACCTAATGAAACGTTAGCCTACAAAATTCCCTGCGTATTTGAGACCTAACTGTGCTAATAGATATTCACACCCAAATCCTAAACCCTACATCCTCCCCCACCCCATGACAGCACACCCTTAAAATCACTGAACTGCTCCCTACCAAAGTCTACTGTGTTGAAATGCGACCTAGATATTGTGCTCAAGCGACGTTGAGTTTGCACTGAAAGTTTACTGTGTTGAATTCTGCCTCTTAAGACTGCGTCACATTTAGATTCTGTACTCAAGCGATATTGTGTTACATTCCACCCCGAGCCTAGAGCTCAATGAAAGTTTACTGTTATGTTACTTGGCATTTATATAGCGCCTGATATATCATTGCTATGACCTCAAAGTGCTGGTAGGTTGAACTCCCTCAGGAACCGTAGTTCAAGTCATTAGAGAGAGAGAGTCGTATGGTGTGTTGGTGCACCGGATGTGTGTGCAGCTGGTGTGGTTGTTGGAGGAAAGCTGCTTCGTAGCAATAGGTGTGGTGCGGAGGAAATCAGTTGGATGTGTTCAGTCTGGTGGGTGGACATCCAGACTGGGTTCTGGCTGCGTTAGGCATGAGGAACGCCTAAACTAGCAGGAATGTGCATCAGCTAGCTGTGTTTTATTAGGGTGAGGTGGTGTTCATGGGGTCGTGCTCGTATGTGTACAGCTAAGATGAATTATCAGTGGTATAGCTGTGTTCTAGTTGAATGATGGTGTATAGAAGAGAGTAAGCGTAGTGGTGTGATATGGTGGTTATCAGTAAAAGCGCCTGAGACCAGGCACGTGAGCAGGACAATGGGGACGTACATAGCGACATACATATATATATATATGTATCACATATATATATGTGTACCTCTATCCATCCCATCGGGATGGATAGAGGTATACAATTCTAGCTAGATGCGAGGCTGGCAAGAGTTCACAATTTCATCCAAGTGCGGTACATGCCATCTTTCATAATTCTGTCTAGATACAAGGCTGGCTAGGGATCACAATTTCATCTAGGTGTGGTACATGCTCTCTTTCATAATTCGGTCTGGATGCGAGACAGGCAAGAGTTCAGTTTCAGTTAGGTGTGGTACATGGTATCTTTCATACTTCTGTCTAGATGCGACATGCGCAGGCCAAAGTTCACAATTTCAGTCAAGTGTGGTACATGCTATCTTTCACGATTCTAGCACGTGTGGCGCAAGAAAAGTTAAGAATTCCGGCTAAGTGTGGCTAACATTAGTAATTCTATTTGGATGCGATGCAGGCTAGATGCAACAGAGGCTGAACATCCTCTAAGTGTGGGGCATGCTATCATTCACATTCTATATAGATGCGACAGAGGCTGAACATCACAGTTCTCTCTAATTAGTTTTGGCAATTTTGCTAATATGTAATGCAGGTAGCCTCTAAAGTCAAGCCATAGATGTATTTAGGCTGGTGAGTTACATGTATCACTAAGTATGCAAGGGGCAAGTCTATGGCAGTCTATGTTCTGAGGAGGTAAGGGAGAGTGGCAGGGGCTTTCTGGAGAAGAGTAATGGCTCTACACCCCACCCATGCCACACTTGCAGTTTTTGTTGGTGTCCGTTGGTGGCTGGCCTCAGTGGCTAGCCCTGCGGACACCTGCTGACATTTCCTGGAGCCGCCTCGTTGGAGACGCCCTTTGCCTTGGGGCCCTTAGCTGCAGGGGCTGCCGGGCAGAGGGCTGCCCTGGGAAGAGCAGTTATGGCTTAGGTATCACGGTCCTCTGGGCCAATCAGGGCAGGGGGGGTGGGTCGGGAGAGGGGAGGGAAACTATCCAGGAAGAGCGTGCGGGGTGGGAGAAAGGGAATGCACGAGGGGATTCACAGGCCTGGGGGCGACTGAAAATACAATTTGGGCACAAAATGGGGGACACTAACCGTGTTTTTGCCTGTAGTGAATTCTACCTCCTAAGACTGTCACCTAGATACTACGGCCAAAAATGACTGTTGTACTCTGCCTCTTGAGACCATGTCACATCATGACTAAATGCCACATCCTGACTGAGCGCTTAAAGTTGTCGCACTCTACCCCGTATGACAAATCTAGATAGTGCTCTGAAAATGTACTCTAACTCATAAGACTGAGCCACATCTAGATGTAACGCTCAAGCTATATTCCACACTCTATGCCTGTACCAAACCAAGATCATGCTCTAAAAGCTACTGTGCGGAACCCTACCTCGTAGGGCTCTCCCACATCCAGATGGCAACCCCGAACTCCCCATTATACCCCGCCCACTCTAAATCTAAAATAAGAGCTTCACTCTGGCTCGCCAACCACCTCCCTCCTCTGAAACCCACCCCATCTTCTCTTCCCAGCAAAAATCATCGCTCCCCCCTTCCCTCTGACCGTCATTGAGAACTCCCTAATAACCCTTGCTGTGACACCCCACACCCTATCAAACTACCAAGCCAGAGGAGCCCGCTGGAGCTCCAAACATCTAAAACCCTCTCTTTCTTCCACCCCTTCCTCCCACCCTCTAGCGATCATACCTCCCCTCCTTTCACCCCCCATACCTCAGAATCCCCATCCCTTAACCCATCACAGAACTGCCCACCCTCCCGCCCAGAACCACCACCTCCTTCCCCCGGCCCCTGCCCTATCTCCCCCTCGACACCAGCCAACACCCCTCCCCCCACCACCATATCCCTTCCCCCTCTCTAAAAACTGCACGTCTCATCCTGGCAAGAATAGTGGCTTCATCTCCAACCTCCCACCCTCTCACACACTGACTGCACTAAAACCCCTGGACAGCAGAAAACAAGCCTGGTCCCCTTCAATGACCATCTACTCCTCACCTCTCCTACCTGGAACCAACTCCACAATCCCCCCCCCCCACCATGACCACACTCCCCCTACCCTCGCCCTGCTTCCAACCCCTCTCTCTCGACTTCTCCCCCTGCACACCAGACTTACCCAGTCCCTTGAGACTGGAACAGAAATCTGACCCCCAAATTCTTGCTAGCCCTCTGACCACCAGCCCACCCGCCCCTCCCTTCCCAAACTCTTCCTTCTCCCCTCTCACATCTCACATCCTCCGCCCGCCTACTCGTCCCAACCTTACCCCTCCATTCATCAACCCGAACACGCTGACACCCTACCTCCCCTCTACCCTTCCTCTCCCTGCCCCACCGACATTGAATGCCCTATCCCCCGCCACTACCTTCCTTGCATTGCACCCCTACCCACACCCCAACAACCTCCATGACCACTCCCCACTCCAAAGTCAAATGCATCCTTTTTAATGCCCGCTCTGTAGCGAAAAACAGACAGCATCTTTGACCTCCTCTCTGACAATCCTGACCTAATCTTTATCACAGAAACCTGGTTCTCAGACGACTGCCCCTGTTGCACATGAGGCATTTCTCTCAGACTACTTTCTCATACCGCTCAACAGACGCTCTAGAGGAGGCGACGTGGCAGTCCTTTCCAAATCTCACTTCTCTGTCTCACTCGTCGATTCCCAGACATGCATTCCATCATGCAAATCCCTCCTCGTTAAACTTTCACTACCTCCTACTTTCTCCCAAAGCTTCCTAATCACATACAGACGTCCCGTTTATGACAGACATTTCACAACCAACCTCTGTGAATCTGTAGCCACCATTCAAGTAAATCACCCTTCCCCTCCTAGGAGATTTCAATATCTGGTTAGACATCCCCACCAACCCCATGACCCATTCACTGGTCGACAATCTTGATGCTCTAAACCCTTCTCTTCAAATGAACGGTCCAATTCATTCTAAAGGGCACACCCTAGATGCCATCTTCAGCTCCCATTACCTGATGCATCTAGCCCCCCCTTACAACTCATCTGGTCCGACCACTTTGTCGTCCCTTTCTCCATCCTCCCCTGCGACCAACCTGCTGCCCCCCTTCACCGCAAATTCTGGAACAAATTGAAGATCTTCCCTGACCTAGCTGAAGCCCTGCTTCTCAGACCAACCACAATCCCCCCTCCCCGAGGGATCTTTAACCATCGACTCCTTCCACTCATGACTCAATGTCTCACTAATTCCACTCACCTCCACATGCCCCTCCTCCTCACGCCTTGGACGATTTCCCAAATGGTTTACTCCTGAACTGAGGAATGCAAAAAAACTAAAGTCCTTGTAACGCAAATGGCGAGCAGAAAAAAAAACTGTCTCAGAAGATCCACCTTCCCCTTGCACCTTCGCAACTACAAAGCAGAAATCTGAAAAGCCAAAAAAGCCCACTACAACAATCTGATTCTCAACTGTGGAACCCGTAGAAAAGAACTCCACAGAATCATATCTGAATTTGTCAACCCACTTGTACCTCTGCCCAATCTACCACATCACAACCGCTCTGCGACTCTCTCTCGCTCCATTTCTACACCACTGCTCTCAACAGAACGACTTCCCTTAACAAAAAGTCCCTCCTCTCTGTGCCCCAATAAACGTCCAACCCAACAACCCCCCCGCCGCAACCCCCACCTTACCCACCTTTGACGCCTTCAAACCAATCTGCAGAGAAGAATTACTTGACCTATCTGCTCACAAACTCTGTGGTCCCCCCCAGACCTCCGCCCCTCAGTCCTCAAAGAAATATTGTCATCCACCTGCGCAGGAGAGCATGCAAGAACCATCCTAAATTACTCCCTCAGCTCTGGAATGTTTCCCGAGGCCTCCAAAATTGCACATGTCAGGCCTCTGCTTAAAAAAACATTGTTTGACCCCAAAACTACTGTCCCATCTCGAACACCAGATTCTTTGCAAAACCCATCGACCAAACTGCATACTCCCAACTAAACACCTTTGTCGAATCCAACAACCTCCTTGACCCCGCCCAATCAGGTTTCAGACCACGACATGGAACCGAAACCACTCTGGCCTCAATCTGGGACAATCTTAAGATCACTGCAGACTCTGCAGGATGCGCTGCACTAATTCTCCAACGTTTCTGCAGCCTTCGACACAATTAACCATTCAATCCTTGACCGCCTCCATTCGCTAGGAATCTTGTGGAACCGCTCTCAAATGCCTTCAACAACAGGAACAAATAACCCTGCTCTCCCCTTTTGTCTCAGCTGCTTGCCCAGTTAATGCTGGAGTACCGCAAGGCACATGTCTATCAGCTCTCCTATTCAACTTCTATATGTCCACCCTCCCTGGAATCATCCGCCTGCACAATATCCTGTGCTACAACTACGCCGACGATATCCAAATCATCCAAATCATCCTTAGACTCCACAACTCTGACTCCAACTCTCAGCCCGACCTCGCAGCCTGCCTCCTGGATATCGACCGTTGGATGACTACAAACCACCTCCTCCTAAACCCGACTGTAGAGGAGGTCCCAAATAAAGCCTGCACTCCCATCACCCATTTTGAAGTACCAGGAACATTCGCACCAAAATATGTGACGTATGATGAGCAAATAAACCAGCAGAGAGCCCCAGTAGTGCTCTGCCCAGTGTCTATCAGGAGAACACCACCTGTTGAAATACCGATACCTAGAAAACCATGGACAGTAAGGTATCCATTGAGAAAACCCTAACAGCAAGTAAGACGAAATGAAGATAGCCTAAATACCGTCCCGGAAGAAACCAAAAAGGCCTTAATTGAAGACGAATGGTGATGTCACGAAGGCCCGGTCAGACTTGCAGATAGAAGATAAGACAACCCAAAGATGACACAAGAGACGAAATGTCATGAATAAGGATATCGTGCGGGCGTGGCTAACTGGCCATGGACTAGGACATGCCTAAGAGAGCTGCTCCAGTGACCCGACTTTGATCCTTACGAACACGCATTAAAATGAGTAATCTGCTCCAAGAATGGACGCACGAACGTGGGAACAGATGCCCTGCCATGACTACAGAAACCGAGCTATTTGTGCGAGAAGCTGAAGCATTCGGCCGCTTTGATACAAAGTATCCAAGATGGCGGCTAACAAAGGAAGGACGGGCGTGGCAGTAAGAACAGCTGTATGGGCTCGAGCGCGCAGCGCATGAAGAGACATTGTCCCTTGGAGGTCGCGCTGATCCTTGCTCTTGAAACGGTGAGCGGCGACCGTAGGCGAGGACATGTGCTTATGCGGGGCTCAAGAGACGGACCGACCCAGGGTGTGAGCGCAGTAGCCACATGTAAGGTTCAGTGGGGATTGGCGTCCGGAGACTGTGCAGCCCCCCCAGTCGAATAAGACGGATTGTGCGTGCGGCTCCCTGCCGCCTGCGTGGGAAGATACGTTAGCTGCATATCAAAAGCGAAGGTGCGGCGAGGACACGAGCGAGGGACAGCCGCCGGGCGCAGGACCAACACAGAACAGAGGTCCTGAGTACGCGCGGCAGGTGCTCTATGAAAATCTGAAGGCGCCCGTGCGGGTATAACTATTGTTTTCAGGCTTGCTGATCCAAGCGAATCATCGGGAGCCTGACCGAAATAAACAATGGATCAGAGCGGTCAACTGGGCATTTCCCTATACAGTGGGCGGAATCGACTACAAACTACTGAAATGAAGCGCTACTATTGCACCAGTGGTAACAATGACGCGGGCATTACTATGAGGTGCCCCTGGCCACACACGATCAATATTGGTGTGAATCGGCCGTGGTGGAAAGGCTTGTGCGCCAAGTACTAGTGAGGTGTGGAAGCGGCTAATAGGCAGTGAAGCCTCAAATGGCCATTGAGAGTCCACCGAGCCCGCGGCCGCAACTACTCATGGAGTAGTGTTAAGCAGACCACTGTCCTTTGGAATAATTAATGCTTGGCAAGCTGTGCTGTGAGAAGAATAAAAGGGACTTGCACAGTGCAATCTCAGAGCAGTAAAGCCAATCTAAAACTTGGGAGGACATAACCCACCCGAGGACAAGGCTCAATGCACATGAATCCATACGGGCACACCTAGGATACCAGCCTGCAATGTTGGTGTGAAGTGGCCGTGGCGAAGAGGTGCTCGTGCCGAGTACTGGTGAGGTGCGGCAGCGGCTAACAGGAGATGAAGCCTTATATGGACATTGAGAGTCCACCGAGCCCGCAGCTGCAACTACCCGTTGAACATTGTTAAGCAGACCACTGTCCACTGGAATAATTACTGCATGGCAAGCTGTGCTGTGAGAAAGATGAAAGGGACTGGCACAGTGCAATTTCAGAATAAGCAGTAAAGCTAATTTAAAACACAGGAGGACATAATCCACCCGAAGACAAAGCTCAATGCACAGGAATCCATATGGGCACACCAAGGCTACCAATCGGGGCCTAGAGTGACTCACTGGCGACAAGTAGTGATATAGAGCCAGTACTGCTACGCCATATACAAAGTAATCTTGGATATTGGATCAGGATCGCAAGATAACGTGGAGTGGGGTCAAGAGCAAAACCAAACAGCCCACGATGGAAGCGTTTGCTAAGACGCAGCAGTCTCCAGTGGCGTCGACGCACGGTGGCGCAAATGTACCCGCAGAAAGTTCCCCGGCGACTGAAAATCACCAGATACTAATGGCCATAACGGAGCTGAGAGACTCATGGGGGATAGCAATGGCAGATCTGCGGACCTCCTTGGAGGCTAAAATAGAAGCAGTGGGGATCAAGGTCAACCTATTGCGGCAAGACATCAGAGCGCTGGCAGACAGAACAAGCAGCCTGGAGAGTGTGGTCCAAACTAACACGGTCAGCAGCACTGACAATACAAAGGAGATCCACATACTAAAGCAACAAGTGGCCAACCTAGAGAACAGTGCGGAGGAAGCCGAAGGGAGAGCGAGATGGAATAACATCCGTGTGGTGGGTTGCCGGAGGGAGGAGGAGGCCAGGATCCTACGGATTATGTGGAGGACATGATCCTGCAGGAAATAGGGATCGACAAACTCTCGCAAGGATTCACAGTAGAACGAGCGCATAGAGCCCTCATGAGGAAACCGAAACCTGGAGCCCCTCCCCGCGCAATAAGTGCCAAGATATTGAACTATAAAGACTGAGAAGATTTTGGAGTACTTTCGCAAAGGGGGTACGATTGAAAGAGCTTCAGCCACTATTACAGCGTATCCGGATTATACAATGCTGGTCCAGAGGCAGCGGTATAGTTATGTGTCAGTGAAGAGGAGGTTGCGCGCGGCGGGCATCAAGTATATGCTTCTGTACCCTGCAAGACTGAAAGTATTGCACAAGAGTAGAATGTTCTTTTTTGACACCCCGGAGGAAGCAGCCACATGGCTGGACCTGCAGGGCTGCCCGGAACGAGATGCGGAACGGGCCCAAGAAAAGCATGATAAGGGAATAGTTTCTTACCTGTAACTCCATTTCTCCAGCATTGGTATCTTTCATGGATTCACATGCTTAGAATATTCTCAGTCTGTCGACGGGGAATATTCTAAGCATGTGAATCCATGAAAGATCCAATGCTGGAGAAGTGATTGGATATTGTATGTATGCCAGTCTACCACATTGCGGGGTATCCCTGTAGAGACTTGATATGACACTGATAGACGGGTGCTGATGCATAGGGTTGGAGCCGGGTTGTGATATTCCCGATCTTGTGGACACGTTATGGACTGGAATATAGAGTACTGAACACATGAGTAAACCGGATAGCATTATGTGGTTGTATAGTAGCAAGAGGAGTGTCAGGATACAGGCACCTTACACCCCCCTCACCCCCCAAGTAGTATTAGTAGTAGGATAGCCATTAGGGCGACCTCGCCCTGCTGAGCTTCGAGTACAGTCTATTGCCAGAAAGAGCTAGATGCGGGGGTGCTTGAGATCCAGGGATGGAGCTGGGTGACAGTTGGGGGGAGTAAAGTTGGGGAATGGAAGGGAGGTGGGAGGGATTGGGAAAAGGGTGTTTGTAGTTAGAGGGAGTTTGAAATGGGGAACGAGCTTATATGTACTAAGATGGAAGGGTGATCTGGACTGCACCAGTAAGGGGGTGCGGGGGACTCTAACAGGCCATGGAGGACCTTAAAATACTTATGTGGAATGTCAGGGGGCTTAATAGCTACTTAAGGAGAAACAAGGTCATGTTGTACCTGCGTAGACAAAAAATAGACATTGCACTGTTGCAAGAGACTCACCTGACAAAGGAAAAGATGGAGATGGTTGCGAAGAAATGGAAAGGGGTTGTTGCGGGCTCGTCATATTCTGCTTATGCTAGGGGAGTATTATCTGGGTAGCACCGCATGTCCCGTTCCAATTGTTGCAAGAAATAGCGGAAACGGATGAGAGAATGGTCATAATAAGGGGATTGGTGGAGAACAGGGAGAATAAATACGCCCCGAATTAAAATACAGCGGCATATTTCAGAACTCTCTGCACTAACCTTAGCATGTGTATGGGGAGTGCAGTGATCTGGGGAGGGGACTTTAACTGTGTATTAAACCCGAGGGTGGACAGATCAGATGGGAAGATTGATAGACCCACCCCAGCTGCCAAAGCGTTGCAGACACTATTAGATGACTTTGGCATGGAAGATGTCTGGAGGATGAGATACCCTCAGGAGAGGCAATATTCACATTATTCCGCTCTGCAGCAGTTACATACGAGGCTGGACTATGTCTTTGCTTCACCAGATGTAATGAGGGAGACTACACTGGTCGAATATAAAGCGAGGGTCCTTTCAGACCACTCGCCCCTGGTCCTCGGATGGCAACACTGCCCGCCGAGGGCAAGGATCTCGACATGGCGCCTCAGAGCGGAGGCACTCAGGGACCCCCTATTTTGAAACAAATACCGGTAGAGTGGACTCAGCGGGCACATTGTGGGAAGGTGGTGATGAGGGGGATAGCCATTGCAAAGTCTAAAGGTCTGGAGGGTGGGATCTTTGCCGATCTACAAGAAACAGAAAGGGAACTGGAAAAGGCACTGAAGCGAGAGAGTAATACGAAGGAAGATATGGAGCTGATACTCGCATTGCAACAGAAAAGCACAGGGCACTGGGAGAGACTGTGTAACCTCAACTATATAAAAAAAAAAAAATAGAGAGACAGCATGCGGGAGGGGACAAGACAGGAAGGCTTTTGGCATGGTTATACAAGAGCGAAACCCCTAGACCCACGATCAGGACAGTAACAAGAGAAGACGGAAGTGTAGCGGACACCCAAGAAGGAGTCAATCAGGAGTTCGCAGAATATTACAGGCTGCTATATGGGGATGAGGGGGAGGAGTAAGTCATGCGATGATGACAGAAACCTTGGAGGACATAGGACTGCCTAACATAAGTGTTGAGGAGAGAGAGGAGTTGGACGCACCGATTACGTTGGAGGATCTAGAAGACGTGGTGAGGCAGCTGCCCGCTAGCAAGACTCCGGGGGCGGATGGCTTCAAGTGAATTTTATAAAGTATATAAAGAAGAGGTGCTCCCCCCAATGTTAGAAATGTTAAATGAAGCGTTTGAGATGGGGAGGCTTCCAGAGTCACTTAGAGAAGCGATCATAATACCGCTTGCCAAGCCCAACAAGCCTGGGCATAGTTGTGGTTCCTACAGACCTCGGTCAATGTTGAACTAGGACAGCAAGATATTGACGGCTGTTCTGGCCAACAGACTGCGGCGAGTTATTAGCAAACTAATACACCCCGACCAGACAGGCTATGTCCCAAATAGAAATATAACTAATAACCATAGGAGACTCCAACGGGTTATCGAGTATGGGAACAGTTATGAGGACGAAACGGCAATTGTGTCCTTGGACGCAGTAAAAGCTTTCGATTCAGTCAGGTGGCCGTGGTTGATGGCGACCCTGGCGGGCTATGGGATGGGGCCTGGATATATATAGTGGGCGAAGATGCTATATAGTGAACCGCTGGCCAGAGTCAAAACAGGAACAGTGATATCGGAAAGAAGGCAACTCAGTAGGGGCACCAGACAAGGATGTCCATGGTCCACAATGCTCTATATATTGGCCCTAGAACCCCTAGCAATAGACCTTAGACAATATGATATAGGCATTGTTGTGGGAGGGGAGCGACACTTGATCTCCTTGTATGCGGACGATTTGCTGCTGTAATTGAGGCAACCGGAGGAGAATCTCCAGTACATCCTGGAAGTTATGGCGAGATATGCATGGCTGTCTGGTATAGCAGTGAACCCTCGAAAATCCAGCATTTTCCCATTAGGCAGTTATAAAGGGACTCCAGTGGGACGGTTACCGGTGTTACAGATACCATGGACGGCTAAGTCTTTTCATTATCTTGGGATAGACGTGTACCACACGGTGGAAGAAGCGCATAGGCACAACACACGGAGGTGGCCCTTAAGAAAATTGAGAATTGCATGAGATTCTGGGCGAAGCTGCCCCTGGCAAAGATGGGGCAGGGGGGCAATGGTAAAGATGGTGGTCCTACCTAGGCTCCTGCACCATTTAGGCAATATACCATACCTAATACCCAAGAGGTTCTTCATTAAACTGAATAGCGTGTGCAGAGATTTCTTGTGGCATGGTACGCGAAACAGGGTGGCACTATGGAAGCTACAGAACTTTTATGAGAAAGGGGGGATACAGTTGCCTAATTATGAGGTCTACTATGTAGCATGCCAATTGCAGTATGTCGCCAAATGGCTCTCAGAGGACATAACCCCTGAATCCAAGCTGTTTGGACAGGATTGTGCTCCATATTACTTGAGCCATTATCTGGCTGCCCAAGATGGAAATGGAAGGGCGTCCCATGAGGATGATACTTGGATGGAAGATGTGGCGCCGGGCATGCCTGATGGAGAACCCGTCCCCATGTTCCCCGCAGCTACCACTAGTTGCACTAGCAGGGGGAGAAAGGCAACTGAGGATGATAATCAGGAGCCACTGGGAAACGGTTGGGTTTATTACAATGGGAGACATCTGGCGGGAGGGGACTATCGTGGACTTCGAAGTGCTGGGAGAGGAAACAGGGTTACACACGGGCCAGTATATCACATCATAGAATGGTGCAGAGTATTAGGAGAACATGGCCCGAAACGGTACTGGAAGAGGAACCAGATGCTATCAGACACGATATATGATATAACGGAAGAGGGGCACGAGATCTCCAGATTGTACGCGATGATGATGTCCAAGGTTGGGATGGAATTAACACAATTAAGGAAGGAGGAACCCCAATGGAGGACGGGATGTGGGAGCGTGCCCTGGGATACCATAAGAAGGTATCGAGGAATGCAAGATTAAAGCAGATACAACTGTATAAAACGCACAGGGCATATATGACACCCCAGAGGATACCTAGGTTTGAAAATGCAGGACAACAGGCCTGTCCCAAGTGGGATGTGGAAAAGGCCGGCATGGTACATATGTTTTGGTCATGCCCGGTTATTGAGCGTTTCTGGGGTGAAGTAGCACAGAAACTAGCGGAGAAGGGGGTCAGGATCGTAATAGATACAGTATGGGCCTGTTTGCTGGGGGGGGGGGGGGTTCCCTAGACCACAGAAACTCAATCATGTGAGTAAACTGAAAGATCTGGCATATGTGCTTGTGCTTGCAAAAGGAGAATTACCACAGGATTGAAGACATGTCATAGACCCCGGGTGGAGGTGTGGTGGAAGGAGCTGCAGAAATGGGCAGAGGCAGAAACCATGGTATGGCAGGAGGCGAGTAATGTGGCGGGCGAGGAGGAGATGGGAACCCTGGTGGCCTGGAAATCATTGATAGCGTAATTGTTCGGATCAATAACAGAACCCACGGAAGGGGCAACCCCACCACGGGATGAAGGAACAGAGGGTGGGGAGTAAATAGGCTCGTAATAGGGGGTGGGATAAGGGGATTAGTGACCAGTATTAAGCAATGTACAACTGAGCTGTTGATATATGCACTGCACGTTTGGGTTGTTTTTTGTTTGAATAAGCCAATAAAATTGTTTTTTTAAAAAAATACAATAAAAAATAAGGATATCATGAACCTAGAAGAAGAGACGATGTTGAAATATAAAGAAGCTTAGACTATAAAGCAGGAAGTCATTCAACCAGCTATCGCCTGTACATATGCTTGAAACCGCAAGAAAGCTAAGCAAACAGTGCAGCTTGCTATGCTTAGTAGAGGATAGACCGGGGCAAGCGCCACCTATACATATTTACCTCAACGAAGCACATAATACACGCGAGAGTCCACTTTACACAAAAGCAGAATCAACTCAGGTTACTAGAGGCCAAACAGGACAAGATTCATATTCCAGCTAAAACCAGAAGGGACGGCTGAATCGAAACTCAGCAGAGGCAACATGCACCAGGAAAGAGCCAAGGTCAGACCAATAGAAGGAACAAACAGTAGCCTCAAAGAATCGAAAATAAAGAACAGAGTATCCTATCTTTGGAAGGTCGAGATAAGGAGGCGTAGGCAGGTGGCAAGCCGAATAAAAATGAAATGCACAAATTGAAGGAAATTAGGCAGATTCACGGTGTAAGCAGTATGTGACCATCTGAGCAAGAATAAGCACGGGTTCACACCTACACTTGGCAGCCGCCCAGACAGAGATATCATAACTTTTCCTGGCACGACAGTTTCGAGGCCGACCACAGCCAACTAATTGACACATAGCCACTAAAGTAATGATGGATTGAGGGAAGGCAGGGTGAATCGTGGGGCACCCTGCACCTGGCTGACCATTCTGCGTGCTGCTAAGTAAAGTGGAAATGTATGTATGGGGTTGAAGCCAACCCAGTAGTAAACAGGAGTCAAGCCAGCGGAAAAAAGAAAAGGTTCACTCCTTGGACATCGTCCAACCTGATAAAGAGGGAAAGGTCCCCTTAGCTGCCACACAGATCATCATATATCAAGCAAAAAAATAGTTTAAAATATTGTGTTTAATTCAATTAGAATCTTTAAAAAGAGTATTAAATCATCAAAAGATCAGGTACAGTGTACAGAAATATATCATGCAACTGTATACAAAAGTGCATACTGATTAAAGTGCTAGTTTCAGTTGTAGACTGCTGCAGAAGATCACAAAAATAATGAATCACATAGATCCTAAAGATTAGTCTGGGCATGCCGTATGTGGAGCCCCAAACGAGTGAAGGGAAACACTCAGGTGGAGAACCCCCAGTTGTTCTGACCAGACTAAATGTGCAAATCGCAAAATGTATAACAATGGCACAATCTAAGCCATATTGGTAATCTAAAAAAACAATCAATGATTCCAAAAGTCAGTTGAAGAGCAGACAAAAAACTAGAAAAAGTAATATTAGTTCCAAAACAAAACAGTATAACACACACACACACAAAATCTAACTATGGGATGCTGTGTGTGAAGCCAACCCAATCACAATGGACCAAATAATCTAGGGTCCTATAGATAGCAGAACCAATAGGACGTCGTACTCTTAATGACGTCCACAATAGTAATGTTAGAAGGAAGGGCTTGGACGCCCACCTGATAGTGTTTATCCAATCCTCTTATTCTGTTACCATATACAGATATAGTACCTATAGAAGTTACTTTTTCCTAACCAACAGAACTGCATGTTAACTTTTGAGTGTTACACATCGATGATGACGATTTTTGAGTACAAATGTTACTGTTTGTATGAAGTTTGCGGGAGTTGAAGCGAGACAGACTATTGCATCACTGTTGATTTCCATGTTTCCCTGTCTTTTGTACTGGTCATTAAACTGACTCCCCTTTGCCAAACCATTGAGTTGTCCTTATTGATTGGTGTTAGAGTAATATACCTGCACCCCCATCCATCTCAAAGATGCAGCTATCTAGTCTTAAAGTACTGCGGAGCAAAACCCAACTCTATGGGCCGGCCGTCTCCCAAAATCATGGTGTGCGGCAACACTGAGCTTCTCCCTCATCCATTAACCGCCCACCCCCTCCCGTCACAGTAAAAAACCTTGGATGCACTACTGAATCTGGCATAACCCTCTCCCAACAGATCAACAACGTATCTAAATCTTGTCGCTGCCATCTCAAAATGCTCAGGTGCATTTTTCCCTATCTCTCCTTCCTGAACAGACTTGCCGTTATGTCCATTGTAATGTCGAGACTGGACTATGCCAACTCCCTTTACCTAGGAGTCCTGGCATACCACCTTAATAAACTCCAAAGAGTGCAAAACAATGCTGCTAAAATGCTACTAGCCCTGGGTCCAAGAGACCACACCTCTCTAGCGCTCAGAACCCTCCAATGGCTTCCAGTTGGACGAAGGGCCCCTTTCAAGATCCTGTGCATCACTCATTGTGCAGTGCACAAGACCGGCCCCCTATACATGCAAGAAAAGCTAAAACCTTACCTACCACCCGCACCCTAAGGTCAACCTCTGCCCTCCTTTTAGTGATCCCAACCACCAACTGTGATCAGAGGATCAGCTTTTTCAGCATTGGCCCCGACTGTGGAACTCGCTTCCACCTCACATCCGACACACCAAGACTATATGACGTTCCGCAAATTACTAAAAACATGGCTCTTTCCATAACACTGACAACCCTAAAGATATGTCTGAACTCCCAACAATCCAATGACTAAACACACAATGAGACTCTACCATTTGTTCAAGGACCTCTGATCCTACCCACCGGATAAGATGGATGGAGTGGATGAAGGGAATAGATTAGGGGAATGGACAAAATGGAGGAAATAGATGGACAAAATGGTGGGAATAGATTGACGAAATGGGTGGCTGGAAAGGATGGTGTGGATGCATGTATGGAGTGACGGATGGTGCGAACGGATCGGAGTGGATAGAGAGGATGGAATAAACGGAACAGATCGACTCATGTGAAATGAAGGGATTGAATTGAATGTATGGCATGGATGCAGGTGGAATGAATGGAGGGTCTGTATACAGAGTGGATGGAATGGATGTACTAGAAAGAATAGACAAAATCAATAGAACTGATGGATAGAGTGGATAGATCGATCAGATGAGTGGAACAGCGGATGAATTGATGGATGGAATGGATGAAGGGGAATGAGTGGATGAGTGGGCGGATGGATAGAGGGGACCGATGGAATGGACGAAATAGATAAAAAGACGGATGGATGACATGGAGTGGATGGACGCATGTGCGGGCAAGCGGATCTAATGTATGGCGTGGAGGCATGTGGATGATTGGAAGATGTGCACAGAGATTTGACGAATGCAATGATGGAATGGTCGGAATATGTCTATATGGAACTTTTAAATGGAAATGGATGATATGGATGGATACGGTTGGATAAAACGGATGATGGAATGGATGGATGAATAGATAGAACGGATGGAATGGATTTAACAGACTGGGCGGATGAAACGGGATCGATCAATGGATGGAACGGATGGACTCAACGGAGTAGATAGAATGGATGGAACAAACGGATGGAGTAGACGGAATGTATTAAACAGATAAATTAAACGGATTGGGTGGATGGAATGGACAGAGTACATGATATGGGATCGATCGATGGACGGACAGATGGAGTAGAAGAACAAGGTACTCTCTTACCTGGTAACGTTCTTTCGATGGGATGGTCTGACGACGTATTCCATATCTATGACCGTAATCACCACAGCTGTGCTGCTTCAGAAAATTGTCTGTGTCCTGCGTCGATGCGCCGTCCTCGAGGACCTCCTCCGACGGCCGACGTCACCTGATGTGATAAGTAGGACGCATGACGCCCGTAGCCTAAGTTGTAGTTTTTACCCAGAACGTGTGCCACCAGTCTTCTGCCAGTCTGACACAAAGCCTTGTGGAAACGTAAGCTGCAATCGCATAAGAAATTCTGTAGCGGGGAAGGTAGGGAGGGAGCGATATGGAATACGTCGTCAGACCATCCCATCGAAAGAACGTTACCAGGTAAGAGAGTAACTTGTTTGAGGGGATTGGGTCCTCTGACGTATTCCATATCTATGACAGACTCCCAAAGCAGTACCAATGCAAGGAGGTGGGAAAAGAATTTAGAAAACAGAAATTTAGCATGCCCAATCAAATTGCGGAGTAAAGGACCGCCTTGCCAAAGGCCAGATCCTGCCCCCGGATGGAATCGAGGGAATAGTGACGTACAAAAGTATGTACCGAAGCCCAGGTGGCTGCATCACAGATGTTGCGAATAGGAACACCCCTCTGCAGGGCAGTAGAAGCAGCCATACCCCTGGTAGAATGGGCCCGTAAGCCGACCAGGGGGTCCTAACCCACCAAGCGGTAACACTCAGATAGCCAAAATAATCCAGCGAGACAAAGTCTGTTTTGTCACAGCCTGTCCCAAACGCTTTCCAGCATAACCAATAAAGAGCTGATCGTCCACTCTGACCCGGGACATGCGTGAAATATAAAAGCTTAACGCTCTCCTAGGATCAAGCCTATGGAGCCTCTCCTCTTCCTTACCGGGATGTGGAGGAGGATAAAATGCCGGAACAACAACCTTCTGGCCTAAATGAAATTCTGACCCCACCTTCGGAAGAAAAGAAGGATGAACTCTAAGGACTACCCTGTCCTTGTGAAACACAGTGAAGGATGGTTTAACTGAAAGTGCCTGTAACTCACTCACTCTGCGAGCGGAAGTGACCGCAACTAAAAATACAGTTTTCAGAGTTAACAGTCTCAAAGGGCATGAATGAAAGGCTCAAACGGAGCACCCATCAGAAACTTGAGAACAAGGTTCAAATCCCAACCGGGCACCTGGAAAGGTGACGGAGGGAACACATTAGTGAGCCCTTTCAGAAACTGAGAAATTAAAGGAATTTTAAAATAGGAACACTCTTCAGACGAGCGCTTAAATATGGACAACGCTGCCAGGTAAACTTAAATGGTACCCACTTGAAGGCCCCTGTGGGCCAAAGAAAGCAAAAGAGACAGAACCATGGGAATTTTACATGCAAAAGGATCCACATTCTTAACCCTGCACCAGTCGCAGAACTTACTCCAACGGCAACGGTACAGGGACTTTGTTGCGGGCCTTCTGGCCGAAAGCAACACCTCCATCACGTCTTCAGGGAGGCCCCAATCCTTATACCTCAACCTTTCAGAAACCAAGCGTGAAGGCTGAGGGACCTGACCTCTGGTTGGAGAACCTGACCCCACTCCCGTGAGAGCAGATCATCTTGGTAGGGAAGACGACGCGGAGGACAGATGGACAAGTCGAGAAGGTCCGGGTACCACGTCCTCTGGGCCCACGCCGGTGCAATGAGGATCATCCGGGAACTGAACCTCCGCAGTACCTGCGGGATGACGGGGACTGGAGGAAACGCGTACAGCAGTGGGAATGACCACTCCACCACGAATGCGTCTCCTAAGGCTCCGTTTGGAGGAAATTCCCGCAAGCAGAACCTCTCGCACTTCCGGTTGACATTGAAGGCGAAGAGATCCACTTGAGGGGTCCCCCAAAGGGCAAAGATCTCCAGGAGAATCTCCTGAGCCAACTCCCACTCGTGAGAGATCGCGCTCTGCCTGCTCAGAGCGTCCGCCGTCTCGTTTGTCTCCTGCCAGATGAACTGCTGAGGTCGAAACTTCCTGCTGGATTGCCCAGAACCAGAGCTGCATCGCTTCCCTGCACAGGAGGAAGTGACCCTGCCCCCCCTTTTTGTTGAGGTAGTGCATGGCCACCGTGTTGTCCGTCAGGATCAGAACATTCTTTCCTCGCACAGTCGGCAGAAAAGCCTTCAGGGCTAGCCTGACGGCCCTCGGCTCCAACAGATTGATATGGAGTCTGGACTCCGATGGAGCCGAACGACCGCTGACTGTTAACTCGTTGGCATCCATCCTATGAGGGATGCGTCCGTCACGATCGTCACCTCCGGCCAGGGCAGCCAAAATGGAGCCCCCCTCATCAGATTGCCTTCGTCGGCCCACCACAGAAGGTCCTGGGCGACCAAAGACGGCACCTGAACAGGGTCCGACATCCTGCCGGAGGACTGAGACCACTGGAGCTTGAGTGCCCATTGCAAAGATCTCATCCGCAACCTGGCCTCTGGCACCAGAAGAATGCAGGATGCCAAGAGGCCGAGCAGTCTCAAGAACTCAAACGCTGGGAGAGTCTGGGCAAGTTGAAACTTGTGCACCATCTGCTGAATGTGATGAGCCCTCACCTGGGGAGGAAAACACTGCCCCAGGGACGTGTCGAGCACTGCTCCGATGTACTAGAGCCTCCGAGTTGGTGTCAAATGGGACTTCAAGTTGAGGGAGAAGCCCAGCTTGTGGAGGGAGTGGCAGGTGACTGACAGATGATCCAGGACTTGCTCGGGAGAGCATGCCCTGATCAACCAATCGTCCAGGTAGGGGTAGATGTGAATGCCCCCTTTCCTGAGGTGCGCTGCCACCACTACCATGAGCTTGGTGAAGACCCTCGGGGCGGAGGTCAATTCGAACGTCAGGACCCGAAACTGAAAGTGCGAGTTGCCAACCGCAAACCTCAGGTACTTCTTGTGCTTTGGATGGATTGGCACATGAAAATAAGCTTCCTTGAGGTCGAGACACACCAACCAGTCCTGAAGTTGAAGGGCCTGGAGGACTAGAGAAAAAGAGTCACCATCTTGAACTTGTCCTTCCTGAGGAGTTTGTTCAAACCGCGCAAGTCCATGATGCGTCTCAATCCCCCGTCTTTCTTGGAAATCAAAAAATAAGGGGAATACCATCCCTTGTTCCTCTCTGCTACAGGCACCAGTTCTATGGCGCCTTTCTCCAGCAGGGATTGAATTTCCTGCGCAAGGAGCGGATCCAGACTCTTCAAAGAGAGATTCCCCAGTGGATTATCTTGAGGCCTCTGCCGGAAAGGAAGACAGTAGCCGTGGGTTATGATCTCAAGTACCCACACATCTGAAGTAATGGCGCGCCACTCCGAGATGCTGCGCCAGCCTTCCCCCAACCGGCGAACCATGGGACATGGCCTCATGACTGAGCTGAAGCGGCTGCGGCGTTGCCTGAGGGCAAAGAGGCAACAGCCCGAGCGGCCTTGGCACCTCGAGTACCTTGTTTTCCACCTCTGGCACTCCTACGGTGGCCCCTTTGACTTGCACCTCCTCTCGCTTTACCAAAGGATGAGTAATAACGAAAGGAACCTCCCCTCCATTGCGTTCGCCTAGGACGAAAAGGCGGAGGTTGTCTAACTGCAGCGCCCAACGACTTCGCTGCATCTTTGTAGGTCTGTAACCTCTCAAGGCTCTCGTCAGCCTTGCTGCCAAAAAGATGTTTCCCGTCAAAGGGCATGTTGAGGAGCAGGGCCTGCACATCAGGAGCAAACTCCGACTTCCGCAACCACGCACACCTGCGTATCATGGTGCTCACCGCCATGGATCGGCTGACGCAATCTGCCATGTCCAAACCCGACTGAACGGCCTCACACATAGCATCCTTGCCATCCTGAACCATGGCAAGGAAACCATCCCGTTCATCCCCTTCGGGAATATGTTCAGCGGCCAAGGAAACAGTTCCACAGAGTGTGCGTGAAACGAGGACAAGGCACAAATGGAGTTGGCCGCCTGAAGCGCCATACCCCCTGCAGAAAACACTTTCTTCGGCCAGCCGTCAAAACGCTTGTTGTCCCTATCAGGAGGGATGGTAGGATACGACGCCTGCTTTGCCGGGGCTGTAGCAGCCTGCACCACCAAACTCTCCGGAGTAGGGTGCTTGGACAAGTAGCAGGGGTCACTACTGGCTGGGCGGTATTTTCGTGGCAAAGACTTGCTCACTGCCGGGAGACTCTCCGGAGCAGTCCAAGCCGCTGCCACCCTTCTTTGCAGAGCCATATGGCATGGCAGTACCGAGTCAGTTGGTGGACCAATGTCGAGGATATCCGTAAGGTCAGAATGAACAAACTCCCCTGGGGGAGCAGACCATCCTAAGTACTCAGAGACCCGTGACATAAGTCGCCGGTACGAAGAATCGGCATGAGTGCCAGGCTCAGGCCTACAAAACTCCACCTCCGGAGAGGTGTCCAGCCCACTAGCATTATGCAGGGATTGCCTCACGTCCTCAAACTGGCTATGGCCCGAGAGAATCTCGTCAGGGACCGTTTCAGGCACCATGCCATCATCAAAGCCCTCATCCACCTCTGAAATGAATTCCAGATGGCGGTAAGAAGGCACAGAACTGGAACCAAAGCCACGCTTGACCTTGGCCAGAGCCTTCCTAGGTGGTTTCCCCCGAGCCATGGGGTACCCTCGTCGACACAGCCCCGAAAGGCGTAAAGGGCGTTGAGTGAATCGGCGCCAACGTCGAGAGTCAGCGTCGACGACAGACGCGGCACTGACGGCGTCGACACAGGCCTCGAAGGCGGAGCCCCGAGCGTGTCCCTCGACATCCTGGGCGCCGACGGCGTCAACGATTTCCTCAGAGGCGGAGCCTCGAGAGAGTCCGTCGACGACCTCAGCGCCACAGGCGTAGATGTCTTCTTTCACGCGGTCTCGAGCGCGTCGAGGACCGGGACCGGGCATGCCGAGAACAATTCCCCTTGTCCGAGCGGGACCTTTCCAGTGAATCGCGACGACCACCCGAGCACGAAGGCGTGCGAGCGACGTCTCTCGGCTGATCGCGACCGACCCCACTCGGAGGCGCGGACGGACCAGTGCCCTGCGATTCGAGAATCGCCAACATTTTCTTCCCGAAGGAAGCCCATTCCTCCGGTGTCGCATGCTTGGTGGAGTAAGCGACCCGCCGATGGGAGAAGTCCTCGGATGAGGACGGGGAAGGCGACCGATGACAGCGCTTCTGGGAGTGCCTCGAAGAGGCAGAGGAGTGGCGAGACCGACTCCGGAACCGAGACCCAATGGACTTCTGACGACGCGGAGAGTCGCCCGTCGAAAGCCCCACAGACCTCGACTTCCGGGGCTTGGACACCTTACCTACCGATAACTTAATGCGCTACCGCAAGGCTTTCGACGTGAGCGACTGGCAGTTGAGTCATCCGTGTCATGGGCCTCCCCGAGGCACCAGAGGCAGGCGGTGTGCGAGTCCGTGACCGACATCTTGGACCCACAGTCCCCGCACTTCTTAAAGCCCGGACACGGTGTGGAAGAATAGGCAGACATCTTCATGAAGAAATCATACACAAACAGGTTCGAAGAACCGAGATGAACAACAGAAACTCCAAAGAGTCGAGGCGTACCGAGATTCACGAAGCGAACACGTTCGCGGAAAATACGGAACTGAGGCTACGGGCGTCGTGCGTCCTACTTATCACATCGGGTGACGTCAGCCGTCGGAGGAGGTCCTCGAGGACGGCGCATCAACGTCATCGATGCAGGACGCAGAAAACTTTCCGAAGCAGCACAGCTGTGGTGATTACTGTCATAGATATGGAATACGTCGGAGGAACCAATCCCCTCGAATGAGTGGATTGAGTAGATGGAATGGAAGGAATGGGCGGATGAATGGAACGGATAAAATAGATGTAATGAATGAAATGATTGGAATGGATGGAATACATGGAGTGGATGAGGTGGATGGAATGAATGGATGGGGGATGAAATGGATGTAATAAATAAAGTGGATGGAGTGGATAGAATGGATGGAGTGGATAGAATGGATGGAGTGGATAGAATGGATGGAGTGGATGGAGTGGATGGAATGGATGGAGTGGATCGAATGGATGGATGGATCGAGTGGATAATATGGACAGAGTGGTTGAAGTGGGCGGAATGGATGGGAAGTGGGCAGGATGGAAGGGAAGTGGGCGGGATGGAAGGGAGGTGGGTGGAATGCATGGGAGGTGGGTGGAATGGACGGAATGGAATGGATGGAATTGGTCTAATGGATGGAATTGGTGTAAAGGATGGAATATAAGGAATTGGTGTAATGGATGGAATAGAAGTAATTGGTGTAATGGATGGAATCGATAAAATGGATAGAGTGGATAGAATGGACTAGGTGGACGGAATGCATGGGGCAGATGGAATCGATGAAATGGATGGGGTGAATGAAATGGATGGAATAGATGGAACAGGTGGATGGAATGGACAGATGAAATCAATGGGATGGAACGGGTGGAGTGGATGGAGTGGGTGGAGTGGAAGAAAAGGATGGCATTGATGGAATTATTGGAGTACTCAGTTGGAATTATGAACATTAACCTGCGCCAGACCCTGGCAGGATAGTGAACGTTAGCCTGAGTTGGTTCTAGATGGAAATGCAAGTGTTGGCATGTCCCACACTTGGGTGGAGCTGTGAATGTTAGCCTGAGATATTTATAGATAGAAATACAAATGCAAATGATAACATGCCCCACATGTGTATCACTCTGTACCCTGCCTCCCTGTCCCCATGCTGTTACTATATGTCTGTATCTCCCACCTGTCGCTGTAAGCCCAGCCCCCTGTCTCTATTTGTCCGTATGTCGCTCTGTTCCCTGCCATCTGTTCACGTGCCTGGTCCCGGGCACTTCAAAGATAACCATCATATCACCACTACGCTTACTCTTTAATATACACCATCACTCAACTAGAACACAGCTATACCCATGATTAATTCGTCCTAGCTTTTCACATACGAATACGACCCCATGAACACCTCATCACCCTAATAAAACACAGCTAGGCGATGTTAGGGAGAATTCTCATTCTATGGCTAATTTACCTTCACCTAGTGAGTCCCCCAGCAGCTTTGCTGGATTTCTGGAGTTTATTTTTTCCACTTGGTAAGAGTGTGAGCTTTTCCCCCACTCTTACCTGTGTTTTGCCATGTGTATTTTATCTGTTTTTTGTGATTGTGGACTCTGGGGTACACCACTTCAGTAGCCCCACTCTCTTGTGTGTTACACAGCACTTTCAGTGCAGTGACACAGGGTTGTCTTTTAGACTTCCCACTGACTCCATTTCTGGGGCTGACTACTGTCCCCCAGAAAAGGGTAAAGTTGCCATTAACTTTACATAGTCATTTAACCACAGATCCAGTACACCCCATCTTACATGGAAAATTGGAAAGGGTTAATTCATAGCCCTTTTTATCTGTACCGCCAGGAGCATTGTTTCGCTCCCTTAACATTAAAAATTGGCTGGTGGTAGTGGCATCTACCCTAATTTTCCAACCGCGATTATATTACATAACACGTGGTATTGTTTTAGGCTGGTTTAGTAGCCTCGAACTTTAAACCCGCTAGCCCAAATAATTTTTATTTCAGCTCCGGTTGAGTTTAATCGCCATTTCTTTTTGTTAACATCCTTCTTGGGTCTTTCTTTGCACAGCAAACCAGGTTTGCTTCTTTGTTCGTCGACCTTTGGCGGGCTTCTGACCAGAAGCCCTCCTTTGGTGTCTAGGTGGGCTGAATGTGAGGGAGGGGTGTAGTCACCCCCTGCAGAGGGTCTCCTTGGAGACCCAAGTCGTACTTTGTGTTGATTGGCTGAGGTGGTTGTCCAGGCTGGACAACCCCCCTGCTGCGTGATTGACAGCCAGGCTGTGTGAATGGGGGATTTTAGCATAAAAGGCAGGAACCTTGGGCTAGAAGTCAGAGTTGCCACTGGAACTGCAAGGAACCGAAGAGAAGCGGAGAAGAGGACAGCTGCTGCAACCCCGAGCCCCGGTGTAGCCCTGCTGCAGTCCTGAGCTATCTACCCTTCAACGACCAGAGAAGATCCAGTTCAGAGTCATCTTCCCTTTAGCCTGGTGGGAACAACCAGCTCGCCTTTTCTTCAGTCAGAGGATCTTCTCCTGGGTCGAAATCACTGCTGTGCTGTAGTGTTCCGGATAACCATCAGAAGAGCCCTCTCCTGATTTAAAGGAGCGCACCTTGTATTCATCATTGTCTTTTTTGCTGTTGCTGTCCTCATCCCTGGGTAATGCAGATCGCTCCAGACGTCTTCCTTCTTGTCCTCACGACTGAAGCGTCAGGAATCGTGAGTCTGCAGGAACAACTGTCGTGGCATCAGCTTTTCTCCAACGTAATAAGGTACTGTGCACACTTGGTCATTCTCTCCGTCTGACCAGCCGGAATCGGGGTGAACCCTTTACCTCCACGAAGAATTGTTCTTTCTTCCCTCCTCCTTATAACTTTTCCTTCCATTTGACAATCTTACAAACTCTTGGCATCTCGAACTGTTCAACGTGTGATCCTCAGCACCTGAGCATCTGCTCCATTGACACTGGCGCAGGCCTATTGACTTTAATCTGTATCTTTGAACAAGTCCTCGAGTCTCCTTGCCTTGAAAAAGTATTGCCTTGATTTTTATTCACTTTTCCCTTGTTTGAAATTCTTAAGTACAAAGTGTGTTTTAACTTTGTGAACATTTCTATCCGCGGGTACGCGTTAGTATCGCAACACCTGTCTGTCAAATCCTAATGTACTTACCTTGAATTTACTGACACAAGTGGAATTGGTTGTGTGTAGTGTATTTTACGTGTGGTTTCGAATTTATAGGAGTGTAGTGTTTTATAACAGATGGTTTAAAAAATAAATGTACTTCTATTTTTTATCTGAAACCTTGAGCCAGTGTTTGCTTGAGTCACAGTAATTGTGGTCCTTTGTGTAATCTCTGCTACTGCTCAGATACTCTTGAGATAAGCCTGGCTGCTCCGCTACTGCTACCACTTTAACATAGTAGTACAGGCTTGTACCAAAGGTGAACTTGTATTACCACTTGTAGTCTTAATTGTGTGTAGTGGTCCCTAAGGGCACTGCACGGGATTCTGCCTGACAGAGCGTAATCCTCTTTCCCACTCTTACATGTGTTTTGCCATGTGCATTTTTACTGTGTGTGTGATAGTGGGCTTTGCAGGACACCACTCCTTGAACTGAACCCCACCTTTCATGTGCGTTACACAGCACGTTCCGTGCAGTAAGACAGGGTTGTCTTTGAGACTTCCCCTTGACTCCATTTTCTGGGGCTGTCTACTGTCCCCCAGAAAACAGGTAAAGTTGCTATTTACTTTACATAGTCATTTAAAACTACAGACCCAGTACACCCCATCTTACATAGAGTACTGGAAAGGGATAACTCCCATCACTTTTTGTCTGTGCCTCTCGGAGCTTTGTTTTGATCTTTTAACATTTAGACTTGGAGGTGGCAGTGGTATCTACCCTAACCTTTCCACCACGATTATATTATATAAACGTGGTACGGTTTTAGGTATTACCCAAATTGTTAGTTTACAATTGTTCGAATGAACAATTGACCGAATTTAAAGGGTCACAATTGACCATATCTATCGATATATATATATAGTGTTTTGATATAGGGTTTTGGCGTTGGGTGGGGGATTGTGGGGGGTTTCCCCCCACATATGTTACAATTGACCTTCACAATTCGGTCAATTGTAATTCGAACAGTTGTAAAACGAACAATTCGTATACAACCACGGTTTTAGGCTATTATATTAGCCTCGAACATAAACCCGCTTGACCAAATACTCTTTCTTTTGGCTCCGGTCGGGTTTATTCGCCATTTCTTTTTGTTAAAGTCCTTCTTGTGTTTTACTTTACGCAGCAAACCAGGTTTGCCTTCTTTGTTCACCATCTTTTGGGAGGCTTCTACGAAGAAGCCCTCCCTTTGGCGCCTGGGTGTCTAGGTGGGCTGAATGTGAGGGAGGGGTGTAGTCACCCCCTGCACAGGGTCTCCTTGGAAACCCAAGTCGCACTTTGTGTCCATTGGCTGGAGGGGTTGTCCGGGGGCTGTGTGAATGGGGGATTTTCGCATAAAAGGCAGGACTCTTGGGCTGGAAGTCAGAGTCGCCACTCGAACTGTAAGGAACGCAAGAGAAGCCGAGAAGACGGCGGCTGCTACAACTACCGAGTCCCGGTGGAGCCCTGCTGCAGTCCTGAGCTATCTACCCTTCGACGACAAGAGAAGATCCAGTCCGGAGTCTTCTTCCCTTGCACCTGGTGGGATTAATAAGCTCATCTTCCACGGGCAGAAGATCCTCTTCTTGGTCGAAATCGCTGCACACAGCTGTAGTGGTCCGGATAGCCATCTGAAGAGCCTCTCCTGTTTTAAAGGAGTGCACCTTTTATTCACTGTTGCTTTTGCTGCTGCTGGCCTCATCCCTGGGTAGTGCAGATCGCTCCAGATGTCATCCTTGTCCCCACGACTGAAGTCACAGGAACTGTGAGTCTGCAGGAACAAACAGGAACAACTGCCGTCGCACCAGCTCTTATTCACTTGAATAAGGTACTGTGTCCGACCTTGAAGAACTAGGGTGAATCCTTTTTTTCTCACTAAAGGCTAGTCCTTATCTTCCTTCCCTCTTATAACCTTTGCTTCCTCTTGTGACAATATCCAAGTGCTCCTGGCAATCCCGAATCATGAACTGTACTAACCGTTTGATCCTCGACAACAGGAACCCTGTTCCACTTGACACTGGCGCAGGCCTAGTGACTTATTCACTTGTAGGAAAGTGTCCTCTGATTCTATCTCCCTTGACAAAAGTATTGCCTATGATTTTTATCCCCAACTCTTGTGTTGATTCATGTGCTAAGTGTGTTTTAACTCTGGTAACATTTCTTCCTGTGGGTATGCGTATCTTTAGTAAGACCGAACTGTCATTACTGTCAAAAAGTGATTACATCTGTCCCCCCGGTAACGTCTTTGTTTCACAACACCGGTCTGTCAAAACCAATGGTACTTACCTTGAATTGTGCTGCACAAAGTGAATTGGTTGTGTGTAGTGTGTTTTACGTGTGGTTTTACATTAATAGAAGTGAAGTGTTTTGCGAACAGATGGTCTAGAAATAAATGTACTTTTACTTTTTAAACCAAAAACCTTGAGTCAGTGTTTGCTCGAGTCACAGTAATTGTCGTCCTTTGGGTAAGCTCTACTACTGCTCATTTGCTCTTGAGATAAGTCTGGCTGCTCCGCTACTGCTACCACTCTAACTGTGTAGTACAGGCTTGTACCAAAGGTGAAATTGTACTACCACCTGTAGTCTTAATCTTGTGTAGTGGTCCCTAAGGGTACTGCCCAGGATTCTGCCTAACAGCTGAGCACATTCCGGTCTAGTTACTCACACATGCATCCTTCAGGAATAACGCAGCCACAGCCCAATATGGGTGTCCACCCACCAGGCTGCACACCTCCAACTGATATCTCCAGCACCACACCTAACGCTAGGATGCAGCTACCACCCAGCAATTACATCTGCTGCACGCACATCTGGTGCACCCACGCACCCTACAACACTATCTCTCTACTGACCAGAACTACGGTTCCCGAGTGCGTTCATCCTACCAGCGCTTTGAGGTCATTCCAAAGATCTATAGAGCACTATATAAATGGCAAGTAACATAACATAACTACAGCTTCAGTATTTGAAAAATGATTCAAATTTTATTTTAACAGTGATGCGTTAATGCATGTATTATAATAGTGAATATTATAGTGCATTAATGTGATTTTCATTGCTAAGAGTTTGCCAAGGAGTAAATAAAAAACTATTTAATACATTCTACCTAATTTGTATTACGAGTACTCTGTGTGTGCTTAACCTTTCACCACTCTCATAACACCCTATGTCTAAGCCTTTCTGTTCAGAAACACTACCCAGACAGGAATTGTCTAGACCTTAGTATTTGTCCCTCCTTATGGTGGCCTCTCTGAATCTGTTCACAGGGTGTAATATGAAAATATACCTTAGTCTTTTTTTTAGCTGTGCCCATAAACCAAAACCATGACCTTTCAAGTCTATGCCTCAGTGCTCCGCCTACACTACACCCAGAGAGAGTTTTTATAGACCAAAGAAAGAAAACCCTTTGCTCGTCCACTAGGTTTCACCTTTCAGAACCCTGCCTCAGTGTTTATTACAAAACCCCCTCCTAACAATGCACATCAAGGAATCAGGATTGGTTGGATTCAGGCAAGTGAAATAGATGCAGTATTGACACGTCAGTTCCATACCCGCTTTAGTTCGCCAGGATTCTTGTTCAAGTGCCTCCAGCAGAGATGGCAGTACCAGCTTCACCCCATGGGCACTCAAGTTGCTCATCACAGCCTTGGCACATTCATCTGCTGCCTGAAATAAAATGACTGATTATAATCTATTAATATAAAACTGAGCCACAACAGAGATGCACAGCATGGTGCCAATTCAGCAAAGAAGCAGGAGAGTAGGCGGGTCCTTAAAAGCCAACCCATACTTACTTCTCGCACATACTGGTTCCCGTCTCCAAAGCAGAGCAGCAGATGAGGTAACACATGAACGACATATGGTTCAAATAACTTCCCCAGCATATTACAAAGCATCTCGAAGGCAAAAAGCGCTCCTAGGGAAACAACAAATATATAATGAGTGATGTGAAAAACTAATGGGAGAAAATAAGGAACATTTCAAAACATCACGTAAAACCTTTCAAAAACAATCCAAGCAGTGACAACTCAAGAACGAACAATGGAAATGAATACAAAAAAGGTCCATCAGGGACAAGGATGCAATGCAAAATCTTCCCTAACAGGAAGTAGATAAATGCAGTGGTTCATAGCAGTAGAAATACTGCTGAAATGTGTGTGCGGAACTGGATTAACAGAACTGACAAACATATGGGGTATAGGGAGTAAAAACCTACAAAGTACTAAATAAAAGACAATCGTCGCTCACCCTCTCTTCGGCGGAAATTCTTCTTATCCTGGATGGCATCTGTGAGTTTCACCATCACCTCCTGCTGCTTTAGAGACAGAATGCCAAGGCCCTTCACTAGGCCTGCCAGGCCATAGGCTGCACCCTTGCGCTCAGCATACTTATCGGACTCCAGCAGGAGCTCCATTAGCTTCTGAATCATTCCCCCAGCATCCTCCTTGATTGCTGGTACAAGTGGAGGCAGACATCCAGCCACAGATTCCTGGACCTATATTATGCAAGTTCAATTATTAGCAAAGTTCAAAGCCATATTGGCTCCCTAACCATTTGTCAAATAACAAGTCACCAACATAGTAAGGTTTATAAATCCAACGAGTGAAATCAAATCGGAATTGCATCATTTCGGTCACTTAATAGTCTCCTTTAGGAATTACCAAGAACTACCAAGACTGGCATTCTATGATGTGACTCAGAATTCACCCAAATCCATTTTTTAAACCTGTTGCCCCATCATTCCCAATTCTGCAACCCCTTTGATCGGTAGTTTTGTAACTTGTGCTTGCATCGTCTCATTTAACTCAGATAGTTACCTGCTGAGATGGTGTGGAGAGCGCAGTTATCAGTTTGGCAACAATAGGCTTCACTTTGGGGTCACTCTTGTCCAAATGCTTGGCCAGCGAGCCCATGAGGATGACCACACTTTGCCGTACCGCATCGTAACTAGCGTCGTTTGGAGCATTTCTCAGGAATTCTTCAAACACTGGTAAGAGAGAATTAACACTGTCCTGCAAAAGATAGTAAGTGTCACCAACTCTGTAAGGGAAGCTATAAATCACACGAAAGAGGGTGCATGGACAGTGCATGCATTTAGAATGTAGACGTAATTTCAGAAAACTTGTTAGGTTAGGGCAATTTCAGAATGAAATGAGGGGTACAGAAATGATGTGGAAGAAAGTGCAGTTGAGCCTGGAGAGAAATGTGTGACGAATCCAAGTAAATCATCCCTTCCCCCCCCCACAAGGGAGAGCCAGCCCCTTTGGGACTAAGGAGGGGAGCCCAAGAGATTAGTCAAACCCAATCAAGGTACGTGGAAGAGCAGTCAATGCTTAGTCTCAGGAGTGAGTGCGAGTGGTCTACTCTAGAGCCTCAGAGTTCAGACAGTACAACACAATAATTCAGCATAGACAGTATGCATAACAAGCATTTGAAAAGCCAACAGTTTGGGCTTTTGTGTAGGCATGGTGTTAGGCAAAGTTTGTATGAAGTATCTTTGGGAACACTACACACAACTACACCTACAGGTGTAAGCAAGACCAATCTTTGGTATTTGTCTGTACTACATAGTTTTGTGGTAGCGCTGCTGAGCAATCAGGCTCATCTCAAGAAGGAATGTGAGCTGTAAGGATGTTACTGTGAGGCAGAATCACACGCAGTACCCTCAAGGAACACTACATAAGATTAGGACTACAAGTGGTAGTACAATTTCACCTTTGGTACAAGCATGTACTACGCAGTAAAGTGGTAGTGATGGCTGAGCAGCCAGACTTATCTCAAGAGCAAATTAACAGTCTAGGGATTACACAAAGGACTACAATTACTGTGACTCAAGCAAACACTGACTCAAGGTTTCTGGTTAAAAAATATAAGTACATTTATTTTTTAAACCATCTGTTCACAAAACACTTCACTTCTATTAAATAAAACCACACTGTAAATATACTACACAACCAATTCCTCTTGTTCAGGTCAATTCAAGCTAAGTACATTAGGATTTGGCAGACCGGTGTTGTGAAACAAAGACGTTACCGGGGGTTAATACGCAATCACTTTTTGACAGTAATGACAGTTCGGTCTTACGAAAGAAAAGCATACCCGCGGGAAGAAAAGCAACCGTAGTCGAACACACTTAGCACATAGAATTCAAACAAGGGAATAGTGGATAAAAATTATAGGCAATACTTTTGTCAAGGCAATCGAATCAGAGGACGTGTTCTAAGAGGCAGATAAAAGTCAATAGGCCTGCGCCAGTGTCAAGTGGAGCAGGGGCTCTGTTGTCGAGGATCACACAGTGAAAATGGTTCAAGATTCACGTTGCCAGGAGTACTGGATATTGTCAAAGGGAGGCAAAAGGTATAAGATGGAAGAAAAAAAGAACAAGCCGTCGGAAAGGAAAAGGGTTCACCCCAATTTCTCAAGGTCGGACGGAGAGAACGACCGAATTGACACAGTACCTTATTCAGATGAGGAAAGCTGGTGCTACGGCAGTTGTTCCTGGTAGTTCCTGCAGACTCACGGTTCCCGAAGCTTCAGTCGTGGGGACAAGGACGACGTCTGGAGCGATCTGCACTACCCAGGGATGAGGCCAGCAGCAGCAAAGCAACGATGAATAAAAGGTGCACTCCTTAAAAACAGGAGAGGGTTCTTGTGATGGCTATCCGGACCACTACAGCTCAGTGCAGCGATTTCGACCCAGAAGAGGATTCTCTGGCTGTAGAATGTGAGCTGGTTGACCCCACCAGGCTCAAGGGAAGACTACTCCGGACTGGATCTTCTCTGTCGTTGAAGGGTAGATAGCTCAGGATTGCAGCAGGGCTTCACCGGGTATCCAGGAGTTGCAGCAGCCGGGTTATTCTCCGCTTCTCTTTGGTTCTGGTAGTTCCATTGGCGACTGACTTCCAGCCCAAGAGTTTTGCCTTTTATGCCAAAATCCCCCATTCACACAGCCTGGCTGTCAATCACCCAGAAGGGGGGTTGTCCAGTCCGGACAGCCACCTCAGCCAATCGACACAAAGTGTGACTTGCGTCTCCAAGGAGACCCTGTGCAGGGGGTGACTAAAGCCCTCCCTCACATTCAGCCCACCTAGATACCCAGACGTCAAATGAGGCCTTCTACGCAGAAGCCCGCCAAAGGACGGAGAACAAGGAAGCCAAACGTGGTTTGGCGTGAAAAGCAAACAGGAAAGACCTTGCCAACACGAAATGGCGATAAACTATGCTAGGACCAAAAACAAAAATGATATGGGGTAGCGGGTTTTATGTTCACGTCTGTCACCACAGCCAGAACACTAACACGAAAATCTGTGTAAAAATGATAGTTACCACTGCCACCAGCCATGTCGAGTCGGGAAGGGGGACAAAAGTGCCCCTTGAGGTACAGGAGGACAGGGGAAAGATATTACCCTCCAGTACTCCATTTTAAGATGGTTGGTACTGGATCTGTATTTAAAAGGACTAGTAAAGCCAATGGTGACTTTACAGGATTCTGCGGGACAGTAGTCATCCCCAGAAATGGAGTACATAAAGGGAAGTCTAAGAGACCTCCCTGTGTCACTGCACTAAAGGTGCTGTGTGACACATAACAAGATGATGCTTAGGGAGTTGGTGACACTCCATAGCCCATGAGCACAAAAAAGTACAACACACACAAAATTACACTGCAAGAGTGGGGAAAAAGGCTCACATTCTTACCAGGTGGAAAAAATAAACCCCAGAAATCCAGCAAAGCTGCTGAGGGACTCACTAGGTAAGGGAAATTAGCCATAAATGAGAATTCTCCCTAACAGTTACACAGAGGTCTATAATTACAAGTATTCAAATAGACTCTTATACTCAATGTTTCTTGGCCCGGGCTCATACCAAAGCTCGCTGTTGTAGCTAGACAGGATGTAGAGGGCATTGGCGGCCTTGACGGAAGCCACAGTGTAAATGGTGCGTTTGCCCACTGCATACAGCATCTTGCCCTCCTGATTTGGGGGCACCATTGAATTTGGGGGCACCATGGAAAAGGACGATGGGTTGGACAAGCGTTTCCTAGAGGCGGTCGAGTTCGGAGAAGGCTGTGACCTCAGACATCTGGGGGCCGAGTACGGGACCCTATACTTTTTCTCCAGCCTGTCTTTCTTGTAGGGTGTGGTGCTTGATGTCTTCATCAGGGCCAAATCTTCCTCCCAGACGTCGTCTGACCAATGTACTTATCTTGAATTGACCTGAATCAAAAGGAATTGGTTGTGTGTAGTATATTTAGAGTGTGGTTTTGTTTAATAGAATGGAAGTGTTTTGTGAACAGATGGTTTAAAAATAAATGTACTTATATTTTTTAACCAGAAACCTTGAGTCAGTGTTTGAGTCACAGTAACTGTAGTCCTTTGTGTAATCCCTGTTACTGCTCATTTGCTCTTGAGATAAGCCTGGCTGCTCCGCTAGTGCTACCACTAACTGTAGTACAGGCTTGTACCAAAGGTGAAATTGTACTACCATTTGTGGACTTTTGTCTGTAGTGCTCCCTAAGGGTACTGCAGGGGATTCTGCCTAACACTGGAGGCAAACTCTGCTGGATCTACGTCACTAGGGCGTGGAGAGTTTATAGGATGTCTATCGATATGTAAACCATGGAGGGCTGCTCTGGGGCCTCTTCCGCTGCCCCCCCAACCCCTGTTTCCCTCCTGAGGGCAGTGTAGCGGGACTGGATCCGGCGCGCCCCCCCCATCCCCTCCCAGGGGTGCCCACAGCCTTTGCCACTGCCTCAGCACCCGTGTCGCGGCTTGGAGGTAAGGACACACTGCGCTGTAGGGACAGCCCTCGCTGGGCGGTACCACCCACCGTAGTGGTTGCCCCAGAGGATGTCGATTAAGTGGTTGACGGAGTCATCGGCTGCACCTGATAAGCCTGCTGTGAGGTCTTCTCTTCCTCCAGCCTCTGTTTTACTGACTTGTCCTGTAACTTGGCTGGGGTGGAGGACTTCCTTTTTGAGGAGGAACCCGATGGCAGGCTGGCTGATGAGGCGGACGGTGATGGCGGTCTATCCGACCTGGGACCCCAATCAGCGGCGAACCCAGCAGTATTGGTCTTGCGGCTCTTAACCTTCTCTTGGACCCCCACGGAAGGGGCGTCCTCAAAGGACTTCGACCTCTTCCCGCAGGGAGACTGCTCCTCGGACTGACTAGTCCTGGGTGAGGCATGACCCTGCTCGGAGCACGGGTCAGGGGCCTTGCTCGACTTGAGCCATGCCACCAGCCTGCTATACCATTTTTTCTTCTAGAAACCCAGGCATATCTTGCACCTATCCTATTGCAGGCAGTACAGCCACAAAGACATTTCTTAACCCGCATTGGGTGCAGTGCCTGAAAAGTGTCCTTCCTTCCTTTTTCTCCTCCGTCATGGTCGGAGGACGCAAAGTAGGCCCAAGATGGCCTTCCAGAAATGTCGACAAATAACCACCGTTGATGGCCGAGCAACTGCACCGACAACGGATCCCCTTTGCCAGCCGATGAAGATAGGAGCACACATGCTCCGATGGAACAAAAATAGAACTTTTCCACGAATAACTTGGAAAAAAGTACAAAATAGCTCAGAGAGCAACTCTAGGACTCCCAACACTGAAGCGCACAGTAAAAATCTGAAGACGGCTGCCAGAGGCAGGGCTTTAGGAGAGGACTGTCATTGGTGGGGGCAGTATGACCTAGAGGTCAGCGATTGGTTTAGAGGAGCAATACAGTTCTAAATTGAAACTTATTTCTTTTACCGATGATTCTCAGCCTGATGACGGGGAATATTCAATGAGCATGTGAATCCATGCCTGACTCTATGCTGGAGAATGTGGATTGGAGTAAGCACCCAGTCTTTCAGAACACTACACTGCATTCACTGAAGTTTCAATCAGGGCAGGCCCATGCTTTGTGTTACACAACCAAAACCAGACACCTACAACACAGAATGTGAGTTGGCTTCGGACTCCATTCATTCAGGTCCCACCCCAAGGGTGTACCCCCAACACAGCCCCTGTCAGTCTGACGGGAGGCAGCCCCAGAGCCATATATTGTCTTTCCACCCAACAGCCAGTCAGGGAGAAAGGGACAGAGCCTGCCATTACTTTGGGAAGCAAGGTATTAAGGCAAAAGAAACCAAGTGGCCACCTTGCCTTTGTCCAGGAATCCATCGATTCCTATGGCAGGGCCTGGGCGGCACCGTCAAGTCAGCATGTAGCTGTCAACCCACACCATGCTCTGTGGGCAACACAGGTGCCCACAAACACACAAGGGTGTACCCCACCCATGGGTGCCATAAGGATATCCATTGGGCGTTGTTCACCAAAAGGAAAAATGAAGAGCTGCACTGCCAGAGATCCAGGCTGGTCCTCAGTGGCAGAAACATTTGGAAACCACACACAGAATTGGTAGGACAAGGACTAGGAGGCCCTGTCCCTCCAGATGGCATTTCCAGCATCACAAAGTCCCTTGTTTATTAGTTGTTTAAATTACCCAATTGAAGCTGTACAATCTTTAAGATTCATTGGCTCTCGCTGTTGAGGGCCAGTCTTTGAAAATGATAGGTTCTACAACTATGACGGAGTGAGCTTGAAAACGCTCTCACTTCCTAAAATCAATCCAGGACATCATTTTGCAGATATGCTGGGCGCCCCATTGAAAGATGGGTAAGCTGCAAAAAGGAAAGCTTGTTCTCTTTAAAGAAAGTTTGTGAACATTTACCGACTTATGGTAAAGTTATTGTGTGCAGTTGCACGAGACCCTCTACCTTCTTGTCCACTGCACTCCCCTCTGAATAACATATGTGGGTCTGTCCATTCACCCTTACCCCCTGGAGAGCCAGGCAGTGTACAGAGGTGTGCCTTTCAACCAAGGTGTGGATTGTCTTTAAAAACTGTAAATTTAGGAGAACCCTTCTAACAAAGGGCAATGCCATTCTGGAAACAAGCAGATGTTAATTGGCTTAACCTCAGTAGGAGTCATGCCTTTTCTTGGCAGTCGATTTAAGGGCTAGGTCTTACCTACATATATTAAAATGTTGCCTTTCACTTACTTCCCAAAATCACGTGTTTTCACAGTAATAGAGCTGAAGTACATTGGCATGTCTTTGCATTCCTACACCAACATGCAAACCTTATCTTAAGAGATACAATAGAACTAAGGTGATATAAAAATCGCCTCAAGTCTGCATTTGCATAGCTTTTACTTAAAAATCAATTACTTTTGATAAAATATGTTAGCTTTAGCCCTTACCTTGCCATGCGTGTTAAGGGCTGAAAGAGCAGCATCCAGCATGCACTTCCTGACCTCAGGGTAACGGTCATTGAGAGCTTCTGGCACAAAGAACTGAAAAAGAGGCTTGACCTGAGAGCCATCCAGGTACTGTGACAGCTTGTTCAGGGCAAGGGCGATGCCACATCTGGGGAAGGAAATAAATAACATTTTAAGAAAGCAACTTCCAACTATATACACAATGAAACTGCACATTCGCCTTCCCCTCCATAACCAATGTCTCTTGCACA
Organism: Ambystoma mexicanum; assembly: GCF_040938575.1. Taxonomy (NCBI): domain Eukaryota; kingdom Metazoa; phylum Chordata; class Amphibia; order Caudata; family Ambystomatidae; genus Ambystoma; species Ambystoma mexicanum. Next base: position 1,533,415,113 of record NC_090932.1, read on the forward strand.
GCTTTACATGAGAAGCATGAATTGGCTGTTAAGATAGTTCTCTAGAAGCAACTTTCACTCCATATTCTATAGAGCCCTACACTTTTTGCTTTTATTTTACACACTGTCCTCACTTTTTACAGTGCAGTGAAGCCTTCAGCTTCCCTCCACTGGCCTTTTTCTCACATTATGGGGAAACCGACTAGTCCTTCAGGCTGTCCGTATTAAGAAGGAGAAATTACTTTCTGCAATGTTCCTTCTATGGATTCTTCTCCTGCAGATTCCTTATCTGATAAATATCCCATCCAGCTTTGCTGCTTCGGAAATTTTTTCAACAGGGGTCTAGTGGCCCTCGACTCGGCTGTTGATCATCGATCAGTCTAGCCCAGCACTCGATCGTCTGCTCCGGATCCGACTTCCGGCATCGTAAACAAACTCTGTCACTCTGTCACTAAGCCCCATAGATGACCACGCTGCATAGGAAAACAGAACAATGGGCTAATCAGTCCACAAAAAGCTAAATAACAGCAAACTTCCAAAGGAAGGAAGAACTGCGTGCAAGAAACCACAATTCGTAGCCTCAGAAAATATATATATATATATATTTTTTTTTAAAGAAACAAACGTATGAAAAGAAAGACAGAAAACGGTCACCAAGGACCATCGCCAAGTGATCATCAAAAGAAGATGCAAACAAACCATCGACTTTGAGCGGGGATGGACGGGAAGGGAGATGAGGAATCTGCGGGAGTAGAATCCATAGAAGGAACATTACGTTAAGTAATTTCTCGTTCAATGGATTGCTTTTCTCCTGCAGATTCCTTATCTGATATACTCCCAAAGCAGTAGGTGAAGGAGGCAGGCAGAAAGTTAGACTAAGATTTTATCGTACCGCCCTGCAAAAACCTGCATCAGCTATGCGAGCAACATCTAAACTATAGTGTTTAGTGAAAGTATGAAGAGAAGACCATGTTGCCACACAACAAAAATCCCTAACAGGGATCCCCCTTTGTTATGCAGTAAGAGGCAGAGACCCCCCCTAGTCGAATGCTCCCTGATGCCTGACGGTAATTCACTGCCTGCGGGCTGGTAACAATCCGCAATGCAGAAGATGATACTGCGGGACAATGTATGTTTTGTTATCGCTAGGTCTTTACGGGCTAAGGAGAAGGCCATGAAGAGTTGATCAGTTCATCTGAACTTAGGTGTTCTTGCAATGTAGAAGCGTAAAGCACTTCTAGGACCCAGACGATGGAAACGCTACTCTTCCTTAGAAGGGTGTGGGTTGTGAGTAGAAGACCGGGAAGTCTATGGATTGATGGTTTAAGTTACTTATCTATAACTTTTTTTTTCCAGCTTGGGTCTGGCATGGATTCACATGGTCATGAATATTCCCAGCCAGGCTGGGAATCCTTGGTAAAAGAAAAAACGTTCACTTTAACACTGTATTTCTCCTCTAAACCAATCACTGTTCGCTGGGTCATATTGCCCTCATTCAATGACAGTCCTCTCCCTAAGCTCCACTGCTGGTGGCCATCTTCAGATTTGGTAAGCAGTAAAAAGCGGCAGTATGAACCAAGAGCCGCCACAAAGGAGGAGTGAGGGTTTGCATGCAAATCCATGCTGGAGAACCATAGCTACAGGTAAGTAACTTAAACCTTCTCCAGCATGGGGGCTGGCATGGATTTGCATGCTCATGAACAAGAATTATAGAGCAGTACATATATACAACCACGGGAGGTGGCAGGGCTCAACAGAAGCAATAACACACTCTCCTCGAGTGAACAGGTTGCGTAGCACCGCATGGCCGACTCACTCCTCCCTGGAATCCACGGCGACGCAGTTGAACTTCGTAAAGGTGTGCGTGGACCTCCACGTAGCCGCCCTGCAAATGTCGAGCAGGGGCAGACTAGAGAGAAACGCTGTTGTTGCTGCAATGGCTCTGGTGGAGTGAGCTCTTGGCCGGCTTGACAGCAGCCTGCTCGCCAGTCGATGACCTGCATGATTCAGCCAGTGAGACACCTGGAGATGGAAGTCTTCGATGAGGCTTTTCCGTGATTTACAAGCCCAAAGTTGACAAACCACTGAGAAGTCTTCCGAAAATTCTTTGTACGTGCCACGCAGAACTTCAAGGCATGAGCAACGTCCAGCGAATGCAAGGCCCTCTGCGCTGGAGACAACGGATTCGGGAAGAAGGCGGGTAACACCAAAGGTTTGACGACATGGAATTCTGATGGTACCTTTGGCATAAAGGTGGGGTGTGTACCATCTTTGAAGCATGGAAAGGTAAGTAAGGTTGCTTGCATTACAGGGCCTGAATCTCCCTGACCCTCCTGGCCGATGTGATCGCCACGAGAAAAGCTGTCTTGTTCAAGAGAAACATGAGCGGGACACGATGCATAGGTTCGAAGGGCACTCCCATGAGCTTCGTTCGCACCAAATTGAGTTCCCAAGCCAGGGGATGAGCCTTCACCGGCGGGAAAGTCCTGAAGAGCCTTTTTAGGAACTCCTTGACGAGTCAGAGACCACAGCGAGGGCCTGCCCAGAGATCTGGTGTACCTGGATATGGCGGCAAGATGCACCTTGAAAGAGGCATGAGCCAGTCGCGCTTTTGCCAAAGAAAGCAAGTATGGTAGAAGCTGAGGTGCCTTTATCTGTAGAGGAATAATCTTCTGAGTCCTGCACCACATGGAGAAACGTTTCCATTTACGGCCCATAGCACTTCAACGTTGAAGACGACCTGGCCAGGATGTCTTTACATTCGTCAGGAATAGCATAACCCACAACCTCTAGGCCTGCAGGAGCCATGCCCTCAGGTTCAGGGACTCAGAATCGTGGTGCAGAATCGCCCTCCCGACCCCCATCGCTGGCAAGAAGGTCCAGTGACAGTGGTAGCCTGATGGTAGGGGCCACTGACCGATGCAGCAGGTCCATATACCAGATTGGTCTCTGCCACGTTGGGGCGACTAGCATCATCCTGCAGTGGCACTGCGAGTGTGTTGATCACACGTAGCAGAAGAGGAAACTGCAGAAACGTGTACAGGAACCGTCCCTCCCACGGGAACGAGCACACGTCCCTCATGCTCAAGGGGCTGCGGGAACCTGCCGGCAAACCTCTGGCACTTGGCATTTGCTGCTGTCACAAAAAGATCTATCTGGGTTGTCCCCATTTTGGGGAACAGCCGATCCGCCTCGTCCTGGCAAAGTTCCCACTGGTGGCAAGAACGCAGTTCTCTGCTGAGCGAGTCCGCAATGGTGTTCTTGACTCCCGGCAGATGAAACGGAACAAGGAACATCCCTTGATGAATTGCCTACTACCACAAGTCCTGGGCATCTTTGGAGAGTGCTGCAGACCGGTCCCCCCCTTGTTTTCAGATGTAGAACATGGTTGTGGTATTGTTTGAAGATCCTCGCTACCTTGTCCTTTAGCGAAAGCAGAAAGGACTTGAGGGCCAAGAATACAGCCTGAAGTACCAGGATCTTGATGCACACGTCGTCCTCCGGTTGCCAGAGGCCTCTGGCGTGCAACTATCTGGTGTGGGCTCCCCATTCCTCCAGAGAGGCGCCTGTGGTGACCCACTCCTGGTAAGGAGGAACCTGAAACTGAGCTCCCTGGACGAGATGCTGCTGAACAACCCCATAACTGTATTGCTCAACGAACTCCTCGTTGAGAAAGATTTTGTCTGTAAACTCCCCCATACTAGCATCCAACTCGCATCCAGGAACTCCTGGAGAGGTCTCATGCGCAGTCGGGAGTGGCGAACAAGGTTGATGCAGGAGGACAACATGCCCAGAAGCGACTTGATGGACCGCACCGTCGCTGCCTGGGCAGATCAGCGCGGCACCTTGCCTCGATATATTTTCACCCTCTCCTCCAAGGGGGACGCTAAGCACGTCACTTTGTTGAGTCATGCGCCCAGGAATCGAGCGTCCTGAGATGGCTTCTAGCAAGACTTCGGACAGTTTATGGAGAACCCCAGCTCAGTCAGACTTACAGTACTCACTCTGTGCTTGCTTGCCAGAGACTGCGAGCGGGCCTGCACCAGCCAGTCATCCAGGTAGGGGTATACCAGTTATCCAGGTAGGGGTATACGTGGATGCCTTGCAGACGAAGATGTGCCGCCACCAGGGCCAGGCACTATGTAAAGCGTTCTTCCACAAGAGGAACTTGAGCGGGACTTGATGCATAGGTTCAAAAGGAGCTTCCATGACCTTAGTAAGTACTACATTGAATTCCCAAGCTGGGGCTGGAGCCTTCACTGGCAGAAATGCATTGAATAGCCCACTGAGGAACACTTTGACAAGTCTGTGACAACAGGGAGGGTCGAACCGGAGACCTGGTGTATGGGATATGGCAGCGAGGTGCACCTTGATCGAGGCGTGTGCCAATCCCACCTTGGCTAATGAAAGAAAATCGGGTATTAGATGAGGGCCCGTAACCCGCAGAGTTGAAATCTTCAGAGTCTGCCACCACACAGAGAAAAGCGCTTCCATTTAGGTCTGTAGTCTTTCAACGTTGACAAGGCTCTGGCCACGTTGTCCTTACATTCTGCTGGTAAAGCTTAACCCTCAAACGCAAGGGCTGCTGGAGCCATGCCTTCAGGTTCAGCGACACCGGGTAGTGGTACAGAATCGGCCCACCCTCTCTGGTGAGAAGGCCCGGGAACAGCGGTAGCCTGATGGAGACTGACAGACACAGCAGGTCCAGATCCCAGATCTGCCTCGGCCACGTTGGGGCGATCAGTATTATCTTGCACTGGTACTCAGTGTAATCAGACGAAGCATGAGTGGAAACTGAGGAAAAGCGTATAGGAACCATCCCTCACCCAGGAATGAACGCTTCGTCTGATCACATGCTTCTCGGCTGAGGGAACCTGCTGGCGAACCTCTGGCACTTGGTGTTCATTGCTGTCGCCAAGAGATCGATTTGGGGTATGTCCCAACTGTCGAACAGAAGGCCCACCCGGTCCTGGCGAAGCTCCCATTCGTGGCAGGAACACAACTCCCTGCTTTGCCAGTCCACTATGGTGTTCTTGACACCCACAAGGTGAAAAGGGACAAGGAAAATGACCTGCCGAATGCCCCAGAGCCACAGATCCTGGGCTTCCTTGAAGAGTGCCAAAGAGCGGGTCTCCCCCACCCCCCCCCCACTGTTTCCGGACATAAAACATGGTGGTGGTGATATATGAAGATAACCACCACCTTGCCATTCAGCGACAGCAGAAAAGACTTGAGGGCCCAGAATATGGCCCAAGTTCCAGGACGATGATGTGGAGGCCCTTCTCCTGCTGCTGCCATAGGCATCTGGCGTGCAACTGTCTGGTGTGGGCGTCCCTCTCCTTCTAGAGAGGCATCCATGGTGACTGTCTCCTGGTAAGGCGGAACTTGAAACTGAGTCCCTTGAACGAGATATGGTCTTACACCCCACCATTGTAACGCCAGGCAGATCTCCTCGTTGAGGGATCTCTAGTCCACAAAAGGTCCCAGATACCTGCATCCACCTCGCATCCAGGTACTCCTAAAGAGGTCTCATGTGAAGTCTGCAGAGGCGGACGAGGCAGGAGGACATCATGCCCACATTGATGAATCACACCGTCACCTTCCGTGCCGATGACAAGCGCGGCACTTTGCCTAGTATGACTCTCACACTCTCCTCCGAGGGAGACGCCAAACAAGTCACTATGTTGAGTCAGGCACCTAGGAACAGTGCGTCCTGAGATGGCATCAATTAGGACTTTGGATAATTTATGGAGAACACCAACTCCGTCAGCAGCCGTATGGTTCTCGAAGTGTGCTCGCTTGCCAGAGTGCGCGAGCAGGAACGCACCAGCCAATCATCCAGATAAGGGTAATCATGGATGCCCCGTAGACGAAGATGTACCACCACCGGGTTCAGGCACTTCCTAAAGACCCTCAGGACTACTTTAGGCCGAAGGGCAGAGCCTTGAACTGCTAGTGCTGACTCTAAACCACGAATCGTAGGAACTTGGTGTTTCTTGTGAATGGTTATGTGGAAGTAGGCGCTCTCCAGATCCAAAAACGTCAGAAAACCCCCTTCCTCCAGTTAGCCAAGCAAGTGCTGCAACACAAATATCCACAACTTTTGGGACTTTTAAGTACTTGTTGAGACGACAGATCAAGGTTCGGCCTCTTACCCCCAGTCTTCTTTCGAACCAGAAAGTAGGAACAAGTTACTTACCTGTAACTGTTGTTCTCCAGCATGGGTCTGGCATGGATTCACATGCTCATGAATATTCCCTGTCGTCAGGCTGGGAATCCTCGGTAAAGAAAAAAACAGTATCAGTTTCGTTTCTGATCTGTCTTTCGTAGTAATAACCAATCACTGGTCTCTGCGTCATACTGACCACAGCCAATGACTGCCCTCTACCTAAGCACCACCTCTGGCAGCCATCTTCAGATTTGGAAGCACGTGAAGTGGCAGTATGACCAAGTGAAGAGCCGCAGAGGGGTAGGCGGGAGGGTTCGCATGTGAATCCATGCCAGACCCATGCTGGAGAACAACAGTTACAGGTAAGTAACTTGTTCCTTCTCCAGCATGGGGTCTGGCATGGATTCACATGCTCATGAATAAAGAATACATAGCAGTACACACATGCACAACCACGGGAGGTGGCAAAGGCTCAACATTAAGCATCACATCAACTCAACATTAAGCATCTTACCTCCTCACCAGGCTCACCTCAGGCGAACAGGTTGCGCAGCACTGCTTGGCCGACCCTGGACTCCTCCCTGGAATCCCGGTCGACGCAGTAGAATTTCGTGAAGGTGTGCGTCGACCTCCACGTAGCAGCCCTGCATATGTCCAGCAGGGACACACCAGATAGGAACGCCGTGGTAGCTGCGATCGCTCTGGTGGAATGGGCTCTCGGACGGCCAGGCAGCGGTCGGTTTGCCAACCGGTGACAGCACATGATACAGCCGGAGAGCCATCTGGAGATGGAAGCCTTCGAGAGAGCCTTCCCCTGATTGACAGGTCCAAAGTTCACAAAGAGTTGTGACGTCTTCCGAAAACCCTTCGTGCGGTCCACGTAGAACTTCAGCGCTCTAGCTACATCCAGCGAGTGCAAAGTCCTCTCAGCCGGCGACGAAGGCGACGGGAAGAACACAGGTAACACCAAGGGTTCGTTGAGATGGAAGTCCGACGGTACCTTGGGCATGAAGGAGGGGTGCGTCCTGAGCACTACCCTCGTGTCGTGGAAAGTCAAGTACGGGGCCTTGCAGGAAAGGGCCTGGATCTCTCCCACTCGTCGTGCGGAGGTGATGGCCACAAGAAAAGCTGTTTTCCACGATAGAAACTTCAACGGGGCCGAGTGCAGAGGCTCGAACGGAGGTCCCATGAGCTTGGTCAGCACCACGTTGAGCTCCCACGCCGGGGCCGGAGCCTTCACCGGCGGGAACGATCTGAACAGTCCCTTCATGAACTCTTTCACCAGACGATGAGACCACAAGGACGTCCGCCCCGTGGTTCTGGTGTATCGGGAGATCGCAGCAAGATGAATCTTGATGGACGCGTGTGCCAGACCAGCTTTGGCCAGCGTCAGCAGGTACGGCAGTACTTGGGGGGCCGTAATCCGTAGAGGGTTAATCTTCTGTGCGTGGCACCAGACAGAGAACCTCTTCCATTTGTGTCCGTAGCATTTAAGAGTCGAGGACGCCCTGGTCTTTGCAAGAACCTCTCTGCAATCGGCCGGTATGTCGTATCCTCCAAACTCTAGCGCTGCAGGAGCCAGGCCTGCAAGTTCAGCGACTTCGGGTCGTGGTGGAGGATGGCGCCTCCTTCCCTGGAGAGTAGATCCGCGTCCGCCGGCAGCTTGATCGGCGGGGACGCTGACAAGTCCAGAAGGTCCGGGAACCATATCTGCCTCGGCCACGCAGGTGCGACGAGGATCATCCTGCACCGTGACCTCTTGAGCTGGTTGACGAGCCGGATTAGCAGAGGCAAGGGAGGGAACGCGTAGAGGAACAGGCCCTCCCAGGGGAACGAGAAAGCATCGCCCATGCTCCTCGTCTGGGGAAACCTGCTGGCGAACCTCCGGCACTTGGTGTTCGTCGCCGTCGCGAACAGGTCGATCTGGGGTGTGCCCCACCGTCGGAAGAGGCGATCCACCAGATCCTGCCGTAGTTCCCACTCGTGGCACGAGCGCAGCTCCCTGCTGAGTGAGTCGGCGATGGTGTTTTTTATCCCTGCCAGATGAAACGGCACCAGAAAAATCCCTTGGGCAACGGCCCAATGCCACAGGTCCTGCGCCTCCTTGGACAGCGCTGGGGACCTGGTTCCGCCCTGTTTCCTGATGTAAAACATGGTGGTGGTGTTGTCGGTGAAGATCCTCACCACCTTGCCCTTGAGGGACGGAAGGAAGGACCTGAGGGCCCAAAACACTGCACGGAGCTCCAGGACGTTGATATGCAGGGACTTCTCCGTCGGGAGCCAGAGTCCCCTTGCGTGCAGATTTTCGGTGTGCGCTCCCCACCCTTCCAGGGAGGCATCCGTGGTCACAGTCTCCTGGTGGGCTGGGGTCTGGAAGTCCATGCCCGCCGTCAGATGCGCGCGGGTGCCCCACCACCGTATCGCTCGTCGGAAACTCTCGTCGAGCTTGATCCTTTCCTCGAAGCTGCCCGTCGTCTGGATCCAGCGCGCATCCAGGAATTCTTGCAACGGGCGCATCCGGAGCCTGCACATGGGAATGAGGTAGATGCAGGAAGACATCATCCCGAGGAGGGACTTGATGGACCTCACTTTGGCCGCGTCGGCCACCAACATCCGTTGCACCTTGCCCAAGATGGTCCTGGTCCTCTCCTCCGACGGGGAGGCCAGAAGGGACACTGTGTCGAGCCTGGCTCCCAGAAACAGTGCGACTTGCGCGGGCACCAGGTGGGATTTGGCGTAGTTCACGGAGAATCCCAGGTCCGTGAGGAGTTGGACGGTCCTTGCCGTGTGGACCACGGCGAGCTCCCTCGTCTTGGCGCGGATGAGCCAGTCGTCCAGGTAGGGGTAGACGTGAATCCCCTTGCGGCGCAGCTGCGCCGCCACCGGTGCGAGGCACTTGGTGAATACCCTGGGTGCCGACCGTAGTCCGAAGGGAAGGGCTTTGAACTGGTAATGACGCCCTTGGACCACGAATCTGAGGAATTTGCGGTGCCCCTTTAGGATGGGAATGTGGAAGTAGGCATCCTCCAAATCCAACGACGATAGGAAGTCTCCTTCCTCCAGCTGACCCAGGACGTGCTGGAGGGTGACCATCCGGAACTTCTGCGCCTTGATGAACTTGTTCAGACGTCGCAGGTCTAGGATGGGGCGCCATCCTCCCGTCTTCTTCTTCACGAGGAAGTATCTCGAGTAGACTCCGGAGCCCCGAAGCCTCTTTGGGACGAGTTCGATGGCGCCCTTTCTGAGCATCGCCTTTACCTCCAGGAGAAGTTGAGGGACGTGAAGTTCTTTCCTGGCCACGGGGGGGACGCGCGGGCACCTTCTTTGAAACTCGAGCGCGTGGCCCCGGGCCAGGGCGTCCAGCACCCAACGGTCGGTGGAGATGGACTCCCACACGCTGACGAAGCCCGCCAGCCGGCCTCCCACCGGGGTGCTTCGGTGGGGGCCCGACCCCACGGCCGGTTCAATCCTGCTTGGACGCGGCCTTGCCGCCTTGACCTCCTTGGCGACGACGGCGGGGTCCGCTAGACTTGCCTCGTCCTCTGTAGGCCTCTTGCGATGACGAGCGGGCCGCTTGACGGTAGGAAGCGAAACCGCCGCCGGAACCTTTGGAGGCGCCCTTGCCTCCGCCGCTCCGAAAGGGCGTCCGTCGTTGCAGGACTCCAAGGGCCCGGGCCGTCTCAGTATCCGCCTTGATGGCCTGAAGGGAATCGTCCACTGTCTTCCCAAACAGGTTGTTCCCGTCGAAGGGCATGTCCAGGACTCTGGTCTGGACGACCTGCCGGAAGTCCGTAGCTTTGAGCCATCCACGACGTCGAAGGCAAACGCCGTTGCCCAGCTGGCGGAACCCGGTGTCGGCGATGTCCGTCGCCACGGTGATGGCGTGGTCCGAGGCCACCTCACCTTCCTGCAGGATCTCAAGGGCCTCCGCCCTCTTGTCGTCCGGCAGAAAATCCAGCAGGGGAGCTATCTTGTACCAGAGCTCCCTGTCGTAGCGGGCCACGATAGCCAAGGCGTTGGCCGCTTTAATCGTCGTCGCTGCCGACGAGATGACTCTACGTCCCATAGCATCCAATTTCTTTCCCTCGCCGTCCGGCGGGGAAGTCGATGTGGAGGCCGCACCCCCCCCCGCTTTCTTCCTGGCTGCCGCGGAGACGACGGAGTCCGGGGTAGGCTGCGCCCGGAGGCATAGGGGGGCCGTGTCCGGGACCCGGTACTTTTTCTCGTACCGGTCTCTTCTAGCTGGCGTCGTGGAAGGGTTCTTGAGGAGGGAAAGGCCCTCATCCCAAATGTCGTCCCACAGAGGCACTGCGAGGACCGTCTTCCTCTTGGCCTCGCGCCGCTGATAAAGGAAGCCTTCCTTTTTCTTCTCCTCAGGGCAGAGTTGGAAAAGCTCGGAAGCCCTGGAGATCATGGAGTGGAAAGATCCGATCTCGTCGGGCGGAGAAGCCCTGGTGGGAGGCGACGACGGAAAATCCTCGTCGTATGCCTCGTCGTCCGTACCCGTCGCTGCCGTGTCAGTCCCCGTATCATCCCCTCGGGTGGACGGGGAGGAGGGCTGGAAGGGGCGTGACGGTTGAAAAGGAGGTGGTGGATGGATCCTTCTTTTCTTGGTAGGGGGAACACCAGAAGGTCCCGGTTCTGGATCCCCCGACGGGAGAGGTTCCTCCGTCGGTAACGGTAGCCTCGTCCTTATCTCGGAGCATAAGGACTGTATGGCCAACAAAATGGCCGCCGAGTTGTCTTGCGGCGCTGGCAGAGGGGAATCCGACGGGCGAGCAGGGGCCCCGTCGGTATCCTCGACGATGTCGTCGTCGTCACCTGCGTCGGGGTCCATTCCGACGGGCTGGCCTTCTTCCACGCCTAGGCCGTGGCTTAAGACCTCGATCAGCTCCTCTTCTGAGGTTGAGGCCGAATCTCCGACGACGCCCTGCCCCCCCTTCTTCCCCACGGAGGTTTTCACGGGGGTCCTATCGATGGGCACAAAGGAAGACTCCCTCCGAGGAGGCAGGGAGATTCTGGGCCCTGAGGTCGCCACCACTGGTGCAGCCACCACAGGCTGAGCCAGGGCCGCCGCGACCGTTTCGATAGAGGGCTTGGTCGGATGGATCAAGGCCTTCACCACCTTAGGTGCGCTCACCGCCTTATCCTTGAGGGAGGGGGCACTGCCACGCTCCTCCTCTGCCTTAGAGCTCGACCGGGGCCTCTCCAGGAGCTTCGCCGGGTGCTCGGCCTTCCTCTTACCCGACCCAGAGCGTTGGCTCGTGGTTGATGGTGCCGGGGAGGGTGCGCCCTGCCTGGCGCCCGTAGAGCCCGACCGTTCGGCGCTCCCGGTGCCAGCGGACTCGCGGTGCTTGGCCTTATGTTGGGCCCCCGTCGCCGGGGCGCCCTCAAAGGTCTTAGAAGACCGCTCGGATTTCTTCTTCTTCTCGCCAGACGGGCTCTTACCCTCCAGCCAGTTGGCGAGACGTTGATGGCGGTCCTTCATGGTCCGTTCCGACATGTTGCCGCAAAACGCACAGTCCTTCTCCACGTGCGTCTTGTCCTCATGAAGGCAGTAAAGGCAGAAAGAGTGTTCGTCCTCCTTGAAGACGTTCTGCAGCTGGCATCCAGGGCAGACCCTGAACAGCTTTCCGGGCGTCGAGCTTCCCTTCTCCTGGGCCATCTCCGAGACCGGGCCTGAGAAGCTTCTGGATTCCTCCGAAGTGTAGCTCGACGAAATCTTCACCCTTGAGGGGCACAGATGAATCCGACACGGGTCCCCGTTGATCGGATGTAGGATCGGTGGAGCTTGAGGCTCTTTTGACCGAAAGAATCGAAGTTTTTTGTGAAAAAAGCGCGAAAAATAGCACTAACGCTCGAGAGCAATAGCACGAGGATCCCAACACATGAACGTGCGGTAAAAATCTGTAGATGGCTGCCAGAGGCGGTGCTTAGGTAGAGGGCAGTCATTGGCTGTGGTCAGTATGACGCAGAGACCAGTGATTGGTTATTACTACGAAAGACAGATCAGAAACGAAACTGATACTGGTTTTTTCTTTACCGAGGATTCCCAGCCCGACGACGGGGAATATTCATGAGCATGTGAATCCATGCCAGACCCCATGCTGGAGAATTTGGAATATACTTCAGAGCCCCGCAGACAATGGAGGACGGGTTCTAGCGCCCCTTTCCATAACAGAGGCTGTGGTCTGTGTTGTTCTTGTTGCAGTATTGCAGGAGTAAGAGGACACCTGCGGTGGAAATTATAAGTTACTCACCGGAGTGACTAGCATACTACCAAGTTAATGGTCCCCTTTCCTCCATACTGTATGGGCATCCCTCGCTAGGGACGGGAGACAGAACCTTTTTCAGCTGAAAAATCACCTTCCCCATTAAATTTAGATTTGTGCGGGGGCACGGCCCTGGGAGCATGCGCTCCCTGACTTCGCCCACCATCCCCACTCCTCAGTCCCCTTTGACTCGTCGACAATATTAGCATTGCCTAATGACACCAGTTTTATTAGGGGTGTTAGGGAGAATACTCAGAAATGTGGTAATTCCTCTCTACCTTAGAGACCACCAACAGTTTTGCTGGACTCTAGGACTTTTTCCATTTTTACCTGGAGAGAGCGAGACCCTTTTTTCCCACTCTCTCATGTATTTTAATGTGATTTGAACAGTTTCTTCTGGTTTTTGGAATCTGACAAACTCCATAGGCATCTTTTTACATTGTAGCACACAGTAACTTCAGTGTAGTGCTACAGGCAAGTCTTCCAGATTTCCCCAAAGGTTTTACTACCTTTCTCTTGGATAACTACTGTTTCCAAGAGTAGTAAAGTGAAATTGACTTTACTTACACTGTTGCATTTCTAGACCCAGCACACACTATCTTACAATAGGGTGCTGGAGGGGTTACATAGTATCCCCTTTGTCTAGCTTTGCATGTAACATTTTTATGTTACCCCTTCCTCAATGAATGGCTGGTGGCAGTGGTTTACTGTTTACTACCCTGTTGTGTCTTTACCGCGGGCTGCGTTCGCAGCTGCAGTAAAGCACCCTTGAGTGTTATCTTTGTCAAAACGGCCCCATTCTTTTTTCACCATTTCGTTGTGGAAAGGCTCATGGGTGATGGTGAGGGCAGGAAGTGAGGCGGTGCCCGAAACTCCCTGTGCTTAATCTCCTAGGAGACTGGAATACACTCCTAGGTGATTGGCCGACTGGCTGTCCGGTGTTAGGCAGAATCCTGTGCAGTGCTCTTAAGGACCACTACACACAATTAAGACTACAGGTGGCAATACAAGTTTTACCTTTGGTACAAGCCTGTACTGCTATGTTAAAGTGGTAGCAGTAGCGGAGCAGCCAGGCTCATCTCAAGAGTATATGAGCAGTAGCAGAGATTACACAAAGGGACCACAATTACTGTGACTCAAGCAAACACTAACTCAAGGTTTCAGGTAAAAAATATAACTACATTTATTTTTAAACCATTTGTTATCAACACAACACTTCTATTCATTCAAAAACACACGTAAAATATACTACAACTAACCAATTCACTGTGTACAGGATTACTCAAGGTAAGTACCCTGTGTTTGAATGGACCGGTGTTACGAAACAGAACACGTTATCATGAATACAATTGCAATCACTTTTTGACAGTTCGGTTTACTAGATAAACGCGTATCCGCGGCAAGAGCGAGTTGGGGGCAAAAATCACAGGCAATATGTTGGTTAGGCAGACAGAATCAAAGAACACACACACAGGAATTCAAGAGTCAAAGGGCCGGAGCCAAAGTCAAGCGACACTGGGTGCCTATTGTCGAGGATCACACAGTCGGACAGTTCAAGATTCAACGTTGCCAAGAGTACTTTGATATTGTCAATGTTCGGAAGCAAAAGTTATAAGGAGGGGAAACGTAAGGACAAGCCTTCAAGTAGAGAAATAGGGATTTCACCCAAAATTCCTCAAACAGGACACAGTACCTTTCTCAAAGAACGAAGCTGGTGCCACAGCAGTTGTTCCCGTTGGTTTCCCGCAGACCCACGCTTTCCTGCAGCTTCAGCACGAAGGAGGACGATAAAGGGGTCCGCACCACACAGGGATGAGACTGGCAGTAGCGACAAAGAATAAAAGGTGTGCTCCTTAAAAACAGGAGAGGTTCTTCAGGTGGCTATCCAGACCACTACAGCAGTGTGCAGCGATTTCGACCACGAAGACGACCTCTGGCTGAAGATAATCTGGTTATCCCCACTAGGCTCAAGGGAAGACGACTCTGGACTGGATCTCCTCTTAGTCGTTGAAGGGTAGATAGCTCAGGACTGCAGGAGGGCTTCACCGGTATGGGGTAGTTGCAGCAGTCAACCTCTCCTCCACTTCTCGTCAGTTCCTTGTAGTTTCAGTGGCGACTCTCTGACTACCAGCCAAAGGGACCTGCCTTTTATGTGGGAAAAAACCCCATTCACACAGCCTGGCTGACAATCACCCAGCAGGGGGGTTGTCTAGCCCGGACAACCACCTTGCCCAATCATGCCAAAGTGCGACTTGGGTTTCCTAGGATACCCTGTGCAGGGGGTGACTACACCACTCCCTCACATTCAGCCCACCTAGACACCCAGGCGCCTTGAGGAGGGCTTCTAGGTAGAAGCTCGCCAAAAGACAGTGAACAAAGAAGGCAAACCTAGTTTGCCGCGCAAAGTAAAACACAAGAAGGAGTTTAACAAAAAGAAATGGCGAATAAACCGCACCGGAGCCAAACGAAAAAGGATTTGGTCAAGCGGGTTTAAGTTTGAGGCTAACACAATAGCCTACAATATTACCACAGTTATAGAGGATAACCGCGGTAGAAATTTAGGGTAGATAGCACTGCCACTAGCCATGTCTAAATGTTAAGAGCAAAACAATGCTCTAGGAGGTACAGATAAAAAGAGTTAACCCTTCCAGCACTCCATGTAAGATGGTGTGTACTGGATCTGTGGTTAAATTTGACAAAGTAAAGTTAATGGTAACTTTACCCTTTTCTGGGGGACAGTAGTCACCTCAGAAATGGAGTCGCTGGGAAGTCTAAACGACAACCCTGTGTCACTGCACTGAAGGTGATGTGTGACACACACAAAGAAGGGGGCTACTGAAGTGGTGTCCTCCAGAGCTCACAATCTGAAAAACAGGTAAAAGACACATAGCAAAATAGGTATAAGAGTGAGGGAAAAGCTCACACTCTTACCAAGTGGAAAGAAATAACTCCAGAGATCCAGCAAAGCTGCTGAGGGACTCACTAGGTAAGGGAAATTAGCCATAGAATGAGAATTCTCCCTAACATCCGGCAAGGACAGCCACCCTGCAGTTTGACTGGCAGCTAGGCTGGAATGAATGGGAGTAACCTGCATAAAAGGCGAGGCTGTTTGCCTTGGCAGGCACAGTCGACCACTGGATGAAGGAATCCAAAGAAAAATTTGAAGAGAATGCCTACTGCAACTCCTGGACCGTTGGTTTGCCCGGTGAAGCCCTGCTGCTGTGTTGAAACTCCAAATTCGTATGGACAGAGAAGCACCTGCAAGCATGACTTCTCCCTTTGAGTTGGTGGGACCAACTGAAACACCAGTTGGTGAGCGTTGCTTTTAGCCACCTCAGAGTGCTAGACCCAAGATGCAAGGAAAGCCCATCTCGAAGCCAGGAACTGCAGTGGTGCTATTTGCAGTACACGCAAGGAGCTGAAACACTGAATTGCCACTTGTTTAAATATTGCCGGTTGCTGTCGGTAACCTTCCCATTGCAGTGCAGGAGTCCCCAGAAGTCCTCCCTCTTGTCCCCACGACTGAGGCCCAGGAACACCAGGATCTGCAGAGCTGCACAGGAACAGAAGTAATCTGCTGCATTTTTCTTCTAACTAAAGGTACTGTAAAGTCTAAGAGAACTTACCTTTTGTGTACATTTACTTCTACTCTTCACAAGCCTTACAGCTTGAGGCCCCACATTGATTCTTCTTTTTCTTCAAAGACTTCTAAACCATTGTGCAAAGACTTTTTACTTACTTACCTACAAGAAGTACTTCAGCCATAGTCTTTTGCCCATTGACTTTGGCTTAGCCTGTTGTCCTGAATGACTTCTCTCCACTGCAATGAGGGGGTCCTAAAGTATTTGCCTGCTGAGGAATATATCAGTTATCTTGTTTGTTCTGATAACCTTTTCTTTGACACTCATCTCAGTACTATTCTAAATGCCAACAGTAATATATCAATGTCCACAGTGTCCTAACTAGTGAAGTCACCCGAGGGTGTAGGAAGTGTCTGTGTGCCATCCCCAAAAATGTGTATTTTGAAGGTATTTGTGCATTGCTATTATATTGCTCCCTTCTAAAAAAGGCTTATTCAAATGACCGGTAAATAAATAAATAATTGTTTTATCAAGAAACCTTGAGAGTGTTTATTTGGATACTTGTCACTGTGGATCTTTGTGTAACCATCCTACAGCTCACATTGACCTGTCTTGAGATAAGCCTGGGTGCACTACCACACTACCAACCTGTGTAGTTCAGACTTATACCAAAGGTTGGGGCCTATTGCCAGGAGGCTAAGGTTGTTGGAGTGCACCCAAAGGGTACTACTCCAAATCTTTACCCAACAACTAGTATTTACTGGTTTCATTGCACAGCCCTACAGGGCACATTACCCCTCTTAAGATAAGCCTGGCGGGCCAGTCACACTACCAACTTGTGTAGTACAGGCCTATATTAAAAGGTGGGTTACCTAATACCAAGAAATAAGTCTTGTGTAGTCCCACACCAGTTGGACTGCACTAATTCTGACCCAACAGACTCCTGGTCCTCGTCGTCCTTGGAGGAGACCTCCATGGCTTAGTCCACAGCCTGGGAGGGCTGTTTCAGGGCCTGCTTGCACCCCCCCCGCTCGTTTGCCCCCCTGTGGGGCTTGAACAAGGGCGTGGGATGGTTTACTCCATTCCAGCATGCCAGCAGACTTTGCCAAAGTCACTGCGGCAGTGTTGCGCCTTGGGGCAGGGATACCTTCTGAGCTGCGGTGGGGCGACCTTCACAGGGTCAGCTCCCTTATCAGTCCTGCTAGCAGCCGCCACCAACTCCATCGTCGACAAAGTCTTAGTCTGTGCCAATTGGGCCTGCTTGGGCTGTTCGCCCTTCTCCTCTGTCTGTGGCTTCTTGGACTTCTACCGCAGTTTAGCCGGGTTAGATTTCCTTTCCGAGAAGAATCTCGATTGCCGGCTGGCAATGGAGGCAGAGGGTGATCATGCCTTGTCCACCTTAGGGCCTACTGTGATGCTGGAAATGCATTGGAGGGACAGGGCCTCCTTGTCCTGAAGTCCTTTTTCATTTGTGTTCTGTATTGTTTTCTGCCCAGGAGTCCATGTGGGAGTGCAGATCTTTCTATTTTTGGTTTGGTGTACAGACCCATGGGATACCCTTATGGCACCCATGGGTGGGGGTACAGCCCTGTGCCCCTAGTGTATATTTTTGGGCACCTGTGTGTGGCCCACAGAGCAGGGTATGGGCTGGTGGCAGCTCCATGCTGAATTTGACAGGTATCCTCCATTTTGGGATACCCAGGCCCTGCCATTGGAATCAGTTGATTCCTGATGGGAAACAAGATGGCCCCTGTGGCCTCTTGCTTTCTATTGCCTGTTACCTTGTTTTCCCAAAGTCCTGGGAAGCCCTGACTCTGTCCCTTACCCCTGGCTGGCTGTTGGGTGGAAGTTCCATATATGGTGGTGTTGTGAAGTCCAGGCCAGACTGGCTGGAGCCTTCCCAGTGACTGTATGTTGTGGGTACACCCTGTGGGTGGGACCAGGGTGAATGGAGAGTGTGACCAATATGCACTTCTTGTTGTGGATGTCTGGTATCTGGTGTTTGATGCAATGACAGACATCCCTGCCCGAAACGGGTATGAATGCAGTGTGTAGTGTTGAATGGCTGGGTACTTGTCCCAATACACATTCCTTGTAAGTGTCAGAGGGAGGAGAATGGCCTGAATGCACTGTATGCTTGATGGGCTGACTGACTGCTGAATGCCCTTCAGAGTGATTGGTTGCCCGAGTGTGACCCAGCAGAATGAATGGGAGATCAACTGGTATATCTGAAGGCCTCTCCCTGCTAGAATTCGTTCAGAAGCTGAAGTTGAAACTGACGCTTGATCTTGACAACCGAGCCTGAAGAAGATTGACTGCTGCCTCCCTTTGCCGAAATCCGAAAGCCACCGAGACCGATCCAAGAGAGGACCTGGTTACGCACCCTCTTCCTGTGCTCCGAGGGACAATCGAGCACTGCAAACCTTCACAGAAGCTCCCTGGAAGTCAGACCCTCGACAGGCTGCCAACCGGAGACGGAGGCCGCCGAGGAGAACGAAGATAAGCACCGGACATTCCGTCCGCCGTCATAGACCAGGGTTTGCAGGTTTGCTATAACTGCTGGAAGCACGTCGGAGCCGTGTTGCCCAGAAGCGGGGACCGCTTGATGCCATGCCAGACGACCGGAGCCGTAACGCTCCTTTGCCTAAGACTTTTGATTCACGGACGCGCTCGCCCGCACCGCCGCTCGCCTTATCCCGCCGGAGAAGGCCAGGCCGTTGACACGCTGAGGAGCATCCGCCGGTGGTTTTCCCGCCACCCAAAAAAATCAGAGACGCCGGACTCCTCGACGCCCTTGCTGTGCCACAGTTCTTCAAACTCTTTGCAGTCCTGAACTATCAACATTGAGGGTCTCCGCACAGCTCTTCCTTGCAGGACGTCCTCGCTCAGTCATCGATTAGCACCGATTGGACCAAAGCCGCCGCCTCGACACGGAGTTCACTTTCTTCGAGGAATCTCGACGATCCGTGGCTCCTCTTTAAAGGGAGCCGCTCAAGAAGAATCCGTCGACGACCCATCGTTGAACTCCGCTATTCCAGGTACATTGGGGGTGGTAGAAACATTATAGAAGGAAATAAGACTTATTGAACAATATATGAACTGGGCTTGTAGTGTATCTTTATTTTACAGGTTGCCCAGGTTGGGGTGCCGGGGGGTGTTCTCCACACAGAACTGTCTAGGTAACGGGGCCAGTATTCTGCCAATTGTTCTAACCAACTGCTTTCCCTCCTATATCTATTGTTGGTTACCTTTAAGTGATTTGTGTGACATTTAACCAGAGTATAGTTGATGCACTTTAATGAAATCTGATAATAATTGTGGTCCCACTTAGGATTGTATATATTTGCCATTGTAGATTAACTGAGCACAAAGTGAGTTATTATGATTGTGTACATAACCTTGAACTTAATTATATAAAGACTGTTTTAACTAATAGTGTGAGGACATTCCTTTGTGGGTGCTTGGGGACTACATTGTACTTAAGAACCAGCTTGCATCACGTCCTGAGAAGCTAGGCCTTGATTGCTCGTCCATTGCTACCGTAGTAGAGAATCTTGGCTGGGGTCCTCTGTGCCTCTTCTCTACCATATAGAGAGCTGAGGTACAGACCCCCCCCCCCAGTCTTTACACCCACTTCCAAGGCGAACCCGGTGGACTCAGACTTGCGGTTCTTGGCCTTGTCTTGGGCACCCACGGATGAGGCGCCCTCAAAGGCCTTAGAAGACCGCTCTTCGGACCGGCTGGTCCTGGGTGAGGCATGTCCCTGCTCAGAGCACAGGGCAAAGGCCCTGGTGTTTAGCCACGCCGACAGTCTACTGTGCCTGTCCCTCGTCTTCTTGGAGAACCAGAGGCATATCTAGCACTCCGCCTCCTTATGGTCTGGGTGCAGGCAGTAGAGGCATTGCAGGTGCTGGTCTTCAACAAACACATTCTGTAGCCCACACTTGGTGGGGGGATTGAAGAGGGACCTTCCCTCCTTCGTCATGGTTGGAGGGCCTTCTGGAATCTTCGATGATCATCGCTGAAATTCACAGACAACAGATCCCTGCCGTCGGTAGATGGAGAAGAGAGCACACAGGCTCTTTAGGAAGAAAGATAGAACCTTTTTCTGTCAAAAACACTAAATAAACATAGAAGTAGCTTGCAGAGCAAACTCGAGGATTCCCAACACTTAAGCGTGTAGTAAACATCTGAAGATGGCTGCCAGAGGAAGGACCTAGGGAGAGGGCTGTCATTGGATAGGCCTGTATGACCCAGAGGACAGTGATTGGTTTAAAGGAGGCATACAGTTTGTAAGGGAAAGTGAAACTGGTTCTCTTTTTACCAAGGATTTCCAGCCTGATGACGGGGAATATTCATGAGCATGTGAATCCATGCTAGAGAAACCTTTATCTTTTGCAATACTTGTGGTCGTCAGTGTTTCTATTGAATACTTGGTGTACTACAGGTTCAGTGTACTTTCCTACAGCCCTCTCTCCACTCCTAAGATAAGCCTGGCTGCTCTTTCTATGCTACCATATACTCAGGTGGTACAGTCTTATACCAAGAGCGGAGTCTTGTAATGTCTCAGTTGAAAGGTTTTACTAAGCCCTTAGTTGGACTTCAGAAATCTGTCCTTACAGGTAGCAGTTACTTTTTACTATATTTTTGGTTAGCTGGATGTGTTTAACGCATTTGGCTACCAACTGTGACTAGTAACCTTGTGGCACAGCCATTTAGGACTTTGTTGGTACCTTGGCCATCTTGTGTTTTTGCCTTCTTCCTGCCCCTTCACGTCAGGAAAACCCTTTTATGGTAATGCATTTGCCCAGGAAACACAAAGGTTTTGCGGGCTAGTGCAGGACATTTGTGGGAGGAGCCAGGAAGAAGGTTGGGACTGTCTGGTTCTAATCCACAATCCGGCAACAGAATGTCTGGTGTGCATGCCTGCATGAGACCAACAGTGGTCACTGGTTCGACCACTGCTGGTGTGCATGTGCGGGGCAGATCTTGCTATTGGAGGGCTGAGTCTGATCACTCACCTGACTTTGGACCCGACTTTGGATAAGAGGAGCCCTGCAGCCGTTCCTGCAGATTTGAAGGAGCAAAGGATCATGAGAAGCCTGGAAGACAAGAGACGATCCTCAGATGCACTGGACGACGACTGTTAACCAAATCCTGCTGCTGTCCGAGAGAAGCCCTGCTTGGCGACTGATCTTCGAAGGCCTTCATTGGTGCTTCAAATCTTTGGAGTGGTGGGACTAACCATTTCCAACGTCTCCTGATAACCCTGCATGTGAGCCTGTTCGGAAGTTTACCTGGTCATCCAGTGGGCTGTCTAGCTCAAATTTGGGCTAGTGCGATAGAAGAGCTGTTGTCCTGTGTTTCGAAGTGGGACTCTGGGGGTCGCCAGCTTATCCAAACTGCTTCTGCCGAATGTAGTCTTCCCAGCACCTTTGGGTCCCGAGATAGAAGACTGCGTCAGACCGCAATAGCTGAATCCCTTTCCATCACCGTGCAACAGTGATGGTCGCCAAAGACTAATTTCCGGCATCAATTTCAGTACCCCGAGACGTGCTGCAGTGGTGCCTTCCGCATTCTTCCTCCGAAAACGAGTGCACCAGCTTCTGTAACCAGCCGGACCCGTGTCTGCACCTATGTCACCTGAAAACCAAACGGAAGGCTGGAAAACTTACCTCTGGTGACCACCTCTAGACCTGCAACATCTGGACCAAAACCGAAGTAAGGGCATTGAGGCTACTTACTGGTGACCTTATTTCATCCAAAGAGTTTTCTAACTTTGGGGCCAGGTTTTGTTATTATTTGGCTTGGGTAGTGCTTGTTGTCTAAAGCAATCCGAAAGCTGGCAATCGTTTTGTTAGCAATATCTGATACCTGCCTGACTTTTGAAACCTTCCTCACCATCTTCAGAACACTTCTAACTTCAACCACTCTGAAAAGTTTAGGAACTTTACGCATTCCTGTGTGCTTTTACGCACACGTTGAACATTGGACACAAGGCACTATTCATCATAGCGTTGGACTTCTAAAGTGAGGTTTGTAATTTCTGAAGAGTGTTGGTGCTAACTAAGCTACTTACCGTCTTACTTTGCAGGAACTTGTGAAGTAATTGATTTATGTGCACTGACTGATGGGACTATATATATTTTCTATAGTAGTGTTTTGTGGTACTTTACCTGTCAATTATACATTGTTCATGTGTTGTCCTGGACCTATAATAAATAGCATATTGTGATAAGTATAATCTTGGGGTTTCACTCTGTGGATAAATTGTGGACCTCTGACCACACTCGACTCTCTTGACACTAAGCCTTGACCACTCTCCACGTTGCCTTGTTTGGTGTGGCTTCAGCTCCCAGAAGTAATCTCTGTTCTCCAACAAGGGCAGCGTCCTAAATATCTGCCCACTAGGCCATTGTTTAGACATCCATTCTAACAGCTGCCTATAACCAGATCAAGTCAGTGCCACAGTCTATTGCAAATCAGTAAACATGCCCAAAGCATCTGCCAATAGCTTCACTGTTTAACCTAATGTTAAGAGCAGTCTAACATACCTTGCTTCCCATTGGTCAGGGGGAGATTCAGAAATGACTCGTCCAAGAGCATCCAGCACCGGGGGTGGCCGCTGGGAAAAAAAGAAATGTTAATCACAATCTAGAACACATGATAACAGATCAAACTCTACACAGAAACGCACCGCCAGAGTCTCTAAAGAAAAGAAATCTGACCTAGCAGAACAAACTATATTCAAGAGTGGGAAAGGGTGAAAATGTTGCTATTGTTAAGGTATAGCATATGTTGGCAAAGACTGCCAACTACACACCCAAGGCTCAGATTAAGAATGAATGCGGCCCCTACAGGAAACTCTAACATTGGAAAATGGGGAGGAGATGAGCAAGCAATTATTTAAAAAAAATTATTGTAATTTAAGACAATAGGCTAAACAAAAGCATTCTTAATCCAAAACATATTCAGTTAATATACAAACCAAACAAAGATTAACACATTCAACCAAGCAGGACCCTTAGTAATAGTCAAATGTACCATTCATTCTTGTGTCACTTGACATTCCAGAAGGTGCCAATCGATGCAGGCAGTACTAAAAAGGTGCAATACCTACAAGCTGCTACTACAGGCCCCTATGTGGTTGGGCGGCAGTGCTGCATGTACAAAAATTAAGTACCAATGATTGTTAGCAGGCAATGCTCTGCAACTTGACTGGTTCTAGTGCTTAAAACAAAAGAGCGCGCACAATCCAAAGTAACTTTAGAAAAATATGGAACTAGTGAGCAGTTGTAGCAAAACAAAAAGTTCACCACACAAGAAGCAAGCAAATTAATCGTTAGGAAGGATTCTACTTTTTGCAACTTTCCCACTGACTTCTACGAAAAAAACAGCATATCTGCTTACTGATTTGGAGCCTAGCTGTCTTTGTTGAGGTCTATTCAGCATCATTCACCTGCTTCACTCAATTTTGTTTTCGTATGCCCAAGGTTATTATAGCAGGAGACCCGCAGTACACACTGTGGATTCTTTTCACAGCCATTGGGGGAGGGGTGTGAAGAAATCTATCCAAATGGAGGAAATGGTGCTAGACCAAAACACTCCCAATGCGAAATGTAACAAAGCAGGCAGGTTTTACTCAATGGAGTTATGGGCTGGAAGTTATGTACAGCTCAGTCCAACAGATGACGAGAGAAGCTGTTCGGAAAGATTTTTCCTTTTGCAAATGTACCCCCCATAGTTTCCTTTGAAACACCCATCTTTTTTGCTCTGTTTTATCCTGTCCTGATTTTTTTTAAGTGAAGCCTTCAGCTCCACTCCTCTTGCTATGGGGAAACTGATCAGCCCTTCAGACAGTCAGTACTGGGAAACTTTGTTTTCCCTTTTCAATTTTTGTACTTTTTAACATTGCACACAGCACCTTACAGTGCAGTGTAATGGGGCTGCTTTTGTATCGCCTAGCTTTTTACATGTGGGATTTTCGGCTACTTTTATATGTGCCTAAAGACAAGCTAGTGGCAGCAGATGACATGCATTACTCACCGTAAAAGCATTTCTGATTGCATCTGCTTAGATTCACATGCTGTGCATATAGTCCGACATCCAGTGGTCACCGTGGAGTAATGCATCTCGTCTTTCGAGAATCGAAAGGGGACGTCGACATGAGTGTGCCTGTAACACTATCCCTACGTGACGTGTAGTGTACCCAAGATCCCTCACGCGTCGAGGTCCCTCCGATTGTATTTTTCCTGCCGTGAGGCAGCCTTAGGACTATCGTGAGTGAGTACAGAAATGAGAAAGTAGCAAGACATCTATGTTCCTTCCAAACCGAGCAGAGAGGAAGGGTGGGCGCATGTGACTAAGCAGATACAATCATCAGAAATGCTTTTACGGTGAGTAATGCACGTCTTCTGATGTTTGTTAATCCGTTTAGAAACACATGCTGTGCAAACACTAGCGAGCAGTACCCGGAGTCGAGGTGGGTTGTGAGAAGGAATAGTAGTGAAAAGATATGTCTTAGTACTGCCTGTCCCACCTGAGAATCAGACCTAGAGTGAGTGTCTAGGCAATAGTGTCTTGTAAAGGTGTGTACAGAACTCCAGGTTGCCGCTTTGCAAATGGACTCAAGGGGAACATTTGCAATGAATGCTATGGAAGCCCCAGTGCCTTGAGTAGAATGTGCTCTAGGCTTGAAGGGCAGTTCTCGCTTAGCAAGAGCGTAGCAGAGTGTGATGCATTTGACAATCCACCTGGAGATAGTGGATTTGGAGACCGTATCTCCTCCGCTTCCTGCCGCCACTAAAGCGAAAAACTGATAAGTTTCTCTTAGTGGTTGAGTTCTTTCCATTTAGAACATGACTGCTCTGCGTACATCAAGTGTGTGCAGGCTTCTTTCTCCTTTGCTTGAAGATCTTGAAAGAACGTTGGTATTTTTATTGATTGGTTCACATGGAACTTAGAAATTAATTTAGGCGCAAACCTAGGGTGAGTGCATAGAACCACCTTATCTTTGTGAACTGTTACAAAGGGGTCTAGGACTGAGAGCGCTTGTAGTTCACTTACTCTCCTAATGGAGGTAATAGCCATTAAAAAAAGCAGTCTTGTAGGTGAGACCTTTAGGACTCGCTGGAATAGCAATATCGAGTGTTCGGTTTTCTTGCCTCCCTGAGAATGTCCATACATCTCGGATGGAGCTGCTGGTGCCCAAACTGTAGGACTTAGAGAGCCAGACCGCCAAGCTCAATGTCTGCGGGCATGGGTGAAGAATCTCCCCTTTGTCTTGCGACAACATGTTGTACGGGCAAGGCAGTTTCACTGGAGGAGAAATAAACATCTGCAAGGCAGTTTCACTGGAGGAGAAATAAACATCTCCATCAGATGAGCGAACTAGGGTTGGCGGGCCACATGGAGGCCACCAGTATAATCGTGACTGGCTCCTGGTGCATCTTGTGCACTATATTGTTCAGAAGGGGAGTCGGTGGGGGTGGGGGGTGGGGCATGCTGGGGAACGTAAACAAATTTCCCTGACCAGGTTATCCAGAGTGAGAAACCAAGTAAATACATGACGCCATCATTCCAAACAGTCGCATAGCCTTGCATACCGTCACCTCCTGACTGGCTACATATTGAGGTATTTGAAACCGCATGTTTTGGACCCTCTCGTTGGAGGGGAAAAGACAAGGCCGTCCCTTTTTCCGAATTAGAGCCCCTAGGAACTGTTTGACCTGACTGGGGTCTAGGCTGGATTTTTTCTCGTTGATCGATCTTTTGTCAGTCTGGGATTCTCCATCTTCTTTTGGGTATTTGACAGACTGGTCTCATAAGAGTCCCCTGATATGAGCCAGTCGTCGAGGTAAGGATAGACTGGGATGGATTGCGTGTGCAGGTGTGCTGCTGCCACCGCTGGTACCTTTGTAAATACCCTTGGTGCAGACGCTATGCGGACGGGTAGTACCTTGAACTGATAATGCTTGTCTTGTATCATAAATCTGAGGTATTTTCTGTGCACCGGCAACATTGAAATCTGAAAGTATGCATCTTTCATGTCCAGTGTTGCCATGTAATCCCCCTGTGATAGCAGGCTTTACAAATTTGTTCGCTGGGCGCAGATCTAATACAGGGCTCATGTTTAGATCATTTTTGGGTAAAAGGAAGTAAACTGAATAAATACCTTCTATTACCTTTGACAGACGTACAACCTCTATGGTTCCCTTTTCTTGCAGTGTCTCGACTTCCTGAAGGATACGAAGATGGTCTGCTGTCAGTCGTCTTGCTTGTTGAGGTCTGAACGTTGGGGACCGGTTGAACTCTATACAGTACCCGTGGGCCACAGTCTTTAGCACCCACTGGTCTCTAGTTATCTCCTCCCATGCCTGAAGGAACGATGTTAGCCGGCCCCCGACCGGGAAGGCATGGGAGGGGACACAAATCTTTGGGTCATTTTGAACCTGAGGCCGAGGATCTCTGAGGTTAGAGTTCCGGCCCCTTCATTTTCCACTAAGGTGACCCCTCTGGGGATATGGGGTGGTGTAGCCGCTGTTTCCCTGTGTAGAGGACCAATTGTTTCCCGAGGTGCACTGTTGTTGAGGGAACTGTTGATGTTAGGGAGAATTCTCATAAATGGTCGATTTCCCTTACCTACTGAGTCCCTCAGCAGCTTTGCTGGATTTCTAGGATTTATTTTTTTCCACCTGGTAAGAGTGTGAGCCTTTTTCCCCCACTCTTAAATGTGTTTTGCTATGTTTCTACTTTTTGTGTGATCTTGGGCACTGGAGCCTCACCTACTCCCGGACACCATATTTTTCGTGTGTGTTACACAGCACCTTCAGTGCAGTGACACAGGGTTGTCTTTTAGACTTTCCATCAACTCCATTTTCTGGGGCTGACTACAGTCCCCCAGAAAAGGGGTAAAGTTGCCATTAACTTTACCTTAGTTACTTTAAACCACAGACCCAGCACACCCCATCTTCCATGGAGTATTGGAAAGGGTTAATTCTTATCCCTTTTTGTCTGTGCCTCTTGGGGCATTGTTTCGCTCCCTTTACATTAAGACTTGGCTGGTGGCAGTGGTATCTACCGTAACTATTCTACCGCGATTATCTTATATAAACGTGGTAATGTTTTAAGCCATTATATTAGCCTCAAACATAAACCTGCTTGAGCAAATACGTGTTTATTCGACATTTCTTTTTGTTAAAGTCTTGCTCGTGTTTTACTCTGCACACCAAACCAGGTTTGGTCCCTTTGTTCATCGCCTTTTCGCGGGCTTCCACATAGAAGCCCTCCTTTAGGCGCCTGAGAGTCTGGGTAGGCAGGATGTGAGGGAGGGGTTTTAGGACCCCTGCCATGGGTTCCCTTGGTAAGCCAAGTCGCACTCCTGTCCGATTGGCTAAGGGGACTGGCCTTGCCAGGCCAGCCACCCTGCTGTGTGATTGACAGCCAGGCTGTATGAATGGGGAAAAAGTGCATAAAAAGCAGGTCTCTGGGACTGGAAGAGCAGAGTCGCCACTGGAACGAAAGTTTGAGTCCAGAAATTACCCTACCAAAGCATAGATGGTATATTATGTTGGCCGAAAACCAATCGCATAATATGCCCTACATCACCAATACCGAATTGTCAGGATAACCATAGAGCTTCCATTTTGTGCCCTAGATCCGCCATTTGCTTTCTTTGCCTTTCTGTTCAAAACGCTTTGCAAAATGCATTTTATTTCATTCTGCTCTTACACAAAGCAAGGCCACAAGTTACATGTTGAGAGACCAGCCCAGACAGAAATGCCAAACAGTACAGAAATGCATTGTTTTCCTCCCTCACAAGCCCTTGAAAGCGAGCAGAGAGGCATTTAATCACCAAGCCAGGTGCCAGCCGGTCTCGCTGAAACTGTAGAAACAGGCCGTTAAAGGCACGAATTATACTTTCCTAGCGGCCCCCCTTTCGGAGCCCTCTTTACATCAGGCTGACCCCTAGTTCACAAATAGAAACCAGAAGATAGCATGCTTTGGAATATGTCTCTCCTACAAACACAGTTTGCTCGCTAAACAAGTGCTTTGTGTTCTCCATAATAAAGAACCAGGTCTGCTTACAGCAAATTGCAACTGTTGCTAAACCAAGTAATATAGATTAAGAAAGAAACGTGTCATAATGTTTCATATTTGTCATAATTGTCAATTACCGAACCCTAGCTCAAGAAGATACATTATGGGTGGTTTTGATGTGTCACAAAAAGATTGTACGATTGTCTTTTTATATATATGATACTACTGTAGAAAGTTCGTTCTCTTGCGTCTCACGAGGTCTGGGTGATCACACGTTGCGAGACGTTGGACCCAGTTGGCCGACTGAAAATATTTGCTTTGCAATAAACCTTAGTACTTGGAAATCGATCCTCGTGTCTGTCGTATCAATGGGTGTATGGTGATTGTGCCTTGTTTCCATACGTGAGGGTCTTCAGGGCCCAGCAAAAGAACCTACGAGGAACTGGAAGAAGAGGACCCCTACAATGATTACCCGCCCAGTGAAGCCCTGCTGCAGGTCCGAATCTCCAGAATCCAACAACAGAAGATACTCCAGGAAACCTCTTCCCTTTTGCTGGTGGGACCACAAGTTTGCCCAAACTGCAAGCCAGGACCCCTCCTCTGGTCGAATTCACTGTACAGAGCTTCAGTGGGCCAGATAGCCAGGAAGGTCAGACCCTGCTTGGGTTTTAAGGAGCGCACCTTTTATTCGTCACTTTGCTCCGCTGCTGGTTTCTTCCCTGGGTAGTGCAGGACCCTCCAGTCTTCCTACTTCTGATCAGTCCGACAGTTGCTTCAGGAACCGTGAGCCTGCAGGAACTACCAGGAACGTCTGCCTCAGCTACAGCTCCCTCTCCGTTTTAAGGTACTGTGCAAATCCGGTTAAGTGTTTCGTTCAGCCGCGGTGAAAGTGTTTGAAATCTTTCACCAATCCGAGGTCTTGTCCTTCTCTTCTCTTTGAACTAACTTTTCTACCAACCAATCTCGTCCGGAAACTGTGCCAGAAACCTTACCACAAACTACCCTGAACTGTTTTATCTTGAGCAAAAGACTTTGGAACCATTGACTTTAGCCCTAAGCCTTTTCTATCTGATTTGATCATTGTAGTCTATTGTTCGCTTGCCCCGAGTACTTACCTGTTGGTGCGGATTGATTTCTGTTAACTTTCGTCTTTCCCTCCATTTCAAATTGCTGGAGTGCGATTTTGCTCCCACTTCATTTTGTGAGCTTAACTTGTCTGGAATTTAAGGGAAGTGATGTGGTGTATTAGGAGAGTGATTTTTAGACAGCTTATAATAGTGTAATGATATACAACCGAAGAGTGAAATAAATGTACATTCTTTTACTTGAAAACCTTGAGTCAGTGTTTGCCTGAATCATAGTAACTGCTGTCCTTTGTGTAACTATTTGATACTGCTCACTTACTCTTGAGATAATTCTGGCTGCTCTGCTACTGCTACCACTTTAACTGTGTAGTACAGGCTTGTACCAAAGGTGAAATTGTACTGTCACTTGTAGTCTTAATTGTGTGTGGTGTTCCCAAAGGGTACTGCATATAATTCTGCCTAACAGTTGGCAGTGAATAAGCCATCTGGACCCAGATCCTCATCTTGTAGAGGGTCTTTGTGTAATTTGGTCTAGCGTCTTCAAGGTGTCATGCTCCTTTTTTGCGGTCTCGAGGGCCTCGTCGAGGGGCTCTTCCAAACAGGTTGGATTCTTCCAAGGGTTTATTTATAAATGACACTTGTGTCTCTGGCTTGAACCCAGAGTTCCTTAGTCACGTGTGTCTCTTCAGGAGTGTGCCCTGAGCCAGAGATCGACCACCTGTTTCGGCGGAATCCAAAGCGTTTTTAAGTATGCTTTGATTCACTTATCTGCCCTCAGTCACTGTGGCCAGGAGACTAGCCTAGTGGTTCAGAAATCTCCTGTAGGCCTTCTTGTAGCAAGGCCCACTGAGCGTCCGCCTTGCTGGCTAACTTTCCTATGGCGTAGAGTCTTTTACACTCTTTGTCAGGGGGTGCCTCGCCGGTTGACAGAGGAACCCATGGCCTCTTTCTTGTAGTGGTCACCACCAGAGAGTCTGGGGTGGAGTGACCTCCGATATAAAGGGGGTCTGAGGGAGAAGGACGAAAAAGCTTTTCTATTCTCGGATTAACACCTCTTGTAAGAGCAGGTGTTAAGGAGGGAGCCAGGCATTTTAAGCGAATTGAGGAGAGGAATAGCCTGGCTGGCCGGTGGCTTCTCTTTGAGAATGTCTTCCACAAAGTCAGTTTCAGGGACAGCTTCATCTGTGGCGATCTAGAAGCGTTCTGCTGCTTTGCACAACATGACGTTAAACGTCAATATCTAGTGGAAGCCGCAGAGTATTACAGTTGTTTTCGAAACTCGAAAAGGGATGTCGACAGTAATACTATCACTAGTGTGACGTCCACTGTACCCATGGTCCTTCACGCATCGAGGTCCCTCAGATTGTTTTGTTCTGACATGAGATTGCATGAAGTGCAGCATGAGTACAGGTGTATCCAAGCAGATAGATAACAGAAAGCTCATAACATCTATGCACCTTCTCTCAGCGGAGGAAGGCTGGGCGCATGTGAATCTAAGCAGATACAAGCATCAGAAATATGATTACGGAGAGTTATGTATCCCTTCTGAGACTTGTGGAATCGGCTTAGATCACATGCTATGCATAGATTCGGGAGCATTGTTAGGAGAAGGTGGTGGGTTGTGAGAAGGAGCAGCGGCAAATAGATGTTTTAGAACCGCTTGTCCCAACTGTGTATCTGCTTTGGAACGTGTGTCGATGCAGTAGTGCTGAGTGAAGGTGTGTACTGAGACCCATAAAGCTACTTTGCAAATGCTGTCTAAGGGGGCATTTGCTATAAAAGCCAGAGTAGCTCCTGTGCTCCATGTGGAGTGAGCGCTTGGTGTGAAAGGCAGTGTTTTGTTTGATAATGAATAGCATAATTGTATACATCCGACTATCCATCTGGCGATGGCATTCTTGGAAATGCGGTCTCCTTCTCTGCCTGGTGGTACGGAGGCAAACAGTTAATCGGTTTTCCGAAGTGGCCTGGTTTTGTTTATGTAGTAAAGGACCTCCCTCCTCACACCTAGTGTGTGGAGTTTAACCTCAGCTGAGCAAGTTGGATTCTGAAAGAAAGCCGGAAGCTCAATGGATTGGTTTACGTGGAATTTTTAAATGAATTTAGGGGAGAACCTAGGGTGAGTACGTAAAACCAATTTATCTTTATGGATAAAGAAAGGGTCCTGCACTGACAATGCTTGCAATTCACTAACTCTTCTTGGAGGATGGAGTCTCTCTACTCCTTCCATGAATGCCTTAATGACTGGAACCTTCCACCACGATACTCTACTTTGAGAGGTGGTATAAGCTGATAAAGCTGCAGGTGGACCTTTATAGAGTTAAATACTAACGTCGAATATAACAAGTGGAGCATGTAATTTAGAATGTGTGAAGGAGTACATTTTGACTGGCACCAAATTACAAATCTCCTCCACTTGTCGAAATAGTGCCTAGTGTTTGGTTTTCGTGCCTCCTTGAGGATATCCATACACCGCTATGGTAGATTAAGGTGTCCGAACTCCATGACTTCAGGAGCCATGCTGCCAAGTTCATTTAGTGTGGTTGTGGGTGCACTGTTCCCTGTGTTGGGTTAACAGGTACGGGGGCTTGATGGGATCACACATCGCCAAGTTTGCGCAGATGTGGATACCATGGTTGTCGCGCCCACATAGGCGCAACTAGGATGAGGATGTGTCATCTGTTCTATGTGCATCTTGTTCACTATCCTGCTCATTAAAGGTGCCGGGCGGTGCGGCGGGTGGGGGAAAGCATATGCAAATTTCCCTGACCAGTTCATCCATAGGGCGTACCCTTGGAGTCTGGCTGGGGGAACCTGGACGCGAAGTCTGGGCATTGCTTGTTTTCTCCTGTAGCAAACAAGTCTGGTGTGGGGTAACCCCAATGAGAGAAGATGTGGTCTACGACGCTTGAGTTTAGTTGTCACTCATGTTCCTCTGGTAGGGAATCTCTGCTCAGAGAGTCTGCTAGAGTGTTGAGTACCCCTGGAACGTGTTGGAAGGATAGGGACATCCCCCGTTTGAGTGCCCACTTCCATATTTTCTGCACCAACTTGGATAGACTTGGAAAGTGTGTGCCCCCCTGCTTGTTGATGTAGAACATTGCAGTTGTGCTGTCCGTTAGAATTTGAATCGCTTGGTTCGTCAGTTGTGCTTGGAAGACTTGAAGCGCTTTGTGGACTGCTAGTAGTTCCAGCAGGTTGATATGGTTTTGTGCTGTGACGTGAATCCACAGACCATGTGCTGTGTGGTGAAGGTAATGAGCCCCCCCCCCCCACCCGGAGAGTGACGTGTCTGTTGTGACAATCGCTTTGCGCCTCGGGTTCGTG
This sequence comes from Ambystoma mexicanum, assembly GCF_040938575.1. Taxonomy (NCBI): domain Eukaryota; kingdom Metazoa; phylum Chordata; class Amphibia; order Caudata; family Ambystomatidae; genus Ambystoma; species Ambystoma mexicanum. Next base: position 1,533,447,565 of record NC_090932.1, read on the forward strand.
GACGGGTTTTCCCTTTAACAGATTTTCTCTTGACCACCAGCGTAGATTTTGAACTAGTGTATGTGAAACGACCACTAGATCGTCCCACTGACCATTTGCATGAGACCATTGTTCCGCCAACCACTCCTGAATTGGTTGCATGCACAAACGTGCGTGTCGGACAAGATATATGCACAATGCCATCATGCCAAGAAAACACATTGCTTTGCGTTCACTTATCTGGAGACTGCTTGATAATGGGGTATTTGCCAAGGCATATTTTTCCCTCTTTTCATGGATGGGCAGGCTAAGTCTGTCTTTGTATCTAATACAGCTCCTAGGAACGGTTTTGATGTGTATGGTAGAAGACTTTACTTTATTAAGAATCCCAATTGGAATAGGAGATTTATTGTTCTTTGCGTGTTTTGTTTGCAAAGATGGGGAGTTTCTCCTGCGATAATAATTTAATAATAATAATAATTTAGCATTTATATAGCACTACGAACCCTCAGTAGGTATCTGAGTGCTGCTTTTTATTACTCACAGTATGTGGTACTCATTTATCGAGCTCGGAAGGATGAAAGGCTGAGTTTCGCCCTGCCAGGATTCGAACCTGCGTCGGCAGGCTCGGCACAGATGTCAAAGCGAGTGCTCTACTCGCTGTGCTATCAGACCGACTATCAGATCAGCCAGTTGTCCAGGTAGGGGTACACTGGGATAGCCTCCCTGCGTAGGTGCGCCGCCACCACCTCGCTGAAGCTATTCCGAAGAGTAGCACCTTGAATTGGTAGTGCTGGTTTGCTACTTTGAACGGCAAGAGTTTTCTGTGCGCTGGGTGCATTGAAATATGAAAATAGGCATCTTTCATATCCAATGTTGCCATGTATTCCCCCTGTTTTAGCAGTGGAATTACTTCTTGTAGTGTTGTCATGCAGAACTTGTGTGGTCTTACATAAGTGTTTGCAGGGCGCAAGTCTAACAATGGGTGCATGGTTAGATCTTTTTTTGGCTCAAGGAAGTATGTTGAATAAATACCCTTGTTTACCTCGTTGGTCGGCATGATCTCGATGGCGTGCTTGAGAAGCAGCGCGTTGACTACTATCAAGATGAGTTCTTCTCTTGAGGTCTTCCTTTGGCGTGGGGGGAGGTTTGATGGTGTTTCTAGGAACTCCACGCAATAACCTCCCACTATCGTCGATAACACCGACTTGTCCGTGGTTATACCCTCCCATGCATGGGTTAAGTTTGAAATCCGTCCCCTAACTGGGGAGGCATGGGAGGGGACTTGCAGCGGACTGTCATTGTTTGGGAGGCGTTCCTCCACCTCGGGAAGTGGAGGATCTCCCCCGGACGCCTCCCCTGCGCTGGCCTCTTGGATAACTCTGGGATGTTTGACCCTGGTTGTTCCACGATGAATTCTGGTTCAGACCGTAACCGAAGCCTCTCAGAATTTTGACCAGGAAAACGGCAAAAATTGCATCCGCCCTTTACCCAGTTTGTTTATTTGTAAGTTGGCCAAGGGATTTGAGTGCATCATACTCCTCCTTAGCCGACATCAGAACGTCCTCAGCCGCTTTGCTGAATAGTACAGTCAGTTCTAAGGGCATATTGAGTAGCGTGGCCTGCATCTCAAACTTAAAGCCAGACTGGCAAAGCCAAGCATGGTGCTTGAGAATTGCTCCTTCTGCAATTACACAGCTTGCATTATCTGCAGCGTTGAGGTTGTTTTTCAGCAAGCTGCTGGCAGTGGCTTTGCCTTCGGCAGCCACTAGGATTAGTCTAGATTTTAGAGGTTAGGGAGCAGATACACTCAGGGCCGTGACCTTGTCCTATTTATTGTAGTCCTAGCTGGCCAACAGTGCGGAATTGTTGGCGATCCTAGCTTGAAATGCCGCTGAAGTTGCAACTTTGCAGCCCATGGTATAAAGCTTCTTGCTCTCCTTGTCTGGAGTTGCTTCACAAGAGGCCAGAGGTGTACCCGCCCTCTTTCGAGTAGTTGTGACAACTAGAGAATCCAGTTTAAGTTCACCTCTGATATATAAGGATCAGATGGTGCCAGACGGAATAGTTTTTCTATTCGTGGGTTAGCTGCCCTTGTCATATTGGGCATCTCAAGAGAGGGTTGGATCCTTCTTTGGACCGACTTTAAGATGGGTATGAACTGGGTGGCCGCTTTTTTGTCTCCCAGGATATCTTCGACAAAATATTTGTCCTGCTGGACCTCCCGAGTCTGAATACCGAAGTGCTCAGCTGCTTTGATTAGTAGGTCATTAAATAATAGCTGATTATCAACTGGAGGATCAGGCAGAGATAAGACTTATGGAATGGGAGAAGCCATATTGTAAACCTCCGACTCATCGTCATTATTATAGTCATTATTATAGTCATTATTATCCCCATTATCAACATCATCATCCCCATATATGATATTAGTCTTGTTCCCCTTCAGTATCTGTATGGATGTCAAAGCTCAGCAGAAGTGTGAGACCTCTTTGCTGGAGGCTCGGATGAAGAGTGGGGCTGAGGAGTGGAAGACGGGGTCTGAGAGCTTGAGGCTTGACCAGTGAGAGGTGTAACCTGGACATTTTCTAGAGCATGAGAGTTCTCTGCAAAGAAAGACATTCTAGACATCACCCTATCAATGTCCTCTGCTGACCATAGGGCCAAGCTGGGAATGACCCCTGGAGAAGGTGTAAGGGGGCTAGGGGTGTGCAGTCTTTGTTAGGTAGGGCCTCACATAAAGGACCCTCATCTTCCTAATGTGGCACAGTGTCCTTTTACTTGGAAGGGGCAGACTTTCCAGTGTCTGTTAAGGAAAATTCTGAAAAATGTGTTAATTCCCTTAACCTTAGAGACCCCCCAGCAACTTTGCTGGATTTTGAACCTCGATTTATTTTACGTGGAGAGAGAGAGAGAGAGAGAGAGAGAGAGACCCTTTCTCCAACTTTCTCATGTATTTCAATGTGATTTTATACACAGTTTCTTTTTGGTTATGGAGTCTAACCAACTCCATAGGCATCAGCTTTTACAATTGTGTCACAAAGCACCTTCAGTGCAGTGCCACAAGGAAGTCTTTACGATTTCACAAGGTTTACATACCTTCTCTGGGATCAACTGTTTCCCAGAGCAGTGGAGTGAAATTTACTTCACTTAGTCCTGTACATTTCTAGACCCAGAACAGCCAATCTTACAATAGAGTGCTGGAGGGGTTACTTAGTATCCCCTGTGTCTAGTTACTCAAGTAGCATTTATATGTTATCCTTTCCTCTCAGAATGGAGGGCTACAGTGGTTTTGTTATGAACTACCATGATTTACCCCGACTGCGAACTGTTCGCAGCTCCGGTAACGTTAAATCGCAGAGCCATGTTTTTCAAAATGGCGCTGAGCCTCCTATAGTGACTGGTCTTTTTTTGCCATTTCTCTGTGGAAAGACCCTTCAAGATTTTCTCTGCGCGCCAAACCAGGTTTGGTCTCTTTGTTCACATCGCCTTTGGCGGGGTTTCTGAGAGAAACCCGCTGTGATGCTGGAAATGCACTGGCCTGATAGAGCCTCCCTATCCTGAAATCCTTTTTCATTTGTGCTCTGTATTGTTTTCTGACCAGGAATCCAGGTGGACTCCTGGCAGTGCAGCTCTTCCTGTTTTTGGTTTGGTGTACAGACCCATGGGATACCCTTATGGCACCCATGGGTGGGGGTGAAACCCTGTGCGCCTAGTGTATGTTTTACGGCACCTCTGTGGCCCACTGAGCAGGGTATGGGCTGGTGCTCTGAGTATCCTCCATTTTGGGATACCCAGGCCCTGCCATTGGAATCAGTTGATGCCCGATGGGAAACAAGATGGCCCCTGTGGCCTCTTGCTTTCTATTCCGTTACCTTGTTTTCCCAAAGTCCTGGGAAGCCCCGACTCTGTCCCTTCCCCCTGACTGAATGTTGGGTGGAAGTTCCATATATGGTGGTGTTGTGAAGTCCAGGCCAGACTGGGAGCCTTCCCAGTGACTGTATGTTGTGGGTACACCCTGTGAGTGCGACCTGGGTGAATGGAGTGTGTGACCAATATGCATTTCTTGTTGTGGATGTCTGGTTTCTAGTATGAAACACAATGACTGAGACAGCCCTGCACGAAACTGGTATGAATGCAGTGTGTAGTGTTGAATGGCTGGGTACTTGTCCCAATACACATTTGTTCTTGTGAGTGTCTGAGAGGGAGGAGCATGGCCTGAATGCACTGTATGCCCGATTGGCTGGCTGACTGCTGAATGCCCTTCTGAGTGATTGGTTGCCTGAGTGTGACCCAGCAGAATGAAAGATCAACTGGTATATCTAGGGCACTCACTGCTAGAATTCGCTCAGAAGCTGAAGTTGAAACTGATGCTTAATCTCGAACCGAGCCTGAAGAAGAAGGTTGACTGCTGTCTCCTTTTGCCGAAATTCGAAAGCCGTCGAGACTGATCCCAGAGAGGACCTGGTTAGGCACCCTCTTCCCGTGCTCCGAGGAACCATCGAGCACCGCTAAACCTTCGCCGAAGCGCCCTGGAAGTCAGACCCTCGAAAGGCTGCCGACTGGAGATGGGGACCACCGAGGAGAACGAAGATAAGCACCGGACATTTCGCCCACCGCCGTCGACCAGGGTTTGCATAACCGCTGGAGGCCTGTCGAAGCCATGTTGCTCAGAAGAGGGGACCACTTGACGCTGTGCCATCGACGTCCGGAGCTGCACGCTCCTTTGCCTAAGACTTTTGATTCACGGACGCGCGTGTCCGCACCGCCGCCCGCCTTATCCTGCCGGAAAAGGCCAGGCCGTCGACATGCCGAGGAGCATCCACCAGTGGGCTTCCCGACCACCCAAAGACCATAGAGACGCTGGACGACTCGACGCCCTTGCTGGGCCACAGTTCTTCACAATCTCTTTGCGGTCCTGAACTATCGACATCGAGGTGCCCCACATACCTCTTCCTTGCAGGAGGTCTTCAGTCGTCGACGAGCACCGCTGAGACCGAAACTGCCGCCTCAACGCCAAGTTCACTTTCTTCGAGGGATCTCGACGATCCGTGGCTCCCGCTTTAAAGGGAGCCGCTCAAGAATGATCCGTCGACGATCCGACGTCGAACTCTGCTATTCCAGGTTACATTGGGGTGGTAGAAACCTTATAGAAGGAAATAAGACTTATAGGACAATATATGGACTGGGCTTGTGATCTATCTTTAATTTACAAGTTGCCCAGGCAGGTGGGGCGGGGGGACGATCTCCACACAGAATTGTGTCTAGTTAACGGGGCCAGTATTCTGCCAATTGTTCTAACCAACTGCTTTCCTCCTAGGTCTATTGTTGGTTACCTTTATTAATTGATGTGTGTGACATGTAACCCAAGTACAGTTGATGCACTTTGATGAAATCTGATAATTGTGGTACCACGAAGAACTGTATATATTTGCCATTGTAGATTTACTGAGCACAAAGTGAGTTATTGTGATTGTATATATAACCTTGAACCTTAATTATATAAAGACTGTTTTAACTAATACAGTGTGTGGACATTCATTTGTGGATGCTTGAGGACTACACTGTACTTAAGAACCAGCCTGCATCCTCCTGAGAAGCTAGGCCTTGATTGCTCATCCATTGTTACCAACAATAGACAATATTGGCTGGGGTCCTCTGTGCCTCTCCTCTACCATATAGAGAGCACCAGTACAGACCCGCCTCCAGTCTGTACACCCGCCTCTGGCACCTGAGTGTCTGAGGTAGGCATGAAGTGAGGGAGGTGCCGAAACTCCCAATGTTCAGTCTCCTAGGAGACCCAAAAACACTATGATGATTGGCTGGCTGTCTCGCAAGGAGAGCAACCCTGCTGGGTGAGTGACAGCTAGGCTGGAATGAATAGGAGAGAACGGAATAAAAGGCGAGTCTTTTGGCTTGGAAGGCAGAATCGACCACTGGACGAAGGAACCGAAGAAGAGCTTGAAGAGGACACCTGCTGCACCTCCTGGACCGATGGTTTGCCCGGTGAAGACCTGCTGCAGTGACTACTGTTAGGCAGAATTATATGCAGTACCCTTTGGGAACACCACACAATTAAGACTGCAAGTGACAGTACAATTTCACCTTTGGTACAAACCTGTACTATACAGTTAAAGTGGTAGCAGTAGCAGAGCAGCCAGATTTTTTTCTCGCGCGTAAGTGAGCAGTATCAAATAGTTACACAAAGGACAGCAATTACTATGATTCAGGCAAACACTGACTCAAGGTTTTCAAGTAAAAATATACATTTATTTCACTCTTAAGTTGTATAACATTACACTATTATAAGCAGTCTAAAAATCACTCCGAATACACCACACCACTTCCCTGAAATTCCGGACAAGTTAACCTCACAGAATGAAGAGGGAGCAAAATGCCACTCCAGCAATTTAAAAGGGAGGGAAAGACAAATGTTAACAGAAATGAATCCACACCAACAGTTAAGTACTCCGGGCAAGTGAACAAGAGAGACTACAATGATAAAATCAGATAGAAAAGGCTTAGGGCCAAAGTCAATGGTTCAAAAGTCTTTTGCTCAAGATAATACAGTTTAGGGTAGTTTGCAGTAAAGGTAGTGGCACGGTTTCCAGATGAGGTTGGTTTGTAGAAAAGTTAGTTCAAAGAGAAGAGAAGGCCAAGCCCTCGGATTGGAGAAAGATTTCAAACACTTTCACTGCAGCTGAACGAAACGCACAACCAAATTTGCACAGTACCTTAAAACAGAGAGGGAGCTTTTGCTAAGGCAGACGTTCTTGGTAGTTCCTGCAGGCTCACAGTTCCTGAAGCGCCTGTCGGACTGATCAGAACTAGGAAGACTGGAGGGTCCTGCACTACCCAGGGAAGAAACCAGCAGCAGAGCAAAGCAACGAATAAAAGGTGCGCTCCTTAAAACCCAAGCAGAGTCCGACCTTCCTAACTATCCGGCCCACTGTAGCTATGTACAGCGAATTTGACCGGAGGAGGGGTCCTGGCTTGCAGTTTGGGTGAACTGGTTGGTCCCACAAGCTCAAGGGAAGAAGTTTCTTGGAGGATCTGCTGTCATCGGATTCTGGAGATTCGGACCTGCAGCAGGGCTTCACCGGGCGGTTCAGTCTTGTCCTCTTCTTCCAGTTCCTCGTTGGTTCTTTCGTTCGTGGCGATTCTGCTCTTCCAGTCCCAGAGACCTGCTTTTTAAGCAGTTTTCCCCATTCATAAAGCCTGGCTGTCAATCACACAGCAGGGTGGCTGGCCTGGCAAGGCCAGTCCCCTTAGCCAATCAGACAGGAATGCGACTTGGCTTACCAAGGGAACCCATGGCAGGGGTCCTAAAACCCCTCCCTCACATCCGGCCTACCCAGACTCAGGCGCCTAAAGGAGGGCTTCTGTGTGGAAGCCCGCGAAAAGGCAATGAACAAAGGGACCAAACCTGGTTTGGTGTGCAGAGAAAAACACGAGAAAGACTAACAAAAAGAAATGGCGAATAAACCCAGCCGGAGCCAAAATAAAATGTATTTGGTCAAGCAGGTTTATGTTTGAGGCTAATATAACAGCCTAAAACATTATCAGGTTTAATAAGATAATCACGGTAGAAAAGTTAGGGTAGATACCACTGCCACCAGCCAAGACTTAATGGAAAGGGAGCGAAACAATGTCCCAAGAGGCACAGACAAAAAGGTATAAGAATTAACCGTTTCCAATACTCCATGGAAGATGGGGTGTACTGGGTCTGTGGTTTATTAAAGTGACTAAGGTAAGGTTAATGGCACCTTTTGCCCTTTTCTGGGGGTCTGTAGTCAGCCCCAGAAAATGGAGTCGGAGGGAAGTCTAAAAGACAACCCGGTGTCACTGCACTGAAGGTGCTGTGTAACATGAAAAATATGGTGCGCTGGAGGAGGTGAGGCTCCAGTGCCCAAGACCACACAAAAAGTGAAAACACATGTAAGAGTGGGAAAAAAGGCTTACACTCTTACCAGGTGAAACAAATGTATCCTAGAAATCCAGCAAAGCTGCTGAGGGACTCAGTAGGTAAGGGAAATTAGCCATTCTGGAGATTTCTCCACAACAACTACTTGCCAAGTTCGCATCGACAGAGAAGCCCTGCAAGGACAACTTCTCCCTTTGAGTTGGTGTGACCAATCAACTCAAATAAGCCACCTGGACACCCATCTCACAGCTGGTTGAATTTACTCAGAGTTGCTGCAGGAAACCTTAGGGCCAGGGAGAGGGACACCAGAGTGTGTGCGTTGCTTGTAAGCTGGCCTAAAGCTTTTGGAAGATCCTCTGACTCCCATGAAGCAGGACTGACCAAGCCTGAGCCCCCCCACCCCCCCCTCAGTCGAGTGTGGGACCTCAGATGTGAGGAAAGCCCACCTTGACAGTCAGGAACCACACGTATTGCTATTGGCTGTACCGCAAGGAGCTGAAACGCGAAACAGCCACTGAAAGTAAAGTTTGCTGGTTGCCAATGCAGGAGTCCCGACATGCTCCCTCTTGTCCCCATGACTGAGGCCCAGGAACAGTGAGATCTGCAGAGATGCACAGGAACAGACGTCATCAGCTGCATCTTTTCTAAGGTAATGTAAACCAAGTCTAAGAGAACTTACCTCTTACTGTGGAAGTGCTTGTAACTTCTGCAACTCAAGTCTAATCAGCTTGTGGCCCTACATTTGATTCTTCTTTTTATCAATGACTCCTAAGAGCTTGTGCAAAGACTTTTCCGTTTGCTTGCCTGAAGTGCTGCATCCTACACAAAGACTTCTGCCCATTGACTTTGGCTTAGCCTATTCGAATTGAATGACTCTTCTAGTGCTATCTGAAAGTATTTTCCCTGCTTATGAATATTTGTAATTTCCTGTGCTCTAATAAACTTTGCCTTTTACCAACTTTAAGAGTTTTCTGAATGCCAACAGTAAGATATTAATGTCCCCAGCACCCTTGTTACTGAAGTCAGCTGTGGGTGTAGGTTGTGTCTGTGGGCCATCCCAAAAGGGTCTTGTCTGATTCAGAAACTCCAGAGTGTACTTATTGAAGTAGATTTGTGTGATACTAGTCTATTGCTCCCTTCTGAAACAGGCTTTATAACCGCTTATACCAAAGGTTGGGTTGTCTACACCTGTAGTCATAGGTGCTTGTAGTGCTCCGAAAGGGTACTGCATTCAAATTTTGCCAAACAGTGTCCTTTTCCTTGGAAGGGGCAGACCTTTCCTTATGAGGCTTGTCCTTGACTTTCTGGGACCTGTCTCTATGATTAGGGCTCTTTGAGGAAGATTTTTTGGATTGAGCGGCCTTAATCAGGCAGTCAGGGACATGTTTTTTTAACCAGATGTGATGACCCTGAACCTTTAGGCTTTTCTGCCGATTTTAACGAAACGCATCGACTTTCGGAACTGGGGAGAACCTCTGCCATGTCTGCGACGTTCAGCGTTCGGTTGTGGAGGTTTTATGTGCGGCATCTTGTTTTATGGGGCCTGTCGTGAGGCAACTGAGACTTGGAGTGCCCAGAAGACAGGGAATCTACTGATCTTCCCCTAGATGCCGAATCTGGGCGTTTGTTCAGCGGAGCCGACACATCGCAGCAGGGTGTGTGTTTAGTGTGGGAAAGGGGAGTGCTTTTGCGGCCAGGTGTAGTCCCACAACAATGCCGCCGGCCTGTCTCACGGGGTCGGGGCTAGCACTTGGGAACGTGGCTGTTCCCCCATCGCCCTCGCCGTCAAAAGCGCTACTGTCGTCACTGGAGGCTCCCCCCACGTCCATGGCGGACTCGGCATGCATGGCGTGATGGGCCCAGCACTTCGCTCTGTAAGGTTCTAGGGTCGAAAAATCTTACAAGTTCGACAGTGCCCTTCGTCACGGTCAAGACACAGGTTGCAAAGTCTGTATCGATCCACAGAAACTTATTACAGTTTGGGCAGAATTTAAAGGGTTTCCTATCCATGTCTAGGAAGGGCAGCTGGGAGATAAAGTGAAAGGGTGGCAATATACATTGTCAAATGACCACCCCCCCCACTCTCCCTGCTGTCTGCACCTAGGCTTTACAAGGCCGAGTAGGTCTGTCTAACATGACTCCTTCCAACGGGAAGTCCGGCTTGTCCTTTGTGCTGAATCTTCTACCCCGTCGAAGAGCGACTTCGGAATAATAAAGGGCAGAAAGGATAACTATATTTAAACTCAGCTAGCAAATGGCGTCAGCCGAAATTAAACTCTGCTTAATGCGACCGCTCACAATGGCAGAAAAAAAAACAATGAGGGACCTCTGCGCGTGAAGGACCATGGGTGCAGTGGATGTCACACTAGGGATAGTATTACAGGCACGCCACGTCCCTTTTCGAATTTCGAAAACAACAACTGTAATACTCTGCAGCTTCCACTAGATGTCGGCCTATGCCTATAATGTGATCTAAGCAGATTCCACAAGATAGATATATATATATATATACACACACAAGCCATTGAAAAGGAAGCCTTCCATAACAGGACTCGTTTATGCTGGGATGCTGAAACTTGTCAGGAAGGCGACTTGTAGGACTAGCTGGAGACCACCAAAGTTCCAGGCAAAAAAACAGAACAGTGATGCTTCTGGCACGGTAGCCCAAAACAGAGCTTGTCAGTCGACTGGGTGGTACAGGGACACTTCCAAAGGCTCCAAGCTTGTGAGAAGACTTTGGGACTAGTTGGTGTTACCAGTCCAAAGGGTCGAAGCACCAGGGAGGGCATTCTGAGATCAGGTACTCCAGCAGGGCTTCACATGACAGCAGCAAGAATGGTTGCCAGGCTTCTCCAAGATTTGTCTCCAGGTCTTCTGTCATCTGCACAGTTACACAGGATACTTGGCTCGTCTTCCGATCTGCTGAAATGGCTGCACTACTGCCCTTTTCCTAAATTCAGGGGAGTGATCAAACCCAGCCCTCCAATAGCAACGACCTGCACCACTCGTGCACACCAGCAGTGGCCCAATCAGTGACAACTGTGGGGCCGACTCATGCATGCACACTAGAGACACTGGCACCAGTTTGGGGACAGTCCACTTTCTGAGCCCATATACACATGGCATGCATTAGCCTGCAAAGACAGCAGCTTTCCCGGGCAAATGCATGACCATAAAAAGGGAATTCCTGACCTGAGAAGGCAGGAAGAAGGTCAAAGAACAAAATGGCCAAAGAACAGGTGAAAAATCTCAAAGCACTGTTGGTAGCAAGAGAGGGTAAACGTGAATGTGGCAACTAGAATCAGAGCAAAACATTGTACAAATGTAACGACTGCCACCAGCTCGTCTTTAGGCACATTTAAAAGTAACCACAAATATCTTTATTGTAACTCTAGGGTGATACAAAAGTATCCCCATTGCAATTCATTTAAAGATGCTGTGTGAAATACGAAAGTTACCTAAACAGACAGGTCAAAAGACAAAAAGGGAAACATTTTCCCAGTACTGACAGCCTGAAGGACTAGTCCCTTTACCCATAACAAATGAACAAAAGGCCAGCGAAATGAAGCTGAAGGCTCTTTTCTTTCAAGGAGGAAGAGTGCCAGTGAGAGGACTGACTCGAAGAGCGCTACCTCTCGTGGTGCTCCCGCTCTCTCCATCTCCACACAGTGAGCTGGTCGATATTCAGAACGACTATCCCCGACCGAGACCACAGAAACTTCACCTTGTGGATGAAGGTGAATTATTTCGCCGCCTGCTCTCCAAGGGCCTTTGGGTGCATCGACTGACGAGACCCGCAGAACTGGGTGTCGTGGTCTTCGCCCAGACAGCACAAGCAATTGCAGTATGGATCAGAGATAAACATTTGCCTGCCGCACTCCGCACATGGCGTGAAACCGGAGGCCTCGCACAGTCAGCATGGCAAATCACCAGAAACGCTTGACGACATGCTACCAATAAGCGAACATAGTGCGCAGAAAAAGGGAGTTTGTTCATTGGGCGCAGCGCCGCTACTTATACTGGCCCTGACATTTCCGGTGCGAGGCGCGTAGAGGCGTCGGATGGACCCGCCGTGGAGCTGCTCGGTGCTTCATGGCAGCAGAACTTTTTCCAAAGATCAGCTGCACTGGTATATGGATATCGGATGAGGAAAATGTATACAGCTTCCACTAGGCTGAAATACTGATTGAGAACTCGACAACCCATTTTTTTTTAATGGAAAAAGCCTCACATGAAACAAAAATAAATCAAAACAAACAAGCCAACAAATCCAGTAGAAATTTAGGACAAAAATTACGGTTTGGTTTACTTTTAACACGCATTACAAAATTCACAGAAAAATGCCTGCAGACTTCAACATGATGATATTAGCTTTGTGGCTAGCTGGTCATTAATTTATAGAAATATTTCTAGGATACTTTCACCATCCTTTTATCAGACATAAAAATCTGAAGACTCACATAGAGCTTCTCCTGATAGATCTCCATCAGTTTTTTCATGACATTGGATGCTTGGTCTCGATACTCTGACAGAGCACTGGAAAGTGCCTCTGCACCGGCCTGCCGCACAGCTTCTTCATGGTAAATGACATCCTTGATCAGCAAAGCACAGATGTCAGGCTGCAGCTCTAAGCCCATGGTATCCCACAGCCTGCAAAAGAAGCACATTGTTGTGGGGCAAGTGGTTAGCTGCACGAAAGGTGACAGGGCTGAGAATAACTAGAATAAAAGAACAAATTGGTAGCATTCAGCGATGGCCGTTCCTATTAATTATTCTTTCCTCCTACAGATTCCTAATCTTAGATTGAGATTACCAGCCCTAGCTGACGTTTGGAATGTTTTCAAACATCAAGGGATGCAATGCAGATCTGTGCTGGCTCAACTTGGTGTCATTGATGCCTATGGCACCCAAAGTGAAGTCGTGGGTAGTATTTTTTACATTTGTATTGTATATGGTTTACAAAAAACACCTTTACAACTTTCTATGAGAAAATAAGAAAAAAAACATTACACAGTTTTACTAAATATCATATGATCTTTCACTAAGAAACCCTAAATACTCAAACCAATACATGGATCTCAATTCATAACGTTATTGCACAATTATGGACAGATTCAAATAATATCACATATGAAACCAAGAACTATTAAGTGAAAATATCTTACTTCATATAAAACTATTGCACAATTTTACACAATATCACACAATCTAAGATTTATAAAACCAAAATGCTAAAACCATTGAGTACTGCCCAATCCATCTGAGCCCTAGTCAAATGATAAAAAAAGTAATTGTACCCATTTAAAATGTTTGCACCCCTATCAAATTTCATGAGGGCAAGAGCCAATCATACTGTATTATAGAAATCCATAGACTTTAAAAATGACACTTGCTATACCCTCTGAAGTGTTTCGAATATTGATACAATGGGACCATACATAGTTATCATCCCCATTTGGTAAATTTTGGCATGTTGGTCGACCTTTCCTTACAAAATGAAGGACAAAAGAGTAACAATTGCTTCACTGTTTCCATTTCTCCCTCGTTCTTCCAAAATCGACAGTAGGAATCGTATGAGCCTATCATTTTCCTACGTGTTCAGACCTTACGGGTTGGCAAAATATTACAACGGAGATTTAGGAGAATCATAGTATTGATTCGGAAACTGTAAGAGAAGCAGCGAAATGACCGTGCGTCTCTTACGGTCCCAGTGAAAGTGAATCGAAGACTGATAAGAGTGGAATCTATATATTGCTGCGATCCAGTCTCTCATAACAATCTTTTGACCCTTCTGGGATTAGTGATCAAAGTCTCTGTATCCAAGTTAAAGTCTCCCAAAGACTGGTCACATGTATCCCGCATTCCAATCAAAAACCTATTAGAATCACGTCCTGATCCACAAGTCACCAAATTTTGCCTAGCTCTACATAAAGCATATTAGGGAGCGGGGCAATCATACTATGGAAGAGGGATAAGAGTCTCCACGTCACCCGGGCCTCCAGGGATGCAATTCCCAGTTCATATCGGATAGCCGCTACTGGAATAGTGTTGGGTAGGTTAAGCGTCCGTCTCCACAAACGTCCCTCTAATGTTTCCCAAAATTTTGACTTTCATAATAGTGTCATTCCAACTCGTAGATTAGATTAGGCACAGCCTTGCCCCCATAAAAGCAGACTGAGGATTTAACGGAGAAGCACCCACATTTTTGCTCCAATTTAATCATTTGATTGGAAAGAGTTATAACTTTCCATGTGAGAAAGGAGCAAAGTCCTGTCCCTGAGTGATGGGCCAAGAGAGGGAACACCAAATAAAGCACACTAGAAGTATTTTCAATAGCAACCTCTTGCGTACTCCAATTCAGCTTTTTCTATTTTCGTCCCCTCGACAGCACCAATACATGTGTTTTCCTAGCGTTAACGAGCAGTCCATTCTCTTATGCAGTTTACCAATTCATTAAACGCTGAAGGCCCACTTTGGTGCAGTCGAGGAGCAGAAAATCATCCGCCTAACCCAACCATTGGATGCGCAACTCACCCAGTTTTGGGGTAACCAAACCCGCCACAGCCAGGTAGTCCCCAATATCAGATACAAAAAGGTTAAAAAGACAGAGCAAGAGCACATCCCTGTCTCCGGCCCACCCAAGTTGAGATCCTCTGGGACAAATCCACTTTCAAATTAAGTCTAACCCAGATCCAAGCATTCTCATAGAGAGCCATAATAAGTCGCAGCAGACCTCCCGGTGGCCCCCACTTTGCAAGCTTAGACCACAGGCGGCTCCGGATAACGCAATGGAAGGCTGCTGAGAAGTCAATTGAGACCACATAAATGTCTCCATCATCATTTCCCCAAGTCGATTCCTATAGTGCCCTCATAACCATGCCATTCGGGTTGGTAGAATGACCTGTCCGAAACCTCGTCTGAAATATATTTAGTTGTTGTGATGTGTTCATCCACTCATTTAAGTGAGTCAACAATGTAGAGGCAAACATTTTACTGTCTGCATCTATTAAGGAAATAGGATGATAATTCCTAGCCTGGTAGCGCTCATCGCATTTGAAAATGGGAACCACATAGGCAGTTTGCCACGAAATCGGGAATGCTCCATTCTTCACAATATTCTTAAAAAACATGGTGAGAACATGCGTCCCGAAACACGGATGACCCCTTAAAAGCTATTACTGGTCAAACTGTTCAGGCCCGCCGCCTGGAAAGATTTTGCGGTTTTAATGAGCCCCAGCCCCACCTTGTAATCGATAGTGGGCTGCCAATCCCCGGCACAATATGGTTTCAGACAATATCCTCATCTGGATTGCCCGGTTTAACCCCGTACAAGTTAGAAGAAAAAAAAAAGTCAACCCATTGGGCTGGAGACCACATTTAATTGACTCACAATAATAGAAAGCTCTTGACCATTAATTAATGCCTGGAATGACCTTAAATCTCTTTACTAGGGTGTGCAGCATAGTTTCTGCATCCTTTTGCAGCACCGCTACTTTTCTGCACCTACAATAGTTTGCATACCTTTAACTATTCTAGTTCTATTTTTTTGTTCTTCGTCCCATTTTGAGCAGTAGATTGACCTCAAAGATCGGTGCACAGAAGCTTTCACACAGGAAACCTGTTGATTAAAGATGTGCCTAATCTCATACTAGTGTTAGTACTAACCCTATCAATCAAGCAGCCCAAAAAAAGTGTCAAGCTTAGTAGGGTTAAAAGAATGCAGTTTCCATTGTAGGGTACTAGAGCTCATAAAGGAGGCTAGTTTGCTCTTTAGAACCCCTATATTTTGAGCGGACCATCTTATCCCTTTCCCCTGACCCACTGTTCTAAGGTCAATAAGATCCTCTTTAGCAGACCTATTTACTAATATATCAAAGTATGCTTTCAGGACACTATGATCACACCACGCATTAGGGATAATCTTAACACCTACACTCTGTTGCAAGGAAGGTGCGTCAAAGATATAGTCTATAGTAGAGTAACTATCTCCTCTATTCCAGGTGGGTATTGATGAATCAGCGGCATCCAAACCCCCATTCATACAAACCAGGCCTAAAGACTCAAGCGATAAATTCCACATCCTCTCCCAATGTTGCTTATGGTTTCCCTTGACCATTCCCTGCAAGGTCTCCCATGGTTCATTAACATCATTCGACATACAGCAGTCAGAGTTAAGATCTCCTGCCAGTATAACCCTGCCATTAGAAACCTCCCCTTGCCAGTCCCGATAAGTGTAGTCATTATTTCCAAACAGCCATTTAAATCTGCTATCCCCTTATGCCAGTAGACCAACAGAAATTCAAGGTCGACCACCGAGGAGGATACTTTCACTGCCATGATCCCCAAAGGGAGATCAGACACTGGCCTAGATATCCAACCTAATGTCCCCTTAATTGCGATCACCCGACCCGCCAGAGGCCTCTCTATTTATTGTGTTTTGCAAGTTGGGTGAACACCTCATAGCAGTCTATAGACAAATTATCCACATGCCAGGTATCTTGCAAAAATATACAATTACTCTGTCAACATGGCCATGGTTTTGGGGTTAGATAACAGATTGAAGTCCCCCCCCCCACCTTGAGTTTCAGGACAACAGTTTCAGTTTAATATCCTTGTCAATCAGCCCTTCAGTTTCTAAATATAATGAAGAGGGGTCAATTCCACAGAGCAGCTTTAATTTGTACCCAATATTCGTTTTGTTTTTTCGAGCTTCTGTACTGTTGCATCACTTGGCACAGGATATGTCTATCTGGTTGAAAAACAACTTTCAAATTCCCACCATATTTAAAGTTCTCCTTTAAGGGGCGTTTCTCCACCTAGACTAATTTCGCCTGAAATCTCAATTTTCTCAAGGTGTCAATTTCTGCTATGATCAGATTCGATACAAGTTGGGAGCTAAAGTAAATATTACATTTCTCCCATTGGCCTGGTTCTGGAAATGGAATCCTATTAAGGTCACACAAGGATAAATATTAAGTACATTTCCCCGATTCAAATACACTGATTTAGTCGGGCCCCAGAGGCTTGTCATCTGTATTATTTTAGTAGCCTGCAGTCCGTTGCTATAATTCTTATGATTAACAATGACATCAAATATACCATTACTGCCCCGGTTACTATCGTGTGTGAGATGACCGTGACCCTCACTTCCTTTGGCACCCCTCAGGATACTCTGGGATCTAACAGCTCCCAAACCCTGAGGTTTCCTGTCTCGGTGGCCAAAGGGATCATCTTTACGAACATAATCCACAAGGTTCAGCAAGGTAGTTGGAACATACATTTTACCCAAGAATTTATCCTGCTAAAGGCAGTGAATGCAAGTCTTGCCGGGTACCCCCAAGTTACCTCTTACCATACATAAAGACTCATCCGTCACTGGGCCAGGCTGGGTATGCTGCAAATTAGGGAAGTAGAATTTCTTAATGAATTGCTTGTCAGTCTCACACTATCGAGGGAACACCCACTTCGCCCAAAGCTACAACCTTCCGCAAAAGATTCCGCCTTCAGTATTTTATTTGTACCTAGTGCTACATTCCCACTGGTTTCCGGAACACCTGGGAAGATTCCAAGCCCAGCTAGAGCTGGAATCCCACCGATTTCAGGAACACCTTGGATGATACCAAGCCCAACCCTCTTCCCATCGTTTGATTCCGATGTGTTCAACACGAGATCCGTTTGAATACCAATCTCAGCCCTTGTGTGTTGTGTCCCATGTACAGAATTCATATCATGAGGTTTACAAACACTAGAAACCGGCTGCCTGTCCTCGAGACAGATGACATCCTCTACCTCATTGGATGTTCTCTCCCTGCAACTTTCCTCCAAAACAGGTGCCATCACTCTGTATACCTTTGCCTCTATTGCTTCTATTAGCCAGTGGCTCTCGTATAGTGAGGTTGCAAAATATTTACGTGAGGAAGTATTACTTTTTTTAATATATTTTTGACTTTTTTGATTTCTTGGCCTTATACCCCTATATAATCAATACAATTCTGACCTTGCTGCCCTTTAACGTAAGTGTAGGGCGGCAGAGAGGAAGTGGAGGGCCTTGGCCGCACCCCCTGAAAAGCTGGCCTACCCCTGCTCCAAAGGCAATACAGGCTAAGTCCGCTCCAAGAAGAGAGCCTACATCCAAGCCTGCATCTCTGCAGCATCTAACAACTCAGGCGAACATTTGAAAATCTGCAAGGAGCTGGCCAATCCTGCTGCAGTCTACATACCCTGTACCCCCTCAGGCCCTCTGTGCGGCCTTGGTCTCCCATTTCACTACCAAAACTCAGGACATCCTGTCCACCCTCACTTACTACTCCTCCTCCTCTGTCTCCTCCTCTACCACTCCTGGCCCGTCTGAGACCGTCTCTCCTCCCTTCTCCTGTTCACCCCTGATGTTTCTAGACAAGTCCAAACTATCAGTCTTATCAAAGCAGGTTCTCCCCTGCTCATCCAGAACTACCAAGGACCACAACAAACACCCTTGCTCCAGCCTTGGCCGATTTCTGCAATCACTCCTTTGCCACTGGAACTTTCCCCTCAGCCCCTCAAGCATTCTCTTGTGCACCCCCTTCCAAAGAAGCCCTGGGCCGATCATTCCTCTCCGGCTAACTATCACCCGATCTCCAATACTCCTTTCCTGGGCAAACTCTTGAAAAAGCTGGTCATCTCCCAGCTTGATTTGATATGATATGGCATTTGTAACGTGCCTATGCACAAGTGTTTCAAGGAGCTTAATCTAAATGCTGAATCTGTTGGTTGCCTCCATGTCCAGTCTGACTTCAGAGCTGCCAGAAGCTCGGAAACTGCTTTCCTGAACACCCGGGAAGACTTGCTCTCCAATCTGGACACCAATCTCTCTTGTTCTCATTCTCCTTGATCTTTCCCCTGCTTTTGGCACGGCCAACCATGCCACCCTGCTCAATTATAGCCAGGACAACCTTGGCATTACTGGTCAGGCCATGGCCTGGTTGACCTCCTTTCTCACAGACCGACCCTCATGTCTAACTGGAGTCTTTCTTCTCTTCTCCCTCTCCCTGTGGTGTTCCCCAGGGTCCAATCTCTCCCCTGGCCCTTCAACCACTACCTGGCACCTCTTGCCCACTGCATCGCTACTTTCTGCTCCAATTTTCAATGTTATGCAGATGACACTCTGCTTTCTTTCAGGCTTCCCTCTGCCACATTTGCTTCTTCTCTCATACCAGACTGTCTGTGCCACTAATGATAGCTGCCTTAATGCCATTAAGAGTGAGATCCTCCTCATTGGGACGCCCACTCCCTCCTTTACTCTCTTTATAGCCGCCCAGTCTGGGCCATCTTCCTGCTCCTCCTTGTGAGGCTAAGAACCTTGGTGTCATCTTTGACTCCACCCTCTCTTTCTCTCCTCACATTTGATGTCTCCAAGTAGTCAAGCTATCAGCTGCACCCCCTCAAAAGGTATTCTTCCTTTTCTCACTATTCCCCAGAAGCTCACGTCTCCAGAACTCTGGTCCTCTCTAGGCTGGACTATTTCAACAGCCTCTTTCTAAATATGCCTGCCTCTACTCTTCGACCATACAACTTATCCAGAACAGGACTGCGAGACTGGTTTTGGCCTCAAGCCCAGTGATCATATCTCTCCAGCTCTGAAATCTCTTCACTGGCTCCCTGTGACTGCAAGGATCAACTTCAAGACCCTCTGCATTGCCCAAAAGGCTTTCTGGGGCCTGATGCCGCTCTACCTCCAACTTTCTCTTCCAACACATCTTCCTTCTCGGGCTCTCTGCTTATCCACCTCCAATTCTGAGGGTCAGACGCTTTTTGAAGCCGAGAGTTGGGAGCAACTCCATCTCCTCGGCTTGGACCTCCCTCTGGAATAGCCTCTCTCAATCTTGAGCAGAACCCACCTTGGTTCTGGAAGCAACTCAAGACCTTCCTTTTTTTTTGCTTCCACTTTCTCTCTTCCTCTACCCCGCTGATGCACCCGAAAGCTCCGCTGCACTGGTCACCCTCTGAACTCGGGCACAAGCTCCCCAGCACTTGAGGGTCTGTATCTGCAACCCTACAGTCCCTTCTCTCTGCACTTATGAGCCACCCGCTTGCTGTACTTGCGAGTTAACTGCACTTCCCTTTCACCTCCCTTCTAGCACTCCTCCCCTTCAATCTTCCCTGCACTTGTGCGATCTGAATGACGAGGCCTAGTAAGATCGTTATTTTGCCCTCCCTTGTTTCCCGCTCCTGGTCTTGTTGCGCCTAGAAACACTTGTGTACAGTAGCATTATAAATGCCACATCAAATCATATACTTTACTACTGTTCTTAAGGATAGAGGGATACCTTGTATCCTTCCTAAAACTTTACGTTAGGAGAAACTAGCACACACCACCTTATGTGGAGTGCTAGAGGATACCTAGTAGCCCTTCTCTCTGCTCCTGTGACTTTTTAGTCACATAGACAACACTATAGTTAGTTAAGGCTGGTGGCAGTGGACGTGTTATACCAACTATTGTGCTATTTTCTATCGCAAACTGTATTCACAGGCTCGGTTTTGCACAATAGGGTGACCTATGTTCTAACACAGTGGCTCCATTCTTATTTCACCACTTCTACAATGGTGGTTCTTTGTTAGGCCATCTTCTACCATTCTGGGTGAGGGAGGTCTGTGTGTGTGCTTCGCCTTTGGCAGGAACCCTTGGCTGCCCCAAAAGCACCCCCCCCCCCAGGCTCCATTGGGTCTGCGAATGCAGGAAGTGGGGGAGGAGTTTAACAATGCCCTGTCCTTTGTCTGCCAGTGTGCCCGTATGTAACCAGTTCCCCCCTGGGGGGTGGGGAGGGGGGGGTCGAGGGAGTGCTGGCTTTCCTGATTAGTCAGCCACCCGCCCCTTTCTGTAAAATGCAGAAAGCTTTTGCAGAGGAGTGAGTGAGAAAATCGAAAAGGTGAGATTCCTGAGGTGAAAGGCAAGTCTACTACTGGAACAGAAAGTCCTAAGCTAAAGATAAGAGTTCAGACC
This sequence comes from Ambystoma mexicanum, assembly GCF_040938575.1. Taxonomy (NCBI): domain Eukaryota; kingdom Metazoa; phylum Chordata; class Amphibia; order Caudata; family Ambystomatidae; genus Ambystoma; species Ambystoma mexicanum. The sequence continues at coordinate 1,533,468,447 of NC_090932.1, forward strand.
CTTCCAATAACCGAGAAGCGACCAATGCTGTCCTGACCCAGTTTTCTTATCGACAGAGAAGCTCCGAAGAGGACGACTCCTTCCCTTTGGTTGATGGGACAAACCAGCCCTGAGACGAACTACAAATATCTCCCTAGGTGCAGTGTCTCTACAGAGCTGCAGACAGCGAATACCAGGAGACCTCTGACCAATTTGCAGTGTGTTAGTTACAGATTTGGGGTAGTACCCCTAGGGTGCCCTACAACAATCTGACCCAACCTTTGGTATAAGGAACAAGTTACTTACCGTTAACTGTTCTCCAGCATGGGTCTGGCATGGATTCACATGTTCATGAATATTCCCAGTAAGGCTGGGAATCCTTGGTAAAGAAAGAAATCAGTTTTGTTTCTGAACTGTCTTTCTCCTAACAACCAATCACTGTTTTCTGGGTAATACTGCCCCCAGCCAATTACTGCCCTCTACCTAAGTCCCTCCTCTGGCAGCCATCTTCAAATCTGGTAGCACGTAAAGTGGCAGTAGGACCAAGAAAAGAGCCGCAGAGGGGTAGGCGGGAAGGGTTGCATTTGAATCCATGCCAGACCCATGCTGGAGAACAACAGTTACAGGTAAGTAGCTTGTTCCTTCTCCAGCATGGGGTCTGGCATGATTCACATGCTCATGAATAAATAGTACATAGCAGTACACACATGCACAACCATGGGAGGTGGCAAGGCTCAACATTAAGCAGCTCAACATTAGGCATCTCTTACCTTCTCATCAGGCTCACCTTCAAGCGAACAGGTTGTGCAGCACTGCTTGGCCGACTCTGGACTCCTCCCTGGAATCCCTGTCGACGCAGTAGAATCTCGTGAAGGTGTGTGTCGACCTCCACGTAGCAGCCCTACAGATGTCCAGCAGGGGCACACCAGATAGGAACGCTGTAGTAGCAACGATCGCTCTGGTCGAATGGGCTCTCGGACAGCCAGGCAATGGTCGGTTTGCCAGCCGGTGACAATGGGTGATGCAGCCTGAGAGCTACCTGGAAATGGAAGCCTTGGAGAGGGCCTTCCTATGGTTCACAGTGCCAAAGTTCACAAAAAGTTGCGACGTCTTCCAAAAACTCTTAGTGCGGTCCACGTAGAACTTCAGCACTCTAGCCACATCCAGCGAGTGCAAAGTCCTCAAGTACACAGGTAACACCAATGGCTCGTTTAGATAAAAGTCTGACGGTACCTTGGGCATGAAGGAGGGGTGTGTCCGTAGCACCACCCTCGTCTCATGGAATGTCAAGTAAGGTGGTTTACAAGAGAGGGCCTGGATATCTCCCACTCGTCGTGCAGAGGTGATGGCCACAAGAAACACCGTTTTCCACGACAAAAATGTCAGTGGCGCAGAATGCAGAGGCTCGAACGGAGGACCCATGTTAGGCAGAATCCTGGGCAGTTCCCTTGGGGAGCACCACACAAGATTAGGACTACAGGAGAGAGCAATAAATCCCCTTTGGTATCAGTCTGTACCACAAAGATTTAGTTGGTAGCTGTGGCTGAGCAGTCAGACTTATCGCAAGAGGGAGATGAACAGTATTCAGGGTTTGCACAATAGGTCTACTGTACTATGGTACAGGGAAACACTGACCGAAGCTTTATATTAGAAAGTAGTTATATATTTATTTTTATACACTTCTAAGAAAACACATTTATCACAGTCATCAAGCAAGTTAAATGAAGTCAAGGAAAAATATGCACACTCCCAAGTTAAATTTTAGACCAAGTGAACCAGAGTGAACCAGAGTGAAAACTGAGCAAAACGGCAAAGTGTAAACTACACACAAGGGATCCTCTACCAATTTCTCACAAGGGAGGGAAAGTACAAATTTATATAGAAATAGCTTCTTACACACCCTAGCAACACTTCCCATAAATTTGTGAACCAGATTAAATCAGACAGTGCATTAATATAGCATATACTTAAATGAAAACTGAGCAAAATGGCATTTCACAAGTTTTAGCAATGGGAAGAAAAGAGTAGTTATAAGAAAGGGTTGCACCACACAGTTCGAATGGAGAATCAATCTCCAGAAGGCAGATCTAACAAATGTAGCCAGAGTCAGTAGGTCTGTGCCAGAGTCAGTGGTACAGGGCAAGGGCCCAGGAGCAAAATGTTCTTGTAGCTGCAGTCAAGTCTTTAGTTAACGATTTTGAAAAGGTGGATGCAGAGGGCGAAAGACAATGTTAAGAGAGGGGCGGCCAAACCAACAGGTAGGTAAAGGATTTAAAACACCTTTAGTGCTACCGCGAAGAAAGGGCGGCCTGGCGGAACAATTTACCTTAAAATGAAGAAGTGGCTCATGCGGTGGCGGCTGTTCCTGGTAGTTCCTACAGTTCGGGTGATCTAGCAGAGGAAGAGAGGCTCTCGTCGTGGAGGAAGGTTCGAGTTACTGCACTAGCCATGGATGAAACCAGCCGCGGTGCTGCCCGACAAATAAAGTATGCTCCTTTAAATCGTGGTCCGGGTGAACTGGTGCCTGGCTATCCAGCCTCCGAGTACAGGGTACTGGTGATTCGACCGAGGCAGGTCCGAGAAGGCGATTGGCAAACTGGTTGGCCCCACCAGCTCAAGGGAAGAAGGCTCTTGCGGATGAAGATCTTCTCTCGTCGTGTGGAGAAAAGTGGGGAGACGCTGCAGCAGGGCTTCACCGGTGGTTCAGTCGTTGCAGATGTCTTTGGCTTCTCTCCTCTTCGGCTTCTTAGTTCCAGTGGCAACGACTTGCTTTTCCAGTCCTCAGGACCCTGCTTTTATGCAAAAAGGTCCTCATTCATACAGCCTAGCTGTCACTTATGCAGTGGAGTGGTCATTTTAGCGAGAAACCCTCCAGCTTATCAGGATAGCGTGCGATATGGGTTGCGGAGGCAACCCTGTCCAGGGGTCCTACTCCCTCTCCCACACAATGGACCCACCCCAGACTAAGTGGTGCCGGTGGAAGCCCGCCAAACGGACGAACAAAGGATCCCCGACCTGGGTTAGGCGTTTAGAGAAAGACACGAGAAAGAATTTAGATTAAAGTTCTGGCAAATAAAACTTACCGGAGCAAAGTTAATATTAAAATGCACCGGCGGTATGTTAGAGGCCGTCAGAAAAAATGGCAGCCTCGAACAATGGGAAAATCCCATTGGGAAATATTCGTGGTCCAATATTTATGGTAGTAACCACTGCCACCAGCCAGAAACATTTGAGAGAGGGACTGTAGGGTACCCTCTCGAAAATGAACATAGGGGAAAAACTTAACCCCGTCCAGTACCTCCATAGTAAGATGGGTTGTACTGGTTTAGTTCATAGGATTTGACTAGTAAAGTCGATGGAGACTTTACATGCCCTGGGAGACAGTAGTCAGTCCCAGGGCATGGAGTCTATGTTTGGGGGTCGCTACAACACAACTGTGTCACTGCACTGAGGGTGCTGTGTAACATGTGAATGGCATGCATAAAAGCATTTCTGATGATTGTATCTGCTTAGATTCACACGCTGTGCATATGGTCCGACATACAGTCGTAATCGCAGAGTATTGCATCGTGTCTTTTGAGGACCGAAAGGGGACGTCGGCATAGGCGTGTCCATAACACTATCCCTATCGTGACGTGTGGAGTACCCAAAATACCTCACGCGCCACAGTCCCTCCAACTGTATTTTTTCTGCCATGAGGGAGCCCCAGGATATAGTGAGTGAGTACATAAGAGAGAAGTAGTAAGACGTCTATGTTCCTGCCACCCCGAGCGGGGGGGGCAGGGAGGGCGCATGTGAATCTAAGTAGATACAATCATCAGAAATGCTTTTACGGTAAGTAATGCATGTCTTCAGATGCTTGTTAATCTGCTTAGAATCACATGCTGTGCATAGACTAGCGAGCAGTACCCGGCGTTGGAGGTGGGTTGTGAGAAGGAACAGTAGAGAAAGTATGTCTTAGTACTGCTTGTCCCACCTGAGAATCAGACCTAAAATGAGCGTCTAGGCAATAGTGTTTTGTAAATGTGTGTACAGAACTCAAGGTTGCCGCTTTGCAAATGGACTCTAGGGGAACATTTGCAATGAATGCTATGGATGCCCCAGTGCCTCGAGTAGAGTTCTCTCTTTGCAAGAGTGTAACATAGTGTGATGCATTTGACAATCCACCTTGATATTGGTGATTTAGAGACAGGATCCCCTTCTCTACCAGCTGCCACTGAAACAAAGAATTGTTGAGTCTTCCTCAGAGGTTTAGTTCTTTCCATGTAAAGCATGACAGCCCTGCGCACGTCTAGTGTGAGAAGGCTTCTTTCGGCCATGTTAGTAGGTTTCTGGAAGAACGTGGGTAGTTCGATTGACTGGTTCACATGAAACTTTGAAATAAATTTCAGCGCAAACCTGGTATGTGTCCGCAGAACTACCTTATCTTTGTGGACTGTAACAAATGGGTCTAAAACAGAAAAAGCCTGTAGTTCGCTAACCCTTCTGATAGAAGCGATAGCCACTAGGAAGGCCGTTTTATAAGTCAGATCTTTCAGACTTGCTTTATGAATAGTCTCAAAGGGAGCTCCCATGAGTCTGGTCAAAACCACATTCAGATCCCACCCAGGGGCTGGATGAGAGATGGTAGGATAAATCCTCTTAACCGCTTCCATAAAAGCTTTAATTACTGGAATCTTCCACCACAATACTTTATGCTGCGATGTGGTGTAGGCTGACAGCGCAGCCAGATGAACCTTTAGGGAATTGAAGACTAAACCAGTGTCCAACAGATGGGTTAGATACAACACAATGTGTGACGGTGAGCAATCGATGGGATTGACGCCCTTGGAATTGTACCAGATGACAAACCGTTTCCATTTGCTGGCATAGCAATAACGTGTATTAGGCTTTCTCGCTTCCCTGAGTATGTCCATGCACCTCTGAGGGAGTTGCAGGTATCCAAACTCTATGATCTCAGGAGCCAGGCTCCTAAATTCAGAGTTTGTGGGCATGGGTGGAGGGTCTTCACTCTGTCCTGAGACAACATGATGTACGGGCAGAGCAGTTTGACTGGTGGAGAGAGGGACATCTCCATCAGGTGAGCGAACCAGGGTTGGCGGGCCCACACAGGGGCCAGCAGTATCATGGTAACTAGTTCCGGGTGCATCTTGTGCACCATCTTGTTGAGAAGGGCAGTTGTTGGAGGGGTGGGGGGGGGGGCGGGTGGGGGGAGTTCGGGACGAAAGCCTAACCAAATTTCCCCGACCAAGTTATCCAGAGACCGTTCCCCTTGGATCAGTTCTGGGGGTACCTGGAGGCATAGTCTTGGCATTGGACGTTCTCCTGAGTAGCGAACAGGCTGATCTCTGGGAAACCCCATTCTGCGAAGACAATGGACACAATGTCTTCCTGCAGCCGACATTCGTATTCTTCTGGCAGCGGAAAATCTCTGCTGAGAACGTCTGCCAGAAGATCGAGTTCCCCTGGAACATGTTGGGACAACAAAAACATCTTGTGTTTGAGAGCCCATATTCAAATGTTCTGGGACAGCTTGGATAGCCCTGGAGAATGAGTGCCCCCCTGTTTGTTCAGGTAATACATTGCTGTAGTGATGTCGGTTAGGATCAGCACTGTCTTCCCTTGCAGTTGCCCCTGAAAGGCGTTCAATGATTTGGACACCGCTAGTAGCTCCAGTAAGTTTATATGATTGGACGCTACCTGAGGGGACCACACTGTGTGCCGTCTGCTGTAGCAGGTGAGCGCCCCTCCCACCCCGTGAGAGACGAGTCTGTCGTATGAGTGGCTTCCACTGCAGGGGTGGTGAAGGTCTTCCCCTTCAAGAGGTTTTCTCTTGACCACCACTGCAGAGGGAGAACGAGGGCTGGCGAGCCAACTAACAGATCTTCCCATTGTCCGCTGGCCTGACACCACTGGCTGTTGAGCCACTCTTGCATGGGACGCATGCGCAGCCGCGCATGGGGAACCAAGTTTATGCATGACGCCATCATCCCTAGCAAACGCATGGCTTTGCGTACCGTCACCTCCCGACTGGCTACATATTGAGGAACCTGAGAGAGCATGTTCTGAACCCTCTTGCTTGATGGGAAGACAAGGACGTCTTCCGTCCGAATTAACGCTCCCAGAAAGTCATTTACTTGGCTGGGGACTAAGCTGGATTTCTTTTCGTTGGTTGAAAAACCTAGGATGAAGAGGAGATCTACTGTTTTTTGGGTGTTTGAAAAACAAGCATCGAACGAGTCCCCCGTAATGAGCCAGTCGTCGAGGTAAGGGTAAACTGGGACTGATAGTCTGCGCAGGTGTGCTGCTGCCACTGCCAGGACTTTGGTAAACACCCTTGGCGCTGAGGTGATGCCGAAGGGGAGTACTTTGAACTGGTAGCGTTTGTACTGAATCATGAACCTTAGGTATTTTCTGTGCGCTGGCAACATTGAAATATGAAGGTATGCATCGTTCATGGGATCACCTCCTGTAGTGTTACCATGCAAAACTTCTGGGGCTTTATGAACTTTTTCGCTGGGCGCAGGTCTAGAACAGGATGCATGGTGATCGGCACGGCTTCTATGGCGTCCTTTCCCAGCAGAGCTTCCACCTCTTGGATCAGGATCTGCAGATGGTCCGGTGAAAGTCGTCGTGATCACTGCGGTCTTAACTGCGGAGGGCGGGCGAATTCCACGCAATAACCAGGGGCGACCGTCTTTAAGACCCACTGGTCCGAAGTTATCCCCTCCCATGCCTTGAGGAAAGATGTTAATCGCCCCCCGACATGGGAGGGGACCTGGACCTGGTGGTCATTTCTGACCATAGGCAGAGGCTCCTCTGGGATTGGGGCCTCTGCCTTTGCCGCGTTTCTGACCCCTTGGGGGGTGGTAGGTAGGGCTTCCGGATGCTTGATTCGTGTTGAAGTTACCCGTGCCATAGTTTTTCTGACCGGCACAGGCTTGTCCTCGAAAGGCCCGCCGAGAATTATTACCCCTCTGGAAGGAGGGTTTCTGTGTAATCTGATGCAAAGACCTTATAGTCTCGTGAACCTTCTAGGCCGTCTCGAACGCTTCATCCACTGCTTTCCCGAAGAGGTTATGGGTTTGTTAATGAGAAGGGCCTGGGTCTCAGGTCTGAAGCCCGACATGCGCAGCCAGGCGTGTCTTTTTAGAAGAGTACCTTGTGCAAGGGACCTGCCTGCTGTTTCTGCAGTGTCCAGGGTGGTGTTCACCACATTCTGATTAACCAGTTTTCCCTCCGAAACAATGGCGAGAAGCTTTGTTCTGGAATCTCCTGGAGGCCTTCTTGGAGCAAGTTTCATTGGGCATCAGCATAGCTTGCTAATAGCATAGTATTATTAGCAACCCGAATGGTGTATGCAGCTGCTGACGTGACAAGTTTGTCCAGAACATACAACCTTTTAGACTCCTTGTCCGGTGGCGATTCTCCCGTGGCAAGGGGCTACCCCTGCTATCTTTCGAGTGGTAGTCACTACCAGTAAGTCTGGGATGGCGTGCCCCTTGATATACAGAGGGCCGGTAGCGGAAGGCCGAAATAGTTTTTCGACTCTCGGGTTCACTGGCCGTGTCTGAGCAGGTGTGACCAAAGATGGAGCTACCCGTCTCCGGACAGAGTTAAGGAGGGGGATGGATTGACTCGCTGGAGGTTTTTCTTTAATAATATCCTCCACGAAATCCTGCTCCGGTACCGCCTCTTGAGTGGCAATTTTGAAGAATTCTGCCGCTTTTTTCAACATGGAGTTGAAAGCCATTTGGTCATCCACAGGGGAGGCCTGGCGAGCCGGAGTGGACGGAGGAGAATCCAGGACCAAAATATCAGAGTCCTGATCTTGTTGTGTCCAAGGGTTTTCACCTTCCTGCTGGGTCTCTTCCGAGTTGTCTGTCGTGTCCTGTTGATCCTCCTCAGTTTGAGAAAGGACGCTTCTACTTCCGCATTATAGATATCTCTATAAGTATCCATATGGATCAAGTCTTGTTGGGAAACCCGAGACTGATCTACTTGAACTTGAGGGTTAGGGTCTACCCGTGCTTTTTTCGGGGGCGGATGATCTGAAGAGGCGATGATCCGCTCCAGCCGATCCATACAACATTTGAACTTTTCTGTAGTCCATTTAGAGGACCCGAACGGGCAGGCGCAAGAAGAAGTGACATTCTCGGCGCTTTGGCGTCAACGGGAACCTCTAAGGGTGTCAGACAGAGTCTGACTATCTATGCAAGTCCCATCGGAATCGGGGAACATAATCCGCCCGAAAACTTTCCCACGGATTGACCCATAATTTTTGGTGGAACCGGGATAAGACCGGGATAAGACCCACAGCTGCTGCGATCCTTCCGATGCTACTTTGGATAGTCGCCGAATCGTCGAGAGACCAAGGCTGCAATGATTTGTCGGCAGCAGAAAGACCGTTCGTGCCACCAGGGGGTTTAGCGGATGGGTTTCTGGGTAGAGGCCTAGTCGTATCTTTTGGGCCTATAGAGGCCTTGGAACTGGAAGCGTCGGGCTCCCGACTTTCAACATGTGTAGGATTAGGAGTAGCGCCATTGGTCTTTTGTGTTTGCCCAGTCGCCGTGCACTGCTGCGAATGCGGGGAAGACCGTGGATCAGAGCGATCCGGGGGGAACCGGCGAATATTTCAGCGGCCCCGTTGGCGCTTTTGCCTTTTTCGACGCAACCGTCGAAATTGGTGTTGGGGTTGTGTGCTTAGTGTTACAGTGCGATTGTACGCCCCTGTCGCCGGGTGTGGTCCCTGTAGCAAGACCAGAGTCGAGCCTGGAAGGGTCGGGGACAGGCGTGGCGGACCTAGAAGTGTCCGCCTCAAGGTCTAGAACATCCGCGTTGGACGTTTGGTCATCCGAAGTACCCCCGACACTTTCGGCTGGTGTGGCAGTGGGGGAGGGGGCCTCCATGCGTGACATGCCGTATGCGGCCCACCGCTTTACACAGCGCTCCTTAAGGGTCTTGGGCCGAAGGAGTTTGCACACCGCTTCTCGTCGTGCTCTAGGGGGAGAGGCGTTACACGTACCGTGCTCGTCCTTCCAAGGATATCTGACCCTACACTTAGGGCAGAAAAGGAGTCCTTTCCATAGCAAAAGGGAAGGATGGCCAGACCAAAAGGGAAAGGAGGGGAAAGGAGGAAAGACATACTAAAACAATATGGCCACCCAGACCCCACTCTCCCTACTGTATAGGTCGGCCAGAGGGCCCAACCACGTGGACAATCCGGCCGCCGTATCTTATGTGCCGAAATCCACAGCTGTAGACTATTCCCCCGTAGTCTTTGTCGAAGATGTTCTTATTGGCAAAGTGACTTAACAGGGAATAAATCGCCAATTCGGTAAAGATAAACAATGTCTCTAGTTAGCGCTCTGCTATCGGACGACCAGTTATCTGGGTGGAAAAATACAATCTGAGGGACCTCGGCGCGTGAGTGATTTTGGGTACTACACACGTCACAATAGGGATAGTGTTACAGACACGCCTATGCCGACGTCCCCTTTTGGTCCCCGAAAGACAAGATGCAATACTCTGCGGTTACCACTGGTATGTCGGACCATATGCACAGCATGTGATTCTAAGCAGATTAACAAGCATCAGAAAAAGATGGTTCCTATGGGGTTGAGAAAGATCCCATAGGCATTAAACAAAAATAGCCTAGAACACGCGTAGCAAAAATGCCTAAGAGTGGGGAAAGAGTCTCACTCTTAGCAGGTAAAAAGAAACAAACCCTTCAAATCCAGCAAAGCTGCTGGGGGACTCTATAGCTAAGGGAAATTAGCCATAGAATGAGAATTCTCCCTAGCAACCCATGAGCCTAGTCAGCACTACATTGAGCTCCCACGCCGGGGCAGGAGCCTTCACCGGCGGGAATTAACAGAAAACTCCTTTGATGAACTCCTTGACCAGGCGGTTGGACCATAACGACAACCGTTCTGGTGTAGAGGGAGATAGCCGCCAGATGAACCTTGGAGGCATGAGCCAACCCTGCTTTGGCCAGCAACAGCAAATACGGCACCACCTGCGGAGCCATAATCCATAGGGGGTCGATCTTCTGTGCACGGCACCAGACGGCGTACCTCTTCCACTTATGTCCGTAGCATTTCAGTGTAGACAAAGCCCTTGCCTTGGCAAGTACCTCCTTGCAGTCCGCCGGGATATCGTATCCTCCAAACTCTAGCGCTGCAGGAGCCAGGCCTGCAAGTTAAGCGACCCTGGGTCGTGGTGCGGGATTGCGTCTCCTTCTCTGGCGAGAAGATATGCGGCCGCCGGAAGCTTGATTTGAGGGGATGCTGACAAGTCCAGAAGGTCCGGGTACCATATCTCTGCCTCGCCGGTGCGACTAGGATCATCCTGCACCGGGACCATCTGAGTTGATTGACTAGTCAAAAAAGCAACAGCAACGGAGGGAACGCATACAGGAACAGGTCTTCCCAGGGGAATGAGAATGCGTCCCCCCCAATGCTCCCTGGCTGGGGAAACCTGCTGGCGAATCTCCGGCACTTGGTGTTCTTCACCGCCGCAAACAGATTGATCTGGGGATTGCCCCATCGCAGGAATAGAAGATCTATTTGGTCCTGCTGAAGCTCCCACTCGTGGCAAGAGCGCAGATCCCTGCTGAGGGAGTCAGCGATTGTGTTCCTCACTCCTGCCAGATGAAACGGGATGAGGAACATCCCCTGGGCAACGGCCCAGAGCCATAGCTCCTGCGCCTATCTGGAGAGCGCTGGGAATCTGGGGCCCCCCTGCTTCCGGATGTAGAACATCTTGGTGTTGTCTGTGAAGACCCGCATCACCTTGCCCTTGAGGGAGGGAAGGAAAGACTTGAGAGCCCAAAACACTGCCTGCAGCTCCACTACACTGATATGCAACGACTTCTCCTCCGGTAGCCACAGGCCTCTTGCGTGGAGACTTACGGTATGCGCACCCCAACTTTCCAGGGAGGCGTCCGTTGTGACCGTCTCCTGATGAGGTGGTGTCTGGAAGGCTTTGCCCGCTGACAAATGCGCACAAACTCCCGACCACTGTATCGCTCTACGGAAACTCTCCTCAAGAGGGATCTTGTCCTCAAAGCTTTCCGATACCTGTATCCAACAGGTGTCGTGGAACTCTTGCATTGGGCGCATCCGCAGCCTGCACAGCCGAATGAAGTATATGCATGACATCATGCAGAGAAGGGACTTGATGGAGCTCACCCTAGCGATCTTCAGGGCCAACAGCCGTTGCACTCTGCCCAGGATGGCCACAATCCTCGCCAGGTATGACACTGCTGAGCCGAGAGCCCAGAAACACTGTGTCTTGCGATGATACTGTTAGGGAGAATTCTCTTCTAAGTCTAATTTCCCTTACCTATAGAGTCCCCCAGCAGCTTTGCTGGATTTGAAGGGTTTATTTTTTCTCCTGCTAAGAGTGAGACTCTTTTTCCCACTCTTACACGTTGCTGATGTGTGTTTTAGGCTATTTCTTGTGCTTATGGTCTATGGGGTTTTTCTCACCCTCATAGGTATCATCTTTTTACATATGTGTTAGACAGCACCCTTGGTGCAGTAACACAGGGGTGTCACCTCGACCCCCAAACAGACTCCATACCCTGGGACTGACTACTGTCTTGCAGGGCATGTAAAGTTCCCATTGACTTTACTAGTCAATAGTTATGAACAAAACCAGTACAACCCATTTTACAATGGAAGTACTGGAAAGGGTTAATAGTTTTTCCCTGGTGTTCATTTTCGATAGGGTACAGTACAGTCCCTCTCTCCCAAGTTTCTGGCTGGTGGCAGTGGCTACTACCATAAATATTCGACCGCAAATATTTTCCTATGGGATTTTCCCATTGTTTGAGGCTACCACTTTTACTGACAGCCTCTAACATACCGCCAGTTTATTTTTAATATTAACTTTACTCTGGTAGGTTTTTATTGCCAGAATTTTGATTATTATTTCTTTCTCGTGTCTTTCTCTATAATCCTAACCCAGGTCGGGGATCCTTTGTTCGTCCTTTTTGCGGGCTTCTGCAGAGAATCCCTCCTCTCGGTGCCACTGAGTCTAGGGTAGACAGGATGTGTCAGAGGGGGAATAGGCACCCTGTCACAGGATTGCCTATGCAACCCAAGTCACACTCTGCCCTGTTAGGCTGGGGGGGGTTCTCCCGCCAGGAGAGCCACTCCACTGTATGAGTGACAGCTAGGCTGTATGAATAGGGGTCTTGCTGCATAAAAGCAGGGTCCTGAGGAATGGAGGACAAGACGTTGCCACTGGAACTAAGAAACCGGAGAGGAGAGAAGCTGAAGACATCTGCAACGATAACCACCGTTGAAGCCCTGCTGCAGATCCTCTCGGCTTTTCTCTGACGACTCGAGAAGATCTTCCTCTGCAAGTCTTCTTCCCTTGAGCTGGTGGGGCCAACCAATTCGCCAATCGCCTTCCCGGACCTGCCTTGGTCGAATCACCAGTGCCAAGCACTAGGAGACCGGATAGCCAGGCGCACGTCCACCCGTACCGCGATTTAAAGGAGCGTACCTTTTATTCGTTGGGCAGCACCGCGGCTGGTTCCATCCCTGGGCAGTGCAGTAACTTGAACTATCCTCCACGACGAGTCTCTCTCTTCCTCTGCTGGATCTGCCAAACTGCAGGAACTGCCAGGATCTACCGCCACCGCAGGAGCCTCTTCCACTTTTAAGGTACATTGTTCCACCAGGCCTCCCGTCCCGCGGGGTACTGCTGAAGGTGTTTTAAATCCTTTACTTACCTACTGGGTTGGCCACCCCTATCCTCTAACATTGTCTTTCACCTTCTGCAACCGTATTTTCGAATCGTTAAACAAAGACTTGACTGCAGCTACTAGAAAATGTTGCTCCTGGGCACATTGCCCTGTACCACTGACTCTGGCACAGGTCTATTGACTCTGGCTAAATGTTACAACTGCCTTCTCTAGATTGCTTTTCACCTAGAAATGTGTTGGTGAACCTAACTCTTATAACCACCTTTTCCTTCCCTTTTTTTTAAACTTGTGAAGTGCCATTTTGCTCGGTTTTCACCTCAGTATTACATATGCTAAAGTACTGCCTTGCCTAACTTGTTCACAATCTTCTTGGGGAGTGTTGCTGGTGTGTTAAAGAGTAGAACCCTGCATAACTTGTGCATGCCCTCCCTTTTGAAAAATTGATAGAGTGCCATTTCTGCTTGGTTTTCACTGTGCCGTTATGCTCCGTTTTCACTCTTGCTCAAAGTTGTCTATAATTGAAATAGGGAGTTGTGTATACTTTCCTTGACTGATTTAACTTGCTTTTATAACAGTGATTTGTGTGTAAAATAAATATATATATTCTTTTTGATACAAAGCTTTGGTCAGTGTTTCCTTGTTCCATAGTATTGTAGTCCTAATGTGTAAAGCCTGAATACTGCTCATCTCCCTCTCGAGATAAGTCTGGCTGCTTAGCCACAGTTACCAACTAAATCTGTGTGATACGGACTGATACAAAAGGGGATTTATTGCATATACCTGTAGTCTTATCTTCTGTAGTGCCCCCTAAGGGAACTGCACAGGATTCTGCCTAACAGGTACCAAGCAAGGTTTTGCATAGTTCACCGAGAACCGCAGCTTTGTCAGCAGCTGGACGGTCTTTGCCGTGTGTGCAACGGCGATCTCCCTCGATTCCGCTCGGATAAGCCAGTCGTCCAGATAGGGGTGAACGTGGATCCGTCGTAGACGCATCAGCACCGCCACTGGCGCCAAGCACTTGGTGAAAACCCATGGCGCCAACTTTAATCCGAAGGGAAGGGCCTTGAACTGGTAATGTTGCCCTTGAACCACGAAGCACAGAAACTTGTGGTGTCCCTTGTGAATGGGGATGTGAAAGTAGGCATCCTCCAATTCCAGCGACAGAAAATCCCCTTCTTCCAGCTGTCCTTGCACGTGCTGAAGGGTGACCATCCAAAACTTCTGGGATCTGATGTACTTGTTCAGACGGCGGAGGTCTAGGATGGACCTCCAACCGCCAGTCTTCTTGATGAGGAAGTACTGAGAGTACACTCCGGAGCCTCTGTGGAATTAGCTCTATCGCTCCCATCTTCAGCATGGCCCGCATCTCCAACAGAAGCTGAGGGACGTGGTTTTCCTGTATGGCCACTTGTATGCACGGACACTTTCGTTGGAATTCCAGGGTGTGCCATGGGCCAGAGCGTCCAGCACGCAACGGTCGGTGGAGATGGACTTCCACATGCTGATTAAGTTTGCCAGCCGGCCTCCCACCGGGTTGCGCAGGTGGGGGACTGGCATCACGGCCGGTTCAATCTTGCTTCGCAGTGGAGGCGCCGCCTTGGGGACCTTGTCAACGGCGGCAACCTCCTCCAGTCATGCTGTGGCCCCTGTAGGCCTCCTGGGTCAAAGAGCGGAACCGTTGACGGAAGGATGAAGAACGTCCACCGAAGCCTTAGGAGGAGCCTTGGGGTTTACCCCCAGGAATCCGAAAGGACGGCCATCTCTGCTGAAGCGTGCCCAGGGCACTAGCTGTCTCGGTGTCCGCCTTGATGGCCTGAAGCGGGTAGTCCACGGTTTTGCCAAACAAATTGTCCCTGTCGAGGTGCATGTCCAATACCCTCCACTGCACATCCTGGTGATAGTTAGCAGCCCTTAACCAAACTCGCTGATATAGGCAAACGCTGTTGCCCATTTGGCGGAACCCTGTGTCGGCAATGTCCGTGGCCCCTGTGATGGCATGGTCCAATGCCACCTCGCCCTCCTGCAGATCTCCAACGTTTTTGTTATCTGGAAGGAGGTCCAGAAGGGCAGCGATTTTAAACCAGAGCTTCCTGTCATAGCGTGCCACGATGGCGTTGGCCGCCTTGATGGTCGTCGCTGCGGATGTAAGGAACAAGTTACTTACCTGTAACTGTTGTTCTCCAGCATGGGTCTGGCATGGATTCACATGCTCATGAATATTCCCCGTCGTCAGGCTGGGAATCCTCGGTAAAGAAAAAACCAGTATCAGTTTTGTTTCTGATCTGTCTTTCGTAGTAGTAACCAATTACTGATCCCTGCGTCATACTGACCACAGCCAATGACTGCCCTCTACCTAAGCCCCGCCTCTGGCAGCCATCTTCAGATTTGGTAGCACGTGAAGTGGCAGTATGACCAAGTGAAGAGCCGCAGAGGGGTAGGCGGGAGGGTTCGCATGTGAATCCATGCCAGACCCATGCTGGAGAACAACAGTTACAGGTAAGTAATTGTTCCTTCTCCAGCATGGGGTCTGGCATGGATTCACATGCTCATGAATATAAGAATACATAGCAGTACACACATGCACAACCACGGGAGGTGGCAAAGGCTCAACATTAAGCATTACATCAAACTCAACATTAAGCAAATCTTACCTCCTCACCAGGCTCACCTTAGGCGAACAGGTTGCGCAGCACTGCTTGGCCGACCCTGGACTCCTCCCTGGAATCCCGATCGACGCAGTAGAATTTCGTGAAGGTGTGCGTCGACCTCCACGTAGCAGCCCTGCAGATGTCCAGCAAGGGCACACCAGATAGGAACGCCGTGGTAGCTGCGATCGCTCTGGTGGAATGGGCTCTCGGACGGCCAGGCACGGGTCGGTTTGCCAACCGATGACAGTACATGATACAGCCGGAGAGCCATCTGGAAATGGAAGCCTTCGAGAGAGCCTTCCCCTGATTGACAGGTCCAAAGTTCACAAAGAGTTGTGACGTCTTCCGAAAACCCTTCGTGCGGTCCACGTAGAACTTCAGCGCTCTAGCCACATCCAGCGAGTGCAGAGTCCTCTCAGCCGGCGACGAAGGCGATGGGAAGAAAACAGGCAACACCAAGGGTTTGTTGAGGTGGAAGTCCGACTGCACCTTGGGCATGAAGGAGGGGTGCGTCCTGAGCACTACCCTCGTGTCGTGAAAAGTCAAGTACGGGACCTTGCAGGAAAGGGCCTGGATCTCTCCCACCCGTCGTGCGGAGGTCATGGCCACAAGAAACGCTGTTTTCCACGACAAGAACTTCAACGGGGCCGAGTGCAGAGGCTCGAACGGAGGTCCCATGAGCTTGGTCAGCACCACGTTGAGCTCCCACGCCGGGGCCGGAGCCTTCACCGGCGGGAACGATCTGAACAGTCCCTTCATGAACTCTTTCACCAGACGATGAGACCACAAGGACGTCCGCCCCGTAGTTCTGGTGTATCGGGAGATCGCAGCAAGATGAATCTTGATGGACGCGTGCGCCAGTCCAGCTTTGGCCAGCGTCAGTAGGTACGGCAGTACTTGGGGAGCCGTAATCCGCAGAGGGTTAATCTTCTGTGCGTGGCACCAGACAGAGAACCTCTTCCATTTGTGTCCGCAGCATTTAAGAGTCGAGGACGCCCTGGCCTTTGCAAGAACCTCTCTGCAGTCGGCCGGTATGTCGTATCCTCCAAACTCTAACGCTGCAGGAGCCAGGCCTGCAAGTTCAGCGACTTCGGGTCGTGATGGGAGGATGGCGCCTCCTTCCCTGGAGAGCAGATCCGCGTCCACTGGCAGCTTGATAGATGGGGACGCTGACAAATCCAGAAGGGCCGGGAACTATTTCTGCCTCGGCCACGCAGGTGCGACGAGGATCATCCTGCACCGGGACCTCTTGAGCTGGTTGATGAGCCGGATCAGCAATGGCAATGGAGGGAACGCGTATAGGAACAGGCCCTCCCAGGGGAACGAGAAAGCATCGCCCATGCTCCTCGGCTGGGGAAACCTGCTGGCGAACCTGCGGCACTTGGAGTTCGTCGCCGTCGCGAACAATTCGATCTGGGGTGTGCCCCACCGTCGGAAGAGGCGGTCCACTAGATCCTGTCGTAGTTCCCACTCGTGGCACGAGCACAGCTCCCTGCTGAGTGAGTCGGCGATGGTGTTTTTTATCCCTGCCAGATGAAACGGCACCAGAAACATCCCTTGGGCGACGGCCCAATGCCACAGGTCCTGGGCCTCCCTGGACAGGGCTGGGGGATCTGGTTCCGCCCTGTTTCCTGATGTAGAACATGGTGGTGGTGTTGTCGGTGAAGCTCCTCACCACCTTGCCCTTGAGTGACGGAAGGAAGGACCTGAGGGCCCAAAACACTGCACGGAGCTCCAGGACGTTGATATGGAGGGACTTCTCCGTCGGGAGCCAAAGGCCTCTCGCGTGCAGATTCTCGGTGTGCGCTCCCCACCCTTCCAGGGAGGCATCCGTGGTCACTGTCCCCTGTTGGCCAGGGTCTGGAAGCCCATGCCCGCCATCAGATGCGCGCGGGTGCCCCACCACCGGATCGCTCGTCGGAAACTCTCGTCGAGTGTGATCCTCTCCTCGAAGCTGCCCGGCTGGATCCAGCGCGCGTCCAGGAACTCCTGCAACGGGCGCATCCGGAGCCTGCACAGGGGGATGAGGTAAATGCAAGAAGACATCATTCCGAGGAGGGACTTGATGGACCTCACTTTGGCCGCGTCCGCAACCAGCATCGTCCTTTCCTCCGACGGGGAGGCCAGAAGCGACACTGTCGGGCTTCGCTCCCAGAAACAGTGCGTCTTGCGCGGGCACCAGGTGGGACTTGGCGTAGTTTACGGAGAATCCCAGGTCCGTGAGAAGTTGGACGGTCCTTGCCGTGTGCTCCACAGCGAGCTCCCTCGTCTTGGCTCGGATGATCCCCTCTCGGCGCAGCTGCGCCGCCACCGGTGCGAGGCACTTGGTGAACACCCTGGGTGCCGACCTTAGTCCGAAGGGAAGGGCTCTGAACTGATAGTGACGCCCTTGGACCACGAACCTGAGAAACCTTCGGTGTCCCTTTAGGATGGGAATATGGAAGTAGGCATCCTCCAAATCAAACGACGACAGGAAATCGCCCTCCTCCAGCTGCCCCAGGACGTGTTGGAGGGTGACCATCCGGAACTTCTGTGCCTTGATGAATTTGTTCAGTCGTCGTAGGTCCAGGATGGGACGCCATCCTCCCGTCTTCTTCTTCACGAGGAAGTATCTTGAGTAAACTCCGGAGCCCCGAAGCCTCTTTGGGACAAGCTCGATGGCGCCCTTCCTGAGCATCGCCTTTACCTCTAAGAGAAGTTGAGGGACGTGAAGTTCTTTCCTGGCCACAGGGAGGACGCGCGGGCACCTTCTTTGAAACTCGAGCGCGTGGCCCTGGGCTAGGGCGTCCAGCACCCAACGGTCGGTGGAGATGGACTCCCACAGGCTGACGAAGCTCGCCAGCCGGCCTCCCACCGGGGTGCTTCGGTGGGGGCCCGACCCCACGGCCGGTTCAGTCCTGCTTCGACGAGGCTTTGCCACCTTGACCTCCTTGGCGACGACGGCGGGGTCCGCCTGACTTGCCTCGACCCCTGTAAGCTTCCTGCGACGACGAACGGGCCGCTTGACGGTAGGTGGAAAATCCGCCGCCGGAACCTTTGGAGGCGCCCTTGCCTCCGCCGCTCCGAAAGGGCGGCCGCCGTTGCTGGAGAACCCCGAGAGCTCGGGCCGTCTCCGTGTCTGCTTTGATGGCTTGAAGGGAATCGTCCACTGTTTTCCCAAACAGGTTGTTTCCATCGAACGGCATGTCCAAGACTCTGGTCTGCACGTCTTGACGGAAGTCAGTAGCCTTGTGCCATCCACCCCGCCTAAGGCACACACCGTTGCCTAACTGGCGAAAGCCAGTGTCAGCGATGTCCGTCGCAATCGTAATGGCGTGGTCCGACGCCACCTCACCTTCCTGCAAGATCTCTAGGGCATCCGCCCTCTTGACGTCCGGTAGGAAGTCCAGCAGCGGAGCCAGTTTGTACCACAGCTCCCTATCGTAGCGGGCTACGATAGCCAAGGCGTTGGCCGCCTTAATCGTCGCTGCAGACGAGATGACCCTGCGCCCCATCGTATCCAATTTCTTTCCCTCGCCGTCCAGCGGGATAAGTCGACGTGGAGGCCACACCCCCCCCGCTTTCTTCCTGGCTGCCGCGGAGACGACGGGGTCGGCTGTGCCCGGAGGCACAAGGGGGCCGCGTCCGGGACCCGGTACTACTTCTCGTACCGATCCCTTCTAGCCGGCGTCGTGGATGGGTTCTTGAGGAGGGCGAGGCCCTCATCCCAAATATCGTCCAGTAGAGGCACGGAGAGGACAGTCTTCCTCTTGGCCTCGCGCCGTTGATAAAGGAAACCTTCCTTCTCCTCCGGGCAGAGCTGGAAGAGCTCGGATGCCCTGGCGATCATGGAGTGAAACGATCCAATCTCGTCGGGCGGGGAAGCCCGGGTGGGAGGTGACGACGGCAGATCCTCGTCGTAAACCTCGTTGTCCGTACCCGTCGCGGCCGTGTCAGTCCCCGTATCATCCCCATGAGTCGTGGACGGGGAGGAGGGCTGAACAGGGCGCGATGGCTGAAAAGGAGGTGGAGGGTGAATAATTCTTCTCTTAGGGGGAGGGCTCCCAGAAGGGCCTGGCTCCGGGTCCCCCGTCGGGAGCGGTTCCTCCGTTGGTGTTAAAGGCAGTCTCGTCCTTATCTCCGAGCATAAGGACTGTATAGCCAACAAAATGGCCGCCGAGTTGTCTTGCGGCGCTGGTTGAGGGGAGTCCAACGGGCGGTCAGGGGCCCCGTCGGCACCCTCGACGATATCATCGTCCCCTGCGTCGGGATCCTTCCCGACGGGCTGGTCTTCTTCCACGCCAACGCCGTGGCTTAAGACCTCGATCAGCTCTTCCTCAGAGGTTGAGGCCGAATCCACAACGACCTCCTGCCCCCCCCCCCCCCCCTTTTTCTTCTCCGCCGGAGGTTTCACGGGGGTCCTGTCGGTGGGCGTAAAAGAGGACTCCCTCCGCGGTGGCAGGGATACTCTGAGCCCCGAGGTCGCCACCACTGGTGTAGCCTCCACAGGCTGAACCAGGGCCGCCGCAACTGTCTCCATAGAGGCCTTGGCCGGATGGATTAAGGCTTTCACCATCCTAGGTGCGCTCACCGCCTTCTCCTTGGGGGGGAGGGACACTGCCTCGCTCCCCCTCCGATGGGGCCTTCGAGCTCAACCGGGGCCTCTCCAGGAGCTTCGCCGGGTGCTCGGCCTTCCTCTTACCCGAACCAGAGCGTTGGCTCGTGGTTGATGGTGCCGGGGAGGATGCGCCCTGCCTGGCGCCCTTAGAGCCCGACCGTTCGGCGCTCCCGGTGCCAGCGGACTTGCGGTGCTTGGCCTTGTGTTGGACCCCCGTCGCCGGGGCGTCCTCAGAGGTCTTAGAAGACCGCTCGGATTTCTTCCTCTTCTCGCCTGACGGGCTCTTCCCTTCCAGCCAGTTGGCGAGACGTTGATGGCGGTCCTTCATGGTCCGCTCCGACATGTTGCCGCAAAACGTACAGTCCTTCTCAAACGTGCGTCTTGTCCTCATGTAGGCAGTAAAGACAAAAGGAGTGTTCGTCCCCCTTAAAGACATTCTGCAGCTGGCATCCAGGGCAGACCCTGAACAGCTTTCCGGGTGTCGAGCTAACCTTCTCCTGGGCCATGTCCGAGATGGGCCTGAGAAACTTCTGGAGTCCTCCAAAAGCGAAGCTCGACGACATCTTCACCCTTGAGGGGCGTAGACGAATCCGACACGGGTCCCCGTTGATCGGATGAAGAGTCGGTGGAGCTTGAGGCTCTTTTTGACCGAAAAAACAAAGTTTTTTGAGAAAAAACGTGAAAAATAGCACTAACGCTCGAGAGCAATAGCACGAGGATCCCAACACTTGAACGTGCGGTAAAAATCTGAAGATGGCTGCCAGAGGCGGGGCTTAGGTAGAGGGCAGTCATTGGCTGTGGTCAGTATGACGCAGAGATCAGTGATTGGTTACTACTACGAAAGACAGATCAGAAACGAAACTGATACTGGTTTTTTCTTTACCGAGGATTCCCAGCCTGACGGGGAATATTCATGAGCATGTGAATCCATGCCAGACCCCATGCTGGAGAATGACTCGTCATCCCATAGCATCCAACTTCTTCTCCTCGCTGTCCCGGGGGCAGGAGGTCGTTGACACGGCAGAGCCAGAAGATTTCTTTCTCGCTGCCACCGAGACGCCCGAATCTGGGGAAGGCTGGGACCTCAAACACTAAGTCCAGAGTCTGGCACCCTGTACTTCTTTTCATACCGGTCCCTCTTTGCAGGGGCTGATGGCGGGTTCTTCATAAGGGACAGATCCCTCGTCCCAAATGCCGTCCAACAGAGGGATCGACAGCACGGTCTTCCTCTTTGCCTCGCGGCGTTGGTACAGGAAACCCTCTTTTCCTCGGGGGTCAGCTCAAACAGGTCAGAGGCCCTAGAGATCATGGCATGGAACAAGCCTATCTTGTCGAGCCGAGAGGCTCTGGGCGGTGGAGACAGGTGGTCTGCTAACCCCGCCATCGTCCGTGCCAGTCGTCACCATGTCTGTATCCTCTCTCGGCGGAGGGGATGGTGGGGGGCAACAGGTGACAAGTCGGAGGAGGCTGAACTCTCCTCTTCTTGGTAGAGGGGTGCGTCTGAAGGCCCCGGTATCTTCCGGTGCCGCAGGATCTTCCGTCGGTGGAAGGGGCATCCTTGTCCGAATCTCTGAACACAAGGTGTGGAGTGCCTGGAGAATGTCCACCGAGATGTCCGCTGGGGGTTGAGGTGGTTGCTGAGGTGGTGGAAGTGGGAGTGACTGAGGCAGTGGCGCAGGGTTCTCCAACTCCACCACAGCCTCCTCCTCCTCGGTCTCGTCGCCACTCTCGACATCTCCCTCGTCGGGATCCTTCCTGTAGGACTGGTCTTCGAACTTTTTGTCCAAAATGGTCTGTGGAGTCTGGGAGAAAGCTCCTCCTCAGCGGATATGTCAGTGTCCTGCAGGACTACCGTGCCAACCCCCTTCTCTGCGAACAGGGATACGGTTTCGGGGAAATGATGGGCATCGCCTTCTCTGGTGTCTTCTCTATGAGTTGAAAAGACGATTCCCTCCTGGCAGGCTGTCACAAGTCTCTCCCCTTCTCACCTGCTTCTGTTTGCTTGCGACCTTCTGTGATGTCTTCTTTCTCACGGTCCGGGATTTGTACAAACCCGAGCGCTGGTCCTCGGATTCCAGCGTGAGGTTCGCTATCCAACTTCCGGGAACGTTCAGAAGTCCAGGGTGGATACCAGGAAGGAATGATGTTTGCACTTGGACGCACAGAATGCCGTGACCCGAGCGCGGAAGAAAAAACCCTTCACTGCTCTTGGAAACAGT
This sequence comes from Ambystoma mexicanum, assembly GCF_040938575.1. Lineage (NCBI taxonomy): Eukaryota > Metazoa > Chordata > Amphibia > Caudata > Ambystomatidae > Ambystoma > Ambystoma mexicanum. The sequence goes on from NC_090932.1 coordinate 1,533,490,608, forward strand.
AGTTATCCAAGAGAAAGGTATTTAAACCTTTGGGAAATCTGAAAGACTTCCCTGTGCCACTGCACTGAAGGTGCAGTGTGCTACAATGTAAAAAGATGCCTATGGAGTTTGTCAAACTCCACAACCAAAAGAAACAGTCCAAATCACAGAAAAATACATGAGTGGGGAAAAAGGGGTCTCACTCCCTTCAGGTAAAAAATTACGAAGTCCTCAAAATCCAGCAAAGGTGCAGGGGGTCTCTAAGGTAGAGAGGAATTAGCAAATTTCTGAGAATTCTCCCTAACAATTTGTAACAAAAAGGTTACACATGATTGAATGCAAACATACCGAAATGTCAAAAAAAGGGCTCAGCACTGGGAGGGAAAACCCTCAGCAGTTAAGGGGTTAAAGAGATGAAGGAAAACAGACTCCATAGAAAAACAGTTCCATGCGTCGGAGCAAATGAGAATGAATGAGGGGAAAAAGGCTCCGCTCATTCAGGATAGAAAGAAAAAGGTCCTGAAGTCCAGCAAACAGTGCTTGCAGTCTCAGTAGGGGAGAGGATTAAGCATAAAACGGATAAATCTCCCTAGCACAGTGCAAGGGCGTTTCTTTGTATGACCGTAGACTACACTCAAAGGGGTTTCGTAGGTTACCCAATATGTGCTAAAGGACAAATTTGTGGCAGTAGTTACTTTTTCTTACTTTATACTGTACTCTGTTAGCCTTACAGCCTTTTGGCTACTAACAGTGGTTAGTGTTCAAACATGGACATGCCACAAGATTTTTCGTTTGTTAATTGGCCAGCTTGCCTTTTAGCCTTCTTAATCCTTTTATGGTCATGCCCTGCCCGGGAAAAGCATGTATTCTCGTGGGCTAGTGCATGGCTTGGGTGTGGGGGTCCAGTAAATGGGTGGGGACTGTTCTCAATCCACATACTGGGGCCTGAATGTCTGGTGTGCATGCTTGCATGAGGCCCACAGTGGTCCCTGATTGGACCAATGCTGGTGTGCATGCGTGGGGCAGATCTTGCCAATGGAGGGCTGGGTCTGATCGCTTACATGACTTTGGGATAAGAAGGTGTCTGGCAGCCATTACAGCCGATCAGAAGAAGAGCCAAGTATCTTGTGCAGCTGCGAAGAGCAAAGTAAAACCAGTGGATGATCCCCGACAAGGCTGGTGGCAAACACTTGCAGAAGTCCTGGTGAAGCCTTGTGGAGCTGCTGATCCCAGAAGACCCTTGTCAATGCTTAGACCTTCTGGACCAGTGGGAACAACTGGTCTCGGCGTCTCGTGGTAACCAAGTCAACTGACGTCTTTGGATGAGTCCCTGGGCCATCCAGTGGGATGACCTTGGGCTACTGCGATAGGAGCATCATGGTTCTGCGTTTTGGCTTGGAACTTTGGGGACTGCCAGCTTCTCCTACAGAGGACATCTCTGCCAAACATCAGCACGCCAACAACAAAGGGGTCAGAGATGCTAGTCAATTCCAACCCAAACTGTGTCCTCTGCTGTCGCCCTGCAGTGGTGACTGTCACCAGAAAGTGCCTTCATGCATCTTGTCGGGTGCTGAGAGGAGGACTGCACCCGAGTGAGCTGCATTCTTCAACTGGAAAATGTTACTCCAGAATCTGCGGCTGACCAGGGACTCGCTTGTACCTGCAACTCCTGGGCACCGAGGTCCATAAGAAACAGCGGGAAACGTGACCTTTGAAGACCTGTCAAGTTCCAAGAAACACTGGAGCACAGGGGTGAGTTTCACTTGCACTTACCTAACTTTTGAAACTTTCACATTAGTTTGACTTTACCATTGCTTGCATGCGCAAGCACTCCGAAGGCTGGGGACTGTTTTATGCACTAGAATTCTACCCAATTTAACTTTGTGACTCATCTCCATGTCCCCAGGAACCCTCTCCTAACACCCCCCCCCCCCCCACCCGACTCCCCGAATTAAAAACACATGCGGAATGCTGTGAACTTTGGGCATAAGGCCCCATACAATTTACGATCTGATTTTAAAAAGTTAGGATTATAACTCCTGTGGACAGTTGGTGCTCTCTCTAACTCTCGATGTATAGTAATTTAGTATTGTGTGATATTACTTGCTAGTAGTCATTTTTCAAGTGTTTTCTGGGCCTATAATACATGTGTTACTTTTAAAACTAAGTGTAATCCTCTGTCTTTCACTGGGTGGACTCATTGTGGACCCCTGACCCCACTCACCACTACTGAGATTTCACCTTGGCCTCTCTCCATGCTACCTTGATTGGTTTGGCTAAACTCTAGTTACTACAGGTTCACAATAAGGGTGTCCTCGTACACATCTGTCCACCAGGCCAGAGTTTAGAAATCCATTCTAACACTCAGCCCACCTTAACTTTAGTGGTTGTATAGTCCTCAATAGGGGGGCTGTACATAAGCCACCTTAAGAAGCAGCAAGTGCATTAATCGTCTGATTAAAGAACTGCTCCCCGAATCACAAATCGCGCGCTTCATCAATTACAATACAATAAAATCTATCATTTCATCAAACGTATCACTCAACCACATTAATTTTACATTGTAGCCTCACTCGCCATCTATACCCACATCTATAGCCACCCAGCACAACAAATTAAGTCTCCCCTCCTCTCCCTCCCAACCATGCACGATTAAGACAAGATCAAGACAATGCTCACCTCTCTGCCAGTGTCTTGATCTCATTCTCCACATCAAACTTTACTACCCAGAGTCGATGCAGCAGGTTCACTCCATTCTTCTCGTCACTGTCTGGTGTTGGCAAGACCATTTGTAGCTCCATCAAGCCCTGGTGAAAAGAACAGAGAATCAACTGGTGGAGAGAGCAGTCATAAAAATAAACAAAGAAGTGAACAGAAAATGACAGTAAGATCACTGGCGGGCATACAATAGTCCAAAATAACAAGTAACTTACCCCTGGTAAGGTTCTTTCGACTGGATGTCCCTCTCATGTATTCCTCATGTTAGGTAAGATTTTCATAGAAATGAAATCTTGCCCGGGGTCAACCCCAGAACTTTGTTTTACTAGTGGGATATTTTTCCTTAATACCTCTAAGTGGGAACCTTTTACCACACTCACAGAATCTTTTACTCTTTTTATGGGTCAAAACAAAATAAAGGGCGCCTGGCTAAGCCCCGATATACCCTGGGGTAGCTATTTGTGGATCACAGAAAATATGGGTGTGAGACTGAACAGCAAGTTCTCTTAATAGATGTGTTTAATTTTTCAAAAACATTTAATTTGAATACATTCTCATCTTAACAATCCACAACAAAAACGGGACAGTATTTTGCTTTCACAATGTGGGGGTACTGTTGAGTACCTCTCTCAAGTATCGATTGAATTTCCTCACAAAAATACACAATCCCTTTACAAATCTACTTTTTACCTAATATGTACGATAAATGGGTGTCACCCAGGACCAATGTTGGTCCCTGGGTCTAAAAATCATAACACAAAAATACATGTGAGACAAGATAGTGGGACAAGACGTGTCATATCATGATATATGACAACGTCTTGTCCCACTATCTTGTGCGGTGCACAGTCTTCCGAATTCCAAAGCTCTCCAGAGACACGAATAGAGTCCAAAAAGTCCCCTCAGAGTGGTGGACCTTTGTAACAACTAGAATTCAACAGTGATTTTCTGTCTTCTTCTGTGCTTCTTGAAAAGGCGCCAAATCCACAGAAACCCATTCAGCCGCAAGGGAAACCTTGCCTAGAGCCTTCTCCATCAATCCCTGCTGCAAAGTCCCTTCCAAGTTCCTGTTTTCAGTCACCACGACAAGGAATCCACCGACTGGGTTTTTGGCTGCAGATCCTGAAGTCGTCCTGCTGCAAAATCTTCAATGCTGAGGGTACTGTGTTGGCTTGGGTATGTACTTACCTTAAGTTTCTTGGGATTTCTGTGTAGCTATGGGTTGTTTTCTGTGATTGGGAGGTCTCTCGTCCAGTGCACCCAGTCCCACTGCTAGAATCCTGCTAGGGTGTCTTCTGTGAAGCCCCTGGACCCTCTTCTAACTCTAGAAGTGAAGTACTCACCTGTTTGCCCAGTCTTCCTAAGGAACTCTGACTTTTGCTACTTTAGAACCTATCCTGACACTGCCTGTTGGACACTAGACACTAGCGACCCCCCCTTCTGCCACTGAGAACATTCATGCTCCAAGAACCAGGGAAAGATTTAAGGGATTGGGTCTTTTGCCTAGAAAAGAACAAGTTAATTTCTTACCTGGTAACGTTCTTTCGATGGGATGGTCCGACGACGTATTCCATATCTATGACAGGTAATGTCCACAGCTGTGCTGCTTCGGAAAATCTTTGGCGTCTGCGTCCTGTGTCGATGACGTTGATGCGCCGTCCCCGAGGACATCCTCCGACGGCCGACGTCCCCCGATGTGATAAGTAGGACGCACAACGCCCATAGCCTCAGTTATAGTTTTTCCCCAGAACTTGTTCCACCAGTTTTCTGCCTGTCAGACACACAAGGCCTTGCGGAACGCAAGCTGCAATCGCAAAAGAAATTCTGCAGCGGGGAAGGCAGGGAGGGAGCGATATGGAATACGTCGTCGGACCATCCCATCGAAAGAGCCTTACCAGGTAAGAAAGTAACTTGTTCTTCGAGGGGATTGGGTCCTCCGACATATTCCATATCTATGACAGTCTCCCGAAGCAGTACCAAGCAAGGAGGTGGGAAAGAATTTAGAATACAAAGTTAGCATGCTCAATCAAATTGCGGAATAGAGAACTGCCTTGCCAAAGGCCAGATCTTGCCCTCTGATGGAATCAAGGGAGTAGTGACGTACAAAAGTATGTACTGAAGCCCAGGTGGCTGCATCACAGATGTGACAAATAGGAACTCCCCTCTGCAGGGCAGTAGACGCAGCCACTCCCCTGTTAGAATGGGCCCGCAAGCCAGCCGGAGGATCCTTACCCGCCAAGCAGTAACACTCGGAGATAGCTAAAACAATCCAACGAGACAAAGTGTTTCGTCACAAACGCTTTCCAGCATAACCAATGAAAGGTTGATCGTCCACTCTGACCCGGGACATGCACGAAATATAAAAGCTCAATGCTCTCCTAGGATCAAGCCTATGGAGCCTCCCCTCTTCCTTACCAGGATGTGGAGGAGGATAGAACGCCGGAAGAACAACCTTCTGGTTCAAATGAAATTCCGAAACCACCTTCGGAAGAAAAGAAGGACGAACTCAAAGGACAGCCCTGTCCTTATGAAACACAGTGAAGGGTGGCTTAACTGAAAGTGCCTGTAACTCACTCACTCTGCGAGCGGAAGTAACCGCAACCAAAAACTGTTTTCAGAGTTAACAGCCTCAAAGGGCAAGAATGTAAAGGCTCAAACTGAGCACCCATAAAAAACTTAAGAACAAGGTTCAAATCCCAACCTGGCACCAGAAAAGTCGGAGGGAACACATTAGTGAGCCCTTTCAAAAACTGCGAAATTAAAGGAATCTTAAAATAGGAACACTCTTCAGACGAGCGCTTAAATATGGACAGCGCCGCCAGGTAACCTTTAATGGTCCCCACTTGCAAGCCCCTGTGGGCCAAAGAAAGCAAAAAAGACAGAACCATGGGAATGTCACATTCAAAAGGATCCACATTCTGAACTCTGCACCAGTCGCAGAACTTTCTCCAACAGCAACAGTACAGAGACTTTGTTGCCGGCCGCCTGGACGAGAGCAACACCTCCATCACGTCTTCAGGGAGGTCCCAATCCTTATACCTCAACCTTTCAGAAGCTAAGCGTGAAGATTGAGGGATCTGACCTCTGGATGGAGAACCTGACCCCCCTCCCGTGAGAGCAGATCGTCTCGGTAGGGAAGATGACGTGGAGGGCAGATGGACAAGTCTAGAAGGTCCGGGTACCACGTCGTCCGGGGCCACACCAGAGCAATGAGGATCACCCGGGAACCGAACCTCCGTAACCTCCGCAGTACTTGCGGGATGACGGGGACTGGAGGAAACGCGTACAGCAGTGGTAATGACCACTCCACCACGAACGCGTCTCCTAAGGCTCCTTTTGGAGGAAATTCCCGCAAGCAAAACCTTTCGCACTTCCGGTTGACACTGGAGGCGAAGAGATCTACTTGAGGGGTCCCCCAAAGGGCGAAGATCTCCAGGAGAATCTCCTGAGCCAGCTCCCACTCGTGAGAGATCGTGCTCTGCCTGCTCAGAGCATCCGCCGTCTCGTTGTCTCCGGCCAGATGAACAGCCGAGATCGAAACTTCCTGCTGGATGGCCCAGAACTCGAGCTGCATCGCCTCCCTGCACAGCAGAAGTGACCCTGCGCCCGCCCCCCGCCCACCACTTTTTATTGAGGTAGTGCATGGCCACCGTGTTGTCCGTAAGAATCAGGACACTCTTTCCACGCACAGTCGGCAGAAAAGCCTTCAGGGCTAGCCTGACGGCCCTCAGCTCCAACAGATTGATATGGAGTCTTGACCCCGACGGAGACCAACGACAGCTGACTGTCAACTCGTTGGCATGAGCTCCCCATCCCGTGAGGGATGCGTCCGTCACAATCGTCACCTCAGGCCAGGGCAGCCAAAATGGGACCCCCTTCATCAGATTGCCTTCGATGGCCGACCACAGAAGGTCCCGGGCTACCGAGGGCGGCACCTGAACAGGGTCCGACAGCCTGCCGGAGGACAGACCACTGGAGCTTGAGTGCCCACTGCAAAGATCTCATCCGCAGATGAGCCTCTGGCACCAGAAGAATGCAGGATGCCATGAGGCCGAGCAGTCTCAAGAACTCGGATGCTGGGAGATCCTGGGCAAATTGAAACTTGTACACCATCTGCTGAATGTGAAGAGCCCTCACCCGGGGAGGAAAACACTGCCCCAGGGATGTGTCGAGCACTGCTCCGATGTACTGGAGCCGCTGCGTCGGTGTCAAATGGGACTTTTTTAAATTGAGGAAAAAGCCCAGCCTGTGAAGGGAGTGGCAGGTGACGGACAGATGATCAAGGACTTGCTCGGGAGAGCTCCCCCTGATCAACCAGTCATCCAGGTAGAGGTAGACGTGAATCCCCCCTTTCCTGAGATGCACTGCCACCACCACCATGAGCTTGGTGAAAACACTCGGGGCGGAGGTCAATCCGAACGGCAGGACCCGAAAGTGAAAGTGCGATTCGCCAACCGCGAACCTCAGGTACTTCTTGTGCCTGGGATGAATCGGCACATGGAAGTAAGCATCCTTGAGGTCGAGAGACACCAACCAGTCCTGAAGTTGAAGGGCCTGGAGGACTTGAGAGTCACCATCTTGAACTTGTCTTTCCTGAGGAGTTTGTTCAAACCGTGCCAGTCCATGATGGGTCTCAATCCCCTGTCTTTCTTCGAAATCAAAAAATAAGGGTAATACCATCCCTTGTTCCTCTCTGCTACAGGCACCAGTTCTATGGCGCCTTTCTCCAGCAGGGCTTGAATTTCCTGCGCAAAGAGCGTATCCAGACTCTTCAAAGAGGTTCCCTGGTGGATTGTCGTGAGGCCTCTGCCGAAAAGGAAGACAGTAGCAGTGGGTTATGATCTCCAGAACCCACACATCCAAAGTAATGGCTTGCCACTCTACAAGATGCTGCGTCAGCCTTCCCCCAACCGGCGAACCATGGGACCTGGCCTCATGACTGAGTGGTAGCGGCTGCAGCGTTGCCTGAGGGCAAAGAGGCAACAGCCCGAGCGGCCTTGGCACCTCGACTACCTTTGTTTCCACCTCTGGCACTCTTACGATGGCCTCTGACTGCTAGCTCCCCTCGCTTTACTGAAGGACGAGTAATAGCGAAAGGCACCTTCCCTCCATTGCTGTACTCTAGGACGAAAAGGCAGAGGTTGGCGAACTGCAGCGCCCAACGACTTGGCTGCAGCTTTGGAGGTCTGCAACCTCTCAAGGCTCTCGTCAGCCTTGCTGCCAAAAAGGTGTTCACCGTCAAAGGGCATGTTGAGGAGCCGGGACTGCACATCAGGAGCGAACCCAGACTTCCGCAAACCTGCGCATTACGGTGCTCGCCGCCATGGACCGGCTGACGCAATGTGCCATGTCCAAACCCGACTGAACGGCCTCACACATGGCATCCTTGCCATCCTGAACCATAGCAAGGAAACCATCCCGTTCGTCCCCTTCGGGAATATGTTTAGCCGCTAATGCAACAGTTCCACAGAGTGTACGTGAAACGAGACAAGGATCATATGGAGTTGGCCGCCTGAAGCGCCATACCCCCTGAAGAAAACACTTGCCGCCCAGCCGTCAAAACTTTTGTCGTCCCTATCCGGAGGGATGGTAGGATATGCCGCCTGCTTTGCCGGGGCCGTAGCCGCCTGCACCACCAAACTCTCCGGAGTGGGGTGCCTGGACAAGTAGCAGGGGTCGCTACTGGCTGGATGGTATTTTCGCGACAAAGACTTGCCCACTGCCGGGAGACTTTCCGGAGCAGTCCAAGCCGCGGCCGCCACCCTTCTCTGCAGAGCCATATGAAATGGCAAAACCGGGTCAGTGGGAGGACCGAGATCAAGGATGTCCGTGAGATCATCCTGAACGAACTCCCCCGGGGAAGCTGACCAACCCAAGTACTCGGTGACCCGAGACATAAGGCGCCGATATGAAGAATCGGCATGATTGCCAGGCTGCGGCCTACAAAACGCCACCTCAGGATAGGTGTCCAGTCCACTGGCATCATGCAGTGACTGCCTCAGGTCATCAAACTGGCTATGGCCCGAGATAAGCTCATCTGGAACTGTCACCGAACCAAGCTGTCATCAGAGCCTTCATCACCCTCTGAAATGTACTCCAGGCGGGGAGGGGAAGACCTCTGGGGACCAAAACAGTGCCTGACCTTAGCTAGAGCCTTTCTAGGGGCAAACCCCGTGCCACGGGGTCCCTCTGACACCACCCCCTCGAAAGGCGTCGAGGGTGCCGAACGAGTCGGCGTCGACAGAAATGGCATCAACGTCGAGCGAACCGGCGTCGACGTCAACTGCAGTGCCGCCAGCATCGACGGCGTCGACACAGGCCTCGAAGCCAGAGCTCTGAGCGTGTCTCTCGATGACCTAGGCGCAGTCGACCCCCTGGGAGGCGGAGCCTCGAGAGAAATCGTTGACGACCTCGACGCCACAGGCGTCAACGTCTTCTTCTAAGACGGCACAAGATCACACGGTCTCGAGCGCGTCGAGGACCGGGACCTGGAACGGGCATGGTGAGAACGGCTACCCTTGTTCGAGCGGGACCTCTCCCGCGAGCCGTGCAGACCACCCGAGCCCGAAGGCGTATGAGCGGTGTCTCTCGACCGGTGTCTACCGACCCCACTCGGAGGCGCGGACGGACCAGTGCCCTGCGATTCAAGAATCGCTAGCATCTGCTACCCGAAGGAAGCCCATTCCTCCGGTGTCACTTGCATGGAGGGATAAGCGACCCGCCGACGGGCGGAGTCCTCGGAAGAGGACAGGGAAGGCGACCGATGCCGGCGCTTCCGCTTCTTCGAGGCATTCCCGGAGGAGTGACGAGACCGACTCCTGGAAGGAGACCCACTGGACTTCCGATGATGACGCGGAGAGTCGCCCCTCGAGTCATCCATCGAAAGCCCCGCAGACCTCGACTTCCGGGGCTTAGACACCCGGCCTACCGACAGCTTCTTCTTGCGTTCCCGCAAGGCCTTTGCCGTGAGCGACTGGCAGTCGACAGTCCGTATCGTGGGCCTCCCCGAGGCACCAGAGGCAGGCGTTGTGCGAGTCCGTGACCGACATCTTGGACCCACAGTCCCCACATTTCTTGAAGCCCGGACGTGGGTTCGAAGACGAAGTAGACATTGCCACAAACAGGTCTTCACAAAAAAACAAACAGGTTCAACGAACCGAGAATTGAAAACAGCAAACTCCAACTAGTTGAGGCGTACAGAGATTCACAAAGCGAACACGTTCGCGGAAAAAACGGAACTGAGGCTATGGGCGTCGTGCGTTCTTCTTATCACATCGGGTGACGTCGGCCGTCGGAGGAGGTCCTCGGGGACGGCGCATCAACGTCATTGACGCAGACGCCAAAGATTTTCCGAAGCAGCACAGCTGTGGACATTACCGGTCATAGATATGGAATACGTCGGAGGACCCAATCCCCTCGAAAATACGTGTTTAAAAGGTACTTGTAAAGAGTTGGTTGGTAACTAACTCTACGAGTGAAAAGTTACAAATGTTCTGACTTATCTTGGATGTGTGATGCACTATTCTCAAGAGTATGGTTAACAACTTTCTTTACTTAGAAACCGTTTGCCATTCTAATAGAAAGTAGATGTGAAGGTATATTACTCACCTGTGATTAGATTGTGCCTCTTCCCAAAAGTAATGTGTTGGTTGCACCAGAATATTCCTGCAGGATAATTGTAGGAGTGTCCCCCAACTGAGTCTTGCTTCCCCCGACTTGCTGCTAGCCTGTCCAGAGTAAGTCTGTATTAGGTTGTTGCCTACCTAGAATAACTGAGTAATTCAGTAAAGTGTAAAATTAAGGTTTGGTTTCCCTGTGCTATTGTAGACAGACTCACAGAGTCTTTTGTTATAACTGTCCCTCATAAGTCATACATAAGTTACTTGTATAGCTGGGAAAGATCTAACCTAGACTCCATTGTTACAAGAGTTACTGCTGATCTCGATCTGCGTTTGACTGATCTCAAAAGCACCTGTAATTGAATATTACATCCTAGGGTTTTACTCACCTAGTATAACTTATCACAAAAGTAGTTATAGGTTTTTACTGTTCCTGGAATAAGTGTTCCACTATTCACAAAAAGTATATTGTCCAGTTGACTGATTATGTGATTTGTACCGAGTCTCACTGTATAACTGGTAGGGTTTACTGCCCTTGTATTACTGAATGTAATTGTGAAAGTAACAATTGGTTTTTACTCCCCAAGAATAGGTGTGGCCTATACAGAATGTGTATGAAAAGGTTTTGACTTCCCTAGAACTACTGTTAGGTGTTCCGAATAAGGTTTATACTTTGGTCTGTGTACCTTCAAGTATAGTGTGTTTTTATAATTGTGATTATTAATATGAATAAAACTAAGGTTATGATATCTGGGGCATCGAAAAGGGAGAGGGGGAAAAATGCTTTTAAGTGGTATATTAACGCGGACATATTTGAGGTAGTTGACTTATACCCCTACCTAGGAATCCCCATTATGAGTAATCCTCCAAAGAACTTTTTCCAGGAAATGGTTGAGTCCAAGGTAATGAAGAAGTGGAATGTGATACGAAAGTATATGTCCAGCAGGGGTGGACATTCCTTGAAGGATACCTAGAGGTATATAATAATAGCTGTATTGTTCCTGGGGCACTCTATACACTGGAAATATTTGACTAATCTAGGAATTATAGAAGTAAAGTTGTGGAGACCAGTGTTGGGGCTCCCTGGGTGTATACCTATAGAGGCGATAAGATGCAGATTGGGACTCATTTTCTTGGAAGCTTTGTAGAAATTGAAGTGTTGTAAACTCTACTTTAAGATTGAGATGTGGAAAGGGGAGAAAGAATGTAATGCGACTCATTGGCAAAAATGAGTAAGGGGATAGGAACGCATATATGGCAAGTCTACAAGATACTGTATTCTCATTCCTTAAAGAACTTGGCCTGAAAGATCCCACAGTCCAAGAAAAGGTTAATATTCTCTTTAGAAATCTTAAGGAAAAAAAGCATTTGTTTGGGAATCAAGTAAAAACTTGACTTACTTTCATACAAAGAAACGCCATAGTGCATTAGCTCTACAGGGATTTAAACCTGCCACACCTAGAGGGCATTTGATAAAAATAAGTAATGGAGAAATGACAAGATACACCATGCAACTCCGCTTCAATATACTTCCATGAAAAGAATATACGGGGTCTTGGAAGAAAACTCCCTGGGAGGAAAGATTGTGTAGACACTAAAATAGAAGTTGAAACTGCAAGACACATTCTCACCATGTGCAGTGAACTACATGAATGGTATCACAAGGGATATGGTAATTTGGTGAGTGATTTAAATATGGTATCATCGGACCAGTTTGGGTCGGCCATATTCGATGGTGAGACTAAGGTTTATATTGGGGCGGTTTTTTATTTATGGAAGAGAGCTAATCTAATTTTAAATTAAGCCAAGTGTTTTCCAAGATGTTGAAATGAATGTGTTTAACCTTTCTTAACCTGATGTTTATCTGATTTTTATCAGATTTCTAAACCCTTTCTTTATGAATTTATGTATCTGGAAGAAGAAACTGACATGAAAGAACAAAAACTTGATGTAAGAGTGTTGTATAATAATAATAATGACATTTGAAGTTTCTCTAAAAAATGTAGAGGTATTCTTTTAACCGTGTTAATTGTATGATGTATATATCTTTTAGTGTATAAAGTTTTTGATTTACCAAATTGCACTTTAAATTAATTATAAAAAAATAATTGTGATTACATATACTGTGTGATAGTACTTAATTGCCCCTAGATTCATCTGGGCCTACTTGTATTTAAATAAATCATTACTTTTTTACATACATAGTGTTTGTGTTTCTTTGGAATACTTATATTACAATTTCATTAGTACTGATTCTACAGCCCTCTCTCCCTCCTAAGATAAGCCTGGCTGCTCTGTCTACGCTACCATGAACTCAGGTGGTACAGCGTTATACTAAGAGTGGAGTCTTGTACTGTCTCAGTTGAATGGTTTCACTAAGCCCTTAGTTGGACATCAGAAAAAAAAATGTCCCAACACAACATCTTTAATATTCAATATCCAGATTCAGCTGCTTCAGAATTTTTTTTTTCCGCAGAGGGCGCTGTGTATCGATGCAATCGACTCAATGTCCCTCGAAGGCCTCTTAGTCCCCTTTCCTTTATACTACATGGGCATCCCTTCCAAGGGACGGGAGACAAACTTTTTCCCCAGAAAAAACCTTCTTCCCCTTTGAATTTAGAGGCGTGCAGGGGTGTGGAACTGGGAGCATGCGTTGCCCTGACTCCGCCCTCTGGCGCCACACCTCAGTCCCCACAGACAATAGATTAACATTGCCGAATGACACCAGTATTAGGGGGGAGGATGATGGGAAGTATGGAGGAAAGGGGACTAAGGACTAAGTAGGGTAGTCACTAAGGTGAGTAACTTCTAATTACTCTTCCGTCCCGCCCCCTTTCCTCCATTCTGCATGGGCGATTACAACTGAATGTAGCCCCAGGGTGGAGAGAAGAACCTCCTTAAGCAAATAGGTTCCTGAGAACTGTTAGGGAGAATTCTCTGTAAAGGCTAATTTCCCAAACCTAGTGAGTCCCCCCCAGCAGCTTTGTTGGATTTTTGGGGTTTATTTTTTTTCTCCTGCTAAGAGCGAGACTCTTTCTCCCACTCTTAGACATGATTTGAGGTGTTCCTTTGACTTTGTATGTGTTCTATGGGCTATGGGGACCTTTACCCCATAGGGCTTCATGTGTTTTTGGTATATGGGTTACACAGCACCCTCCGTGCAGTAACCCAGGGGTGTCGTAGCGACCCCCAAACATAGACTCCATACCCTGGGACTGACTACTGTCTCCCAGGGCCTGTAAAGTCACCATTGGCTTTACTAGTCTCAAATTGTGAACAGAACCAGTACAAACCATCATATTGTGGACGCACTGGTCGGGGCAATTCGATTGCCCCAGGATCTGTTGTTCGAGGGGGCACTGTCCAGTCCCCCCTGACCGAGTTTTGGCTGGTGGCAGTGGATACTACTTTTTATATTCGACCGCAAATATATTCCTATGGGATTTTCCCATTGTTCGAGGCTATTTTAAAATGTTGTAGCCTCGAACATATCGCCGGTTTATTAAATTAACAAATTCACAGGTTAGTATTTTTTGCCGAAACTTGGTTCCAAAATGGCGTCTGTGTTCGCTTCTGTGACTCCAACCCAAGTCGAGCCCTTTGCTCCACTTTTTGGCAGGCTTCTCCACAGAAGCTTCCAAAAGTGGTGCCACTCTGTCTGGGTACCACAGGGGTTGTGGGAGGGGGTTTAGGCACCCTGGACTGGGTTGCCTCGGCAACTCAAGTCGCACTCTTGTGTGATTGGCCCAAGTGGTGAACCGCCCGGCTCACCACTTACCATGTTTGAGTGACAGCTAGGCTGAATGAATGGGGGTTTTCTGCATAAAAGCAGGGCTTTGGGGACTGGAACTTCAGAAGTCGCCACAGGACCTAAAGAATCCGAGGAGGGAGAAGCCGAGCCGACCTGCAACGATGACACCACCGGTGGAGCCCTGCTGAACCGTCTCACCACTTTTCCCGACGACAGAGGAGATCTCCCGTCCGGAGTGTCTTCTTCCTTTGACTGGTGGAGATAGCCAGTTTGCCCGTCTTTTCGCCTTCCTGGACCATCTCATAGCCGCCTTGCCCGTGCCAAGCACCCGGGCAACCGGAATACCACGGTTTACCACTACCGCGAAGAAAAGGGTACCGGGAAACTCTGTGGCTGGTTTCTTCCCCGGCAGTGCAACAACCTTCATCTTTCCTCCACGTCGAGACCTCCTCTTCCTCTGGATGAAACACCGACTCGCACCCGCTGCCAGGAACAACTGCACCCGCTGGAGCATTCTTCCCATTTCAGGTACTGTGTCCCGCCTGGCTTCCCTTGCGACAGATCGTTCGGGGTGACAGTAAATCCTTGACTTTCTAACCTGGGTTAGCCTGGGGCCTGTTAACTAACTTTTCCTGACTTAATCTCAATCTTTTGTGAACTATCTACAAAGACTCTTTGGGCATAACCCCACCGTGTGATCCTGGACACATTTCGCTTGCTCTAAGAGTGGGCCTGGCATTTGAACTCCCTTGCTCTCCAGTAGACTTTGCCTAACCTGCCTCACTGTGGTTCTTTGAAAAGTATTTGAAATTTGTGTGCTTTCATAACTCTGCCCCCCCGCCCCCTCTTTTTATATAACTTATTAGAGTGCCATCTTAAGTTTAGGGCGCACCTCTGTCTGAAAATAAGTGGCGTTTCTCACTAAGACTTGTCTAATAAGTAATTAGGGCTGTATATATATATATAAATAATGGTGACTGTGTTGAATTTACTTACCTCTTTTTGTGCTAGTGTAATTTACAAGTGTGTCTTTAAATAATTATATTCTTTCACACCAAAGCTCTGGTCAGTGTTTGCTTGTGCTACTGTATCGCTGTACCTATTGTGTATACTCTATATACTGCCTAACTCATCTTGAGAGAAGTCTGACTGCTCAGCCACAGCTACCAGGTAAATCTGGGTGGTACAGACTGCTACCAATTGGGTTTACTGCCAACTACCTGTGGTCCTAAATCTTTTGCAGTGGTCCATAAGGGAACTGCACAGGTTTCTGCCTAACAAGAACCGCCTGACCGAAAGCCGCATCAGATCTAGAGCCGGCATCCAAACAGTAATGCTTGCAGAAAGCCGAGCGAGTGGCCCGTGTGGCCGCCCTGCTTATGATTTGCCAAGGGACATGGCGCTGGAATGTGATGGCCGTTGCCTTGGCCCCGACTGCGTTGGCGTGCATGTTTGCCGGAAGAGACTTGTGCTGCCCCTCGTATGCTTCTTTGATGGCCGAGACCATCCAGTGGGATATGGAGGCCTGATAGCCTGGTCTTGCACCTCCAAAAGTGTCAAATCTGGTATCCGACTTGTGGAAGCCCTTGGTTCTGTCAAGGTAGAATTTCAGGGCACGCCCGACATCCAGGCAGTGCAAAACTCTGCCTCGTCCTTAGGATCTGCAAAACACGCAGGAAGACCATTTCTTCATTTAAATGGAAAGCAGACGGCACCTTAGGCAGAAATGCTGGGTGGGTCGACAGGATTACTTTGTCCTTGTGACAGGTAGTATATAGTTCTGAGGTGACCAGCGCCTGGATTTCGCTGAATCTGCGAGCCGAGGTGAGGCTGACTAGTAAGGCCGTCTTAATGGTGACCAGCCTGATGTCCACGGAAGCCAATGGCTCAAATGGTTTGTGCGCCACGGGGGTCAAGCCTATGTTCAGATCCCACACCGGGTGTGGCCTCTTGATGGGCGGGTAGAGCATTGCGAGTCCGGTCAAATGTTTGACAATCGGATTGGAAGAGGAGAAGACCCCCTCCTCCGAGTTCCTGTAAGCCCCAATGGCTGCGAGGTAGGTGCGGCAGGTGTCCATCTGCACGCCTGAGTGGGCG
Source organism: Ambystoma mexicanum (assembly GCF_040938575.1). NCBI lineage: Eukaryota > Metazoa > Chordata > Amphibia > Caudata > Ambystomatidae > Ambystoma > Ambystoma mexicanum. Next base: position 1,533,506,772 of record NC_090932.1, read on the forward strand.
AGGTGCGCCGAGAAGGAGAGCATGTCGTCCCAAGTACATACCAGGGTGTCAATTTCCATGGAGTCTGCCCAGTGGCAGAACCGGTTCTATTTACTTTTATACTGGGCCCCAGTATCCTTGCTCCTTGCGCCCTGTATGATCTCCAGATTAGCCTGGGAGAGGCTGAGGTGCCTTAGCGTTACCTGCTCAGGAATCACGCTGTGAGGGCTAGTTTCTGTGGATGACCCTGCCCCAGAAGATGTGCTGGTCTCGTCGGAAGGTGAATCGGTGGCATCTCCGAAAGGCTGAGCAGCTCTGAGAAAAATGGCCTGGCTGGCCACCATGGAGCTATTAAAATGTTGAGCTGGCGAGACTCCTTAATCTTGCAAATCACTGAATCAGCGGAGTGGGCGGGAAGGCGTAGCCTGTCATGCCGTTCCACTGAACCCGAAATGAGTCACCCTGCCCCTGCGAGGAGGCGAACTGAGGGCAATTCTTGTTGTGCCAGGTGGCAAAGAGGTCAACCTGGGGAAGACCCCATCTGCTGAAGATCTCCTGAAGAGTGAGGTTGTTTAGCTGCCACTTCTAATGGTCTGCTCCCAACCTGCTGAGCCTGTATGCCTCCAGGTTGGATTCCCCTGGAAAGTGGACTGCGGTGGGGTAACTGTTGTCCAGGGCCCAATCCCACATGCGGATTGCCAGTCGGCGCAAAAAGGGGGGAACCTGGTGCCTCCCTGCTTGTTCACTTAGTACATGCTCATCGATAATTCGGTCTGGAAGAGGACAACCTTGCCTTCGATCAGTGGAAGGAACGCGCTGAGCTCTAGCCAGATGGTGTTCAGTTCTAACCAGTTGATACAGTACTCCTGCTCTCGTCGGGTCCAGGTGACATGGACAGTGTGATTGTCCAGGGTGGCTCCCCATCCCTCGAGAGAGGAGTCTCTGGTGATGGTGACCTGCGGGTAGGTGGCAGATCCGTAGTTTGCAGTCCATTGACCACCATGTGAGGTCCGGGTGGAGAGATGGAGGAACCTTGAGCATCTCGGATTGAGATCCCCGCTCCTGGTTCCATGATGCCGCGAAGTGCAGCTGTATTCTCCTTATCCCGAGTCTCGTGTGGGGGACGGCTAAGAAGACCGCTGCCAAGACACTCGGGAGGTGCTGGTAGCACCAGGCCGAGGTCACTTCTCGGCTGAGGAAGTGAGTATTGGCCCTCTTGATGGCTGTGATCTTGTCCTCCGATGGAAAAACCTTCTCAGAGCACGTCTCCTACATGAGGCCCAAGAAGGTCAGAGTCTGCATGGGATGCAGCTGCGACTTCTTGAGATCGAGCGAAAAGCTCAGATCGTGAAGTATGTACATAAGAGCATGGGAAGTGTGGTGCACTGCTTCCGGAGATGTAGCCCTGACAAGCCAGTCGTCAAGGTAGGGTAGATGTGGAGGCCCTGAGCCTTGAGGAGGGCAGCCACTGTATTCATGAGTCTGGTGAAGACCCTGGGGGCCGAGTTGATGCCAAAAGGAAGCACCTTGTATTGGAAATGGAAGCCCATGATCCCGAATCGTAAAAACGAACAATGGAGCTGCCAAATCAGGACGTGTAGGTACGCATCCTTCAGATCCAGGGAACACATCCAGTCTCCCTTGCACAATATCTGCGCTATAAAAGCTGGCGTAACCATCTTGAATTTTTCTAGAGGTAGGGAGAGGTTGAGGGTGGAATGGTCCAGCACAACTCAGGCCCACCTGGTTCTTTTTCTGAATGGCAAAAATCCTCCTCTGGCAGCCATCTTCAAATTTGGTAGCACGTAAAGTGGCAGTAGGATCAAGAGAAGGGCCGCAGAGGGATAGGCGGGAGGGGTCCCATGCAAATCCATGCCAGACCCATGCTGGATAACAACATTTACAGGTAAGTAACGTGTTCCTTCTCCAGCATGGGGTCTGGCATGGATTCACATGCTCATGAATAAAGAATACATAGCAGTACACACATGCACAACCACAGGAGGTGGCAAGGCTCAACATTAAGCATCTCTTACCTCCTCACCAGGCTTACCTTCAAGCGAACAGGTTACGCATCACTGCTTGGCCGTCTCTGGACTCCTCCCTGGAATCCCTGTCGACGTAGGAGAACTTTGTGAAGGTGTGCATCGACCTCCACGTGGCAGCCCTGCAGATGTCAAGCATGGGCACACCAGACAGGAAAGCCGTAGTTGCAGTGATCAGTCTGGTCGAATGGGCTCTCGGAGGGCCAGGCAACGGTCGGTTTGCCAACCGGTGACGATGGGTGATGCAGACGGAGAGCCACCTAGAAATGCAAGCCTTGGAGAGGGGCTTCCCATGGTTCACAGGGCCAAAGTCCACAAACTGATGCAACAGCTTCCGAAAAATCTTTGTGCTTGTTAGGGAGAATTCTCAAATGGCTGATTTCCCTTACCTAATGAGTCCCTCAGCAGCTTTGCTGGATTTCTAGGGTTTATTCTTTTTCACCTGGTAAGTGTGTGAGCCTTTTTCCCCACTCTTACATGTGTTTTGCTGTGTGTGTTCTTACCATTTGTGTGATCTTGGGCTCTGGAGCCTCACCTACTCCAAGAGCATAATGTTTGTGTGTGTTACACAGCACCTTCAGTGCAGTGACACAGGATTGTCTTTTATACTTCCCACTGACTCAATTTTTCTGGGACTGACTACCTTCTCCCAGAAACATGTACAGTTGCCATTAACTTTATGTAGTCTCTTTACATCACAGACCCAGGATACCCCCATCTTACATGGAGTATTGGAAAGAGTTAATTCTTATCCCTTTTTGTCCGTTTCTCTTGGAGCACTGTTTTGCTCCCTTTTCATCAAGAGTTGGCTGGTGGCAGTGGTAACTACCCTATTTTTCGTACTGCGGTTATTTTATATACCATGGTATTGTTTTACTTCTCTATGGGCTGGAAGGAGGACTCCATCCTGGCAGGCAGGGCTACCCTCACCTTAGGTGCCGTACTCTGCAAATCCGTTCCGGCTGCTTTCACGAAGGACGCTGCTACTACTTCGATGGAAGTGTGGGTCTTAGCCTGATGCACCTGGGCCTTCGTTGTCTTGACCGTGTCTGCGGCCTTCACCTTAGGGGGGGAAGGTCGTGCCCCCGATCGGCCTTCTCCGTCAGTCCGGCCTGGGTCTTCTCCAACAGCTTGCCCAGATGGTCCGACTTCCTTTTCTTTCAAGAACCTGAGCGTTGGCTCATGGTCGAAGGTGCTGGAGAGGCTGAACTCGCCCTGGCTGCCGAGGAGCCTTTCGCAACAGCGCTCCCGGAGGCAGTCATCTTGCGGTGCTCAGCCTTATGTTGGGCCCCCGCGGTAGTGGCGCCCACAGAGGTCTTAGAAGACCGCTCCGCTTTCTTCTTTTGGGCAGGGGAGGCATGCTGCCGGGACTCACCCGGAGCAGGGGCCTTGGCCTGCAGCCACTCATTGAGGCGCTTGCATCGGTCGGCCCGCGTGCGCGGCACCATCTCACAAGACACGCAGTCATCCTCCACATGAGTCTGGTTCGAATGCAGGCAGTAGAGTTACAGGGAATGTCCATCGTCTGAAAAGACATTCCGTAGGTTGCAGCCAGGTCAAACCTTGGAGAGGCGGCGAGTAATAATTCTCCTCCGCCATATCCACGCGGTGTAGGCCTTGAAGAAGCTTTTGAAATCCTCCAAGAAGCTTGACGAAAATCCGCCTTTGAAAGGAGCTGAAGAATCCAAAAACGGGTCCCCGTTAATCGGAGGAGCTTGAGGGTCGTTTGACCGAAAAATTAGAGCAAAACCCTTAGAAAAATCGCAAAACGCAGTAAAAGCTTTAGAGCTATTGCACGAGGACTCGCAACACTTGAACGCCCAGTAAAAAGCTGAAGATAGCTGCGAGGGAAGGGGCTTAGGTAGAGGGCAGTCATTGGCTGGGGGCAGTATGACCCAGAGACCAGTGATAGGTTGTTAGGAGAAAGACAGTTCAGAAGTGAAACTGAAACCGATTTTGTCTTTACTGAGGATTCCCAGCCTGAAGGGGAATATTCATGAGCATGTGAATCAATGCCAGACCCCCCTGTTGAGGAAACATGGATCCCCTGTAGCTGTAGTTGGGCCGCCACCGGAGCCAGGCACTTTGGACTGAAGTCGGCACCCAGTCTTTATGAAGGGTAGAGCTTTGAACTGGTAGTGCTTCCCTTGTATGACGAAGCACGGGAATTTGTGATTTTTCACGTGAATGGGGACGTGGAAGTACGCAAACTCCAGATCCAACGACGACAGAAAGTCTCCTTCTTCCAGTTGGCTGAGCATGTGCTGCAACGTGACCATCCTGAATTTTTGCGACTTGATGAACTTGTTCAGTCGCCGTAGGTCTAGAATGGGCCTCCAGCCCCCAGTCTTTCTTACCAGAAAGTATCTTGAGTAAACTCCAGAGCACCGGAGTCGCTTCGGAACCAGCTCTATCAACCCTTTTCGTAACATGGCCTGACGCTCCAGAAGCAGCTGAGGGATGTGTTGTTCCTGCCGGACCACTGGTGGTATTCGTGGACACCTTCGCTGAAACTCCAAGGTGTGTCCTTGGGTAAGGAAGTTCGCCAGCCGGCCTACCATCGGGCGCAGGGGTGGGGGTTCGACGTCTCGGCCGGTTCAGTCTTGCTTGGAGGCGGCGCACTGTCTTTGGACCCCTGACAACAGCAGTGGCTACCTCTGAAGGCCTTGGAACGACCCCTGTGGGCTTCCTGGGTCGTGGAACGGGAGGGTTGGCGGTAAGAGGACGATCCACCACAGAAACTCTTCGAAGACCTCCCTGACTTTCCTCCTGAGGGACGAATATGATGGAGCTGCTGCAGCGTGCTGAGGGAACGGGCCGTCTGTAGGCTTTGATGGCCTGAAGAGATTCATCGACTGCCTTGCTGAAAAGGTAGTCTCCGAACGGCATGTCCAGGACACCCGCTTGGACCTCTTGTCGGAAGTTGTAGGCCTTCAGCCAGCGACAATGACGGAGGCAAACACTGTTCCCGATCTGGCAGAACGCTGTGTCTGCAATGTCCATGGCAATGGCGTGGTCTGAAGTTACCTTGCCTTCCTGAAAAATCTCCATTGCCTCTACCCGCTTGTCCTCGGGGAGGAAAGCCAGGATCAGAGCCAGCTTGTACCAAAGCTCCCGGTTATACCTGAACAGGATCGCTAAAGCGTTGGCCGCCTTGACTGTCGCTGCCACCAAGTAAATGAGTTTCTGTCCCACAGCGTCCAATTTCTTCCCCTCGATGTCTGGGGGAACAGATGTTGACGACGGGTTGGACGATTTCCTTCTCGCCGCAGCAGAGTCCACAGAGTCCGGCAAAGGTTGTGACCTCAGGCACTTGTGTGCAGACTCCGGCCCCCGATACTTCTTCTCTAGCCAGTCTCTTAGCCAGGGCCGAAGAGGGGTTCTTCAGGAGCGCCAGCCCCTCATCCCAGACGTCGTCCAGGAGTGGTATAGACAGAAAAGTCTTCCTCTTTGCCTCCCGGCGTTGGTACAGGAAGCCTTTTTTTTTTTTATTGTTGTATGATTAGTTTACATAAAACCTTATACAACATAAAGTACATTCCAAACAAGTAGAAAAATACATTTCATTTTATGAGCAGAAAATTTTTAACACTTATCAACTTTTAAAATCGTTCCCAGACATAAAATCAAATTCCATATGTATTATATACAGTTTATGTTTCATGTACCGTATATCATTTCATATACCATAGGGTACTCATTGAATTCCTTATTTTTTGCTTCCAGTTCCTCCTGAATATTAAATAGGTGTGAATTCAATGCGAGGATTAGGGAGATATTTACACCCCACATGCAGCGACTCCAGAACAGATTCTTCGACATTTCCCAATCCCCCTCAAATCCATCTGTAAAGTAGAGAGATCTTTTATTCCCAAAATGGGTGCATGTCAGGAGAAGGTGCTTAAGTGTTTCTGTCATGTCAGTCGCTCCACAAAATCGACATGCGAGATTTTTAGAATTATCCTTCGACCCTTTTTCTGTATGGGTCCAATGGTAAATTCTTTCTAGAGTGGGCATCTGATTTAGTCTGAAACGCATAAATGTAGTTCTCGCCTTCTGGCAAGGAAATCTTTGAATATATAGAGGAATCGATTCCCTTGCATGCAAAAATTTAGCATACTCCTTATAGGTAGCATGGGACTCAATATCATTTACTGTGTCTACCCAGTCTGACCTAAATAAGGATTTTTTGACTAGTCCCGGTCGTTGAATCAGATCTAAACAAAGTCCTAGCGATTCCAACAAAAAGAACATTCTATCGCTAAAACTCTTAATAGATAGTACCGTCCCCGTTTTAACTACCTTATTCAACAACTCATATAAAGTGTTTATCGGAGGATCATATATTTTTCTAAAAGAGGAGAGTTGCCTCCACAAGTATCTGGCTTTAAGAGATATGAGACATAGCTTGTGCCGAATAATGGAATTGGGGATTGCCCTAGAAAGGCCCATTGCTTCCTTCCACAGTTTCCCCTGGATCACATTTAGGTATGAACTCAAGTCCTTTGTACAAATGTCCAAACCGTACAAAATAACCGGTTCACATTTCGCAAGGTAGAATCGTCTAATAGGCAGAAGCGAAAATTTACAGACCTTTCCCCTCAGGAACTTCATCTGATTCTTTAGTTTAGCTGTTTTATCCCCAAGATTCAGTTTCCACATCTTTAAGCTAGATTGGTTGGAGAAATTATAACCTAGATAGGTTATGGCCTGAACCTGTTCCACCGAGTTATCTCCCATCTTCCAGATACATGGTTTGGCAACTCTTTTCCTAGAAATTACAATCGTTTGGGATTTCGAAGCGTTGGGGGAGAGATTATTCGCCAGAGCATATTGATAAAGAATATCCATCCTTCTGCGAAGGCCTCTCGGGGTACGATCAAAAAGGATCAAGTCATCTGCGAAGGCCATCCACTCGATAGCCAAGCTACCCAACCTGACCGGAGCAATGGAAGGGCCCTGCCACATGTCCTCCACATCGCTAACGTACAGGTTAAAGAGTGTGGGTGCAAGGGAGCAGCCCTGCTTGACCCCAACCTCAGTATCCACTGCATCGGATAGGGAACCTTCTTGTGATAAACGTACCCTAACGGAGGTATTCCTATGTAGAAGAGCCAGGATTTGGACAATCTTGCGTGGAACATTCATAGCTAACAATTTTGTCCACAATCTTGCTCTAATAACCCCATCAAAGGCATTAGAGAGGTCCAGGGAAGCCATGTATACATCTCCCATTTTAGTTTGGTGAACTGTATCTCTTAGATGAGCCAAAATCATCCCATTCAGGTCGGTTCCCAAGCCCTCTCTGAAACCAACCTGGAATTTACTATAGCAGGCCTTCCCTCTAATAACCTTATTAAGGTCCCTCAAAAGCAAAATACAAATGACTTTGCTCGCTGCATCTAACAGTGCTATAGGCCTGTAGTTCTGTGGATTTAGGACGTCCCCTTTTTTGTAAATAGGAATTATAATGCTCTGCGACCAGGTTTTAGGGATGGTGTGATATTTAAATACATCATCGAATATGGGTTTGAGTAACTTAGCCCACATTTCCGGGGCCGCCTTTATAACAAAGGGGGGAATACCATCGGGGCCCGGTGCTCTAGAAGGTTTGAGCTTATTGATGGCCCATTTGATATCCTCTATATCCCATAAACACTCACTTACAACCGGAGGGCCCAAGTTAGCATCCTGTTCCCTAGAGAAATTAGCGGTTAGAGCGAACTTAGCCTTATAAAAGAGAGTCCACACATCCGCTTGAATGGGGCAGTCTAATTTGTCTTTAGCAGGCGTGAGTATGGAGTTGATGGTAGACCAAAATTTAACCTCTCTGCCCTTGCATAGATTATACATCATCAGTTGATGTGTTTCGTGATATTGATCCATTCTAAGAGACTTGATAAAGTTTTTGTAGTTCTGAATTATTTTTTTCTTTTTCAGCCTAAATTCCGCTAAAGGAATGGATGCTTTTTTCAAGGCTTTAATTTCCCTATATTTAGTGTGCTTGGCTTTTTGAATTCTGGGATCAGCCGCCCGCACCCTTGGGGTCGACCCCCCCAGATCTCTGGCCATACTAATTTTATAGACACATGACAAAATAATATTATAGTAGGAACCACCCAACTCAATGTCATCCTCCCTGATACTTTGAGGCTGCACCTGTGAAGGTTTTTCCAACACCAAGGTGTTAAATTTCTTAATTATTTTCTTATTCCAAGTAACCCTTCTCCCATTGTTTCCCACCTCTAAACCCTGCAACATGGGATTGATATAAATACCCTTGACGGGGATGAAGAGAGAAAAACATAAGGGAACGTGATCCCTGAACTCGACCTCCATATGTGACAGTTTTCCACAAGCTTGCTTCCAGCCATTAGATACATAGAAGAAATCAATTCTAGAGCTCTTACTTCCTCTTTTCCAAGTATGTTTAGGAAGATTCCAATCTAAGGCATGGTCTAAAAGACCCAAATCCCAGTTATCTAAATAATTATCCCACCTTATACCTCTTTTAGTAGTCGCACTAAGAAGTCTAGGTAATACCCCTCTTTCATTAAGCACCGAACCATCGGCACAAGCTGAGTTAAAATCCCCTCCCAAAGTAATACGATTTCCAAACCCTTTCTCAAACCAATTTCCCAAGATTATATCTAGAGAGTCCTCCACTTCCTCAATGTCTACTTTTAGCGTATTCCAATAGAGGTTCAAAAGGAGTATCGGCTCTAAATTATTCTCCCTAGATAGCATAATAGCCAGAAGCCAGTTACTCCTAAATATCACCTCACCTATGAACCCCAAGTTACGATCGATGGCAATAATGAGGCCTCAGCTGGGTCTGCCCAGCTGACCCCTGGTAGCTACTGAAGAAAAAGTGTAGAAACCTTCTATGTGCATATCTGAAAGCATCATAGTTTCCTGTAAGAAATAGATACGGGGGCGTACATAATTTTCCCTTTTATTCAGAAACGTGTTGAGATTGATTCCCCCACAAGAATTCCAAGAGATCACCTCAATCTCTATATAGTTAGGAACACCCCTTGTCTTGTCTAAATGTTTCCAAGGTTTTGAGTGCCGGTTGTAGCCATGACCAATCCTGATTATTATTCAGGAGGCTTGAAATCAGTGCCAACCCTGGGCCCAAATTTTCTAATTTATTATTATCAAGTTGAATAATTTGTTTGATTTGACTGTTATTCGGTTCCTGATACTCAAGAAAATTATTGGCCTCTTTCTTATCTGCTAATGAGAGTAGATCATAGCCCAAAGAATTAAGGTTTTTTTCTTGGGCACGCACCATATCTGCTACCATTTCCGAATGAAAGCAACTTACCATTCTGTGGTTGTTGCAGTTAGGAAGAGATATGGCATCTATATCATCTGTTATAGCTCGTAGCACAGGGATCTTTTTAAACAGATTTAAAAGATGAGTTCTGTTCAAGTTAACCTGAGAGTCTGTTATATTATTGTTAAGCCAACCCACTATTTTCCCTGTACAGAGCTTAATAGGGGCCTGAGTCACAGTAGATTGCTTCTTTGTATGATCTACTCCAGAAGGGATCATAGCATCATCTTCCGGATCTTGTAGTTTTGGTGGTTCTATATTTTGGGGGTTTCTTTCCATAATATTAGTGGAAGAACCACTCTCCCTCCCACACAATTCGGTCAACCCCTTATCGGGATGGGTAGTATTACTTATAGCTGGCAGAGTTTCTTGGGAAGCCGTAGGGAATTTGACTTGTGTGCCTACAGATGTTCTGGCGTGTTTGGTGCTAATTATTGTGCCAAAAGCTGTCATCTTTGTTTGTTTGGTTTGGATAAGCTCCAATCCACGTTTCAGCAAGTTATTCTTTTCCTTATTAGCGTCTATAATAGTTTCCCCACAAGCCACCGGGCCTTTATTATTCTCGCCCTGATCTGGATTCTTTTCCTTATGAGCATTCTTAGGACCCCCCCTAACTTCCGTCTCTTCCTGAAGCGCGATGTTTCTAATACCTTTAAGGTTGGTATTTCTACCTTTAATTTTTGTATTGGGCAAGTTTTTGCTTTTTTTAAGTGTCCTCCCCTGCTTTTTAGATTTATTAGGCTTACCCACTGGGGAATGGGGCACCTCATTTATATTATAGTCGGAAATATTCACATGCACTCTTCCCTCATTGTTACTCTTTGCCTCCAATACCAGCTCTTGATTTGGTGCTTTTTTCTCTCTATGTTTGGTCTTATGTTTGCTTTTTAGCCCTTTAGTTGGTGTGGTGTATTTAGGGTATCTTGTATCTTCACTACTGATGTTCAAAAGTTCTATGTCATTAAGGGATACTCTCGTATGCATCTGTGTACTGCGATTATCCAACTCCTGATCTTCGGAGCACCCTTCAGTTGCCATCATTATGACATCTACGAGGGTTGAAGGACTACCAGGAGAAACCATTTTCTTTCCGTAATTATTATTGTTGTCCTCATTATCTTTTTGGCCCTGGGACTCGTGTTCCCCTAGCTCTCTCTTAGATGAAGTGGGGCGGTCTCCTGAAAGCATAACTTCCAACAGAGTGGTAATTTTTGCATCCATGGTAGTTAATCTTATGTCCTGATCCTTTCTAAATTTGTCACATCGACTCTGTTCTTTCATAATATGCTCCTTCATGGTCTTGCCCTCTACTATTCCCTCCAAAAATGCCAGACGAGACACCAGCTGATTGAAAGCCGCTTGTTGCCCTATCATAGAGCCCGCCATAGTCTCTTGAGACTCCCCCAGCGTTTTCAGGGCCAGATTTAGACTAATGTGTAGGTTCGATAGGAGTGGTAACAAATAATCCCCCCTCTCCTTCCTACTTAAACCAGATGTTTCTTGCTAATCTTCTTCAACTACATGGTTTTCTCGTAGAAATTGCTGGGGATCCGTTGCTTTGTCTTCCATTTGCACTATTGTTTCCTCCCATTTGTCAGTTTGAGTAGAAGCTATTTTATTGTGTATAGACGAATTGGCTGTTTCTATGGGCAATTTAACCAGAGATTGTTGCGGACCCACTAGTTGATTCCCAGTTATGTAGTTGTTTTCATCACATGGGTAGGAGTAAGAAGGTGCACCCTCCGATAGACTCCTTGCCCCCTTTCCATTATGCACAGATCTACCTGCTGGTATCTCTAAGTCCACAATTTCTTTAAGCAAAACACCCGTAGCATCTGCCATAGTAAAGAAAGAGTCATCTAAATCGCTTTCCCCAATAGGTTGATTGGGATTATACTTTGGCCGACTAGAAGTCCCTTTAGAATGAACCCCCCCCCTCATTTAGATTAAGGGTTTCTAACCTTGGAGAATTTATGGAAGACTGCACATTATCATTATTCTCCTTTCCAAAAATGAATGTAGCTGGCGAAACATGTGAAAATTGCAGGAATCCGGATGGGTTTATACCCTTCCAAGGTAACGATTCTAAACCTTCTCCAGCTTGTGTTTTACTCTTCAAAATCTTCCTCTGAAGGGGGGTAGAAGCGTGGTAGCGGACTACCTTTTTAGTACCAATAAAGCTTTGTTGGAGGCATTCTTCATCTGTAAGTTCCTGTCTAAATTCTGGTTTGTCCCTATGAACCCCATTAAATTCGGAATCTGCTAACTCCATATCCCCATAGCTAGGGGCTACGACATCGGACACTACGAGGTCGGTAGAAGCGGAGCCCCTCTGACCCTCTTCAGCACTTAAAATAGACTTTTCTTTAGTCTTACCCCCAGCTAAAATAGGGTTAGGCATATTTCCAGTAGAATTTATGTACACAGGTGCCTCACTCAGCCTCCCGGAGCCAGGTTGAACCTCTACTATTATGGGTACTTGGTTCTCAACAGTTTCAAACCCACTTCTAAGTGCGGGCATGTTAAAAGTAGATGCACAGATACTATATTACTTACAGAGGGGAGCACTGCTCGCAGCCTCTAGGTATTAATGATAATCGAAGTGGCTATGAGTAAAATCAATAAAAACAATAGCTGGGAACAAAAGATATGCGATTAAAAGAGTATATAATGTTTGTCAATTACTTTTAAAATCAGTATCACATATATATAGAAGCATCACCTTGGGAACGCCCGATGGCTTGAGGAGCAGCCAGAGTCCGTCTCTCCTCCCCAGTGTCCAGCTAAGAGCAACAATTGACCCCTGTAAATACTTCTTAGTGAGTGAGACCCAACCGGGCTTCCTGCGCCACCCTGAGCCAAACAGCAGCAAAACAGTACAGCTAAAGATAGACTGCAACGCCCTTTACTCCGCGAACGGGCTTAACGCCGCAAGGGTGGTTTGGGCTGGACTATGAGGCTGCACAAAGTCACGTGATTGCCCACGTGATCGCCGGTTGGCTCCGCCTCCTCCCGGAAGCGAGCGTGCCTCAGCAAGAGCCCTCCGTGGCTCGCAGTGCCAAGGATAATGTTTCCAAATGAACGTTCTAACAGATATTGCAGCACTCTCCTCCAACAACAGAATACCGAAGCCTTCTTTTTTCTTCTCTTCCGGGGTGAGCTGAAAAAGTTCAACGTACGGGCAATCATGGAATTAAAAGATCCCAGCTCGTCTGGTGGAGCAGCCCTTGGCGGCAGCGAGAGGTCGTCGGTGTCGGTCGTAGCCGTCCGAGTCCCCCTGTGTGGGGCAAGGCAGTGACTGCTGGTACAGAGGCGTAGGGTGCCTCTTCCTTTTCTTCAAAGGAGGTGGCCCGGTGTCAATGGGGTCCCCATCAGTATAGTCGCTGGTTGGTGCCGTCGGCATACTCTTCTGAAACTGCAACACCAGTGTGAGGAGGGTCGAGAGAATATCCTGCAACAGATCCCTGGGAGGTGCCTGGGGTACAGGATTGCTGGACCCAACGCCTGGTTTGTCGTCCTCTGCCACGTCGTAGCCGCCTCCTGTGGGCGACAACGTTCTCATTGTCGTCGTCACCCATCTCCTCTGGGATGGGGTGGACGGAAACAACTTCTTCCTCCCTGGACGATGAGATATTCGTGCCTTGTACTCCTCCACTACCCCTACCCTTTCTTTGGGTACTGAGGGGGTCGGCCTAGGGCTGGGGGTCAGCATCCTCCTCTCCGGAAGTCTTCTCAACCGGTTTGGCCGAAGCCTCCCGCCTGGGAGGGAGCGCCACTCTGGCCACCACTGTGGTACCTTGGGCTGAGAGGATGGCCGCAAGCATCTTGATGGAGGAAGATGTCTTTGCCTGGAGTACCTTGGCTGTGTCGGATGGACGGCTCCCTTGTCCTGTCTGGCGTTCTCTGGCTTCTCCCGCAGCTTCCCCGGGGTAGAGCTGGAGCGATGGCTGGAGATCGTAGCAGATGGAGACTATGAGTGTGCCCTGACTGTCGCAGGACCCACTTGCACGGCGACCCCGGTGGAAATGACTTGCAGTGCTTTGCCTCGTCTTGGGCCCCCACGGATGGAGCACCCTCAAAGGACTTGGAAGCCCAATCAGGTTGGCCGAATCCGGTTGAGGCCTGCCCCGGAGCACCACTCGGGATGGAGGCCTTGAGCCATGTCGCCAGATGGCCGTGCCGGTCCTTCATTGTGCGCTTGGAGAAGCCACAGCAAATCTCACAATCTTCCTCCTTGTGCGTCGGGTGTAGACAATAGAGGTACTGGGAATGCTTGTCGTCAGTGAAAACATTCCGCAAACATCAGCTGGTGCAGAGCTTGAAGAGTGAAGCCCTGTCCTTCCCTTAGTCTGTGAACTAAAAAGCAACTGTAATTGAATACTACACCCCAAGTCCAACTTCCCTAGAATATCTGTTATCCTGAATCAGAGTTCTAGGTGTATACTGTTCCTAGTGAATCACAGATTCTAGATCAGAGAAGTATACTGTCCAGTTGATATTACTATGCGATTTACTGATCAGCGGTACGGTGCAAGTGATAGGGTCTACTACCCTTGTATTACTGTTTTACCTCCCACCCCCCCCATAATAGGTGTGCACTATACTGAATCTGTATACATCGTTTTGACTTCCCTAGAACTCTGTTAGGCGTTTCAAATAAGGTTATACGCTTTGGTCTGTGCACCTTCAAGCATAGTAGTGTGTTTTTATAAATATGGTAATATATAATGTGATAGTACTCATTTCCCCAAGATTTATCTGGGACTACTTGTATTTTAAATAAAACCATGTATTTTTTCAATACATAGTGTTTGTGTTTCTTTGGACCACTTAATATAATTTCATTGTACTGATTCTACAGATCCTCTCCCTCCTAAAATAAGCCTGGCTGCTCTGTCAACGCTACCCTGAACTCAGGTGGTACAGCCTTATACTAAGAGTGGAGTCTTGCACTGCCTCAGTTGAAAGGTTTTACTAAGCCCTTAGTTGGACTTCAGAAATACTGTCCTAACACTGACCCTTGTGATAGATGAAATAGCTATTCGAAAAATTGTCTTATATGTGAGATGTTTAAGACTGACTTTATGCATAGGCTCGAAGGGGGCACCCATGAGCCTTGTAAGTACAATGTTTAGGTCCCAGCCAGGAGTAAGATTAGAAATTGGAGGGTATAGTTTCTTAACAACTTCCAAGAAAGCTTTAATTACTGGCAAATTCCACCATGAAACTTTGCCCGGTTAAGCAGTGTATGCTGAGAGAGCAGACAGGTGTACTTTCAGTGAGTTAAAGACTAGGCCTGAGTTTAAAAGATTTAGTAGATAGTGGACTATATTTGACAGAGGGCATTGAATTTGATTGAGAGAACTTGTCTTGCACCATAACTCAAAACGATTCCATTTTATAAAATAGTTATGTGGTGTGTTTGGTTTACGTGCCTCTACGGATTTCCATGCATCTTTGTCTCAGGGCATGCGTGTAGTGTCGTCCCTTGATCCTTTGTCAACATATTGGCTGGACACAGTACTTTGATAGGACGACACAGGGACATCTGTAGGTTTGAGAACCATGTCTGTCGTGCCCATATTGGAGCCATCAGGATGTGTTACTTGTTCCCGGTGTAGCTTGTGGACTATTATGTTGAGAAGAGGTGTTGAGAAGGGGCGCTTGAGCATATGCAAATCTCCCTGACCAATTCATTAGTAGTGCGTTCCCTTTGGGACCTTTCTGGGAAAACCTGGGTGAGTAATCAAGGCATTGTGAGTTTGTTCTGTTGAGTACTAAAGGGGTCTATTTCTGGGAACCCCCAGTTTGAGAAGACTGAGTAATATGTCTTTGTTTAGTTCCCACTCGTGTTCTGAGGGCAGTACCGCACTTCTGCTTAGTACGTCAGCCAGAAAATTCAGTTCTTCTGGAACATATTGTGCTAGGAGAAATGTGTTTTAGTGGCCACAGCCAAATGTTTTGGTCTAGTTTCGACAGCCCTGGAGAATGTGTTCCCCCTTGTTTGTTAATGTAAAACATGGCTGTGGTACCGTGTCAGGATGAGGACTGTCTTGCATACCGAGGCCTGAATGCTTGAAGTGCCTTGAGGACTGCTAGTAATTCTAGAAGGTTGATGTGCTTCTTGGTCAACGATTGGGTCCACACCTAGTGTCCAGTATGATGGAGGAAGTGAGCTCCACACCCTGGGAGTGATGAGTCTGTTGTAAAAGTGGCTTTGATCGCTGGTGTGTTGAAGGGCTTTCCCATTAATAGGTTGTCCTTGGACTACCACTAGATCATCCTGAAACCTGCTTGCTTGCGACCATTGATTCGCTAAACACTCTTGCATTTGAGGCATGCGCAGACAGACATGTGTTACTAGATAAATGCAGGAAACCACCATTCGCAGAAAGCGCATTGCCTTTCGCACCGTTACTTGACGACCAGCTACATACTAAGGTGCTTGGAACAGCATGTTTTGGACCGTCTCGTTGGAGAGGAAGACTAGTCCGTCGTTTGTTTTGATTAGCACCCCTAGGATTTGTTTTACTTGGCAAGGTACTAAACTTTACTTTTGTTATTTATGGAGAAGCTGAATTGGAACAGCAGGTTGTTAGGGCGAATTATCATTTATGGCTAATTTCCCTAACCTAGTGAGTCCCTCAGCAGCTTTGCTGGATTTCTGGGGTTTATTTTTTCCACCTGGTAAGTGTGTGAGCCTTTTTCCCACTCTTAAAGTGTATTTTTGTGTGTTGTACTTGTTTGTGCTTATGGGCTATGGAGTGTCACCAACTCCCTAGGCATCCTCTTTTCACTTGTGTGTCACACAGCACCTTTAGTGCATGCAGACACACAGGGATGTCTTTTATACTTCCCTTGTGAACTCCATTTCTGAGGATGACTACTGTCCCCCAGAAACATGTAAAGTCACCATTGGCTTTACTAGTCCTTTTAAAAATACAGATCCAGTACAAGCCATTTTACAATAGAGTACTGGAGGGGAATATCTTTCCCCTGTCCTTCTGTAACTCAAGGGTCACTGTGTCCCCCTTCCTGACTCAACATGGCTGGTGACAGTGGTAACTATCATTTTTACACGGATTCCCGTGTTAGCGTTCTGGCTGTGGTGACAGACGTGAACTTAAAACCCGCTACCCCATATCGTTTTTATCATGGGACCTAGCGTGGTTTTTCGCCATTTCATGTTGGAAAGGTCTTTCTTGTGGTTTGCTTTTCGCGCCAAACCAGGTTTGGTTTCCTTGTTCGCCGTCCTTTGGTGGGCTTCTGCAAAGAAGCCCTCCTTTGGCGTCCGGGTGTCTAGATGGCAGAATGTGAGGGAGGGGTTAGTAACCCCCTGCACAGGGTCTCCTTGGAGACCCAGGTTGCACTTTTGTGTCGATTGGCTGAGGTGGTTGTCCGGGCTGGACAACCCCCCCTGCTGTGTGATTGACAGCCAGGCTGTGCGAATGGGGGATTTTGGCATAAAAGGCAGGATTCTTGGGCTGGAAGTCAGAGTCGCCACTGGAACTACAAGAACCGAAGAGAAGTGGAGAAGACGGCTGCTGCAACTCCTGGATCCCGGTGAAGCCATGCTGCAGTCCTGAGCTATCTACCCTTCAACGACAGAAGATCAAATCCAGAGTCTTCTTCCCTTGAGCCTGGTAGGATCAACTAGCTCACCTTCTACAGCCAGAGAATCCTCTTCTGGGTCAAAATCGCTGCCTCTGAGCTGTAGTGGTCCGGATAGCCATCAGAAGAGCCCTCTCCTGTTTTTAAGGAGCGCACCTTTTATTCATCGTTGCTTTGCTGCTGCTGGCCTCATCCCTGGGTAGTGCAGATCGCTCCAGACGTCGTCCTTGTCCCCACGACTGAAGCTTCAGGAACCGTGAGTCTGCAGGAACTACCAGGAACAACCAGGAACAACTGCCGTAGCACCAGCTTTCTTCAGCCGGATAAGGTACTGTGTCCATTTGGTCATTCTCTCCGTCCGACCTTGAGGAATTGGGGTGAACCCTTTTCCTTTCCGAAGGCTTGTCCTTTCTTCCTTCCGTCTTATAACATTTGTTTGTTTGTTTGTTTGTTTGTTTGTTTAGAATTTATTGTGCGCACCGGACCCTGGAGTATAAGGGCGCAAAAAGTAAGAATATGTACAGCTTAGAGCATAGGTTACAGGTTACAGTTACAAGTTACAGACATTACCAGTTACAGAAATTACCAGTTACAGGTGCAAGTTTACAATACAGGTTTACAATCGTATGATGCAGATACTGTGTAGCAAACAGGCGTGAGCATTATCATGGGTTCAATTAGCAGTTGCTGTCGTTAGCCAGTTAATTACAATTTGCCTGAATTTGGAAAAGGAATGTTCTAGCCTCGCAGTAATGGGTAATTCGTTCCACAATTGAGCAGCTTTGACTGGGAAGCTAGCTCCGCCTATGGTGGTCAGTTTAAAGCGTGGTACTTGTAGGCGGTTGGTGTAAGCAAGTCTGGTTTGTCTTGTGGGGTGTGTTCTGGTGAATCTGTCCTTAAGGTATTGGGGGGCTTTGTTGTGTAGAGATTTGTATGTGAGAGATGCCGTTTTGAGTCTGATTTTCTCGTGGGTGGAGAGCCATTTGTGTTTCCTTCTTATTACTGTAATGTGTTCTCTCCTGGGGATGTTCAATGCCGCTCGGAGGGCCTTGTTTTGCTGTATCTGGATTTTGTTTATGATAGATTTATTGGCTCCTATGTACAGTGCGTTACAATAATCTAGTTTGGAGATGATAAGGGCTCTGGCTAAAGTTAGACAGCTGTGCTGGGAAAGGAATTGTTTTCCTGCTCTAATGAGCTTACATGTGTAGGCTGTCGAGGAAGCTAGGGAGTTTACCTGTTTGGAAAATGATAGGGTAGAATCAAGGTAGATCCCTAATGTTTTAACTTCTTTGGCAACTTGTATGCAGTTCCCATCTATGATAAAGGAAGAGTAGTTTGTGCTTAGTTTTTTGATGAGGGGTGCGGTGCCTAGGATAAGAAGCTCAGTTTTATCATCGTTCAGGCATAGGCCATGGGTTGCCATCCATGCCTGAACGATGCTGTATATTTTGTTCACCATTGCTAGATCTTTTTCGTAAACCCCTGTGAGTGGGAGGAGGATCTGGGTATCATCAGCGTAGTTGGTATACGTGATACCCAGAAGGTCCAAATCATCAAACAGAGGCTTAGTGAATATGTTATATAGCGTTGGTGAAACGCATGATCCCTGTGGCACGCCGCAGGTAATAGGGATGGGGTCTGCAGCTGCTATAGGTGAGAAAACCCTCATGGTGCGGTCACTGAGGAAGGATTGTATCCATGCTATAGCCTCAGTGGAGAAGTGTGCTGCTGAATCTAGGTGGTTACATAGGACTTTATGGTCCACTAAATCAAAAGCGGCCGATAGGTCTAGTAGCAGGAGGAGTGCTGGTTTTCCAGAGTCTCTTACTTTGTCTATTTGGGCTTTCAGGTCAATCAATGCAGTTTCTGTGCCGTGAAGAGGGCGGAAGCCAGATTGTCGGGAGCCTAGTAGTTGGTTTTGTTCCAGGAAACTCTGGATTTGTATATATGCCACCTTATCCAGTATCTTCAGAAGGAATGGTACCGTAGTAATAGGTCTATAGTTAGTGGGTATGGTGGGGTCTAGAGTAGCCTTTTTTAAGAGTGGGAGCACCCAGGACTCTTTTAAGTTACTGGGGATAATGCCTGTGGTAAAGGAGGCATTAATTAACTTGGTGATAAATGGTGCTAGATCTCGTGCGGCATCTTTGATGAGTTGTGCTGGACATAAGTCTCCTTTGCAGTTGGACGGTTTAAGACCGAGTATTACTTTCTCTACTTCTAGTATGGAGACTTTGGAGAAGTGGAATTGCGTAGTGGGTTTGGAGTTAGGAAGTGTCTTGATAGGCGGTAATATGTTGGGTGCTAGGGTCTCACGTTTTAGTTCTATTTTCTTTTGGAGGTTTCGGACTTTGTTAGAGAGGGCTTGCTGGATTTCGGAGCACCACTTTTTATCTTTAAGACAGTTGTCTTGAGGTGTTATTGGGTTTTCCAGTTCTCTGAGTATGGCGAACAGTTCTTTAGTACTTGATTTGGCTTGTGTGATTCTGTTATTGTAGGTCTCTTGTTTAGCTAAAATGATTTCTTTTTTGTAATGAGAAGAGATTTTAGCTAGTTTCAGTTTATTTTCTGGGCTGGGGTTAATTTTCCATGTATTTTCCCATTTCCTTTTTTCTAATCTCAGATTTTTTAAGAGAGGGGTGAACCAATTGTTCAGGTGGTTCTTTGGCTTGCTGTTTCTGAGCTTGAGTGGTGCGATGTTGTCAAGAGGTTTGTTCATGATATTGTTAAATTCTTCCACTAGGCTGTTAGGGTTAAGGTTGTCAGGTAGAGCGACCAAAGTGGGCATGATGCCGGGGAGTAGTTTGTCTAGTGTCATGTTTTTTTTATTTCTGGTAAGTGCAGGAGGTGCACATGGTTGTTGCAGTTTGGGGGTGGCAGTGTCCAAGGAGAATGAGATTAGATGGTGATCTGACCAGATTTGGGGTGAGATGGTGAGAGTGGCTATATTGCAATTGTGGTCAGCAATCCAATCAAGGGTTCTCCCTTTGATATGGGTGGGCTCAAGCACTCTTTGTGTGTAGCCCAGTTCTGTTAGGGTGTTGGAGGCTGCTGTGGCTTGTAAGTCGTTGATATCATTGAAGCCAATATTGAGGTCGCCTAGTAATATTGATTGAGTAGTATCTTTAAGGTTTTCTGATAGGATGGTAGTTAAGTCTTCTATGAAATTCTTGATTGGACCTGGAGGTCTGTATATCAAATGAATGTTAAGGGTTTGTGAGTTAGCTGTAGGTGTCTTGGTGGACATTATCTCACAAGATTCAATGGTTGGTGAGGGGGTGAGTCTCATCTGGAGTTTAGTTTTGACGATGATGGCTAGTCCTCCACCTCGAGCTCCGCACCTATCCGATCTGAGGATAGTGTAATTATTGGGCACAGCTAGGGATAGTGCTGGGCCTGATGCCTCATGTAGCCAAGTTTCTGTAATGGCTAGGAAGTCGTAATCTTCTGTCAGGATAATTTCCGATATTTCTATGGCGTGGGCGACTAAGGATCTAGCGTTTATTAAGGCACCTTTGAGTTTAGGTGTGCGGTTAAGATGTGTAGCAGTATTTTTTGCAGCATTGGGAGCGGCAATTGTTTCTTTATTGGTTTGGTAGTTGTTGAGCTTAACGTGGTTATGGGTGAATGGTTTGCGAGTAGGTTCTTTTTTGGTTCGAGTAGTGTTAGTTTCGTATTTGATGAGCGGATCAAAGATTCTGGGTAGTCTTGCTCGTAATCTTAGGTTTCTGTCAGCTATGTTATATTGTGTAGTGGAATGTTGTATTGTAGTTGCTGTAAGCGGCGACATGGTGAGATGTTCCCATGGGGTGAGTGAGGAGGCCAGGTATACTAGGTAGGATAGTATAAGGAGCATTGTGTAATGTGTAAGCGTTCTGTGTCTGGATAGATGGCTAGAGTTTTAGTTATGGTGTAGTGCAGGCAGAGTAACTGCTAAGTCTGCTATGTTGTTATCTAGAAAATGAGGTCAGGCACATAGTGTTAAGTTGCAGTAATCATAGGGCTCGTACAGATGGCAGTGTGGTGAATATATGACCATGGGCAACACAATTGCTATAGTCTATGAGCGACCAAAGGGCACAACACAATTACTGTGGTCAATGAGCGACCAAAGGGCACAACACAATTACTGTGGTCAATGAGCGACCAAAGGGCACAACACAATTACTGTGGTCAATGAGCGACCAAAGGGCACAACACAATTACTGTGGTCAATGAGCGACCAAAGGGCACAACACAATTACTGTGGTCAATGAGCGACCAAAGGGCACAACATGATTACTGTGGTCAATGAGCGACCAGAGGGCACAACACAGTTACTGTGGTCAATGAGCGACCAAAGGGCACAACACAATTACTGTGGTCAATGAGCGACCAAAGGGCACAACACAATTACTGTGGTCAATGAGCGACCAAAGGGCACAACACAATTACTGTGGTCAATGAGCGACCAAAGGGCACAACATGATTACTGTGGTCAATGAGCGACCAAAGGGCACAACACAATTACTGTGGTCAATGAGCGACCAAAGGGCACAACATGATTACTGTGGTCAATGAGCGACCAAAGGGCACAACACAATTACTGTGGTCAATGAGCGACCAAAGGGCACAACACAATTACTGTGGTCAATGAGCGACCAAAGGGCACAACACAATTACTGTGGTCAATGAGCGACCAAAGGGCACAACACAATTACTGTGGTCAATGAGCGACCAAAGGGCACAACACAATTACTGTGGTCAATGAGCGACCAAAGGGCACAACATGATTACTGTGGTCAATGAGCGACCAGAGGGCACAACATGATTACAGCGGCACTAGTAGGCACTAGTAGGCGTGGCGCGATGTGTTGCACGAGAACAGTAGCAATAGGCTGATGCACATGAGTAACAAATAGTTAGCAAGAGTAAATTCACCAAGGTGTGTGTATATTCTAGCAGTAGGCAGTAGACATTCACATGCGGATCGTGGGTAGACTAAGCAGCTAAAGGTGTTATGCTTACTCACATTGGGTTGAGTCCAGATAGTGCAATTAGAAAGTACTGCTTCCTCCTCGGCATCACGGAGGCTGTCCCACGGTTAGATTAGACTCTTTCAGTAGGACTCAATACGGCAGAATCTTATGGTGGGGATGTAGATTGGGTGTTGCGCTCACATGCGCCAAACAGGGGCAAAACAGGGCCTTAGTATGGCCTTCGATTGGCCGGCGATCCGCCTGCCGGCGGTTCTTCCTAGTCAAATCGAGGATTAGCCTCGATTTCGTGCCGCGATGCGCCCGGCATGGGCGAGTCAGGCACTTATATGGACAGGGTCAGGCAGGCCCTGGTCCGGTGCACGCTTCGGTCCTCGACAGGATCCTCTGCTGGGCTGTAGGGCTGGGGGGGCTCCTGCCCTCGCCCCTCGAGGTGGATGCTGGAAGTGGGGGACCTGGGGCAAAACAGGGCCTTAGTATGGCCTTCGATTGGCCGGCGATCCGCCTGCCGGCGGTTCTTCCTAGTCAAATCGAGGATTAGCCTCGATTTCGTGCCGCGATGCGCCCGGCATGGGCGAGTCAGGCACTTATATGGACAGGGTCAGGCAGGCCCTGGTCCGGTGCACGCTTCGGTCCTCGACAGGATCCTCTGCTGGGCTGTAGGGCTGGGGGGGCTCCTGCCCTCGCCCCTCGAGGTGGATGCTGGAAGTGGGGGACCTGGGGCAAAACAGGGCCTTAGTATGGCCTTCGATTGGCCGGCGATCCGCCTGCCGGCGGTTCTTTCTAGTCAAATCGAGGATTAGCCTCGATTACGTGCCGCGATGCGCCCGGCATGGGCGAGTCAGGCACTTATATGGACAGGGTCAGGCAGGCCCTGGTCCGGTGCACGCTTCGGTCCTCGACAGGATCCTCTGCTGGGCTGTAGGGCTGGGGGGGCTCCTGCCCTCGCCCCTCGAGGTGGATGCTGGAAGTGGGGGACCTGGGGCAAAACAGGGCCTTAGTATGGCCTTCGATTGGCCGGCGATCCGCCTGCCGGCGGTTCTTCCTAGTCAAATCGAGGATTAGCCTCGATTTCGTGCCGCGATGCGCCCGGCATGGGCGAGTCAGGCACTTATATGGACAGGGTCAGGCAGGCCCTGGTCCGGTGCACGCTTCGGTCCTCGACAGGATCCTCTGCTGGGCTGTAGGGCTGGGGGGGCTCCTGCCCTCGCCCCTCGAGGTGGATGCTTCCCTTTGTCAATATCCAGTACTCCTGGCAGCTGTAATCTTAACTATTCTAAACGTGTGATCCTCGACAACAGAGTCCCTGCTCCATTTGACACTTGCGCAGGCCTATTGACTTTTATATGCCTCTTAGAAAACGTCCTCCGATTCTATTGCCTTGACAAAAGTATTGTCTATGATTTTTATCCACAATTCCCTTGTTTTAATTCTATGTTCTAAGTGTGTTTGACTTCAGGTGCATTTCTTCCCACGGGTACGCTTTATTTTCATAAGACCGAACTGTCATTACTGTCAAAAAAGTGATCACGCATTAACCCACTGTAACGCCTTTGTTTCGAAACCACGGTCTGTCAAATCCTAATGTACTTACCTTGAATTTACTTGAAGAGGAATTGGTTGTGTGTAGTATATTTAGAGTGTGGTTTTACCTAATAGAAGTGAAGTGTTTTGTGAACAGATGGTTTAAAAATAAATGTACTTATATTTTTTTAACCAGAAACCTTGAGTCAGTGTTTGTTTGAATCACAGTAATTGTAGTCCTTTGTGTAATCCCTACTACTGCTCATTTGCTCTCGAGATAAGTCGGGCTGCTCAACCATCGCTACCACTTTACTGTGTAGTACAGGCTTGTACCAAATGTGAAATTGTACTATTACTTGTAGTCTTAATTGTATGTAGTGTTCCCTAAGGGTACTGCATATGATTCTGCCTAACACAGGTTGACTGTTCATTGGGTGTTTTGTAGGCACCTCTGAGGTGTGTCGCCTGTTATTAGCCAGTCATCCAAGTATGGGTACACTGTAATGGACTGCCTTCATATGAGGTTGGCAACTACTGCTAGGACCTTTGTAAACACCCTCGGGGCTGAGGCTATGCTGAACTGTAGCACCTTGAATTGTTAGTGCTCGGCCGGCACTTTGAATCTTAGGTATTTTTGCAGGGCGCAGGTCCAGCACTGGGCGCATTGTTAGATCTCTTTGGAACAAGGAAGTACACTGAATAAGGGAGTAGTTTCTTACAAATAACTCAATTTTTCCAGCGTTGGTATCTTTCATGGATTCACATGCGCAGAATATTCTGTATCGTCAGGCTGGGAACCCTCGGTATATTTATTAAAACATTTTCCATTGGAAAAAATTCAACACTTCTGTGTCCTATCTACAGCGTTTCGGCCCGCTTACGCATGACACAATAGGACGTACGGTATAAATAGCCACGCCCCCACGGCTCCCTACAGATTTTAACCGCCAAAGTAGTAGGGGCATATCAAGTTTGCATTTAGGGGAGGCCGGCAGGCGCATGTGAATCCATGTAAGATACCAACGCTGGAGTCCAGCATTGGATCTTACATGGATTCACATGCTTAGAATAGATTATACAGCAGTACTCCTAATCTGGAGGTGTGCAATGCAAATCAATATTACAAGCACCGCACATGCAGTTAGCAATATTAAAAAACAATCATGGTACATTGACAGTAACCCCCATCATGGCACATTGACAGGAGGATACACCCCTCTGTGGGGCTTACCTTACTGAAACAGGTGTCGCTGGGCTGCTTGTCCCATTTGCACATCCGCTGCATGCTGTTGCTCTAGGCAATAATGCTGAGTAAATGTATGCAGCACCGACCAGGATGCTGCTTGACAGATGTCCACCAGCGGGATTCTGGACCACAATGCTGCCGATGACTAGGTGGATCTTGTTGAGTGAGCCTTTGGATATCTTTCCAGAGGCTTCCCTGCTTTAGAGTGGCAGAAGGCAATACTTGATGACACCCAGCGGGCCAGTCCTTGTTAGGAGATTGTGGCTTATAGTCCTTCGGTAAAGGGAAAACCAAACAGTTGTCTTGTACGCCTAAAATCCTGAGTACGACAGATAAAACCTCAATGCTCTTTTGACATCCAACGTGTGGAGAGCTTTTTCTGCGAAAGAAAAGGCCGCCGTGAAGAATGTTGGCACCACAGTTGAAGAATTCTTGTGGAATGTAGTTGGAACTTTTTGTATAAAATGAGGGTTGGTTGCCAATACCACCTTGTCCTTGAAAAAATGCAAGTATGGGGAATCAATCACCAATGCTTGCAGCTCCGACAGTCTTCTTGCTGAAGTAATAGCCACCAAAAAAGCCATTTTCCACGACTAAAGTTTTAGGGATGACGACATAGGCTCAAAGAAGCCTTCATTAGTCCTAACCGCACCAGATTGAGACTCCAATTAGGAACTTTTTTGGCTGGAGGAAAGGTCCGAAATAACCCTCTCAGGAAACGCTTGACCAGTTGTTCGCTGAACAACGGAGTTGAATGCCTTTTATGATTAAATCTTGAAATGGCTGCCAAATGAAACTTTATGGAGGAGAAAGACAACCCTCTTTTTCGCTAAGTGTAGCAAATATGGAAGAACTTGCTCTGACATGATGTTTACGGGGTCTACCCCCGGTTGATCCCTACACCACACAGAATCTTTTCCACTTACATGCATATGAAGTATTCGTGGACGGAGCTCGCGCTGCCTCTAAAATTCAGCAGCAATCTGAAGAAATGTTCAGGGCCCCAAACTCGAAGTCAGGAGTCAAGCTGTCAGGATGAGGGAGCCCGGGTCGTGATTCCAAACTGCTCCCTTGTCTTGGGATAGAAGGTCCGGAATCTTCTGAAACCTCACTCGCTCTGTTACCGACAGCTGGAGCAGGTCCGAAAACCACGACTGTCTCGCCCAGTAAGGAGCAATTAGAATCACACGACATGGATATTTGTGAACCCACTGGAGGGTCCGTCGAATGAGTGGAAACGGAGGGAACGCATAAGCGAACCTGCCCGTCCACGGGAAGGAGAATGCCTCCCCAAGCAAGTCGGGTTGGGGCCATCTGCTCACGTAATGTCTGCACCTCTTGTTCTCTCGGGGTGCGAAAAGATCCAGAGAAGGATGACCCCACTTCTTGAAGATGTTCGACAGTTGTTGATCATTCAACTCCCACTTGTGTAGTTGGTTAATCTCTCTGCTGAGAGAGTCTGCTTGTACACTGTTCACCCCTGGCAGATGGTAAGCCACTAGGCTTATTTCCTGTTCGAGGGCCCAATGCCATATTTCCTGAGCTTCACTCAAGAGCGTTCTGGAACGAGTGCCCCCTTGCTTCCTGAGGTAGAACATTGTTGTATTGTCCGTTAATATTCCTACGACTGATCCCTGTATGCGTGGTAAAATGATTTCAGAGCCCAACGTACCGCTCTTAACACCAGCACATTGATGTGAAGGGTCGACTCTCCTGGGGACCATGGCCTTGAACTTGCAGGGATCCCAGATGGGCTCCCCATCCTGTCTGAGATGCATCCGTTACCACCGTCAACTAAAAATCTGGTACCTGCAGGGGCCTTCCTCTCATCAGATTGTCTGAGAGCTGCCACCACTGAAGCGCTTGTAGAAGCTCGCTGCTGATGCTCAACATGTCGGACCGCAATGCGCAACTTTAACACCATCGGTCTGCCAGAAATTTCTGTATTGGTCTGATGAAGAGACAACAGTTGTTCACTAACAGGATACATGACGCCATGGCCCTTAGCAGTGACATGTATTTTCTGACTGACACTCGTGTGCCAGCTTTCCACTCCTTCGCTTTTTGTTTGAGTTTTTGAACTCTCTCCAAGGACAGCTTCACTAGTCCTGAATGAGTTTGGAATTCTGTACCCAAAAATACCAAGCTCCTTGAGGGAGCCAAATAGGATTTCTCGAAGTTGATTGCAATGCCTAACCGCTGTAGTAGTTGCATGGTGGCCTCTAGGCTTGCTTGCGCCACTTCCGGCGATGAGCCCCTTACCAGCCAATCGTCCAGGTAAGGGTAGACATGAGGACCCTTTTCTTCCCAGCCATGCTGCCACTGGAGCCAAGCATTTTGTGAACGTCCTGGGAGACTATTTCAGGCCGAATGAAAGCACTGAATTGGTAATGACTCTGACCGACCACGAACCTTAGAAACTTTGTGTCATCATCGCATGGGTATGTGGAAATATGCGTCTTGTAGGTCTAACGACGCTAGAAAATCCCCCGGCTGTATAGACCAGATGACCTCCTAAAGTGTATGCATTTTGAACTACAGGCGTTGTAGAGTCTTGTTGAGAGCTCGAAGGTCCAGAACGGGTCGCCACTTGCCATTGGGTTTTTTGACCACGAAGTAGCGGGAGTAAACTCCCAGACCAAATTCTATAGCCCCTTTTTGCAGCATAAGCACCACTTCCTGTTGTAATATGTGAAGATGGGGTTGCAGCAAATACACAGGCTGAATGAGAGATGGTATTTTCTTGCAAAGAGTGGCCTAGTTTTACCGTGTCCAACACCCAACGGTCTGATGTTATTCTTTCCCACTCGTCGACGCGACACTCTGCCTCCCAGGGCGTCCTGAAGGTCGTCATTGCTGGGACTTTGATTGCTTGCCTTTGAGACGAAGACTGTCCTCTTCTCCTAGAAACCTGGAAGTCTCGGCTTCTTCGTGTCGCTTGGACAGTTTGGCTGTAACCTTGGGGCGAATGATGACCTGTTGAAACTCCGATCCCTGGATGCGACAAACCGGGAATTCCCAGACGCTCTGTGGAAGGGGCGAAAAGACCGAAATGCTGTACCACTATGTAAGGCTCCCAGCGATCTTGGCGTGTCTGAATCTTCCTTCACGCCTTCGTCCACTTTCCACTTGAGCACCTTATATTGGACCTCCGGTCTAAAGCTCGTACATTTCAGCCAAGCTTGTCTTCTTAATACCACTCTGTTATTTATTTATTTGAATCCCAACTCCACCAAGTCCACGGCGATGTTCATAGTGTGGTTTGATGCCTCTTCCCCTTCACAGACCAGCAACATGGCTGTTTTCCTGTGCTCCTCAGGCAGGTGTTCCAGGATGGGGGTCAAGCGATGCCACATCGCACAGTCGTATCTTGCCATGATAACCAGCGAGTTAGCCGCCTTGACAGTCGTCGCTACCACCGACAAGACCTTCTTACCAAAGGCATCCTGCCTTCTAGCTTCACTGTCCGGAGGTGTTGTACACTTGTGTCGCGATCTGGCTTTTCTGGCTGCCGCTGCCGACACTACCGATTCCGGGGAGGGCTTTGCGGTCAAACATTTAGGAGTAGAATCCGGGGCTTTGATTTCTTTTCCAACCTGCCCTTGATTGCAGGTTCCGAAAATGGATGCCGCATGGTTCGCAAGCCTTGCTGCCAGACGTGGTCCAGAATGGGACCTGAGAAGACCGACTTCCTCCTCTTCCCCATATGATCAAATAAGAAGCATGCTTTTTCTTCCTCTGGGGTCAGACCAAATTCGATACAGGCTCTCCCCATCATCGCGTGAAAGGAGCCAATGTCATCTGGCGGTGACGGCTGAGCCGGGCTTCTAGGAGCCATCACTTCTGCCTCCGATTCCCATGTAGGATCTCTCGAAGGGGACGATGAAATGTCCGAGAAAGGGTCTCTAGGCCCTTGTTCTGACTCCGAATCTTGCAATTCCCTTTCTTCCGGGTGGGAGCGCCTCGCTAACCGGACAGAGGCCGGAAACTCGGTCGTTGACGTGGACCGCGGAGCAGGACCTGGGTCGTCATCGGCAGGTATCACCGGTATCTCTGAAGGTGTACCTATGGGGGGTAACCTGTTAGGCAGAAACCTGTGCAGTTCCCTCTGGGACCACTGCAAAAGATTTAAGTCTACAGGTGTTTGGCAGTAAACCCACTTGGTAGCAGTCTGTACCACCCAGATTTACCTGGTAGCTGTGGCTGAGCAGTCAGACTTCCCTCAAGAAGAGTTAGGCAGTATATAGAGCATACATAATAGGTACAGAGGCACAGTAGTACAAGCAAACACTGGCCAGAGCTAGGTGTAAAAGTATATAATTATTTATTTAAAAGACACACTCATAAATTACACTAGCACAGAAAAGGTAAGTCAAAACACAGTTACTATTACTTATATGTACATCCCTAGTTATTTGTTGGACAAGTCTGAGTTAACACCACTTATTTCCAAACAGAGGTGAGCGCTTAACGTTAGATGGCACTCCAACAAGTTAGTTAAAAAGGGAGGGAAAAGGCAGAAGTAATGAAAACAGCAAGGTAAAACACTTTTCAGAGATTCACAGTGAGTTTAGAAAGGCAGTCTATTGAGGAGCAAGGAAGTTCGGTTGCCAGGCCCACTCTAGGGCAAGCCAGGCGAAAAGATGTCCAAGATCACACAATGTCACAAGTCTTTACAGGTGAGTAAAAAAGGTTTTACTAAGTTTTAGAAAAGGTTAGTTAGGGTGTTCCAGGCTTACCCAGGTTCGAGAGCCGAGGGCTAGATCTACCCCGTACAATCGGTGGCAAGGGAAGCCGGGCGGAACACGGTACCTTTAAAATGGAAAGGATCCTCCAGCGGTGGCAGTTGTTCCTGGTAGTGGGTCCAAGTTGCGGCGTCGTCCAGAGGAAGAGAAGATCTCGACGTGGAGGAAAGCTGAAGGTCGTTGCACTACCAGGGAAGAAACCAGCCGTGGAGTTGTCCGGTTAAAAGGATGTTACCCCTCTTTCGCGGTTGAGGTAAAAAGTGGTATCCCGGTTGCCGGGGTGCTTGGCACAGGCAAGGCGGCCACGAGATGCTTCAGGGAGGCGAAAAGAAGACAGAAACTGGTTGTCCCCACCAGTTAAGGGAAGGAGACTCTCCCGGCTGAAGATCTCCTCTGTCGTTGGGAAAAGTGGTGAGACGGTTCTGCAGGGCTCCACCGGTGGTGTAGTCTTGGCAGGTCGGCTCGGCTTCTCCCTCTTCGGCTTCTTAGGTCCTGTGGCGACTTCGGAAGAACCAGTCCCAAAAACCCTGCTTTTATGCAGCAAACCCCCATTCATACAGCCTAGCTGTCACTCAAACATGCTAAGTGGTGACCGGGGCGGCTCACCACTTGGGCCAATCACACCAGAGTGCGACATGAGTTGGCACGGCAACTCAGTCCAGGGTGCCTAAACCCCCTCCCACACCCTCTGTGGTACCCAGACAGAATGGCACCACTTTGGAGGGCTTGTGTGCAGAAGCCCGCCAAAAGTGGAACAAAGGCTCGACTCGGTTTCAGGGTAACTGAAGTGAACCTAGACGCCATTTTGGCGGCGAGTTCTGGCAAAAAATCCCAACCGGTGAATTTATATTAAATAAATAAACCGGCGGTATCTTTAACATTGCACCAAAAAGTAGTGCATTAAAATCAATGGGAAATCCCATTGGGAAATATTCCGGTGGAATATTTCCATGGTATCCACTGCCACCAGCCAGAAACTCAGCGAGGGGGGGGGGGGGACAGTACCCCCTCGACAACAGACCCAGGGGCAATCTAATTGCCCCTACCAGTACTTCCACAGTATGATGGTTTGTACTGGTTAAGTTCCTAAGTTAAGACTAGTAAGGTCAATGGTGACTTTACAGACCCAGGGAGACAGTAGTCAGT
The DNA here is from genome assembly GCF_040938575.1 of Ambystoma mexicanum. Lineage (NCBI taxonomy): Eukaryota > Metazoa > Chordata > Amphibia > Caudata > Ambystomatidae > Ambystoma > Ambystoma mexicanum. The sequence goes on from NC_090932.1 coordinate 1,533,537,389, forward strand.
CCCAGGGTGTGGAGTCTATGTTTGGGGGTCGCTATGACACCCCTGTGTTACTGCACTGAGGGTGCTGTGTAACACACATTCAAAAACCAATGATAGCCTATGGAAAAAAATACCCCATAGCCCATAAGCACATAGCAAGTCACAGAAACACTCAAGTCATGCCCAAGAGTGAGGGTAAAAGAGTCTCACTCTTGGCAGGAGAAAAAAAATAAACCCCAAAAATCCAGCAAAGCTGCTGGGGGACTCACTAGGTTAGGAAATTCAGCCTAAACAGAGAATTCTCCCTAACATAACCTTGCGTCCAATTGGCTCAATAGAGATTGCAGCGTGGTCAACATCTGTAAGGATAACACCGACTGAGGATTTAGCAAAGACGATGTAACGGGGGCACTTTGCATTCCCGAGACTATCGTCGAGCCAACACCTTGCAAGCCAAGATCAGTTGGATGAACAATTTGTTCACAGTCTTCCTCCATCGACGATAATGAGAAAGCCGATTCCTGCTGCAATAGAGTATCTGGAAAAACTATCGTACACTGCTGGTTGCCAAACCTCTGGAGGATCCACCGTTGACGATGTCAATCTCGGAGCCCCTTCAAACGTCGCTGCCTGGGTCGAAGAGGCCACTGCAGGTATTGCCTGTGCATTGGAGTAACGTTGCTGAAAATGTTAGGGGGACATGGCATCTGAAGAAAAGGTGCCCCAGCCAAATTAATGGGGACAAAATGGTGCGCTATGTAAGTTGGGGGGGAACAAACACCCCTGTCCTCACCTAAAATTACGCCCATGTGCCGGTGGTAATGAACCAGTCGACGACGGAACTCCCGTTGACGACAGTGGTAGCTGTGATGTAGGCTCTTGAGGCGATCCCGCCTTTTTGGAGCTAGACCTATGCTTCGTCGAGTCGCTACTCGAGGAAGACCTGTGATGGTCCCCTGAGGAGGAGGTCTTTAAAGGATCTTTCCTCTCTTTTTTGAGGAAGAGGAAGATTTTCCCTGTTGGCGGTCCTGGTCCACACGACCATGTTTTGATGACGAAGAGGAGTCGTTCGCTGGATGTTTTCCCAACGAGTGACGTTTTTCTGTAGAATGTGGCTTCTTCGCCAGAGGCTCTGCAGATACATAGCGGTGATGAACTACCGGAGATTTAGGTCTCGATGCCAGACTGTGTGCAGACCCTACCTCCGATGAAGGGTAGGCCCCTTCATTCAGCCACATCACCAGACGCCTATTAGTCTTCTGAGCGTCTTCTGTGAGAATCCCTTACAAATCTCACAGCTGTCCGCAGAATGATGCGGGTGAAGACAAAGGCAATCCATGTGCCCATCTCCTTTGTAGAATTTCTTCAGTCAGCACGTGGCACACAGGCGGAACACCTTCGCAGACATTGGGAAAGAAAGAAAAAATTCAACCTTGTAAAGAGTAGAAAACACGAGGTGCTCCCGCTACTTTGGAGACGGTTGAAATCTGAAGGGAGCCGCGGGGGCGGAACTATTTATACCGTACCTCCTTTTGGGTCATGCGTAAGCGGCCCAAAACGATGTAGATAGGACACAGAAGTGTTGAATTTTTTCCAATGGAAAACGTTTTAATAAATCTACCGAGGGTTCCCAGCCTGACAACGGGGAATATTCCAAGCATGTGAATCCATGAAAGATCCAATGATGGAGAAATACCCTGATCGTCCTCTAGAGATGGCACCAACTTTATTGCTCCTTTTTCTAGTAGAGTCTGTATTTCTTGTTGCAGGGTTCAAAAATACTCTGAAGACATCTTTCTTGCACGAGGTGGGTGGTGGCGTTGTGTTTTGAGGAACTCTACGGAGTATCCTTTTGCCACTGTTGAGTACCCAGCAATCTGTAATTCCCTCCCCCTGCAGGTGGAAAGTTTAATGCAATCTCAGACTGGGGATGCATGGGAGGGAACATGAACCGGCACGTCATAAGTTAGCTGGGGCTGCTGCGCCTCTAGAGACTGACTCACTTTTCCCTCAGTGAAACCCCCTTGCTGATAGGATTGATGGGAGGTAGATGGAGACTGGGGACTGTAAAAAGAAAAGCAAGATGCTCCAGATCCTGGTTGATTGCAACTGTTGAAGCCGTTGGTACGAAAAGTATAGTGTGTATTAAAGACTCCTCTTTGGACATATGGCTTGTTATATGTCATAAGGTCTCTATGGTCTTGTACTCCTCCTTTTTGGTTGTTTCGAGTTGTTCGACAGCCTTTCCAAACAGGACGGTCTACTCAGTAGGCATATTGAGGAGTGCCGCCTGAGTCTCAGGCTTAAAACCTGAATCACAGAGCCACGAGTGTCTTGAGTAGGAGAAATACTTACCATAATGTTATTTCTATGCATTCTTCTCCTGCAGATTCCTCATCAGATAGCTATTCCCTTCAAGTTTCAGCCGCTCAGAAAAATAATGCACCAGGGGACGTAGTGGAGCTCGACTCGGCTCTCGATCCGTCTTGACTCCATGCTCGATATTCAGCGATGGGTGTGGTACATATGTTGTGTCACTATGCCCCGTACTTCAGTTCCCACCTTTCCCCCTGTAAGACATGGAGGGGCGTTATCTGTACTCCTGCTCTCTATATGGCAGAGAGAAAGCACAGAGCACCAAAGCCAGGTTTGTATATATGGTAGCTATGGACGAGCAACCAAGGCTTAAACTCTCAGGAGGTGATGCGGGTTGGTTCTTAAGTACAGTCTAGTCTCCAAGCCCCCCACAAAGGAATGTCCGCACACTATGCGTTAGGCAACATTGGATGTAGTAACCTTGTGGGAGACTACACCAGCCTTGACCTCTTGGTTATTGGTAACCCACCTATTGGTATAGGTCTGTACTACACAAAATGGTAGAGTGACTGAGCAGCCAGACATCTCAAGAGGGGTAAATGTGAGCTGTAGAGATCTAACACCGAGATTCACATTTGCCAGTATCCAAAAAACACATGTTAGGGAGGATTCTCATTCTATGGCTAATTTCCCTTACCTAGTGAGTCCCTCAGCAGCTTTGCTGGAATTCTTGAGTTTATTTTTTCAACTTGGAGAGAGTGTGAGCTTTTCCCCCACTCTTACCTGTGTTTTGCCATGTGTATTTCATCTGTTTTTGTGATTGTGGACGCTGGAGTACACCACTTCAGTAGTCCCCTTCTTTTGTGTGTTACACAAAACCCTCAAAGCAGTGACACAGGGTTGTCTTTTAGACTTCCCACGACTCCATTTCTGGGGCCGACTACTGTCCCCCAGAGAAGGGTAACGTTGCCATTAACTTTACATAGTCCTTTAACCACAGATCCAGTACACCCCCATCTTACATGGAGTATTGGAAAGGGTTAATTCTTAGCCCTTTTTATCTGTACCTCCTGGAGCATTGTTTCGCTCCCTTAACATTAAGACTTGGCTGGTGGCAGTGGTATCTACCCTAATTTTTCTACTGCGATATTACATTATATAACGTGATATTGTTTTAGGGTATTTTAGTAGCCTCGAACTTTAAACCCGCTAGCTCAAATACTTTTAATTTTGGCTCCGGTTGGATTTAATGCCCATTTCTTTTTGTTAACATCCTTCTTGGGTCTTTCTTTGCGCGGCAAACCAGGTTTGCCTCCTTTGTTCGCCGACCTTTGGCGGCCTTCTGACCAGAAGCCCTCCTTTGGCGTCTGGGTGTCTAGGTGGGCTGAATGTGAGGGAGGGGTTTAGTCACCCCCTGCACAGGGTCTCTTTGGAGACCCGAGTCGCACTGTGTGTTGATTGGCTGAGGTGGTTGTCCGGGCTGGACAACACTCCTGCTGAGTGATTGACAGCCAGGCTGTGTGAATGGGGGATTTTGGCATAAAAGGCAGGACTCTTGGGCTAGAAGTCAGTCGCCACTGGAAGTGCAAGGAACCGAAGAGACTCGGAGAAGAGGACAGCTGCTGCAACCCAGAGTCCCGATGAAGTCCTGCTGCAGTCCTGAGCTATCTACCCTTCAACGACAGAGAAGATCCAGTCCAGAGTCTTCTTCCCTTGAGCCTGGTGGGATTAGCCAGCTCGTCTTTTCTTCATTCAGAGAATCCTCTCCTGGGTCGAAATCACTGCTGTGCTGTAGTGGTCCGGCTAGCCATCAGAAGAGCCCTCGCCTAATTTAAAAGAGCGCACCTTTTATTCATCGTTCTTTTTCGCTGCTGCGCCTCATCCCTGGGTAGTCCAGATCGCTCCAGACGTCATCCTTATCCCCACGACTGAAGCCGCAGGAACCGTCAGTCTGCAGGAACTACCAGGAACAACTGCCGTGGCACCAGCTTTTCTCCAACAGAATAAGGTACTGTGCATTTGGTCATTCTCTTCGTCTGACCAGACTGAATCGGTGTGAAGCCCTTTCCTCCACGAAGATTTGTTCTTTCTTCCATCCTTCTTATAACTTTTCCTTCCATTTGGCAATCTTATGAACTCTTGGCATCTCGAATCTCGAACTGTTCAACGTGTGATCCTCAGAAACTGAGCATCTGCTCCATTGACACTGGCGCAGGCCTATTGACTTTAATCTGCATCTTTAAACAAGTCCTCGAGTCTCCTTGCCTTGAAAAAGTATTGTCTTTGATTTTCATTCACTTTTCCCTTGTTTGACATTAAGTACAAAGTGTGTTTTAACTTCGTGAGCATTTCTAACCACGGCTACGCGTTAGTATCGCAACACTGGTCTGTCAAATCTTAATGTACTTACCTTGAATTTACTGGCACAAGAGGAATTGCTTGTGTGTAGTGTATTTTACGTGCGGTTTCAAATTTATAGAAGTTAAGTGTTTTATAACAGATGGTTTAAAAGAACAAGTTACTCTCCTACCTGGTAACGTTCTTTCGATGGGATGGTCCGACAACGTATTCCATATCTATTACAGTAATCACCACAGCTGTGCTGCTTCGGAAAATCTTTCGGCGTCTGCGTCCTGCGTCAATGATGTCGATACGCCGTCTTCAAGGGCCTCCGTCGAGCCAACATCACCGGATGTTATAAGTAGGACGCACGACGCCCGTAGCCTCAGTTGTAGTTTTTTCCCAGAACGTGTGGCACTAATCTACTGCCAGTATGACCACAGAAAGCCTTGCAGAAACCTAAGCTGCAATCACATAGGAAATTCTGTAGCGGGGTAGGCAGGGAGGTAGCAATATGGAATATGTCGTCGGACCATCCCATCGAAAGAACGTTACCAGGTAAGAGAGTACCTTGTTCTTCGAGGGGATTGGGTCCTCCGACGTATTCCATATCTATGACAGACTCCCAAAGCAGTACCAACCTAAGGAGGTGGGAAAATAATTTATAATACACAAATTTAGAATGCCCAATTAAATTGCAGAGTAAAGGACCGCCTTGCCAAAGGCCAGATCCTGCCCATGGATAGAATCAAGGGAGTAGTGACGTACAAAAGTATGGACCGAAGCCCAAGTGGATGCATCACAGATTTTACGAATAGCAACACCCCTCTGCAGGGCAGTAGAGGCAGCCATACCCCTAGTGGAATGGACCCGAAAGCCGACCGGAGGGTCCTTACCCGCCAAGCGGTAACATTGAGATTGCCAAGATAATCCATCTAGACAAAGTCTGTTTAGTAACAGCTTGTCCCCAGAGTAACCAATAAAGAGCTGATCGTCCACTCGGACCCGGGACATGCGAGAAATGTGGAAGCTTAAAGCTCTCCTAGGATCCAACCTATGGAGCCTCTCGTCTTCCTTACCAGGATGTGGAGGAGGATAAAATGCCGGAAGAATAACCTTCTGGCCTAAATGAAATTCCAACACCACCTTCGGAAGAAAGGAAGGACTAACTCTGTCCTTATGAAACACAGTGAAGGGTGGCTTAATTGAAAGTGCCTGTAACTCACTCGCCCTGCAAGCGGAAGCGACCGCAACTAAAAATACACTTTTAAGAGTTAAGTCTCAAAGGGCAAGAATGTAAAGGCTCAAACGGAGCACCCATTAGAAACTTGAGAACAAGGTTCAAATCCCAACTGGGCACCTGGAAAGGTGACTCAGGGAACACATTAGTGAGCCCTTATAGAAACTGAGAAATTAAAGGAATTTTAAAAGAAGAACACTCCTCAGACGAGCGCTTAAATATGGACAGCGGATGCCAGGTAATCTTTAATGATACCCACTTGCAAGCCCCTGTGGGCTAAAGAAAGCAAAAAAAGACAGAACCACAGGAATATCACACGAAAAAGGATCCACATTCTTAACCCTGCACCAGCCGCAGAACTTTCTTCAACGCAACGGTACAGGGACTTTGTTGCCGGCCATCTGGCCTAAAGCAAAACCTCCATCACGTCTTCAGGGAGGTCCCAATCCTTATACCTCAACCTTTCAGAAGCCAAGCGTGAAGGTTGAGGGATCTGACTTCTAGATGGAGAACCTGACCCCTCCTCCCCCACCCTCCTGTGACAGCAGATCTTCTCGGTAGGGAAGACAATGTGGAGGACAGATGGGAAAGTCGGAAAGGTTCGGGTACCACGTCCTCCGAGCCCATGCCGGACCAATGAAGATCATCCGGGAACCGAACCTCCGTAACCTCTGCAGCACCTGCGGGGTGACGGGGACTGGAGGAAACGCGTACAGCAGTGGGATGGACCACTCCACCACGAACGCGTCTCCCAAGGATCCTCTTGGAGGAAATTCCCGCGAGCAGAACCTTTCGCACTTCCGGGTGACACTGGAGGCGAAGAGATCCACTTGAGGGTTCCCCCAACGGGCGAAGATCTCCAGGAGAATCTCCGGAGACAACTCCCACTCGTGAGAGATCGCGCTCTGCCTGCTCAGAGCGTCCGCCGTCAAGTTTTCGTTTCCGGCCAGATGAACTGCCAAGATCGAAAATTCCCTGCTGGATGACCCAGAACCAGAGCTGCATCGCCTCCCTGCACAAAGGAAGTGACCCTGCCCCCCCCCCCTTTTTGTTGAGGTAGTGCATGGCCACTGTTTTGTCAGTCAGGATCAGGACATTCTTTCCTTGCACAGTCGGCAGAAAAGCCTTCAGGCCAAGCCCGACAGCCCTAAGCTCCAACAGACTGATATGGAGTCTGTACTCCGACGGAGACCATCGACCGCTGACTGTCGACTCGTTGGCATGAGCTCCCCATACCGTGAGGGATACGTCCGTCACAATCGTCACCTCCGGCCAGGGTAGCCAAAACGGAGCCCCCCTCATCAGATTGCCTTCGACGGCCCACCACAGAAGGTCCTGGGCGACCGAGGGCGGCACCTGAACGGGGTCCGACATCCTGCCGGAGGACTGCGACCACTTGAGTTTGAGAGCCCATTGCAGAGATCTCATCCGCAACCTGGCCTCTGGCACCAGAAGAATGCAGGATGCCATGAGGCCGAGCAACCTCAAGAACTCGAACGCTGGGAGACTCTGGGCATGTTGAAACTTGTGCACCATCTGCTGAATGTAATAAGCCCTCACCTAGGGAGGAAAACACTGCCCCAGGGACGTGTCAAGCACTGCTCCGATGTACTGGAGCCGCTGAGTTGGCGTCAAGTGGGACTTCTTAAGTTGAGGGAGAAGCCCAGCTTGTGAAGGGAGTGGCAGGTGACGGACAGATGCTCCAGGACTTGCTCGGGAGAGCGCGCCCTGATCAACCAATCGTCCAGGTAGGGGTAGACGTGAACCCCCCCCTTTCCTGAGATACGCTGCTACCATCACCATGAGCTTGGTGAAGACCCTTGGGGCGGAGGTCAATCCGAACGGCAGGACCCGAAACTAAGTGCGAGTCGCCAACCGCGCACCTCAGGTACTTCTTGTGCTTGGGATGAATCGGCACATGAAAATAAGCGTCCTTGAGGTCTATAGACACCAACCAGTCCTGAAGTTGAAGGGCCTGGAGGACTTGAGAAAGAGTAACCATCTTGAACTTGTCCTTTCGAAGGAGCTTGTTCAAACAGCGCAAGTCCATGATGGGTCTCAATCCCCAGTCTTTCTTCGTAATCAAAAAATAAGGGCAATACCATTCCTTGTTCCTCTCCGCTACAGGCACCAGTTCTATGGCGCCTTTCTCCAGCAGGGATTGAATTTCGGATCCGGACTCTTCAAAGAGAGATTCCTTGGTGGATTGTCATGAGGCCTCTGCCGGAAAGGAAGACAGTAGCCGTGGGTTATGATCTCCAGAACCCACACATCTGAAGTAATGGCATGCCATTCCACAAGATGATGCGCCAGCTATCCCCCAACCGGAGAAGCATGGGCCTCATGACTGAGCGGAAGAGCTGCGGCAGTGCCTGAGGGCAAAGAGGCAACTGCTTGCGCGGCCTTGGCACCTCGAGTACCTTGTTTTCCACCTCTGGCACTCCTACGATTGCCCCTTTGACTTGCAGCTCCTCTCGCTCTAGGATGAGTAATAACGAAAGGAACCTCCCCTCCATTGCTGCCCTAGGACGAAAAGGCGGAGGTTGGCCGACTTCAGCGCCCAACTACTTTGCTGCAGCTTTGGAGGTCTGCAACCTCTCAAGACTCTTGTCAGCCTTGCTGCCAAAAAGATGTTCACCATCAAAGGGCATGTTGAGGAGCCGGGCTTGCACATCCGGAGCAAACCCTGACTTCCGCAACCACGCAAACCTCTGTATTACGGTGCTCGCCACCATGGACGGCTGACGCAATGAACCATGTCCAGACCCGACTGAACGGATTCACACAGGGAGTCCTTGCCATCCTGCATAATAGCAAGGAAATCATCCCTTTCCTCCCCTTCGGGGATTTGATCAGCCGCTAAGGAAATGCAGTTCCACAGAGTATGCGTGAAACGAGACAAGGCACAAACAGAGTTGGCAGCCTGAAGCGCCATACCCCCAGAAGAAAACGCCTTTGCCCAGCCGTCAAAACGTTTGTCGTCCCCATCAGGAGGGATGGAAGGATATGACGCCTGCTTTGCGGGGGCCGTAGCTGTCTGCACCACCAAACTCTCCGGAGTAGGGTGCGTTGTCAAGTAGCAGGGGTTGCCACTGGCTGGGCGATATTTCTTCGGCAAAGACTTGCTCACTGCAGGGAGACTCTCGGGAGAAGTCCAAGCCGCAGCCATCCTTCACTGCAAGGCCATATGGAATGGCAGCACCGGGTCAGTTGGAGGACCTTGGCCCAAGATATCAGTCAGGTCATCCTGCTGAAAATCCTCAGGGAGGGGGGGGGGCGATCAGACCAACCCAGGTATTCAGTGACCTTCGACATGAGGCGCCAATATGAAGATTTGGCATGCATGCCAGACTCCGGCCTACCAAACTCCACCTCCGGAGAGTTGTCTAGACCACTGGTGTCATGCAGCGACTGACGCAGGTCCTCAAGTTGACTGTGACCAGAAACAATGTCTTAAGGAACCAATGCAGGAACCTCACCTTCCTCAGACCCCTCATCCACCTCAGAAATATAATCCAGAGGCTGGAAGGAGGGTGCAGAAAAAGGCACAAAGGCATGTTTAGCCTTAGCCATCGCCTTTCTGGGGGGTGCCACGGGGTACCTCCGACAAGGCTGCCTCGAAAGGCGTTGAGGGCGTCGACGGAATGGGCATCGACGTTGAGCGCGGCGTCGACACAGGCCTCTAGGGCAGAGCCGCGAGCGTGTCTTTTGACCGCCTGGGTGGCGATGGCGTCGACGACTTCCTCGGAGGCGGGGCCTCGAGAGAGTCCGTCGACGACATCGGCGCCGCCGGCGTCACTGTCTTCTTCGAAGACTTCACAGAGTCTCGTGTCTCGATGGCGTCGAGGACCGGGACCTGGAACGGGCATGCCTAGAGCGACCATCCTTGTCCGACTGGGACCACGAAGGCGCCCGGTGGTGGCAACGACTGCTCGAGCCCCAAGGCAGACGAGCGGTGTTTCTAGCGCGGCCTCGACCGGCGTCCTCAGGCGGCATGGCTGGACCGGAGCCCTGCGATTGAAAAATCGCCAACATCTCCTTTCGGAAACGAATCCCATTCCTCAGGAGTGGAATGCTTGTTGGGACAAGCTACCCGCCGACGGGCGGAGTCCTCGGAAGAGGACGGGGAAGGTGACCTGTGACGGCGCTTCCTGTAGTGCCTCGAAGAGGCAGAGGAATGGCGGGACCGACTCCCAGACCGAGAACCCCCGGACTCACGACGACGATGTGGAGAGTCACCCCTCGAATCGTCCGTCGAAAGACCAGTGGAACGAGACTTCTGGGGCTTGGCCACCTTACCGACCAACAGCTTCTTCTTGCGCTCCCGCAAGGCCTTCGAAGTGAGCGATTGGCAGTCGACACAGTTGTCCGTATCATGGTCCTCCCCGAGGCACCAGAGGCAAGCATTGTGCGCATCAGTCAGGGAGATCTTGGACCCGCACACCCGGCACTTCTTAAACCCGGACCGCGGGGTGGAAGAAGCCGAAGACATCATATTCGATTAGCAATGAAGAAACAGGTTTGAAGAACCCGAAAGAACAGGATTCAGTAGAATCGAGGCAGGCCGAGATCTCTGAAGCGAACACGTTCGTGGAAAAAACGGAACTGAGGCTACGGGCGTCGTGCATCCTACTTATAACGTCCGGTGACGTCGGCTCGACGGAGGCCCTCAAGGACGGCGTATTGACGTCATCGACGTAGGACGCCGAAAGATTTTCCGAAGCAGCACAGCTGTGGGGATTACTGTCATAGATATGGAATACGTCGGAGGACCCAATCCCCTCGAAATAAATGTACTTTTTACCTGAAAACTTGAGTCAGTGTTTGCTTGAGTCACAGTAATTGTGGCCCCTTTGTGTAATCTCTGCTACTGCTCAGATACTCTTGAGATAAGCCTGGCTGCTCCGCTACTGCTACCACTTCAACATAGTAGTACAGGCTTGTACCAAAGGTGAAGTTGTATTACCACTTGTAGTCTTAATTGTGTGCAGTGGTCCCCAAAGGCACTGCACATGATTCTGCCTAACATCTTACACTCAAGGTTTTCTAGTACAATAATTATTTAACAGTCAGTTTTAAATAAGCCTTCTTTAAAAAGGGAAATATGCAACAATAAAAATACACTTCATAACACTTCCTCAGATTTCAGATAAGCAAGTAGATACCCTTTTGGGATGCCTCCCACACATTTCCTACACCCTGAGGTGACTTCAATTACTTGGACAATGTTAAGCATTAATATCACTTTTTGCACTTAATGCAAATCTGTGGTTGTGGGCAAGGAAAAGGTCAACAGATTCTACGAGCATGTGAATTTGTTTCAATGTCCCAATGAAGTCCAGATTAGATCTTTCCAAGCAATACATGTTAAACTTATGTACCACCTATGAGGGATAGTTAGAACCAAAGTCAATGGTTCAGAAGAGTCTGCAGGGAGCCAGGACAGCAAAAGTCAATTTGAACAATGTCTAGGGAGCTGAGGCACTTATTTAGATAGCACAAAAGTCTTCCACAATGTTTTTAGAGTTTGTAGTAAAAAGAACCACTGTTGGGCCAAAGGCTGTAAGGCTTGTGAAGGGCAGAGCTGAACTCAACTCTGTAAAAAGCAACTACTGCACGTCTCCAGCGAGTACAAGCAAGCTACAGACAAAAGAGGTAAGTATCCCCTTAGTCAAGACAGTATCTTAGGTTTGAAGAAGAGGATCCAGCTGGCTTCTTTTCTGGTTGCAGTCTTGTAGATCCTGGGTTCCTGGTTGTTACGCTCACCTGGTCTCTGCGGGGGCATTGGAGCGCGGTTGAAACCCTCCCAGGGGTGAGTTCGTCTCGGGGCTGCGCTCCCCACTTCTGCGCTGTTGGCTGGCAGTTGGGAACTGCTTCTTTGGGGATGCTCCGGTATAGATATGGAAACGGCGGTGAAATGAAGGTTGCCAGTGATCTTGTGCCCTTCCCGTCTCCTTCCTGGCCGAGATTCCTTGCCGATGCGCTTGCCCCAGAAATCTCACCTTGTTATTTGAGTCTGTGGGCTCTCCGTCCTTCCTATTCCTTGCAGGGGCGCTTGTCTGTCTTGAGGACCAAGTTTCTTCACTAGTCCCGTGCGGGCGCTAGGCCAGACCAGCTACGACGTAATCCGCCTATCTTCTGGATTGTTGAACTCTTGTCTGTTCCATTGTTTTTATTTGTTGAGCTTTCCATTCTGTGTTGCTGCTTTTCGTATAGTTCATTCTCAGTGTGTGTTTTTTGTGTTATTGTCCGTCTTTTCTCCAATCCTGTTCCTTTGCTTCTTATCCCGTGTAGGTGGTGGAAGCATTCTCCTGGAGTTGGCGAGCTGTGACTGCGGGTGACTAGTGTTGCATGGAAGAGGATCTGCGGCTGCAAGGCAACAGGTATGCCAGTAATGCAGTGGAGGCGCGCGTAGTTGTAATTGCTACGCAAGCTCCTCTAATCATGAAGTGTGCTAACCTTGTCTTTTTTCAGCGGCCGGGCTCCGTAGAGGGTTTGCCGTTGGGATGTCCGATCTGAAATTTCTCGTATGCTTTCCCCTTTCTTTCTGCAGGTTCAGGCTCCGGTGAGCGTCACGTTGCTGCTACGAGCAATATAACGCGAAGCCCAGATTACGGGGATGAAGCCGTTTATATAGCTTGGCTCTCCAGGCCACACCCACCAGGCTGGCCTGTCTGCCACACCCAGTAACTTGCATGTGAAGTTGGGGCCTGGGAATAATATGGTCAGCCACACCCAGCAGTTTGCACGTGAAGTTGGGGCCTGGAATAAGGTGTCCCAATTACTTCCGTTGTTAGTTTCTCACATGACCCTGAGGCGCCAGGACAGAGTCCAACTGGTTCTCCTGTGCTTGTGTGTTCCCAAGGGGCATAAATGGGTCATTCGCAGGAATTGTCCAATGGTACCCACCACATGGGGGTGGGGTGTATGTGTTCCTTGGTAGGTGGTTGTGACACTGGGCCTCAGTCGTGGGGACAAGAGGGAGGACGTCTGGAGGACTCCTACACTGCAGTTTGAAGGTCGGCGGTAGCTACGGGCTCTTTTTAATTCGGCTGCACTTTGCGGTTTCAGCTACCGGTCAATAGCACCACTGCGGTTCTTGGACACTTAATGGGCTTCCCTTGCTTCTGGGGACCAGCCCTCTGGTGAGGTGGGTCAGGCATGGGTTCTGCTTCAGGAGGGTCCTCAGGATCTTCCTGGAGCTCTGGTCTGGCTTAAAGGCAATGCACTCTATTCTGGGTTTCCTCGTCCAGTGGCCGACTGCCTTCTGTTCATGACACCTTGCCTTTAATGCCAGTTTCTCCCATTCATGTACAGCCTAGCTGTCACTCGCACAGCAGGGTGGCTGTCCTCCAAGAACAGCCAGCCAAACAGCACTGGGTGCATTCAGGTAACCAAGGAGATTAAGGACAGGGAGTTTTGGGCACCTCCCTCACTTCCTGGCCTGCCAGACACACTGGAGCACGAGGCGGGTTTCAGCACTGAAGCCCGGCAAAGGCAATTAATAACACTGTCAATATTTGCCAATATTAATTTGGCAGAGTACAATGTCTATGTAGTACCACCCTTAACTATTGACTCCTGAAAAATGCACCAACTGCTGACAGTTTCGAATGGCATACAAATCAAAACAGTAATGTGCATCAGCATAGGACACAGTAAGGAAGACAAGTTAGGTTAAACAATGGCAGAATGGTTCTCTTGCTACTAAGACAGTTCTGTGTGAGGATTCTCCCACCTGGGCAACCTGTAATAAAGTGTATTAACAAGCCCATTCATGTTTAAATAGTCTTGTTTCCTGGTCAAAAATGTACCAGAGTTAGCAAAGTTTCTTCGACGACATGTCAACTGATTCCTCGTGAGTGGACTCCCTTTAAAGCAGGAGCCAAGGGCGTCAGGTGGCGCGAAGAAAATGTGAACACTGTCGTCGGGGCAGCAGCTTCGAATTTCGCGGTGCTAGTAGACGATCGATCGTGGATGTCTTGAGTAGATGAGGCGTGCAGTGCCCCTCGATGACAGTTCTGTGCTACAAAGAGGACTTGGTAACGAGGATAGGCCCGGCAGTGGGCGTCAGCATTATCGTCAACGATCGGGACTCAACCACGACCAGATCTTCACTCGTCAGCGTCTTTGTTGACTTCAAGTGGCAGGAAACCCACCGGCAGATTCTCCACAGTCAGCCATCTCGACTTTCTTGGGCGGGACAAAGAGGTTGATGGTGATGGCAAGGGAGCCCTTGATTTAAATGTTCTTAGGCAATTGTGGAGTGTTGCTGCTCTGGTCAAGCAGCACAGTGTCAAGCTGACCCCGCTTCTGGGCAACACTACTCGATGGGCTTCCAGCGCTCAGAGATTCTACGAACCCCGGTCGACTGTGATGGACGTAGATGGCTTCGATATCCTGGTGCTTTACTTCAATGTTCCTCGGCGGACCCAGTCTCCAGTCGACAGCCTTTTGGGACAGACTTCCAGGGTGCATAGATTAAGATCATCTTCTGCACGATGTTCCCTCGTAGCTCTGGGTGAGGTCTCCTGGTAAAAGGGGAGTCTGGATAACCATCCAGGACTGGACCAGAGGTGGAAAAGGCACCAGCACTTGCGGAGGAACCAGCTGAGGGCCGAGAGGTGGTGGCTTCGAAGGCACAACCTGTGGATCACTTCCTCGACTAAACCCTTGAGGAGCATCAGGAGGAGGAAGCACTTGAAGAATCAGTCCTTGTAAGCTGCCAGATCTCGAGAAGGCCGGCACTCAGCAGTACTGGGCCTCTGTTCCTGATCGAAGCACTGAGCAGCCTGAGTTGAGAAGCCATAAGGCTACAATGGGTTAGATGTACCCCTGCAGAGACCAACCGCCTGTACCATACTGTCTGCTGCAGCTTCCAGAGGGAATGTGACTGTAACCTTATTGCATGGCCCACTCAACGGGTCGAGAGGACAGGAGGGACCTGATAATCCAAGATGGCCACCGGTCTAGGAGGCTCTGCCACGTGCTTATCCACCATCTTGGGGACTTGCACCACGCCCTGCGTGGGAGGGCAGGAAGGACCTGTGCCACTTGCTGGTTCTGACATGGGAGTACACGCCTTAGTCCTTGAACCCAAACTGAAACAGACCTCAGAGCTCTCTCCGGAAGGCCCTAAGCCCTCAGTCTGCTGGCCGGTAGTCGAATCGCCCTGACTCATGACATCTGAGGCGGCTCCGGGGGCTGTGCGCCCTCAGCAGTTGAGCTATTAGTCGTGCTGGATCGTGCTAAGGACTGACTCTTGGAGGTAGAACACAACGATCCCTTGACCCCTGGGGCCGATGAGAGCGACAAATTTGATAGCCCCTCCATGGACCGCTCGGTAGAGCTCCTGAGA
The DNA here is from genome assembly GCF_040938575.1 of Ambystoma mexicanum. Taxonomy (NCBI): domain Eukaryota; kingdom Metazoa; phylum Chordata; class Amphibia; order Caudata; family Ambystomatidae; genus Ambystoma; species Ambystoma mexicanum. The sequence continues at coordinate 1,533,552,622 of NC_090932.1, forward strand.
GGCTTGGCTTGGGAGCCAGTAGCCTTAGAGGACATGGGCCTGCCAGAACCTGAACCAAGGTACCCTTGCGCGTGGAAACCCCCGGGAAGGAGTCTCTGCGGTGAGGAGCTGTACTAAACAAAGGGTCTACCTTGTATTGACGTGGTGTCCAGGAGACAAACTCTTTGAGATGCCCTGCAGGAGAAGAGTGGAAGATGTCCCTACAACGTGAGAGCCCAGAGGTCTTCGGGCCCAAGGCACTCAAGGCAGAGTGCACGGGGGTCCACGGCTGGGAAAAAGCAGGAATCCTCCTTCAGTCGACATGCACTGCGGGAGGCGAGGCACTGAAGGAAGGTGCAGAAGATTGAAAAACAAAACGATGAGCGAGTGAAAAAGTTAGAAAAGTGTCTGCGTCTAGCTGCCAGGTCCAACACCGTCAGTGCAGAAAAAGGGACTGGGTGAGGAGCCGGAGGTCGGGGTCTCAGGAGTGTTCATAGGCCCAGGGCCATGCCCCTGCGCTCTAAGAAATTTAAAGGGGAAACTCAATTTCTTGCTGCAAAAAGGTTCCCGTACCGTTCCCCTGTTGGGGAACACCCACTAGGATGGAGGGAAGGGAACAGGATATAGGAGTGGTAGGTTTACAAGAAAGGGCCTGCAACTCGCTGACATGCCTGGCTCAAGTTATAGCCACCAGGAAAGCGGTTTTCAAGGTTAACAGCAGTGAGCAAGAATGTAATGCTCAAACAGAGTCGGCATGAGGAATGGGAGGACCAGATTAAAATGCCAACCAGGGACGACAAAGGGAGTAGGCAGAAACGTATTCACAAGGCCCTTCAGGAATTGTGCTATAACCAGAATCCTGAAAAAACATCCTTGATCCGGAGACCTTTTGAACACAGACGCCAAATAACCTTTGACTGTGGTGACCTGAAGGCCTGCTGAGGCCAGTGACGGAAGGAACTCCATCACTGAAGTGGTTGTGCAAGAGCTCTGGTCAATCGCACGTTCCCTGCACCGCGCCGCAAACCACCTACATCTGCACGCATACAGAGATCTTTTCGATAACCTGCGGGCAGCCAGTAGCACCTAGAGTACCTGCTCAGAGGGACCAGTCATCTCATCCTCCGACGAGCCACACAAGTAGGTTGAGGGATTCAGAGTTCGGGTGTAGTACCAGACCTTCGACTGCGTTAGATGATCCGGATGGCGAGAAAACCAGAGAGGTGGGCAAATGGACAAGTCCAGAAGGTCAGAGCACCATGTCCTCCTTACCCAATCCGGGGCAATCAAGATCAGAATTGCTCTCAACCTCCTGAACCCACGGTATGATGGGAAACGGAGGGAAGGCGTAGTGGAGAGGAAATGTCCAGTTCACCAGAAACGCATCCCCTAGCGCATCGATTACTAGGGATTCCCTTGAGCAAAACTCTCTGCACTTCCTGTTGGACTCCCTAGCAAACAGATCCACCGCTGGGGTACCCCAGAGCAGACCTCCTGAAACTTCGACACTTCCCACTCATGTGAGACCATGCTCTGCCAGCTCAGAACATCCGCCAAACTGTCATCACCAGATGAACTGCCAGACCAAGACTTGGCTCTCCATTAGCCAGAACCAAAGCTGCATCGCTTCTTTATAAGGGGTAGGGAGCGCATGCCAACTTCCTTGTTCAGGTAGTGCATGGCCACCGTGTTGTCCGTCAAGGTCAGGGCATGCTTACCCTTCAGAGAGGGTGCCAACAGCATCAGGGCTAACGTGATGGCTTGCAACTCCAGTCTGTTGATGTGCCACCTGGCTTCCATTGCTGATCAAAGGCCGCTAACCTGCAGGTCCTCGCAATGAGCACCCCAAAACTTAAGGGACCCATCCGTGACCACTCGGACCTGAGGCAATGGAGGCCAGAAGGGCCGCCCCCCACTAGCATGTTGCTGGTACAACAATTAAGGTGGTCGACTACTGACCTGGACACGGAGAACGTCCCTCAAAGTGTCGAAGTACTGGGACCACTAACCTTGCAGGAACCATTGTAAAGATTGCATCCGCAGCTTGGCCTCCGGCACCAGAAAAAGGCAGGAGGCCATGAGACATATGAAGCAGAGGAAGGAAGCCGCTGGTAAAGTGGCCGTGGTTCTGAAATAGTTGTACCATCTGAGCCACGCTGGCTATTCTTTCCTCAGGAGGTAAAGTCTTCCCTGCCGAGAGTCTAGGACTGCTTCGATGAACTGGAGCCTCTGAGTTGGTGTCATGTTGGATTTCTGCAAGTTCAGGGAGAAGCATAGCTTGTGGAGTAGTGCGCAGGTGTCCCCGAGGTGGGACAAGAACTGCTCTGCCGACCTCCGCTGGATCCGCCAGTCGTCCAGGTATGGGAACACATGAACGCCTGATATCCTGAGGTGAGCTGCAACTAACGCCATGAGCTTTGTAAAGAGCCTTGAGGCAGAGGTCAACCCAAGGGCGAGTTCCTTGAACTGGTAGTGCATTGAATCTCAAGAACCTCTTGTGTTTCTGATTTATTAGCACATGGATGATCTATGGACACCAGCCAGTCCAGCAACTGGAGAGTGTGGAGAATCTCTCTCAACATCACCATCTTGAATTTGTCCTTCCTCAGGAATTTGCCCAAAGTCCTGAGGTCCACGATGGGACGGAGACTCCCTCCCCCACACCATTCTTGGATACCAGGAAAGATCAGCCCGACCATTGCTGCCCGGGCGTTGCCTCTTCCAAGTCACCCATCAACAGGACTTGCAGTTTTTCCTGGAGCTTCTGTTCCAAGTTGTCAAGGAGATGGTGGCCTGTCCAGTGGCCTTCTTAAGAAAGGCAAACAACGCCACTGCATAAGCTATTGGGCCCAGTGCTTGGTCAGCCATCCTCTAACCGGGGAGTCGTGTGAGGAGAAATCAAAGTGGCTTTGAGGGCGGAGCTGCCCCAGCTAGCCTTTGGAGGCCCCCATGACCCTTAAACAGCACAGGAAACATTTCTGCCACTGCCTGGCTTTGCGGAAGCTGCGCTTTCCTGCCCTGAGGGGCGTAGCACTTAAAGCCTCTGCCCCTAGAAAAGAAACTAAAGCAAAGGTTAGCCAGCTGCTGCACAGCTAACTTGAGCAACTTCACAGCAAGTTTTGATTCTGAACTTCTCCAAAGGGTCATCGGCCTTTGGCCCAAAGACAACGCCATTCAAAAGCAATGTCGAGAAGCTTCATCTGGACATTCACATAGACACAGGAGTGCAGGTAGGACTTCATCCTGAGAAACAGACAAACCCATTGACCGTCCAACACAGTCTACCAAGTCAAGGCCCGTTTGCAAAGACTGTCTGGCCACCTTTTTTTCCATCCACCAACTGCAGGAAACCCTAAAGCATGTTCTCCTTCAGGAATATACTGGGCCGCCTACTCAACCGCCTTCCACAACCCAAAGAAGTACTTTGGAAACCCACAAGAGACGTTGGTCGCCTTCAGTACCAAGCTCCCAGAGAAAAAAATAAATAAATAAAAAAAACTTTTTTGCTAGGGCATCCACTTTCAAAGGCCCTCCCTACCAGTTGGCAAAACAGATGCGGACACTGGCCGCCTGTTAGGCCAAACCTTCCAGTGTTAGGTGAGAGGAGAGAAACGAGGGATCCCTTCTTGCCGGCCTTTGTAAGGTCTGAGTTAACCGGAGTTATAGTGCAAGGACGCTGCCATAAGGTGGCAACGGAATCAGCGATTGTCGCATGAAAGACATAGCCCTTTCTGTGGCAGGACCCCTCATCGATAATGTCTGTGACGTCATAACCCAGGACTGGCTGGGCTGGAGTGTTCAACCGCAGGGTGTCAGCCACCCTATCAACAGGAGCCCTGAATTTTGCATTGGTATGGGCATAGGGCTGGGCCCGTTGCATCTCGACGTCCGCTGGCAGAGTGGAGTCAGTCAGCCAAAGCCATTAGGTCTGCTTGGTCCGTAAAGTAGTCTGTATCGCCAAATCCCGAGTAAATGGGGTAAATATCACCTTGATTATAGTCATTGGTGCCGAAGATGTCCGCCATTGAGCCGAAGAAGTGAGACCTAAACATCGGCACGAAGGACCGCTCAACGTCTATGGTTTCGCAGTCATTGTTGATGCTTTGGCAGACAGCGTGGACAAGATTTTGGCGCATCAAGAATAAACATTTGAGGCACACGGGAAGGTACCAGCGTCAAAGCACGGACAGGTTTGCTCGACACAGATGCCAAAGGCTCCCCCAAAACCGTTGGCATCGAAATTGGTTTTGATGTGGGGCCAGAATCACCAGGCATCGCTGGAGCTACCGGGGCCTGCTGTATCGGGGGCTCGCCCACACCCACAGCTGCCTTTTTGATCATCACTTACATTTGGGACTGTCCTCCCATTCGGCTCTGGACGATAGCCCTACTGACGATTTACTGTGTTCGGAAGTAGAGTTCGAGTCGCGTCAGTGACGCCTCTTCGTGAGAGGAAGATGACGAGTGGCTCTGGTAATGGGACAGTTTCTTGGCCTTGCGCGGATGCTGGTCTTTCTTCTCCGGGGTGGGCTCCCGTTTCAGCCTTCAAGGACCGAACTGTCGACCGCGCTGGTGACTTGGACAACGGTCGACCCACTGCAAGCTTCGCTGGCCGCTCTCACAAGGACTTTGGATTCATCTTGCCGCATGATGAGCACTCTGTGTCGTGACCCGTGCCGAGGCACCACATACATATATCATGCGGGCCGGTCACTGACATTTTCGAGCCGCAATCTGTACAGCGCTTGAAACCCAAGCTTGCGATGACAAAAAAATCGTCAAACACATCAAGTGAAAAATTTGAGTGATCACAGTGTTCCTCATGCGTAGTGTGCTGAGCGTGCAGAAAAACAGAACTGAGGTACAGGGGCATAGTGATGCAATATTTGTACGACGCCCCAACGTCACGTCCACAGCTGACGAATCGACGTCCACTACACCCTGTGTCAAAGTTTTCACAGAGCACCTGAAGCTGTAAGGGGCTATCTATCGGATGACGTATCTGTGGGAGAAAGGCAATCCACTGAAGTGTACCTTCAGTGATGACTCTCCCAGAGGTGTTGGCCGAGTCCAGGGCATTCTTTAGGATATTCTGCACTACGTGCTTGCCTTCTGTAGAAATGTTAAGCAGATCCAACCTCACAGGTTCTGGCACAGTCTCATTGGTTTTGAGTACTTCATCCCTTTGGTTATTGCAGCTTGCAAGCATGGTTGTGTTGCTCGCAATCATGGTCATGTAGGTGCCTGAGGTGGAAATGCGCTTGCCTAAAGTGTATAGGCGTTTACCTCGGAAGCACCACCTAGCAAGGAGTGCAGAGAGTGGAACACCAGCTCTCTTTCGGGTAGTGTTGACTACAAGAGTCAGGTTTCAAATGTCCCCTGATGTATAGGGGGTAAGATGGTGAGGGTTTGAAGATTTTTTCAAAACTCTGGCTCACTGCTCTTGTGAGTAAGTGAGTAATCCTCTTTTTATTGGACTGAAGCAATGCTTTGGCTGACTGGCTTCTTTTCTTTAAGAATATCAACAAAGTTAGTAATATCAGGGACTGTCTCCACCGTGTGGATGTTGAAATGTTGAGCAGCTTCTTTAAGAAGGTCGTTGTATAGCAACTAGTCATCAATGGGTGATGTATGACTACTATCTGACGCTGTAACGTCTGGGGCGTCAAAATAATAGTGACATCTAGGTCATCCTGATCCTCCAAGTACAAATCATCAGGGTCTTGACTGGGATCATCCTGGTCGACATACCAAATTTCTTCATCTGCCTGGTCAGCCTGATTGTCCCTGTGCCGAGAGCCCTGGCAAAGACCCCACGGATGTTAGGGTAGGCGTGGGAGAAGTGAAGGTATATGCCATGGTTGATTAGACTCAAGGGGCTGAGACACTACGAGGTATCAAGTTTTATGCTGAATTGGGTACTAATTCATAAAGTCCACAAAGTAGAAAACTGTCCATAGTCTCTTCAAATCTTTCATTTGTCTAGGTGCCTGGTTTTGGTGTGCCAGCTAAAGGAAACAACTGCTTCGGGTTCTCTTCTTGGTTCAGGTGTTTCCATGGTGTTATCTTTTGAAGAGAAAGAAGAATGGGCCTCTTCATACTCGTCTGGGCAGCCTGAGTGCATCTCTTATGGCTGTCAAAATATTGGTCTTGTTTTTTGACGATGTAGGCATCTCAGATTCATCCGTCGAATGGGATTTGTCTAACACCTTGAGGTAGACGCCGATGCGGAACCACAGAGCAGTAGCGTGCAGCCTTACTTCAATGTTTGTCAAGGAGCAGCTTTGGGGTATGTGTTTAGGTATGTGCGCGTGTCACTGTGCCAGAGGCCTTCCCCATACCAGCGCGCAGCGACTGAACTTTGAGGCTGGGGACCGACGTGTGGGACCCTGATGGTTCCCTCATGGTGTCTTCAGGCTCCGAACCAGAGCCTTTGCTACCCTGGCCTTCTGGTTCTGACTCAAATTTGCAGCGATTTCTGACTCTGCCATCAAGGCTTATGGTGCTCACCGTTTTGTTCGACTCTCTAAGTGTTTTGGATCTAAAAGCTAACAGGATGCACAAGGGGTCTCCTGGTGATCGCAAGAAAGGCAGTGGTTATACACTATGTGGGTCCTTTCATTGGAACCTTCTGTTATACTTTGGACAGAATCTAAATTGAGTTCGCTCCATGCTGGAAAGAGAAATGAAGGGTGTTAGAGAGAATTCTCTGTTTAGGCTGAATTTCCTAACCTTGCGAGTCCCCCAGCAGCTTTGCTGGATTTTTGGGGTTTATTGTTTTTCTCCGGCCAAGAGTGAGGCTCTTTTACCCTCACTCTTGGACATGATTTGAGTGTATTCCTTTGACTCTAGATGTGTTTAATGGGCTATGGGGTCTTTAACTCCATAGGGCTTCATGTGTTTTTGTGATGTGTGTTGCACAGCACCCTCAGTGCAGTAACACAGGGGTGTCATAGTGACCCCCCAGTATAGACTCCATACCCTGGGACTGACTACTGTCTCCCTACCCTGGGACTGACTACTGTCTCCCTACCCTGGGACTGACTACTGTCTCCCTACCCTGGGACTGACTACTGTCTCCCTATCCTGGGACTGACTACTGTCTCCCAGGGCATGTAAAGTCACCATTGACTTTACTAGTCTTGAATTCTGAACAGAACCAGAACAAACCATCATATTGTGGACGTACTGGCTGGGGCAATTCGATTGCCCCGGGGTCTATCAGTCGAGGGGGCACGTCTCCGTCCCCCCGATCGAGTTTTGGCTGGTGGCAGTGGATACTACTTTTTATATTCAACCGCGAATATTTCTCTATGGGATTTTCCCATTGTTCGAGGCTACTATCTTTATTTAATTACGATAGCCTCGAACATGCCGCCGGTTTATTTAATTATTATTAATTCTCCGGTTGGTATTTTTTGCCAAACTCGGTTTTAAAATGGCGTTTGTGTTCTCTTCTGTGACTCCAACCCAAGTCGAGCCCTTTGTTCCACTTTTTGGCGGGCTTCTCCACAGAAGCCCTCCAAAGTGGTGCCAATCTGTCTGGGGTACTTAGGAGGGGTGGAGGGGGATTTAGGCACCCTGGACTGAGTTGCCTAGGCAACTCCAGTCGCACTCCGTCCTGATTGACCCAAGTGGTGAGCCGGCCGGCTCACCACTTAGCATGTTTGAGTGACAGCTAGGCTGAGTGAATGGGGGTTTTCTGCATAAAAGCAGGGCTTTGGGGACTGGAACTTCAGAAGTCGCCACAGGACCTAAGAATCCAACGAGGGAGAAGATGAGCCGACCTGCCACGACGACGACACCGGTGGAGCCCTGCTAGACCGTCTCACCACTTTTCCCAACGACAGAGGAGATCTCCCACCGGAGAGTCTTCTTCCTTTGACTGGTGGGGATAACCAGTTTCACCGTCTTTTCGCCTTCCCGACGCATCTCGTGGCCGCCTTGCCTGTGCCAAGGACCCCGGCAACCGGAATACCACGATCGCGAAATAAAGGGTAATACCTTTAACCGGAAAACTCTGCGGCTGGTTTCTTCCCTGGCAGTGCAACAACCTTCATCTTTCCTCCAAGTCGAGATCTTCTCTTCCCCTGGACGACGCCGAGACTTGCACCCGCTGCCAGGAACAACTGCCACCGCTGGAGGATCCTACCCACTTTAAGGTACCGTGTTCCACCTGGCTTCCCTTGCCACCGACTGTAGGGGGTAGATTTATCCCCCGGCTTTCGAACCTGGGTTAGCCTGGGACACCCTGGCTAAACTTTTCTGAACCTCTCTAAACTCTTTTCGAACTCTCTGTAAGACTTTCAAAGCCTAGTGTAACTGTGTGATCTTGGGCGCATTTGTGCTCTGCTCTCTCTAAGAGTGGGCCCAGCCTATGGACTTTGGCTCACAAGTGACTTTTGCTCTTCTGCCTGGCTAAAAGTGTTTCTAAATCTTAGAGTGGTGTATCTTCCCATATTCTGTCTTTTTCCCTCCCTTCTTCATGAACTTATTGGAGTGCCATCTATAGTTAAGCGCTCACCTCTGTCTGGAAATAAGTGGTGTAGCATTGAGCAGTAATCTTAAAATTTCACAATGAAGAGATATTAACTCAAAAGTATCAAAGCTAGAGTTGCCTGCGAGAAACATAACTAAACACGATGGCGGAAATAAATAATCTGAGGGAACTTGCAGCGTGAGGGATCATGGGTACAGTGGAGGTCACACTAGAGCAGAGGTCTTCAAACTGTGGGCCACGCCCCACAAGGGGCACGAGAGCCCAGCATGAAATGTAAAAAAACTTTAGATTGGTGGAAATGGGCAGGGGCAGCTCACATGGTCGGACTGGAACATACAGCTGTCTCAGGCACCAATGCGAAAGTGGCCGCAGTTGCAAATGGATATTCATTCCTTTAGTCACAGACTGTTTGAATAGTAATCAAGTTTTTTGTTAAACTGTAAGCAAAGTGTAATGCTTAAAGAATATATATTCAGCAACAATTGTCAAAATTACTAGCTGCATAGTGAAGTAACTCAAACTACCGCATATTGGCCAAAAAAGTGGCCCTTTTGACTGGCCCACACTAGCATTTTTGGTATGGGTATTGCCCTATAGGCCAGTCTGAGCCTGGCGGCTCATCCATAATGGGCGAGGGGCGTCCATCCAGTAGCCCCTTACCCATTATGGAGGAGCAGAGGCGCCAGCCCAGTGAAACACTGAGCACTCCCCTAGCCGCTTTTTCCAGCTGAGGGAGTGCTCCTCGGCTGGCTGATCTGTCAAAGGGAAGTACCGTTTCCCTTTGACAGTTCAGTTCCCCAGCTGCACATGCTCACTGAGCCATGCAAGGCTGGGGGCGTTTTGCCTCGCCAGCCTTGCATAGCTCATTGGAAATGCTGGCTGGGGCACTCACTGCACGTCTATGTGCGAGGGGGAGCTCCTGCGCCTCATCGCAAATACGCACAGAGCAGCCTGGAGAGGGGCATTTCAGCACCCACACGCAGGCTCCTGCAGAAGGTGCGTTTATGTTCATTTTTATTTAATTAAGTGTATGGATGCATGTATGCTATGGGTGCTTGTGTGAATGATCGAGTAATTGCTATGTGAACGTGTGTGTTTTGGTCCATCGAGCGGATTTTGATGAGGCGGAGGGTAGAGGTGGGCAGGAGGGTTGTACAAAGGCATTTAAAAATTCCTTTGTTGCACAATCCCCCTACCCGCCCAGCCAAAATCAGTTCTCCTTCTGAGGCGCTGTGGAGCCCAGGGGACAGGGATGGTATTTCTTTTTTACTGGATATCTATCATAGATGTCCAGTCAAAAATACCATGCTTTATCCCTTGGCCCTCCGGCGCCTTGCATACACACATAGTCAGGTTGATTGTGTTAGGCACTGTGGGGCCCAGGGGACTGGGATGGTTTCTTCTTTCTGGACATCTATCATAGATGTCGGGGTAAAAGTATGCTCTAAATTTTAATGCAACATTTGTACCCATTAAAAGATTAATGGGAGGAAACCCCCCAAATCTCCTTTCATTGGTCCGGGATCTACTCGGTCGCTATGGCATATCTGGTAGAAATACTTATGCCCCTCCACTGGACCTGGGAGTGTGCTGGGAGCAATGGACCTACTGTCGATTTGGCATTTTGGAGGGCAGGAGGCCCGGCTTGCCCACATTTTGCTCAGGGGGGGGGGGGGGGGGCAAATTGAAAACCACTGCACTAGGGATAGAAATACAAACACGCCCAGTCAACATCCCTTTTCGAACTTAAAAAATGTCATGTGCAATACTCTGCAGCTACCACTAGAAGTTGGCCTATGCAAAGCACTCAATTCTAAGCAAATCCACAAGCCTCACATTTTATATTTTTAGTATTGTGTGATAACATTACCTACTCCATTCATTTTTCTATTTTGTTTCTTGGCCAACAATATAGTATTTGTATAAGTGCAATCCTTGCATATTTCATTGTGTAGACTCATTGTGGACCCCTGACCCCACTCACCTCTCCTGAGACTTAGCCTTGACAACTCTCCATGCTACCTTGACTGGATTGGCTAAACTCCCTGAAGTTTTGGCTGTTATCTATAACTAGGGTGGCGGCCTCGTAAATCTGTCCATCAGGCCAGAGTTTAGAAAGCCATTGTTACATGGAAGGACTTTCTTAAAGGTATATTCCTTTTCCTTCAGACGTTGTGGGTGATCCAGCATTGCCTGGAGTCAAACAAAAGGAAGTTATGTTTTCCATTACATAAGGCAGTCCCATAGATGCAGATAAGGTGGCTTGCATAGGTAGTTTCCTGTGGGAATAGGAGTCCTTGCCCCTAAAGGGGAGTAACGCCCAGTAAGGTGCCACTTGCCAAGCACTTGGGAGGGTCTTTAAGAGCGGCCTCACCTCACTAGCATCAAAGGGGGTGTCTCCAGTAGACAAATGGCAACAGGGTTCTCCTGTACTGTGTTGGGTGATGTCAGGCAAAGTGCCCACGAGCAGTTCATATTACACACGCCATTTTGATGACTGTGGGTGCAGCTAACTGAGCATGAATTATGGATAGGATATGTTATGTTAATATTCAAGTGTTACTTTGTGTTTAAGTTGATAAACATTATATCTGCACACACGTAGAAAGATAAAATGGCAAAACCTTGAAATTAGGTGTAAAAACACAATTCATAATGCGTATTATGATGATATGATATGGCAATTGTAACGTGCCTATACACAAGTGGTTCAATGCAAGGCAGGGAACCCACAGATGGAAATATGACCATTATTAAACATGCATTACATGCACATTGAAATGACTTTGAGAAACTGGTTTTGCAGAGTTTCAGGGCCAGAGAAAGGGTACATAACTAACTATGACCTTGTAGATGGTCCGCTCAGCTAAAGGAGCCAGCCATGGGTTTTATTACCTGGTAGTATCATAGAATGCAAATGTAATCTCTTAAATGCATGTGAGCTTGAAAGCAGGTTCTGGTCATCCGTTTGACCAGCAATAACCAAGGCCATGGTAGTGGATACACAATTGTTTTCTCAGGGTGAAACTAGAGACATACTTGCTGAAGTGGCAGTCATATAAATAAGAATGTCAATGGGGCAAGTAAACCGGGCGGATGAGATAGCCAACAATACTTCAAAGAGAACTTGTTTGCTCAGCTTTTCCACATATCGCTAAAGTATCTTTACCGACCATGTGCAATGACAATTAATGTTAAAGGGCTTAGGCCAGTTGCTACTGGTAATGAATTATGTTTGCACACAAATGTTTAACTTTTTGATGACATAACACGGACATATCCTAAAAGGTGGTATGTTTTACACATGTGCTGGAGATGGTAGTTAAGGTACCGGCCACAAATGAGAATTTAGGAATTGGAGAGATGAGATTTCATTCAAGAGGTTTTGTCCAATCATATGTGGGGGGTGGATTGTAATAAAACATATGGGAGTGTATGTGTCAACTTATGTGGTTCGTTGAGACTTGGGCTAGTTTGGCTCTGTGGCGTCATCTAACTGCTCCCCGGACGATTGTACAATAAACTTGCTTTACGTACAAAACATGCTCTTGTTCCTCAGGTGGTGGACCAATATGGGTTAAGCTAATTAGAGGTCCGCCCCCACAAGCGGTAGCCCTAAGGACTGACCAGTTCACCAAAAACAAAGTGCATTTAGCTAGGGAGTGAGCTTTAAAAAGACCTTACTCCCAAAATTCAGGTTAGGGTCACCAGTCAGCAGAAACACTTTTTACTAATAAAATTGTATTTATCACACTGCTAGGACTCCAAAATCAAAATTATCCATATTATATTGCAGCAACCAATAAACCAGAGGACTTGCAACACAAATGTTAAATGGTGGCCAGCCTAGCACATATCCTTATCACACTTACCCGTAGAGAGGCATCTCGCACATTTGCGCATGGGGATTGCAGTGCCTGAAGTAATACGTCAACCTCTTCCTGCTCTGCATAAGCACAACCGTCCTCTCCACTACTGCTGGTGCAAAGAGCCGTCAGGGTGTTTGAGGCCAGGATCTGATATTAGAAAATAAACATGTACAAATATTTTTAACTCAACATGTAGTGGTTAGTCATCAGCACAGTTGTAAAAACTACCTATATTCATTAGTCCATCGTAACAAAATAGGCTGCTCTTCAGCTCAAATTAGATTGCCTATCTCCCTGCATCTTCCATCTAGTCCAAATTCTGGCACCATTCGTTAACCTTGCATTTTATTTTACCTCAACGTGTACACTGCACCAAATTGAACATTTGCCCCAAATGATAGTTTCAACTTAGTACTGTTCATGCACCAAAAGGTTTAAAACGTTGAATCCCCTCACAACAATGGCCATAAAGTTATTCCTTCAGCTGGTCACAAAATACTACCAAGGCTTTAATTCCTTGTGAAAAACACCAGCGTCATTGACACTGCCAACAATATACACTTTATAAACCCTTTTTGCACGTCTTTTTGTTACTCACAACTGTAGTACCACTTAGGAGTTAGCACTTTTCTTACACCTAGAATATTGCACGGTGCAATGCCACCCAGAAACAAATTCTGAAGTGACTTGCAAGTAAAGAATAAATTACTTACCAGTCAGCAATGTTCTTTCTGGTGAACAGTCTTCGCCTGGATTCCTAATCTTTGATACCTGGTTAGGGAGAATTCTCAAAAATGTGCTAATTCCGCTCTACCTTACAGAGTCCCAGCTCCTTTGCTGGATTTTGAGGACTTTCATTTTTTACCTGGAGAGAGAGACCATTTTTCCTCACTCCCCTTAATGTATTTTTTCTGTGATTTGAACTCTGTTTCTTTTGGTTGTGGAGTCTGACAAACTCAATAGGCATCATCTTTTACATTGTGTCACACAGCACCTTCAGAGCACCGACACAGGGAAGTTTTCTAGATTTCCCAAAGGTTTAAACACCTTCTCTTGGATAAACTACTGTTTCCAAGATCAGTAAAGTGAAATTGACTTTACTTACGCTTGTATCTTTCTAGACCCAGCACACACTATCTTACAATAGGGTGCTGGAGGGGTTACTTAGTATCCCCCTTTATCTAGTTTCTCATGTAACATTTTTATGTTACCCTTTCTACAATTAATGGCTGGTGACAGTGGTTTATTTTTTACTACCATTAAGTGTTTTTACTGTGGGCTGCCACTGCAGCTACAGTAGAGCACCCATCGGTGCCATTTTTGTCAAAAATGGCCCGGTCTTCTTTTTTCTCCATTTCTTTGTGGAAAAGTCCTTCTTGAAATTTACTCTGCATGCCAAACCAGGTTTGGTCCCTTTGTTTGCTTTGTCTTTGGCGGGATTCACGAGTGAAGCCCACCTCTGGCTCCAGAGTGTCTGGCAGGGGCAGGAAGTGAGGGAGGTGCCCGAAACTCCCTGTGCTTAATCCCATTGGTTACAGGAATGCACCCAAAGGTGATTGGCCGGCTGGCTGTCCGGAAAGGACAGCCACCCTGCTGTTCGACTGGCAGCAAGGCTGAAATTAACTGGAGAAACCTGCATAAAAGGCAAGGGTTTTTGGTTTGGAAGACACGAAGAAGGAATCTGAAGAAGAACTCGGAAGAGAGGCCTGCTGCAACTCTTGGACCATTGGTTTGCCCGTTGAAAGCCCTGCTGCTGTGCTGAAGTTCCAAATTCGCCTCGACTAGAGAAGCCCTGCAAAGATTTCTCTGCTTGAGTTGGTGGGACCAATCAACTCCAAAGTGAACTCGTCTGGACATCCTCTCAGAGCTTGCTGTACTTCCTTGCTGCTGCAGGAACCGAAGTGCCAGGGAGAGGAACGCCAGATTGGAGTGAATCGCTTTTTAGTTGGCCAAGAGCTACAGGAAGATCCTCCGGACTCCCAGGAAGCAGTACTGATTGAGCCTGAGCCACCTCAACAGAGTGCTGAACCCCGATGCAAGGATAGCCCGTCTCGACACCAAGAACCGCGGTGGTGTTATTTGCTATAGATGCAAGGAACTGAAACTGCCAAGTGCCACAGAATTGAAGTTTGCCCTTTACTGCTGCTAAACGTCCCATTGCAGTGCAGGTCGTCCTCCCGATATTCTCCAGACGTCTCCCTCTTGTCCCCACGACTGAGGCCCAGGAAGGAACAAGTTACTTACCTGTAACTGGTGTTCTCCAGCATTGGTCTGGCATGGATTCACATGCGCATGAATATTCCTGTCAGGCTTGGAATCCTCAGTAAAGAAAAAAATCTGTTTCATTTCTGAACTGTCTTTCTCCTAACAACCAATCTCTGGTCGCTGGGTCATACTGCCCCCAGCCAATGACTGCCCTCTACCCAAGCCCCTCCTCTGGCAGCCATCTTCAGATTTGGTAGCATATTAAGTGGCAGTAGGAGCAAGAGAAGAGTGGCAGAGGGGTAGGTGGGAGAGTTCGCATGTGAATCCATGCCAGACCCATGCTGGCAAAGAACAAGTTACTTACCAAACTGTTAACGTTCTTTCGATGGGATGTTCCTCCGACGTATTCCACATCTATGACATGTAATGTACACAGCTGTGGACATTACATGTCATAGATGTGGAAGATTTCGGAGGACACAATCCCTCCAAACAGTTACAGGTAAGTAACCTATGCCTTCTCCAGCCTGGGGTCTTGCATGGATTCACATGCTTGTGAATAAAGAATGCATAGCAGTACACACATTCAAAACCACGGGAGGTGGCAAGGCTCAACATTAAGCAGCTCAACATTAAGCATCTCTTACCTCATCAACAGGCTCACCTTCAATCGAACAGGTTGCGCATCAATGCTTGGCCGACTCTTGACTCCTCCCTGGTATCCCTGTTGACGCAGTAGAATCTCAAGGTGGTGTGCGTTGACCTCCACGTAGCAGCACTGCGGATGTCCAGCAGGGGCACACAAGTCAGGAACGCTGTAGTTGCATCAATCGCTCTGGTCGAATGTGCTCTCAGACGGCCAGGCAACGGTCGGTTTGCCAACCGGTGACAATGGGTGATGCAGCCGGAGACCCACCTGGAAATGGAAGCCTTGGAGAGGGCCTTCCCATGGTTCACAGGGCCAAAGTTCACAAAAAATTGCGACGTCTTCTGGAAACTCTTTGTGCGGTCCACATAGAACTTCAGCACTCTAGCCATATCCTGAGAGTGCAAAGTCCTTTCAACCGGCGACGAAGGCATCGGAAAAAACACGCAACACCAAGGGCTCGTTTAGATGAAAGTCAGACGGCACCTTGGGCATGAAGGAGGGTTGCATCCGCAGCACCACGCTCGTGTAGTGAAAAGTCAAGTAAGGTGGCTTACAGGACAGGGCCTGAATCTCGCTCACCCGTGGTGCAGAGGCGATGGCCACGAGGAACGCTGTTCTCCATGAGAAAAACTTTAGCGGAGCTGTATGCATAGGTTCGAAAGGAGGACCCATGAACCTAGTCAACACCACATTGAGTTCCCACACCAGGGCCGGAGCTTTCACAAGCGGGAACGATCAGAATAGTCCTTTGATGAACTCCTTAACCAAACTGTGTGACCATAAGGACGACCGTCCCAGAGATCTTGTGTAGCAGGAGATAGCCGCCAGATGAACTTTGATGGAGGCATGGGCCAGTACCGTCTTGGCCAGCGACTGCAAATACCTGTAGAGCAGTGACTCTTAGAGGATGCACGCATCAAACGGCAAACCTCTTCCATTTAAGTCTAACATTTAAGCATAGACAATGCTCTGGCCTTGGCATGCACCTCCTTCCCGTCCGCTGGGAGATCGTAGCCTCTGGACTCCAACGCTGCAGGAGCCAGGCTTTCAGGTTCAGCGATCCTGGGCTGTGGTCTAGAATTGAGCCTCCTTCCCGGGCGAGAAGATCTGCGACCACTGGAAGCTTGACTGGAGGGGACGCAGACATTCTGAGAAGGTCTGGGTACCATATATCGGTCTCTACCACGCTGGTGCGACGAGGATCATACCGGGACCGTCTAAGTTGATTGATGGGTCGAAGAAGCAACGGAGGAAATGCATACAGAAAATGGCTGTCGCAGGGTAAAGAGAATTTGTCCCTCATGCTCCCCGGCTGGGGAAACCTGCTGGCAAACCTCCGGCACTTGGTGTTCATCGCCGTTGCAAAGAGATCGATCTGGGGATTGCCCCATCGTCTCAACAGGTGATCCACTTGGTCCTGCCGAAGCTCACATTCTTGGCAAGAGCTAAATTCCCTACTGAGAGTGTTGGAAACAGTGTTCTTCACTCCAGCCAGATGAAACGTGATGAGGAACATCCCCTGGGCTACGGCCCTGTGCAATAGGTCCTGCGCTTCTTTGGAGAGCACCAGGGATCTGGTGCCCCACTGCTTCATGATGCAAAACATTGTGGTGGTATTTCCTGTGAAGACCCGCATCACCTTGCCCTTGAGACGGAAGGAAGGACTTGAGGGCCCAAAACACTGCTCGCAGCTCCAGCACGTTGATGTGCACAGTCTTCGTCAGCCACAGGCCTCTTGCGTGAAGACTTCCGGTGTGAGCTCCCCAACCTTCCAGAGAGGCGTCCGTCGTGACCATCCCCTGGTGTGATGGGGTCTGGAAGTCATGCCTCAGGACAGATGTGCGCAAACTTCCCACCATCCCATCGCCCGACGGAAGCTTTCGTCGAGAGTGATCCTGTCCTGGAAGCTCCCCGACACCTGTATCCAACGGTCATCGAGGAACTCCTGTAGTGGATGCATCCGTAGCCTGCACAGTCAGATGAGGTAGATGCATGACGACATGCCGAGCAGAGACCTGATGTTCCTCACCGTGGCGACCTTAAGTGACAACAACCGATGCACCATGCCCAAAATGGCCACTATCCTTTCTTCTGACGAAGACGCCAGGCACAACGCTGTGTTGAGTCGGGTTGCCAGAAACAGTGCGTCCTGCGATGGAGTCAAGCAGGACTTTGCATAGTTCACAGAGAACCCCAGTTCTGTCAGAAGGCGGATGGTCCTTGCCGTCTGAACGACGGCAATGTCCCTTGAGCTGGCCCGGATGAGCCAGTCGTACAAATACATGTAGACGTGGACCCCTGTAGTCGTAGATGCGCCGCCACCGGCGCCAGGCAATTGAAGACCCTTGGCGCCGACATCAATCCGAAGGGAAGGGCCTTGAATTGGTAATCCATCCCCTGAACCACAAAGCGCAGAAACTTGCAGTGTCCCTTGTGAATGGGTATGTGGAAGTAAGCATCCTCCAAGGACAGCAACGACAGTCTCCCTCTTCGAGCTGTCCGAGCACGTGCTGAAGAGTTACCATCCAGAACTTTTGGGACTTGATGCATTTGTTTAATCGACGGAGGTCTAGGATGGGCCTCCGGTCTTAATTTTTACGAGTAAGTACCGCAAGTACACTCTGGAGCCTCTTTGGAACGAGCTCCATCGCGCCTTTCTTTAGCATGGCTTCACCTCCAGCAGCAGCTGAGGGACGTGGTTTTCCTGCCGGGCCACTTGTGGTATTGGGGGACACTTCAGTTGAAACTCCAAGTTGTGTCCGTGAGCGAGAGCCTCCAGCACCAATCGGTCAGTGGAGATGGTATTCCACATGCTGCCAAGTTCGCCAGGCGGCCTCCCACCGGAGTGCACAGGTGGGGGCCCGACGCCACCGCCATTTCGATCCTGTTTGGACGTAGAAGGACCACCTTGGGGACCCTGGCGACAATGTACTTGCCCTTTGAAATTCTTGGCACAGCCCCTGTTGGTTTCCTGGGCCAAAGAGCCAGAGGGTTGGCAGTAGGAAGAGGAACCCCCACCAAACTTTTGGAGGATCCTTGCGACTTGCTGCCTGAGGCCCGAAAGGACGGTCTTCGCTGCTGAAGCGTGCCCATGGCACGAGCCGTCTCTGTGTCTGGTGTCTGTCTTGATGCGACTCATCTACATCCTTCCCGAACAGATTGGCCCTGTCGAAGGGCATGTCCACCACCCTCGACTGAACGGCGTGATGAAAATTGGTGGCCTTAAGCCAGTCCCGATGACGAAGGCAAACGCTGTTGCCCATTTGGCGGAAGCCTGTGTCGGCGATGTCTGGCCACCGTGATGGCGTGGTCCGATGCCACCTCGCCATCCTGCAGAATCTCCAATGCTTCCAACCTCTTGTCGGGGAGGAAGTCCAGAATGGGAGCCATCGTGAACCACAGCTCCATGTCGTAGCGTGCGACGCGTTGGTGACCTTGATAGTAGTCGCCGCTGAGGAGATAACTCACCGTCCAATGGCATCTAACTTCTTCCTCTCACTGTCTGAAGGGGTGGAGGCCGAAGCTGTGATGCTGAAAATGCATCAGACGGACAGAGCCTCCGCATTCTTGTCCTTCATTGCTTTTTATCATGTGTTCAGTCTTGTTTTCCGTGCAGAAGTTCATGCGGGACTCCTGGCGGTGCAACTTTTTTTTTGGTCGTTGTGAACAGACCCTTGTGATACCCTTATGGCCATGGGTGGGAGTACAACCCTGTACTCCTAGTGTATGTTTTTGGGCACCTGCGTGTGGCCCACAGAGCAGGGTACAGGCTAGTGGCAGCTCCGTGCTGGGATGACAGGTGCCCTGAGCATCCTCCATTTTGGGATGCCGAGGCGCTGTCATTGGAATCAGTGGATTTCTGATGAACAAGATGGCCCCGTGGCCCCTTGCTTTCCATCGCCTGTTACTTTCTTCCCGAAGTCCCAGGAAGCCTTGCCTCTCTCCCTTCCCCCTGACTGGCTGTTGGGTGGAAGTCCACACCAGACCGCCTGGAGCCTTCCCAATGACTGTATGTTGTGGGTACGCCCGTGGGGTGGGACCTGAGTGAATGGAGTGTGTGACGAATACGCATTTCCTGTTATCGGTGTCTAGTATCTGGTGTGTGACACAGACTGAGACAGCCTTGCCCGAAATTGGTATGAATGCAGTGTGGAGTGTTGAATGGCTGGTTACTTGTCCCAATACACATTACTTGTGAGTGCCTGGAGAGAAGTGAATGGCCTGAATGCACTGTGAGCCCGATTGGCTGCCAGCCTGCCTGAATGAATGATTGGCTGCTGTGCGTGAATGAGAGACCAAATAGTATATCTGGGGACCTCTCACTGCTAGAAACCATTCAGAAGCTGAAAGCGAAACTGATGCTTAACTTTGAGGCACGGTGGAAGAAGGATTACGGTCCTTCACTGATCTCAAAGCTGCATGACCGTCAAGGAACTGAGGCAAGAGGACCTGGTAAAGAGACCTCTTCCCGAGCTATGAGGGACCATCGTTTATCAGCTAATCTTCACCAAGGCTCCCCGGAAATCAGACCATTGAAAGGCTGCCGACCGGACAAGGGGGATCGCTGAGGAAGCTGAAGTGATGCATCCACACCTTGCCGTCCATCACAGTCGACTGAGATCCCAGAGGTATCGCTGTGACCTAGTCGACTGGAGCCGCCATCCTCGATTTCCTAAGAAACACTTTGAATCAGGGACACCCTTACTCATCACCGTCGACCGCTTCCCTCCTGACGGAGATAGTCATGGTCGTCGACGACCTACGATAATCCGCCGATGAGTTTCCTGCCACCCTGCCCACCTCAAGCACACCAGAGAAGATCCAGATGTCAGCCGTGGTCCCGTCCCCGGTCACCGACGACCTTGCTGGGCAAAAGTTCTTCATTGACTTTGCAGCAACGAACCATCGTCGTTGAGGTGCACCGCACACCGCACCTGTCACAGGACGTTTTCGACCGATCGTCAACGAGCACCGCAAGGACCGGAGCTGCTGCCACAACAGCAACTTTCACCTTTTTCTTCATCCAGGAAATACGACGACCCGTGGCTCCTGCCTTAAAGGGAGTGCACTCAAGAAAGGCCCATCGACGACCCGACAAAGAACTCTACAACACCAGGTGCATTGGGTTTGCAGAACCTTTAGAAAGACCCGAGACTATATTAAGTATATCTGGAAAGGGCTTGTCAATACGCTTTATTTACAGGTTGCCCAGGTGAAGGGGGATCCTCGCACAGAACGGTCTCTAGGTAACAGGAGACCATGGATTTAACTTGCATTCTTTCTGTGTCTATCGTTGACTCATCTTGCCATCTGATTCGTTTGTCCATTTGAACTGTTAGCAGTTGAGGCATTTCAAGGGAAGCGATAGTTAAGAGTGGTACCACGTAGACGTGTATATATTTGCCATTATAGTATTACCAGCGTACAAAGTGTGTTACTGTGATTGTGTACATAACGTGAACCTCATGTATATAAAGAGCTGTGTTTTCACTAACAGTGTGTGGACATTCCTTTGTGGGTGCTTGGGGACTACAGTGTACTTGAGAACCACGCTGCATCAACTCCTGAGAGCTGAATCTTTGATTGCTTGTCCATGCTACCACAGAGAATCTTGGCTGGGGTGCGCTGTGCCTCTCCTCTGCCATATTGAGAGCAGGAGTACAGACCCCCCACCCCCCCCAAACCCTCCAGTGCTTTACAGCCGCTGCCAACGAAGAGCCCGAAGAAGACTTCTTGGCTGCTGCTGAGATCACAGAGTCCAGGGACGGTTGAGTCCAGAGGCACTCGGCGCAGAGTCCAGCACCCTGTAATACTTCTCATAACGGTCCCTCTAAGCCAGGGCCGTGGAAGGGTTCTTCATGAGACACAAGCCCTCGTCCCAAATGTCATCCAGCACTGGGACCGAAAGGACAGTCTTCCTCTCCGCATCGCAGAACTGATAAAAGAAGCCCTCCTTCTCCTCCTCTGGAACGAGTTGCAAGAGCTCTAAAGTCCAGGAGATCATCGCGTGGAACGAGCGACCTGGGAGGTGGAGACGGAAGGTCTCCCCCCAACCTGCCGTTGTCCGTGCAATTGCCCGTCGTCGCAGTGTTAGGGTCTGTCATCGCTCGGGGGTGTCAGGGGGAGAGGGAGGCGATTGGTGGCATGGAGGCGGAGGATGCATCTTCCTCTTTGCCGGTGGTTCCTCTGTCGGAAGCAGT
The DNA here is from genome assembly GCF_040938575.1 of Ambystoma mexicanum. Lineage (NCBI taxonomy): Eukaryota > Metazoa > Chordata > Amphibia > Caudata > Ambystomatidae > Ambystoma > Ambystoma mexicanum. The sequence goes on from NC_090932.1 coordinate 1,533,574,024, forward strand.
GCGACGGATGGGGCCACCGGCGTAACAGGCATCCTCGTCCTTATCTCTGAGAACAGAGTATGCAAAGCCGAGAGAATGTCCACTGAGATGTCTCCAGGTGGTTGTTGAGACGGAGAAGGAAACTGGGGAGGAGGCAGACCAGCGGATGGCCGCTCTGTTTCTCGACGTGCTGTTCCTCCTTGACTGCATCCTCATTGTCGCCTTTGTCGGAACCCCGGCCGTACACCTCCGCCTGGATGGTCCAGAGGTAAATAAGCTCCTCCTCTGAGAAGATATCCATGCCCTGGAAGGCTACTGCCCCTCCCCCCTCTTTCTCCGATACCAGCGTGTAAGGTTTCAGGGAAATATCTGGCATCTGCACCGGCGTATTCTCAATGGGCTGAAAAGTGAACTCTCTCCTGGGGGTTGGGTCTTGCAGATCCACCACGGCAACCTTCGCGAGGGATGCCACTACCCTTTCGATGAAGGGTTCGGCCTTCGTCAGGTGTACCTGGGCCTTCACGGACTGGACCAATCCCTTGTTCTGCATGGCCTGGGATGACCCTGAGACCTTTTCCTTTGGGGGAGGGTCAGAGCCTTGCTCCCCCTTGGCCTTCTCCGGCAGGGCGGTCTTGGGCTTCTCCTCGAGTGTGCCCGTATGGTCCGATTACCTTTTTGACGAGGATCCAGAGTGTCAGCTGGTGGTTGAAGGCGCTGGAGACGCTGCACTCGCCCTGGCCGCAGAGGAACCTATCGCAACGATAATCCCGGTGGCAGTGGACTTGCGGTGCATAGCCTTCTATTGTGCCCCGCGGGAGAGGCGCCCTCTAAGGTCTTAAAAGACTGTTCGGCTTTCTTGGGAGCTGGGGAGGCATGCTCATGGGAATCACCCGGTGCAGCGTCCTTGGCCTGCAGCCATTGCTTGAGCTGCCCATGCCGATCCTTCAGCGTGCGGGGCACTTTCTCCTGACAAAATACACAATCTTGCTCCTTGTGCATCGGGTACAGGCAATAAAGGCGTGAGAATGCTTGTCGTCCGAGAACACATTCCGTAAGCCGCAGTCGGAGCAAATCTTGAACAAGGGTACGGAATCCTTCTCCTCCAACATGGTCCATGTGGGGGTTGGCCTGAAGAACCTTCTGGAAGCCTCCACGAAGAAACTCGAGGAAATTCGCCCTTGAGGGGCGCTGAAGAATCCGAAAAACGAGTCTCCGTTAATCAGACAGATGATCGATGGAGCATAATAGCCTAAAACAGAACCACATTTATAGAGTATAATCACGGTAGAAAAGTTAGGGTAGATACCACTGCCACCAGCCAAGTCTTAGTGTTAAGAGAGCAAAATAAAGCTCAGAGAGGCACAGACGAAAAGGGACAGTATTTAACCCCTTCCAGTACTCCATGTAAAATGGGGTGTACTGGGTCTGCAGTTTAAAGCGACTATATAAAGTTAATGGCAACTTTACATGTTTCTGGGGGACAGTAGTCAGCCCCAGAAAAATGGAGTCAGGGGGAAGTCTCAAAGACGACCCTGTGTTACTGCACTGAAGGTGCTGTGTAACAAAAAATGGGGCTCCTGGAGTGGTGTAGCTCCAGAGCCCAAGATCACACACACAGTAGAAATACACATGGCAAAACACATGCAAGATTGGGAAAAAGGCTCACACTCTTACCAGGTGGAAAAAATAAACCCCAGAAATCCAGCAAAGCTGGTGAGGGACTCACTAGGTGAGGGAAATTAGCCATAATTGAGAATTCTCCCCAACAGCAACAATAAAATACACTTCAAAAATACACTTAAAAAATACACTCCTTCAGTTTCAGTTAAGCAAATAGATACCCTTTTTGGATGTGTCACACATTTCCGACACACTGTGGTGACTTCAATTGCTAGGACACACTGGACATTGATATATCACTTTCACACTTAAATGCAATATTGAGGTTGTGGAAAAAGGAAAAGGTTAGGGAAGGAAACAAACTTTACAAATTTCTCTGAACAGGTAAGTACTTTTCAATCTCCCAATGAAGTATAGGTTAACCCTTTCCCAGCTATAAAAGTAACTTATGTATGACTTTTTGAGGGACAGAAACGCAAAGTCAAAAGGTCAGAAGAGTGCAGTGAGCAGGACAGCCAATGTCAACTGAGCAGAGTCTAGGTGAGCTGAGGCACTTCTTGAAGAATGCACAAAAGTCTTGCACAATGTTATAGAGAGCCTGTTTGAAAAAGCATCACTGTTGGGCCACAAGCTGGGAGGCTAGTGAAAAGCAAAAGATGCAAGCAAATCTGCAAAGGGCGGCAAATGGAAGTCTCCAGTTAGAGCAGGCAAGCTACACACAACAAGAGGCAAGTACCCCTAGTTAGTACCTTAGGTCTGATGAAGGGTCCAGCTGGCTTCAGTTCCTGTTGTAGTTCTGCAGATCCTGTTCTTCATGGGCCAAAGTCGTGGGGACAAGAGGGAGGCCGTCTGGGGACTCCTGCACTACGGTTTGAAGGTCGGCAGCATCAATGGGCTTACTCCAGATCTGCGGCACTTCGCTTTAAAACCGCAGCTTTAAAAACGTTGCATTTATGTTTGCGGTCGCTTTTTCAGCGACCGCAAACATAAATACAACGTTCTTGTGTTGGAAAACGCTGCGGTTTTTCTTTACAAGTTTCTCAGGCTCCTCCGGCTCGGAGGAGCCTGAGAAACTCGGAAAGAAAAAACGCAGCGTTTTCCAACACAACCACATTGTGTTTCTGCCTGCTGTGGCTATCACTTTGGGTCTCCGGTGCTCCAGCACCGGAGACCCAAAGTGAAAGCCACAGCAGGCAGAAACACAACACGGTTGTTTTTACATGCCGCGTAGTGTTTCTGCCTACAGCTGATTTCCCATTTGGGGCTCTCGGGCTCCTTGTGGGGAGCCCGAGAGGCCCAAATGGGAAATGCTAAATGCTGCGTTGTTTCTGCCTAAATCTGCTTTCCCAGAGCCCCAAATGGGAAAGTAGATTTAGGCAGAAACAACGCGGTTGTTTTCCGCAATGCTGCGTTGTTTCCGGGCTCCTCCAGCCCGGAAAACTTAGAAAAAAAAACCGCAGCTAGTGCTTATTTTTAAAAAATAAATAAATAGCACTTACCGAGATTCAGCTGCAGCTTTCCTGCTCTGGTCTCCGGTCCCCGTCCTCCGCGTACAGCACTAATGAAGGGAAAGCCACCCAGCGGTAGCTTTTGTTTACTACAGCTAGCTGGCTTTTCCTTCATTAGTGCCGCAAAAGCAAAAGCCAGCACAGGAGGGCATCCATTTCACAAAATGGATGCGCCCATGTGCTTGCTTTTGCGAATTTTGAGCTTGAATAGCTCAAAATTTTACATAGGAAGTTTTAAAAAAGAGAATGCTAGTTTTTTTTTATGTTGCCTATCTATTTTTTAAATACATTTTTTTACTAGACCATGCCTTTAAGTTGAGGGAGAAGCCCAGCTTGAGAAGGGAGTGGCAGGTGACTGACAGATGGTCCAGGACTTGCTCGGGAGAGCGCGCCCTGATCAACCAATCGTCCAGGTAGAGGTAGACGTGAATCCCCCTTTCCTAGGATACGCTGCCACTACCACCATGAGCTTGGTGAAGACCCTCGGGCGAAGGTCAATCCCAACGGCAGGACCCGAAACTGAAAATGCAAGTCGCCAACCGCGAACCTCAGGAACTTCTTGTGCTTGGGATGAATCGGCACTTGAAAATAAGCGTCCTTGAGGTCGAGAGACACCAACCAGTCCTGAAGTTGAAGGGCCTGGAGGACTTGAGAGAGAGTAACCATCTTGAACTTGTCCTTCCTAAGGAGCTTGTTCAAACCACGCAAGTCCATGATGGGTCTCAATACCAGTCTTTCTTCGGAATCAAAAAATAAGGGTAATACCATCCCTTGTTCCTCTCCGCTACGGGCACCAGTTCTATGGCGCCTTTCTCTAGCGGGGATTGGATTTCCTGCGCAAGGAGCGGATCCGGACTCTTTAAAGAGACATTCCCTGGTGGATTGTCATGAGGCCTCTGCCGGAAAGGAAGACAGTAGCAGTGGGTTATGATCTCCAGAACCCATACATCAGAAGTAATGTCACGCCATTCCACAAGATGCTGTGCCAGCCTTCCCCCAAACGGTGAACCATGGCCTCATGACTGAGCTGAAGTGGCTGCGGCATTGCCGGAGGGTAAAGAGGCAAGTGCCTGAGCGGCCTTGGCACCACGAGCACCTTGTTTTCCACCTCTGGTACTCCTACGGTGGCCCCTTTGACTTGCAGCTCCTCTCGATCTACCAAAGGAAGGGTAGTATCGAAAGGAACCTCCCCTGCATTGCTGTACCCTAGATCTAAAAGGCGGAGGTTGGCGAACTGCAGCGCTCAATGACTTTGCTTCATCTTTGGAGGTCTGCAACCTCTCAAGGCTCCCGTCAGCCTTGCTGCCAAAAAGATGTTCACCATCAAAGGGCATGTTGAGAAGCCGGGCTTGTACATCAGGAGCAAACCCAGACTTCCGCAATTACGCAAATCTGTGCATTACGGTGCTCGCCGCCATGGACCGGCTGACACAATCGGCCACGTCCAGACCCGACTGAACGGATTCACACATGGCATCCTTGCCATCCTGAAAGAGAGCAAGAAAACCATCCCATTCCTCCCCTTCGGGAATATGTTCAGCAGCCAAAGAGACAATTCCACAGAGTGTGAGTGAAACGTGCTAAGGCACACACAGAGTTGGCTGCCTGTAAAGCCATACCCCCTGAAGAAAACACTTTCTTCGCCCAGCCATCAAAACGCTTGGCGTCCCTATCAGGAGGGATGGTAGGACGCCTGTTTTGCTGGGGCCGTAGCCGCATGCACCACCAAACTCTCGGGAGTGGGGTGTGTAGTCAAGTAGCTGGGGTCGCTGCTGGTTGGATGGTATTTTTTCAGCAAAGACTTTTTCACTGCCGGGAGACTCTCCGGAGCAGTCCAAGCTGCTGCCACCCTTCTTTGCAAGGCCATATGGAATGGCAGAACCGGGTTAGTTGGTGGACCTTGGTCCAAGATATCTGTCATGTCATCCTGCAGAAAATCCACTGGTGGCGCAGATCACCCCAAATACTCCGTCACCCTCGACATAAGCCGCCGGTACGAAGACTCGGCGTGCGTGCAGACCACTGGCATTGTGCAGAGACTGACGCAGGTCTTCCAACTGGCTATGACCAGAGAAGAGGTGGTCAGGAACCTCATCAGGAACCAACTCTTCCTCAGACCCTTCATCCACCGCAGAAATATAATCAAGAGGCTGGACTAAATCCCTGGATGAGGGCACAGAAAAAGGCACAACCACGTTTGTTGACTTGGCCAGAGCCTTCCTCTGGGTTTCCACCGGTCTCCGGGGAACCTCAGAGAAATCCTCGAAAGGCGTCGAGGGCGTCAACGTTGTGTGGCGCTGATGGCTTCGACACAGGCCTCGAGGGCAGAGCCCTGAGCATGTACTTCGACAGCCTCGGCGCCGATGGCTTCCTTAAAGACCCTACAGGCTCCGACGACCTCGATGGCATCGAGGACCGGGACCTGGAGCGGGCATGGCTAGAGCAATCCACCGTGTCCGACCGGGACCTCGAAGGTTCCCGTGATCGCGCTGACCGCTCGAGTCCGAAGATGTGCCAACGGTGGCTCTAGCACATTCCTTGCCGGCGTCTTTCGATGACACGGACGGAACAGAGCCCTGCGACTGAAAAATCACCATCATCTCCTTACAAAATGAATCCCATTCCGCAGGAGAGGAATGCTTGTTGGGACTCCGATGGGCGGAGTCCTCGGACGAGGAAGGCGACCAGTGACAGCGCTTCTGTGTGTGCCTCAAAGAGGCAGAGGAATGGCGGTACCCACTCCGGGACCGAGACCCCCCTGGACTTACGCAGACTATGCGAAGAGACGCCCCTCGAATCGTCGGTAGAAAGCCCAGTGGATTTCGACTTTCGGGGCTTGGACACCCTTCTGTAACGCTTACCTTAACTCTGCGGCGACACCACTCTCAATACTGATAACTTTCTTCTATGGGTGAGTTGTGCTCTACTAATTCTTTATCGCTACTCTCCTTCCTGAACCTTGTATCTAATGAGAGAACACAGGAACAACTAATTAGAAGGATCCTACCTATAACCAGGATTTAACTATAATTCCCACTGTTCTTTATAATTACCTGAGGTTTTTAAATGGTGAGCTCTCCATCCTGCAACTGGCAGGGGCGCTAGTTCTGAAGACTGAGGAAACAGAAGGGCTCGAAATTTCACTGGACGGAAGGCGCTGACGAGAAAACACGGAGTACTTTGGGGAAAACACTAAACCAGCCTGAAGAACTCGCACTTCTAATTCTCCCAGAACAGCTGTGTCAACAATGCATTAGTTCAATAAACGTTAGTAAACACACGCCTGAAGAGAATGCTTGCATAAGTGTTTCAAAAGTTTCTTCACAAAAGGGTGCGCGCCTAATGTGAAGCGGAAAAAAATTCTGTTCATAGATTTGTCAGGGAAAACATGTGCGCATGGTGTTGAAGGAACACTAGCGTGTGACGCATGACTAATTCCTAAAATGCACGTGCCTACTGAGGAGAGCGAATACACAGAGTGTCTAAACAACTTGTCACAAAAAATAACTTGTGCACAATTCAAAGAGCGGAGTGCATATATTAACTGCTTCACCTCATTCCCTTAAAAACTAACTCCAACCCTCGGTCCCTTGAAATTCTTTAATTACACAGCAAGGAAACTATGTCTAGAACAAGACACCCAAGAAGGAAAACTATACTTGCGGTGACTGTGAAAACCTCAGCACTACGGTAGCAAGGAATTCGAATGACTTGCTCTCAGGGAAAACTCGAACGGAGTAAATACCAGTGGAACAGATACAAGGGCAGGACTAAGGAAGTACAAGGACTGGGAAGAACACTACGGACTGTGAAGGGAAAATGCTGAGGAAATTATGCAGGAGCTCCGGACCGCGCTAAGCGTCTCTGAAGAGATTTCAGACGCGAAGCGTGGAACGAATCAGGGGAGGGGCTTAAATACCCAGTGAGGTGTGAGTGATTGCCACTAGACTGCGCATTCCATTTCAAGGAATTTTGTGGGCAGCCATGTTGAAATCTAATGAAGTGTCCTACTATTGACCACCATGTCCTCTTTTACCTTTAACCCATGAATTTACCCTGCTGCACTAAGAACCTAGGAACATCTCTGAAGGAAAGCCCCAGTGATCATGACACCTACCTACAGAAAGCTTCTTCTTACGCTCCTACAAGGCCTTCAATGTCAACGACTGGCACTCTTCACAAACGTCCGTGGCATGGTCCTCACCGAGGCACCAGAGGCAGGCGCTGTGCGGGTCCGTCAGCGACATCTTGGAACCGCAGTCCCGACACTTCTTGAAACCCGGCCGCGGGGTAGAAGATGACGAACACATCATGGAAATCTTCAAACAAACTGGTTCGAAGAACCGATAGAACTCAGAAGAACCAAGGCGCGCCGCGATCTCCGAAGCAAAAACGTTTGCGGAAAAAATAGAACTGAGGCTACGGGCGTCATGTGCCCTACTTATAAAATCCAGTGATGTCGGCTCGACGGAGGCCCTCGAGGACAGCGTATTGACGTCATCGACGCAGGACGCAGACAATTTTCCGAAGCAGCACATCTGTGGTGATACTGTCATAGATGTGGAATACGTCGGAGGAACCAATCCCTTCGAATTGGCCCTATTTAAATGGTACTGTCAAATGGGGGGTGACAGATTGCGCCCTGAATCCTTTCATGGACAGGTCAGACTCTAAAGTTCTGAAACCTTCCCCGCCTGCTAGGCCCCTACAGTTGCTAACATCATTCGAATTGGTTGAGATTTGGAGAGCGCTCCACCCAAACTTGAGGCGTTATTCCCATGCCTCCTCTGCAAACGAGGTCCACACTAGGTACGATTATTTCTTTGTGGGGAAGGATTTGATGGGAGACACCATGATAGTAGATTATAAGAGTACGGTTCTGTGCGACCACGTTTCTCTGCTACTGCAGTGGTGGTACGCACCTCCGAGGCCCCCAATCCCAACACGAAAATAGAGGAGCAAAGCCCTATAGAACTTCGCTTTGAGACCAATTGAGAGACTATCAAGGAATACTTTCAACACAATGAAGGCAGTGTACCTGGAGCTGGTACACTATGGGAAGCCCTAAAGGTGGTCGTTCGAGGCAACGCAATTACCACATCAAGGGGCATTCAAGCTATGCTTCATAGGGAATTGTCCAACGCTGATGACGCATTGCAAGCACTGACAATCCCACAGCGAAGGGGTGGGGGACAGGGAAGTGAATGAAATTGCCTTGCGGCAATAATGTCTGAGCTGCTGGGAAAGTTTGGAGAAGCATAGCTATACCAGATATGTAGAGAGGCAGCACGCTGAGGGGACAAGCCTGGCAGATTACTAGCATGGCTATCTAAGAAAGAGGAATGCACACCCATTTACTCAATACAGATACCACAGGGCACCACGTGTAACACCCAAGAGGGCATTAACAGTCTTTTATGACTTCTACCACAGTTTGTACAAAGAAAAGCCCAGGTCTAATGACCTGGTCATGGAAGAGGTATTAAACAAAGTAATCTCCCTAGATTGGATGAGAGTGCGGTCAGTGAGTTAGACACACCCATCACGGCCGAGAAATTCATAAACACAATAAGGTCGCTACCCACAGGTAAAGCCCTGGGCTCAAATGGTCTGATTTGCTACAGAATTAGCCCTCCCCATCCTGTGAATGCCCCGAGTGAGGCGTAGGACTCCAACCTCCTTCCGCTCAGCCTGAGAGAATCAACAATAGCACCCCTGCTGAAACCCAATAAGCCTCCACAGGAATGTAGCTCATATAGACCCGGGTCTATGATTAACCAGGATAGCAAGATCCTGACGGCAACATTGGCAAATAGGCTAAAAAAAAGTAAACTCTGGTACACCCTGATCAAATGGGATATGTGCCGAGCAGAATATGTCCTGGAACCTAAGACGATTACATCATATCATGCACAGCACTGCCTCTTGGGAGACACTGTGCGCTGTTGCGGATCTCGCGATAAAAGCACTTGACTCCATTAAGTGGGACTGGCTACACTTTACGTAGGTTAGGCTTCGGCCCTCATTATCTACAATGGGTGGAAATAATATACAAGGATCAAGGGGCAAGAGTCAGGAAAGTCAGGCACTTCTCTAAGCCCTGGGTGCAAGAGAAAGGCACTAGACAGGGCTGCCCGCTGTCCCTGCAGCTGTATATTCTGGCGATGGAGCTGGTGGCCACATACTTCCGATCAGAGTACATTGCAGCGGGTATACCGGTCATAGGAACTTATCACCTGATCTCCATGTATGCCGATTACATGCTCATATATGTGCAAAACCCAGAAATTAATTTAGAATTTATAATTGAAGTCCAAGCTAGCAGCGCTCAGGTTTCGGACATTACAATTCGTATGGAAAAGTTCTGTTAATATTGGCCGGACTGGCTAAGACGCATCCAAACAAACCTACCAGTGCTGGCCCTAAAGTGGAGTGCGACCACATTCCGTTACTTGAGGGTAGACATTTTTTCGCGACCTGGCAATACACAGAGGGTCCTGGAAAGTATAAAGAACTCCATGACTTTCTGGACCAAATTACCCCTTTCATTAATGGGCAGAGCTGCACTGTAAAAAATGATTGTCCTCCCTAGGCTTCTACATTACTTTACAAACATCCCATACAATATACCAAAGGCCATCTTTAAGGCTGTAGACTCCTTGTGTAGGGAATTCCTGTGGCACAATGGTAGATGTAGGATTGCATTAGCTTCACTACAAAGACTGTATGCATTTTGAGCTGTTCTACATTGTAGGGCAGTTGTAATTTGTGGCAAGATAGCTGGCGGACAAACCTATCCCAGACACCAAGCTTCTTAAAGCAGCAGCACCACACGGGTTTCTGAAGGTAATGTGGAGCAAGCTGTCACAGCTAAACCACTACTCATACCTTGTGACATTGGGTATACAGCTGTGGGATAGGGCATTAGCATTAATTAAACGGAAGGAACCGTTTTCAGTACAGATCCCTCTGGCCCCAGAGGCGTCCCAGGTGTTTCTGGGAATCAGTACACACTGGGAACCTAAGGGCATTGCCACAATAGGCGACTACAGATCCCTCCTTCACACCCTTAGAGTGAGCCAATACCACAAGACTACAGCATGGACAGTACCTGTTAAACTGCACTATAAATAAACCTCGATTGTACGCAGATGGCCAGCGTATGTAGAGGCAGCAGATTCACTTTCCTTAATTCACACAATGTACAACATAGCTGAAGGCCCACACACAATCTCTAGGTTGTATGGATTTCTCCTAGCGAGCAGGCCTCCCCCTGATGCAACCATAAGGTCCGGGTGGGAGGAAGACCTGGGAATTCCACTCCGACACACACTGGGCACAAATATTGCGGAACCATAAGAAAGTGTCCGGGAATGCAAGATTGCAATTGATCCAACTGTACGTAACGCATAGAGCATACCCTCAGGATATCCAAGTTCCAGGGACTGCCGCTCAACAGTGTCCTAGATGTGCTGCCATGGACGCTGGTTTGTTGCACATGTTCTGGTCCTGTCCAAGTATACTGCAGTACTGGGTGGGGATACCTGATAGATTGTATAAACAAAGCCTTAATATACACCCACTCTCGACGAAAGGCCTGCATGCTTTGTCGATATGCCCAGAACATCTACGTTATGCCTTTAAGATGTTATACTGGCCAAACGACGTATAGCGATGACATGGAAGTCTTCTAGGGGCCCTCATTTAGAAGATTGGTGGTGAGACCTCAAAAAATGGGCACTGGCCGAGACAATGGCCTAGAGGAGAGCAGTACATTTAAGCCCCTCTGTTAGGACAGTTTTTCTGAAGTCTAAGGCTTAGTAAAACCATTCAACTGAGGCAGTACAAAACTCCACTCCTAGTACAAGACTGTACCACCAGAGTACATGGCAGCTGTCAGGAATAAGGGCTGGCAGAGACTTGGGAGTGCTAAATTTTGCCTCTTAACATAAAGAAGCGTTGGGAGGACCTGAAAACTACAGCTCCCAGCATCCTCAGCGTGCTGGGGAGTTCTGTGCGCGTTGCCAACTGTCTCTGATTAAGCACAGCTTATTAGCAGGCAACGGCGGGTGGCAGGTGTGGCTTATTTTGTTTGGAAGACATTTGGAAGCATGCATGCCGCACGCAGAGGAAAGCTACACGGAACGCGGGACGAATTCTCAACTGTAACAAGTATTTGGAGGAGCCGGAGGGGCAGAGGAGCTGAAAGAAGATTCACATCATTTCGTTCTTCGTCTGGGAAGTCCCGCGGGGCTCGCAGACCCGAGATAAGTACTGGGAAAGGTTCTGTGATTATCTATGAAGGGATTGGTGTCAAGGGTGGCATTACTGCAATTATTTCAGTGTCTGGGAAGTCCTGAGGGGCTCCCATACTCAAGATAAGTAAATGGGCAAACATTGAAGGGCTGGATGTAACCAAGTTGATGTGCATAGGTTACATGTTGAAAAGTGGTGGCATTCTTACACGTACAAACTCTTGTGAGCAAATGTATATGGCTGTGCGCAAGGAAACCCACGCCTACTGCATGGCCAAATGGACTCAGGGGTCCTAGCTGACTCGTAGGAATGAAGAGAATCTCCACTAGTGTGACTAACTAGTTGGGGGCACAGTTTATATTTTGGATGCTGCTTATGCTGCCCAAGGGGCCATGGGTAATTGTCTATTCATGCTGGGATTAATCCCTTTTGTTTGTTTTCATCACGTTCCTTGCTATATGTGTCACTTGTGAGTAATCAGATTGTGGTACACGTATTAAGGTGTGCTACTTAGTCATAGGCAGGAGCAGGAATTTATGGAGTACTCATGTTATTGAATTACCTGTAGGATACCAAGTGTGTTTCAAATGAAGGTATTATATGTTACAGGGTAGGGTATTTCCCTGTGCTTCCCCATTCCCATCTAATTTAGGAGTTCCTTACCCTCTATCAAGGTGTTCCTAAACGTTCCCCATCCTATCCACAGCCTCTCCCTAACCCCTCTTCCCTCCCATTGGCGGCCACGTGGCGACCTGTTTTATAAATCAGGCGCCTATGGCAACCACGGTGGGAGGGTCGAATTCATTCAGCTTCCGTGGCTCGGGGCAGAGTGTCGATCTCTTTTCCCCTCCATTAAGTTGTGATTGTGACAGCAGCGTAGGCAGAGCAGCCAGGCTCATCTTAGGAGGGAGAGATAGAAGTAGAATCAGTACAAATGAAATTGTAATACAAATGGACCAAAGAAACACAAACACTATGTATTGTAAAAATAAAGGATTTATTTAAATACAATTAGGCCCAGATAAATCTAGGGGTAAGCAAGTACTAACATTATTTAAAATCGCAATTATAGAAACAACACTATACTTGAAGGTAGACAGACCAAAGTATAGACCTTATTTGGAACACCAGAGAGTAGGTCCAGGGAAGTCAAACCTTTTCATACACATTCAGTATAGGTCACACCTATTCTTGGGGAGTAAAAACCAATGATTACTTTCAGATTACATTCAGTAAATTATAAGTTCCTCATCGTAGTGACTAACGCACTCTTAGTCCATAGTCCCCTTTCCTCCATACTGCATGGGGCGTCCCTTCCAAGGGACAGGAGACGTAACTTTTCACCAGAAAAAAACCTTCTTCCCCTTTACATTTAGAGCGGGGCCAAGGGAGCCTACGCTACCCTGACTCTCTCCTCCGGCGCCACACCTCTGTCTCCATTGACAATAGATTTAACATTGCCTAATGACACCAGTATTATTAGGGGGGAGGTTGGTGGGACGTATGGAGGAAAGGGGACTATGGACAAAGAGTAAGTTAGTCACTACGGTGAGTAACTAATAATTACTCTTACGTTCCGTCACCTTTCCTCCATACTGCATGGGCGATTACCACTGAATATAGCCCCAGGGTGGAGAGGAGACCCTCCTTAAGTTCCTGAGAACCGCCTGTCCGAAAGCCGCATCAGATCTACAGCCGGCATCCAAACAGTAATGCTTGCAGAAAGGACATGGCGCTGGAATGCGATGGAAGTTGCCTTGGCCCTGACTGCGTGGGCATGCATGTTGGCTGGAAGTGGCTTGTGCTGTCCCTCGTACGCTTCTTTGATGGCAGAGACCATCCAGCGGGATATGGAGGCCTTGGAAGCCTGGATAGTTACCTTTGGAGGCTCAAGACCAGGCTAACAGGTCATCCGATTTGCAGAAGCCCTTGGTCCTGTCCAAGTAGAAGTCCAGGGGACTTCCGCCGCAGATAAAAATCACACAAGGGAATTTCCCGCCCTGGATGTAAGGGGAAGGAACAAGAAACGACAAGAAACACAAAAATGGCAAAAAAAAGAAGACGGGCCATTTTGGTAAAAATAGCACCCTTAGGTGCCTTTACTGCAGCCGTGATCACAGCCCGCGGTAAAGGTACACCAAATTAATACAAGCGATCACTGCCACCACCCAATTGTTACAGATTTAATGTGAAAGGGGATACATTTCATCTCCCCAGCACTCCACATAAGGTGGGGGGTGCTGGTTTCACTTAAAATGGGAAAGGGATCCAAAGATCCCTTCTACTCTTGGGAACTGTAGTTCTCTCAAGGTTAGCAAAAGAAAGTTAAAAGGGGAGCCCCCTAGGACATCCCAGCAACAACAGGCACTTATTGCCAATAAGTGGGTAACTATAAAGACACTATGGCGAGTCTGAAAAATGACACCCATAAAAAGAGTTAGATTAGGTGAGTGTGGAAAAAAGGTTCCCACTCACTGAGGTATTAAGGAAAAATATCCCACTAGTAAAGCAAAAAGGTCTGGGGTTGACCCAGGTCAGGAAGATTTACCAGTTCTGTGAAAATCTTACGCAACACCCTCTGACAGAAATGTGGAGATTACGGCATGGAACACACTTACACAATCATTGTTTCAACCGGTTTCTCCAGGAGCGTTGCTAGGACATGTGTCCCGTGCGACTGCAAAAACAGACCCCGCCCTGACATGCGATTGGAGAATTAACTGACTTGACAGGCAACACCGTGGGGAGGGAGATTGCGGAGGGGATTTGGGGGAAGTAAAAGGAACCTGCGTGTTTTACCAAATTAGTTTAGGAACCGTTAATTGAAATGCTCACTAATGAATAAGAGATTTGCTTGATACATGTGTTTGTTCACTAAAACCAATAAAAACCTGTTTAAATCAAAAAGTCTTATGAAGTCTAACCCCAGTTGGACTTTAGAAAAACGTACCCAACAACTGGCCCACGAGCACACAAAGGTAGCACTAAACCACGAAAGCAGCAGCTTTCTGGGGCAAGTGCATGACTTTTTAAGTACTTCCCTCATCTGAAAATGCAGGATGAATGCCAAATTACAATATGGCCGAAGAACAAGCAAAAATCTGCAAAGGCCATTTTAGGGCATGAGCCAAGTTTAGTAGCCAAACACCTTACGAATTTGCACAACAAAAGTAAAGCCAAAATGATAAAAATGTAACTGCTGCCGCAAGCTTGTTTTTAGACACAAATGTAACCAAATAGCCATTGGGTAAAAAGCTAGGGTGATGCAAAAGTATCCCTGTTGCACTGTGTTAGGCAAAGTTTGCATGCAGTACCCTCTGGCAGCACTACAAACGACTGACTACAGGTATAGGAAACCCAAACTTTGGTATAAGCCTGTGCTACACAGTTTTGGTAGTGTGTTGAGCAGCTCAAGAGGGGTCAATGTGAGCTGTAGTGGAGTTACACAGAGATTTACAGTTACAACTATCCAAATAAACTCTTACACTCAAGGTTTCTTGAATAAACAAATATTAATTTATCAGTCAGTTAGAATAAGCCGCCTTCAGAATGGAGCAATATAATAGTAACACTCGAATACACCTCATGAAATACACACTCTTAATATCTCTAAATCAGTAGATACCCTATTGGAATGGACCACAGACACTATCTACACCCTCAGGTGACTCAATTGTTAGGGTGCTGGGTATATTAATATATCACTGTTGCATTTAGAATCATATGGTAATAAGTCAAAAGGAAAAGATTATTTAGAACATACAAGATATCACATATAGTCTTAAGCAGGCAAATGCTTTTGGATACTCCCAGAAAGTCATTCAGTACAATAGGTTAAGCCAAAGTCAATCAGCAAATGTCTTATATAGGAAAATTCTTTGCACAATGTTTTAGAATTCTTTGAAGAAAAGAAGAATCAACTGTACAGCCACAAGCTGATTAGACTTGTGAGTAGTAGAAGATGCAAGCAACTATACAGCAAGAGGTAAGTTCTTAGAATTTGTACAGTACCTTTCAAAATGAAGAAAAGATGCAGCAGATGACTCCTGTTCCTGTGCAGCTCTGCAGATCTAACTGTTCCTGGGCCTCAGTCGTGGGGACAAGAGGGAGGACGTCAGGGGACTCCTGCAATGCACTGGGACAGTCAGAACTTGCAACCAGCAAACTTCACTTTCAGTGGCTGTTCAGTGTTTCAGCTCCTCGCGTCTACCGCAAATAGCAAGACTGCGGTTCGCAGCCATCGAGGTGGACTTTCCTTGCTTTCGGGATCCCGCACTCTGTTGAGGGGGTTCAGGCTTGGTCAGTCCTGCTTCCTGGGAGTCCGGAGGATCTTCCTGGAGCTCTTGGCAAGCTTCAAAGCAATACACACAATCTGGTGTTCCTCTCCCTGGCTATATGATTTCCAGCAGCAACTCTGTGGAAATTCAACCAGCTCTGAGATGGAGGTCCAGGTGGCTTACTTTGGAGTTGATTGGTCCCACCAACTCAAGGGGAGGAGTCGTCCTTGTAGGGGCTTCTCTGTCAATGCGAACTTGGCGTTTCGGCACAGCAGCAGGGCTTCACCAGGCAAACCAACGGTCCAGTAGTTGCAGCAAGCGTCCTCTTCAAGTTCCTTCTTCAGAACCTTCATCCAGTGGTCGACTGCCTTCCAAGCCAAAAGACTCTTATTCAGTTCTCTTCCATTCATTCCAGCCCAGCTGTCCGTCACCCAGCAGGGTGGCTGTCTTTGCCAGACACTCAGCCGACCAATCACCACAGAGTGCATTTGGGTCTCCTAGGAGACTAGGCACAGGGCGTTTCGGGCACCTCCCCCACTTCCTGCCTACCTCAGACACCCTGGAGCCAGAGGCGGGCTTCATTTGTGAACCCCGCCAAAGGCAAAGCGAACAATAGGACCAAACCTAGTTTGGCGCGCATAGTAAATCTCAAGAAGGACCTTTCCACAAAAATGGCAAAAAAAAAAAAGACTGGGGACATTTTTACAAAAATGGTACCCTTGGGTGCTTTACTGTAGTTGTGAACGCAGCCCGCGGTAAATGCACACCATGGTAGTTAAAACGAAACCACTGCCACCAGCCATTCAGTGAGAAAAGGGTAACATAAAAATGTTACATCAGAAGCTAGACAAAGGGGATAATAGGTAACCCCTCCAGCACCCTATTGTAAGATAGTGTGTGCTGGGTCTAGAAAGTTACAAATGCATGTAAAGTCTATTTCACTTTACTGCTCTTTGAAACAGTAATAGGTGTTTAAACCTTTGGGAAATCTGAAAGACTTCCCTGTGTCACTGTACTGAAGGTGCTGTGTGACAGAATGTAAAAGATGCCTATGGAGTTTGTCAGACTCCACAACCAAAAGAAACAGTATACAAAATCAAATTAAAATGCATGTGTGTGGGGAAAATGGTTGCACTCCCCAGGTTAAAAACAGCAAGTCCTCAAAATCCAGCAAAGTTGCTGGGGGTCTCTAAGGTGGAGGGGATTAGCACATTTCTGAGAATTCTCCCTAACACACTGCACTGAAAGCTCCTATGTGCAATGTAAATATACAAGAATTAAAACGGGAAACTAAGTTTCCAAGTACTGAATATAATCAGTTACACCATAACAACGAGCAAAAGAAAACGGGAGTAAAGCCAAAGGCTTTACTTCCCTTCGAAAAGTCAGGACAGGATAAAAACAGCACAAAAAGAATGGGGTTCCATAGGAAACTTAACAGAAAGTTGGCAACAAAAAAAAAATCTTTCCTCACATGTAGCAGCAGGTGACCTTCAGCAGAGGTCCTTCCAACCCCCAATATAAATCAGAAAACCCTACAAATAAAAAGTGACAAAATAAAAGAAGTCGTCCCATAAAATGAGACTACAGGACTCCCAAAACAGTCTAAGGTGCCAGCTGATTTTATGTAGTACTTACCTGTAAAATATATTTTATGAACAAAATTTGATAGAGCATTGGGCTTGCCGTTGTTTTGGGCATACATACCAGTCAACTGTACCGAGATGACTACACTAGCTCCTTCGTTATGCAAAGCCTGGACTGAGCGGTCTAGCCCCTCAAAGTGTTGGGGCGCCTTAAACGAAACCCTGCCTATACAATAGATTTATCTACTAGAGCCCTCACAAGAGGAGATTTGGTAAAATCCCCTATTGAACCATTACAGGAACTGTAAAAGCGTAGAAGACTCACTAACAAATCCCACGACAATGAACCTAGCACCCACATCCTAATGACACTCAAGAATGATCCATTACCACAACCTAACCATCACACAAATGTTTGTTTTTAAACTTCCATGCATCTTACGGATACAAGCACTGCAGATTTGACTGCATTCACTTTTAATCGCATACAGCAGAATGCAAACAAACGTACCTGCAAGCGTGGAGCACCAGTTCCAATAACTCTGGTCAGCAGAAGCAGCATATCAACACGGGGCAACAGCTCTGGACCATTCTGAGGGAGAGGATAGGATAAATAAAACAGACAAATAAAATAGAAGAATCTTATGGACTACTCCAAGATCAAAAAACACTCCGTCACGCTATGTCCATTAGAAAAAGAAAATAAAACACAGAAGGTAAATCTGCAAAGGCCAAATAAGTACCTGCAAAAGGGATGCAAGTTATATCCAAGTTACAGCGTAAAGAAGTAGAGCACATATTCCTGCTGTTTTCCTCTAACAAAAACCATAACCTTAATGTTCATTGCAGACTCAGTGCTACGAAACATTTAATTTGCAGATTCCCTTGAAAATCAATGGAACCCTCAGATATTTTGGTTTGTCTTGGACCCCAACCTGACTTTGGAGGTAAGACAAGTGTTTTTAGCACCACTTGCTTTGCTCAACTCAATTTCGGGGGCAAGGGGAGGATGTACAGCTATTAAGGTTGTTGGGTAAGAATTGGTGCAGTCACACTGTGTGAGATTACAATAGACTTATCTGCTTGATATTAGGTAACCCACCTTTGGTATAGGTCCGTACTACACAAGTTGGTAGTGTGACTGAGCAGCCAGGCCTATCTCAAGAGGGGTACATGAGATCTGTAGCGCTGGTCAGATGCAATCCGTCAATACAAGTAGCCAAATAACAGTTAAGGTTTCAGTTATAAATAATTATTTAACATCAGTTTTAATTATGTATTTAGAAAAGGCAATTCGTTGTAACAATTCAAGTAAGCTTTTGGAAATACTTCACAGACTCAAAGCTGGTGAATAATATTTGGAGATACACAATACAATTTTCCACACCCTGAGGCAACTCCAAGTACAAAGATAGTGTTTGCATTTTTATATCACACCAATATACTTTGTAGGCTTTCCTCCAATGAGGTCTAGGCAAGCCTGTCCCAGCAGCAGTATTCAGCTTGTAGAGGAGGTCCCAGATATGACCTGCACCCCTGCCCTCCATTGCAAGTTGCCAGTAAGATACTCGCCGAAGTATGTGACGTACGAGGAGCAAATGAACCAATAGAGAGCCGCACTGGGACTCTGCCCAGTGTACATAAGGAGATCAATACCGGTTGAAGCAGCCATAACGCGACAACCCTTGGCAGCACGGTATCCTATCAGACAGCCTTACCAGCCACTGATGCGAAGTGAGGAATACCTGCTCACGGTCCACGAGGAGACCCCTTAAGCCTTAATGGAAGGCAATGAAAATAAACCAAGGGCCCGAGCAGCCCCGAGAACAAACGGAATTGGCTATTGAAAGCACGTATGCCAGTACTAGTAACTGTAAGGATAATAATGGATGCAGGGGAGAGACACTGTTAAAACGTAAGAGAATGGATGAGACAAGATGGGAGCAACCGCCCTGTTGAATGTGTGTAAATAAGCTTGAAACGCAAGATGCTAAGAAATCGATACTGCCTACAATGCTTAGTAGAAGAATAGAGCGGCAAGCGCCAACCATATATCTACCTCAACACTGCACAATGTACACGTGCGACTCCATTTAGTGAAAGCAGAAATGTACCCAGGCGACCAAAGGCCTGACAGGCCGAGTTTAGAAACCCAGCAAAGATCAGAGAAGGAGCGGAATCTAAACTCAACAAAGAGAGGCTTATGCCGGGGAGATCGAGGTCAACCAGAGAAGGGGAGGTGAGCATGAGCTCACGAGACTCCAACTACAGAGAATACCAGCCCGCCCGTGAAGGTCAAGATAAGATAGGCACATGCAGGTGGCCAAGCGCACACAGAATTAAATGCACAAAAGGTTGGAAACTGAAGCAGACTCACGGTGGACCAGCACGTGACCAGACAGGCGCGGAAATGTACCACCGCCTGATGTCATCCAGAACCAGAGGGTGCCATAATTTTTCCTGATAAGAGACTACAGATCCAAGGCCATACCAAGCCAACTAATTGACACATAGCCCTAAAACACTGATTGATGGAACGGAGGAAGGGTGAATCTTGGGACACTAGGCACCTGGGTGTCTACTCTGCATGCTGTCAATTAAAATGGAGATTTATGTTTAGGGGTGTAACATGCCCAATCACAAGGGACCATGTAATTTAGGGTCCTATAGGCACTGTAACCAATGAGACGTCGTAGTTGTAGTGATGTTAATCACGTGTGTTGTAGAGGGCAGGGAGTAGACGCCCACCCGATAAGAGTTATCCAATCCACTTGCGTTATTTCCATATACAGATATAGCACCTATACTTAAGTTACCTTTCCCAACCAATTATATTGCATGATGATTTTTTGTAGAATTAGATGTCAATGATGATGGATTTTGCCCATAAAAGAGGCTGTTTGACTAAGGTTCGAGGAAGTCGGGGTGAGGCAGGTGGGCGTGATGCTGCTGATTTCCATCTGCTGATGTATGTATCATTAAACAGACTTTCCTTTGCCAATTTACTGAGTCCCGATTATTGAATCTTGCTGGAGTATGTGAATCCTGCAATCTGTCCTCACATGGTGCAGCTATCATACATTACTAGTTTTCGAGGGTGAGTACTGACCAATGGGCCAGTCAGTAATTTCCTCTCCTCATCAACAAGCTGAGGCGACTTCAATCACAAGGATAGTATTTGCATTTATATATTACAGTACAATGCTTGGCAGATTCAGAGTTGCAAAAAGGTTTCTCCAAAAATGTGAGGACAACTGAATCCTCCAATGAAGTCTAGATAAGCCTTTACCAGCAGTAACTGTGTTTGACAAGCTACAACCTATGGAGTGACAAGCAATGTAAAAGTCAATGGATTTAGAAGAGCACCTTTAGGGAGCCAGGTAAGCCAAAGCTTTTCGGACAAAGTCAATAGTTCTGATGCTCTCCTTGGATCAAAGTCTTTCATAAAGTCAGACTGTTCAAAAGAAAATACCTGAAGACACAAACTGTTAGGCCTGTGCGAAGGGGAGTTGAAATCACCTCAGAAAGTTAAGCAAGTGCACTTCTCAAGTGAGACAGCACGACTTAAGGCAAGAAGTTAAGTACCCCCAAGCCCAAACAGAACCTCTGGTTAGAAGAAAAGTGGTCCAGATGGATAATGTCTTGCTACAGCTATGCATACCCTGGTTCCTGAGCCTCAGTCGTGGGGACAAGAGGGAGGATGTCTGGCGGGCTCCTGCGGCGGTACTCGGAAAGTCGTTGGCAGCTATGGGCTCTCTTCTATTTAGTGTCACTTCTGCACTTTGCAAACAACACTGATGCAGAACAAATCTCTGGTTGGACTTTCCTTGCTCCCTCAGTCCTAGACTCTGGATCAGGATTTCCTGCTTCTGAAGTGTCCTTGGGAGGCCCCTCGAGCCTTTGGCCGGCAGACGTTACCCTCTACTATGGACACTCAACCCTTGGCATTGGGCTTCTGCAGCGACGGAGAGGCATAGCAAGTCAGGGATTGGGCCAGAGTGGAGTTCGTCTCAGGGTTAGTTGGTCCCACTAACCCAAGGGGAGAAGTCGTTCCATCTGAGCTTCTCTGTCGAGGT
Source organism: Ambystoma mexicanum (assembly GCF_040938575.1). Lineage (NCBI taxonomy): Eukaryota > Metazoa > Chordata > Amphibia > Caudata > Ambystomatidae > Ambystoma > Ambystoma mexicanum. Next base: position 1,533,595,326 of record NC_090932.1, read on the forward strand.
GAAAAAGGCAGTCAGCACAGCAGCAGGGCTTCACCGAGGAATTGAAGGTCCAGGAGGTTGCAGCAAGCTTCTCTTCACTGTTTTAGTCTGATGTTTCTTCCCGTGGTTGACTGACTAGTCCCAAAACCCTCGCCTTTTAAGCAAGTTTTTTGTGTTAATGAACAGCCTAGGCTGTCAATCACACAGCAGGGTGGCGGTCCTTCTAGTACATCCAGCCAGCCAATCAGGACTGGTTTCGTGCAGGCACACCTAGAGACAAAGGACAGGGGAGTTTCTGGAATCTCACTTCCTGCCCTTCCAGACACACTTTAGCCAGTGGCGGGCTTCAGGTCTGAAGCCCGCCAAAGGCAAAACACACAAGGACTCAAATCTGTCTCAACGCACAGAGTAAAAGCCGAGAAGGCACTCCCAAACAGAAAATTGCGTAAAAAGACGACATGGGCCATGTTGACAAAATGGACACCCATGGGTGCTGTACTGCAGCTGAAGGTTCAGTCTGTGGTAGAAAAGCACAAATTGTAGTACAAATTAAACCACTGCCACCAGCCATTTAAAGTAGTGAGGGTAACAACAAATGTTACATGAGAAAGTAGGATAAGGGGCTATTAAGTAACCTCCCAGCACTCCACATAACCTACAAAGAGAAAGGAAGCAAGAGTAATTTAATCTCACTATATCTTTGGACCTGTAGTTCACCCAAGAAAACGTATTAAGACCTTAAGAGAAATCTAAAGGATTTATTTCTCAGTGTGTTAGGCAGAATTGCATGGAGTACCCTTTGGGACCACCACGTACAATTAGGACTAGAGGTGTAAGCAAAACCAAACTTTGGTATAAGTCTGTACTACACAGTTTTTGGTAGCGAAATTAGCAGCCAGGCTTATCTCAAGAGGGAATGTGAGCAGCAAAAGAGGTTACACAGAGGTCTTACAATCACAATGGTTCAAGTAGATACTTACACTCAAGGTTTCTTGGTAAAACACTTATTAATTTATTACACAATCATTTAGAAAACATTCACTAGAAGGAGGCAACTTAATATCATACACAAATGAACTTCAATTACAAACCAATACGTTTGAGTGAATTAGGGTCCCCTGCAAAAGGAGCAAAACGGCACTTCAGTTACTTTAAATAGGAAGAAAAAGGCACAAGTTAATAAAATAGATCACAAATAGTTTCTTAGGCAGTGTTAATAGTGTTCGTTCACTAGAGGACTCGATTCAGTTCAAAAGGCCTAACCCAAAGTCAATGGTCTAGTGTCTTGGATAGGAAAGAGCAGTTCTTGTAATAAACGGTAAAGTCGTTGCCAAAGTTCTCAGATGTAGTTTGTACGAAAAAAAATGGTAACCAGGTGGCTTACGAGTTGATTGGTCCCACCAACTCAAAAGGAAGAAGTCGTCCTTGAAGGGGCTCGTCTGTCAAGATGAACTTGGCGATTCGGACCTGCAGCAGGGCTTCACCGGGCAAAACAAGGGTCCAGGAGTTGCAGCAGCCATCTTCCAGCTCGTGTTCGGTTCTTTCGTTCGTTCCAGTTGTCGACTCTGCCTTCCAAGCCAAGAGACTTGCCTTCTAAACAGTTTTCTCCCTTTCATTCCAGCCTAGCTGTCACTCACCCAGCAGGATGGATGTCCTTGCCGGACAGTCAGCCAGCCAATCACGCCAGAGTGCATTTGGGTCTCCTAGGAGACAAAGCACAGGGAGTTTCAGGCACCTCCCTCCCTTCCTGCCCACCCCAAACACTCAGGCACCAGAGGCGGTATTGAGCCCTGAAGCCCGCCAAAGGCGTAAGAACAAAAAGACCAAACCTGGTTTGGCAAGCAGAGAAACTCTAGAAGGACCTTTCCAAAAAGGAACAGTGAAAAAAGAAGACCGGGAGCTGTTTAAACCAAAGGGGCTTAAGGAGCCATTTTGAAAAACATGGCTCCACCAATGTTTTGCTACCAGTGTTCGCGGTCGGGAAAAATCATGGTAGTTCGTTGTAAAATTACCGCCACCAGCCATTCCGATAGGAAAGGGTAGCATTTGACTGCAACATGAGTTTCTAGACACAGGGGATACTAGGTAACCCCTCCAGCACTCTATTGGAAGATAGTGTGTGTTGGGTCTTTAAGAAGACTGGTGAAGTCAATTTAACCTTACATTCTCTGGGAAACAGTAGTTTATCCCAGCAAACATATTTAAACCTTTTGGAAAGCCAAAAAGACATCCCTGTGTAACTGTACTGAGGGTGCTGTGTGACACATAAAACATGATGATGCCTATGGAGTTGTCTAAAACTCCATAACCAAAACAAATAAACAAAGAAAACAAACATAATTTAAAGTTTCAAAGCCCCAGAGTTTAGCAAAAGAGCTGGAGGGCTCCAATGTAGAGGGATGTCGCACATTTATGAGAATTCTCCCTAACAGTGACACTGCACTGAAGGTGCTGCGTGTCACCATACAAAAAGCAGATGCATATGGAGTTTGTCAGACTCCAAAAACGGTGAAAACACAAAATCCAATTCAGGTAAAAACATATAGGAGAGGGAGAAAAATGTCCCACTCACTCAGGAGTTAAAATTAAAAAGTCCTAGGTCCAGCAAAAGAGTTGGGGGTGTCTAAGGTTGAAGGGAATTAACACAGAAATGAAAATTCTCCTAAACACTCGCCACCCCCCCACCCCTTCCCAGACTAAGGGACAGTGGAATTCAATCCACTCCTGGATTAATCTCTTAATCCAGTTGGTCATACTTTCTGGAGAGACCATCAGCATGTTGGTGATTACACCCTAACATATGCTCTATAGTGAAATGAAACCCTTGGAGGTTAATCTCAGCAATTTAGGATTTCCCCCCCTTCATCAGCATTAACAATCTCAAGGGTTGGTGGTCAGTCTGAATAAAGAAAGTAGACCATACATGTATGGCCTAAACGTCTCCAGTGGCCACACAATGGCAAAACATTCACATTCTATGGTTGACCACCTTGTCTCTCGGTCTTTCAGCTTTCTGCTGATGAGGCAGATGGGGTGTTCCCTGCTTTTCTCATCCAGTTAGCTCAAATCTATCTATCTGCACAATGAAGCATTGGTTATAATCAGGAGCTCTCAGGACTGGTGCTTGGAAAAGGGCTTTTATCAGTCCTTCAAAGGCCTTATTGCACTCATTCCACCGGACCTCCTTGGGGAATTTGGGCAAGGAGATTACATTTAAGGGAGAAGCTATGGTCCCATAATTCTCTATGAAATTCCTGTAGTAAACAGTGAGACCCAGAAAGGCTCTCACTTGGGTTTGAGTAGTAGGTGTGGCCCAGTCCTGTACAGCATGTATTTTGCTAGGTAGTGGCCTAATTTTACCTCCTCCTACCTCATTTCCCAGGTAGACCACTTTACTCTGACCAATTTGACATATACTAGCCTTTATGGTCAGATGGGCCTGTTCCAGATCCTTCAAACCATATCCTAGGTGGTGAAGATGCTCTTCCCAAGTGGGGCTAAACACTGCAATGCCATCCAAGTATGCCATGAAGACGTCCTCTAACCCATTCAGAACTTGATTCACCATCCTCTGGAATGTAGCAGGTGCATTCTTAAGTCCAAAAGGCAGCACCTTAAACTTGTATAAGCCTCCTGGGGTGGAGAATGCAGTCTTCTCATTGGCATGGTCTGTCAGAGCTATTTACCAATAGCCTGAGGTAAGGTCAAATGTACTGAGTAACTTGGCTGAACCAAGTGTGTCCACTAGCTCATCTGTCCTGGGTAAAGGATGGGCATCAGTCATGGTGACTGCATTACGGGCCCTACAGTCCATGCATAATCTCAACTCTTTGGTTCCTACCTTTGGCACTTGTACAACTGGACTAGACCAGGGACTGGGCTATGGCACAATAACCAAAGGGTCAAGCATCTGCTTGACCTCCTTCATATGAGATGACCTGATCAGACATCCTGTAGCCCCTGCTTTTAACGGGGGGACAGTCACCGGTGAGAATATCATGCTGGCCCCAAGGGGTCAAGTCTGATGTCAGAGAAAACAGGGAAGCAAACTGATTAAACAGAGACTTGGACGACTCATTTTGCTGCAGAGTCAAATTTGAAGCGAGTTTCACTCCTTCAATTGTCTGATCTGAAGGTTGTCCCCTGAGGAGATCAGACAGAGGATCACTCTTCTTTTCCTCCTCTCGATCAGAGGCGAAGAGCAAAGCTCCTAGTTTTGGTCTGGAAACATAAGCTTTCAGACGGTTAGTGTGATAGACCACTAAATAATTGACCTCGCCAAGCTTGCCTACAACTTTGAAGGGTCCTATCCACTTGTCCTGTAAGGCCCTCTGCCTTGTAGGAACCATAACCAATACTAACTGGTCTGGAGTAAACTCCATCATCTTGGTTTTCTTCTCATACCAATGCTTGACCAGAGCCTGACCAGCTTTCAGGTTTTCTGAGGCTTCCGTCATCAGAGCCATCCTCCTCCTAATGCATAGCACATAGTCAGTGACTCTCACTGGCTGTAGGGAAGGAGCACTCTCCAACCCTTCCTTAATCAGGGCACCCCTGTGCGCCACTGAATTGAAAGGGGAAGAAGGTTTTTCTGGGGAAAAAGGTTCCGTCTCCCGTCCCTCGCAAGGGACGCCCATGCAGTATGGAGGAAAGGGGACGGGACGTAAGAGTATGGTCAGTTCTTAGTGCAGTGGGAAGCGAGTTCCACAGTTGGGCAGCCAAGACAGGAAAGCTGCTGCCTCCAGCATTTTTCAGATTAAATCTTGGGACTGTGAGGCAGAAAGAGTTGGCTGACCTAATTGGGTGAGTGGATGTTTTTTTAATAAAGTTTTCTGTTAAGTAAAGTGGGGCTGAATTATTAAGGCATTTATAGGTGAGCGAGATGGTTTTGAACTGGATTCTGTCATTAATAGAGAGCCATTTGATATTCTGTCTAGTCTCTGAGATATGTTGTCTCCTCGGTATACTGAGGGCATTATTTTGAAGTATTTGAAGTTTATTGAAAATGCATTTACTCGCCCCCAAGTATAGTGCATTGCAATAATCATTTTTGGGTAGAATTAAGGCTCTCGCAAACATAAATCAACTTTCAATAGAAAGGAATGGTTTGCAAGCCTGTATCAACTTACAAGTGCAAGTTGTTGTAGAAGCAGTAGCCTTAACTTGTTTGCCTAGGCTGAGAGTAGAATCTAGGTAAAAATCTAGGTTTTAACCTCCTTAGCCACATTATTGTGAAATGCCGCTGATGTTGAAGGTTGAGTACTTACTACTAAGTTTGGTAATGTTAGCTGATGTTCCTAAGATTAAGAGCTCCGTCTTCTCATCACTCAGGCAGAGGCCATGAGTGGCCATTCATGCCTGAATGACTAGGTAGAATTTGTTCACCAAGGCCGAGTCGATATAGTCTCCAGTAAGTGGGATCAGGATATGGGTGTCATCTACATAGTTTGTGTAGGTGACACCCAGATGGTGCAAATCAACAAACAGAGGTTTGGTGAAGACACTATACAAAGTAGGTGATACGCAAGAGCCTTTGAGCACACCACATGTTATAGGTGTAGGAACTGCTGAAGGAGAGAACACTCATTGACCTATTAAGAAATGAATGGATCCACGCAGTAGCTTCCTGGGAGAAGTGGGCTGCTGTAGCCAGATGTTTGCAAAGCACTTTGTGGTCCACCAAATTGAAAGCAGCAGTTAAGTCTAATGGGAGTAGGAGGGCAGGTTTCCTGTTGTCTTGCTCAATGTGGGTCTTTAGATCTATCAGAGCAGTTTCAGTGCCATGAAGCGGTTTGAAACCAGATTGGTGAAGCCCTAAAAGGTCATTAGTCTCCAAATAGGCTTGTGTCTGGAGGTAAGCTGCCTTGTCTATTATCTTGAGTAAAAATGGGTCTGAAGTTATCAGTGTTAGGGCGAATTCTCTGTAAGGCTAATTTCCCCAAACCTAGTGAGTCCCCCAGCAGCTTTGCTGGATTTTTGGGGTTTATTTTTTCTCTCCTGCTAAGAGTGAGATTCTTTTGCTCCCACTCTTAGACATGATTTGAGGTGTTCCTTTAACTTTCCATGCGTTTTATGGGCTCTTTTACTCCATAGGGTCTCATGTGTTTGTTTGATGTGGGTTACACAACACACTCCGTGCCGTAACCCAGGGGTGTCGTAGCGACCCCCCAACATAGACTCCATACCCTGGGACTGACTACTGTCTCCCAGGGCATGTAAAGTCACCATTGGCTTTGCTAGTCCCAAATTATGAACAGAAACCAGTACAAATCATATTGTGGAAGTACTGGTCGCGGCAATTCAATTGCCCCGGGGTCTGTTGTTCGAGGGGGCACGTCTCCCCTGATCGAGCTTTGGCTGGTGGCAGTGGATACTACTTTTTATATTCGACCGCAAATATCTCTCTATGGGATTTTCCCATTGTTCGAGGCTACCAACTTTAATTATTTAATTCTTATAGCCTCGAACATAGCGCTGGTTTATTCATTTAATATTAATTCGCCGGTTGGTATTTTTTGCCAGAACTCGATTCTAAAATGGCGTTTGTGTTCTCTTCTGTGACTCCAACCCAAGTCGAGCCCTTTGTTCCACTTTTTGGCGGGCTTCTCCACAGAAGCCCCCAAAAGTGGTGCCACTCTGTCTGGGTACCACAGGGGGTTTAGGCACCCTGGACTGAGTTACCTTGGTAACTCAAGTCGCACTCTTGCGTGATTGGCCCAAGTGGTGAGCCGGCCGGCTCACCACTTAGCATGTTTGATTGACAGCTAGGTTGAGTGAATGGGGGTGTGCTGCATAAAAGCAGGGCTTTGGGGACTGGAACTTCAGAAGTCGGCACAGAACCCAAGAATCCGAGGAGGGAGAAGCTGAGCCGGCCTGCAACGACGACACCACCGGTGGAGCCCTGCTGAACCGTCTCACTTCTCTTCCCAACGACAGAGGAGATCTCCAGCCCGGAGAGTCTTCTTCCTTCGACTGGTGGGGATAACCAGTCTACCTTCTTTTCGCCTTCCTGGAGCATCTCATGGCTGCCTTGCCTGTGCCAAGCACCCCAGCAACCGGGATACCACGTTTTCACCACTACTGTGAACCGAAAGGGTAGTACCTTTGTTCCGGAGAACTCCGCGGCTGGTTTCTTCCATGGCAGTGCAACGATCTTCATTCTTCCTCCATGACGAGATCTTCTCTTCCTCTAGACAACGCTGCGACTTGCACCCGCTGCCAGGAACAACTGCCCCCGCTGGAGGATCCTCTCCATTCAAGGTACCGTGTTCCGCCTGGCTTCCCTTGCAACCGTTTGAAGGGGGTGTATTAAATCCTTGTCTTTCGAACCTGGGTTAGCCTGGGACACCTTAGCTAACTTTTGCACTGAACTAAACCTTTTTTGAACTACCGCCACAAACTTCGAAGACTCTGTTTAACTGTCTGATCTTGGGCATCTTCCGTCCGGCTCCCTTGAAAGTGGGCCTGGCGCCTAAACTTCCTTGCTCATCAGTAGACTGTGCCTTCCTAAAACTTGCTGTGGTTCTTTAAAAAGTGTTTAGTGTGTATGCTTCCATAATTCTGCTTTTCCCTCCCTTTTTATTTAACTTGTTGGAGTGCCATTGAACGTTAAGCGCTCACCTCTGTCTGGAAAAAAGTGGTGTTAACTAAGACTTGTCCAACAAGTAATCAGGGATGTACATATGATAGTGATTGTGTTTTGAACTTATCTTATCAATTTAGTGCTAGTGTGTTTTATAAGAGTGTGTTAAATAAATAAGTATATACTTTTACACCCAAGCTCTGGTCAGTGTTTGCTTGTGCTACTGTATTCCTGTACCCATCTTGTATGCTCTGTATACTGCCCAACTCTTCTTGAGGGAAGTCTGACTGCTCAGCCACAGTTAGCAAGTGAATCTGTGTGGTACAGACTGCTACCAAGTGGGTTTACTGCCAAACACCTATAGTCTTAAATCTTTTGCAGTGGTCCCCAAGGGAACTGCACAGGTTTCTGCCTAACAATCGGTCTGTAGTTCATCGGGATGAACGTGTCCAATGAAGGTTTTTTTTTTGTTGGCGCGGCATTACCCAGGCGTCCTTCAAATTGGTAGGGATGTCACAAGATAGAAATGAAGCATTAATTTGGTAATGAAAGGAGCCAACTCTCAGACTGCTTCTTTATATAATCTAGGCTGGGCAGATATCACCCTGACACCTTGAGGGTTTAAGCGAGGCAATGATATTTACGACTTCCCAGGTAGGGTTTAAGGATATGATCGCGTTTTCTTTTATATGAATTTATTGTAGAAAAGTTTACGTTTTTTTCTGAGATTTTTCTTTGGAGGAGGGATATTTTATTGGCGAGTGCATTCTGGATGTTGGTGCACCATACTTGATCCTTGATGCACTTGTCCACAGGAGAAATAGGGGCTTCCAGTTCTCTAAGGATAATAAAGAGTTCCTTAGTGCTTGAAATAGCTTTATTGATCCTGTCATCGTACGTTTCTCATTTATTGAGTAGTATTTCGGCTTTATATTTAGCAGAGATTTTCAACAGGTTGCATTTGTTATCCTTGGTCGGGAGGTTTTTACCACTTGACTTCCATTTTCCTTTTTTCTGCTACAAAGGCTTTAAATTGTGGTGTAAACCATGAGTTCAAGTGGGCTCTAGGTTTACTCTTACGCAATTTGAGCGGGTCAATAGTATCTAGGGCATGTAAGATAGTTGAGTTATACAAGTCCACTAAGGTCGCTGGGTCAGAGGTAGCCGGCAACGGGTTAAGGATAGGCAACAGATGTGGCATGAGCCTATCCACTGAGCTGTCCCGTTTGTTTCTAGTGAGGAGTGGGGGCAATATTGACATAGTCTTTCTAGTTAGTGTATTAGCTTGTATGGTGAATGATACTAGGTAGTGGTCAGTCCACGCCTGGGGTACAATGGAGATAATGCTAGACTTGCAATTGAGATCAGCCAACCAGTCTAAGGTTCTGCCTTTGTCATGGGTAGGCTGCTTGTGTGAGGCCAAATCCAGTAAGGGTGTTAGAAAGCGCCAAAGCGTCTTGGTCGTTAAGACCAAGGTTAAAGTCTCCTAACACTAGTATTTGCGAGGAGGGTTTGGTGTTGGCCGATATTATGGTGGTATCTTCCTCAAAGGAGCCAGTGGGACCTGGAGGTCTATAGATTAGGTAAGCCGATTCAGTACGAGACTCTGATATGGGGATTTTCACAAAGAAAAGTTTGTAAGACTAGAAGTGGGTTGACTAGGTGACTAAACCCTAGATCTGACTTGGCAATACAAGCAAGGCCACCCCCTCTAGAGGCTTCTCTATCTGCTCCCAAGATAGTATAGTTCTCTGGTATCGCGAGTAGGAGAGAAGGTCCAGCAGCTGCTAGGAGCCACGTCTCTGTAATAGCTAGGAAGTCTAATTTATCTCAGGTGATCAGATCAGCTATGTCTATGGCATGCACTGGCAGGATCACACATTAATTAGGGTCCCTCTGATAAGACTAGTGTTCGTTTTAGGGGGTTAGTGAGGGGTTTCTATGACTAGTTTGGTTTATTTTTGTGTTATCAGTCTTCGAAGACAGGTCATTAGGCACAAGACTAGTTTTAGGAGGTGGGCTAGCTCGCAGTCAGTCAGATTTGGTGAATCTTGAGCACGTCCTGGCATTTCTAGCTCCAATGGGACATGGTAAGTTAGGTGATAAATAAGAGGCAAGGCATTTAGGCTCTGGGTTGGAAGATAAGGTACCTTTTAAGCCAGTAGCTGCAGTGGAACCTAGTATGTTATGTGCTGGTCTGGAGGCAAGGCATTTGGCCTCTTGGTTAGGGGATGGGGCGCCTTCTAAGCAAGTAGAGGTGGCAGCATCTAGAATGTGATGCTTGCATGTAAGTTTTAGCTTTGTTAGGAAGGTTGTAGGTAGGAAGATCGTAGGTTTAATTGGAGTTAGCGGAGGGCAGTACTTTGAGGTGAAGTAGGAATTTAGTTGGCTTTATCCATAAAGGTGGTGAGGTAGGAGTAGACATGGTGGAGAACTGGCACTCCGAGTGTATAGAATCTCCAACTGTGTTAGAATGACTATCAACCAGTAGCAAGAGCAATAGTTTTACAAGGAGACACATGGGAGCAAACAGTCTGAATAGAGTGGTCGGCTGACTCTGGAGGTGAGGCAAGCAAAGGAGTGTCGTTGGAAGGAAGTAGTTACAAGGCTAACACAGGATTGTAATGTAGTTATACAATAGGATGGAGATAAACGTTACCAATGGCGGGGTCCTAACAGGTAGACAGAAGTATAACACTTTAGCACTTAGTACTTTATCTTGATGCACTAGTAGCTACTTAAGGCATGTCCTCTTTTACTGTTGATACTAAGGATGGCCAGGTGTAATTTACAAAGCAGTTATATTGGTAGCAACTGGTCATTTCCCTGAGGAAGGGCAGGTTCTATACACTTGCTACAACATGCATTAGATACATTTATACAAGTAGGTAGTATTGACAGTAACAGTAAGGATAGGGTTGTATAGTTGGAGAAAACTCACAAAGTGACAGTGTAAAGGTAACAGTGAAGCGCATGGTTGCGGGTCAATGACTTGAGTGTTGTTTCAGAAGATCAACCCATTAGGTCACAAAAGCGTACATACGTTTCAGACGGTCGCTGCCTCGTTACGTCAAAGAGAGCAGTTTAGTAAGCGATAGCCGGTTCCATACCGTGTATCAAGGAGGCATTAAGAGTGTTATATTTGTATGATGGGCATGTGGCTCGGCCACAACTGTAAAGCAGTGCGTACTTACCTTAGGCTAGCGTGGCAGACAGCAGTTGATAGGGGGACGCAGTAGCACAGCCCTAGAGCGAACAAAGCGCAGACAAGGCCTTTTTCTTCGCCCTTCTTTGCCTGCCCAGCTTTTGCCTGCCGGCATGGGGGATTGGTCAGGTTAAAGGCTGGGTTGCTAGTCAAACATACGAACAGCCTCAATATGGTACCGTGTGACGCTGGCCATTTTTGAATCAAAATCAGACGGCAGCGAGGAGGGAAAGCCGTCAGACAGATTAGAGGCATGAAATGATCAGTAGTGCTTCAAAACCAGGCGTAATTGAGGTGCCTGGTTTTTCACCCCCAGTGCGTATCAGCTGCACTGGGGGTGAGATGGATGATGAGAGGGGGAAATCCGGGCGTCTGATGTACAGTGGACCTCGGGATGTTGCAGCTGGATGCTCGTGTGTCTCGGCTGAAAACCAGGGTGGGGGTGGGGGGGGGGGGGCTCCAGCCCTCTTTTATTCTGCACGCCAGACCAGGTTTGGTCCCTTTGTTCGTTTCGTCTTTGGTGGGATTCACGAGTGAACAGCGCCTCTGGCTCCACGGAACAGGATCTGCAGAGCTGCACAGGAACAGAAGCCAGCTGGAACCATTTCTTCTAACAAAAGGTACTGTACAGTCTAAGAACTTACCTCTTGTTGGGTAGCCTTACTTTTTCTCAGTTGAGACTTGTCTTGGTTGCTTCTGTAGAGTTGCTAACAGCTTCTTTACCTAAAAAGCAAACAGCTTGTAGCCCTACTTCGATTCGTCTTTTCTATAAAGGACTTCTAAAAAAAATTGTGCAAGATGTTTACCTACCTCTAAGAAGTGCTTCAGCTCACCTAGACTTTTGCCCAATTGACATTGGCTGGCCTGGTGTTAGGGAGACCCAGCACACCCCATCTTACTATAGAGTACCGGAGAGGTTACTTAGTATCCCCTGTGTCTAGATACTCATGTAGAAGTCATATGCTACCCTTTCCTCTCGAAATGGATGGTGGCAGTGGTTTTACAACAAACTACCATGATTTTTCCCGACCGCAAACACTGGTAATGTTAAATCGTGGGAGCCATGTTTTTTAAGATGGCGTCTGAGCCCCCTTTGTTTAAACAGATCCCATCTTTTTTCACCATTTCTTTGTGAAAAGGTAATTCTAGAGTTTTGCTCTGCGTGCCAAACCTAGTTTGGTTCCTTTGTTCATTCGCCTTTGGCGGGCTTAAGGACTTAAGACCGCCTCTGGCGCCCGAGTGTCTGGGGTGGGCAGGACGTGAGGTGCCGACACTCCCTGTGCTTAGTCTCCTAGGAGACCCAAATGCACTGTGGTATGATTGGTTGACTGTCCGGCAAGGACAGCCACCCTGCTGGGTGAGTGACAGCTAGGCTGGAATGAATAAAAAGGAGTCTCTTGGCTTGGAAGGCAGAGTCGACCACTGGAACAAAAGAACCGAAGTCGAGCTTGAAGAGGACGGCTGCTGCAACTCCTGGACTGTTGGTTTGCCCGGTGAAGCCCTGCTGCAGGTCTGAATCGCTAAGTTCATCTCAACAGAGAAGCACTGAAACAACGACTTCTCCATTTGAGTTGGTGGGACCAATCGACTCAACACTAAGCCACCTGGATACCATTCTCAGAGCTAGTTGTATTTTCCTCAGAGTGCTGCAGGAAACCGAATAACCAGGGAGAGGGACATCAGTTTGTGTGCTTTACTACAGCTACTGGAATTGAAGATTTATCAAGTGCCAGCTTTTTCACCAGTCCCAGTGCAGGAGTCCCCCGATGTCCTCCCCATGACTGAGGCTCCGGAACAGCGAGATCTGTAGGAACTGCCAGGAACAGATGTCTTCAGCTGCATCTTTTTCTTCATTTGTAAGGTACTGTGAAACGAGACAGAGTACTTACCTCTCGCAGTGAAAGTGCTTGAAAATTTCACAACTAGCAGGCCCAATCAGCTTGTGACCAAACATATAATTATTTTTTACAAACTACTTCTGAGAACTTCTACAGAGACTTTACTGTTTGCTTACCAGAACCGTTTCATACTATCCAAGACTTTAAGCCCATTGACTTTGGCCTAGCCTATTGAATTGAAGGAACTCTTCTGGTGAACTCAAAGTAGCTGCACTGTCTAAGAATAATAGTAATCCTTTTATGTTCAGAACCTATTCCTTTTTGCTCCTCCTTCAAAGTATTCTGAATGCCATTTTTCTCCTTCTTCAAAGTAGTCTGAATGCCTCAAACTTAACGAGTATAGCACTGAAGTGTATATGTGTATGATATTTACCTGCCTCCTTCTAGTGAATGTTTTATAACTGACTGTTGAATAAATTAATAAGTGTTTAACCAGGAAACATTGAGTTTAAGAGCTTAAGAGTTTATTTGTACACCTGTGATTGTAGACCTCTGTGTATCATCATTACAGCTCACATTCCAACTTGAGACAAGCCTGGCTGTTCAGCGCTGCTACCAAAAACGGTCTAGTACAGACTTATACCAAAGGTTGGTTTTGCTTACACCTGTAGTCATAGTTGTCTGTAGTGGTCCCAAAGGGTACTGCATACAAACTCTGCCTAACACCTGTCTCCCTGAATGATGACTCTTCCCTCTGACTGTGCTTTTGTCTTCCTTCCAGGAAGGGGTTAACTTACTTGGCATTGGGGGTTTCAAAAGTACTTCCCTGCTTCAGAATATTTGTGTGATCTCTTGTTTATTCTAATAACCCTTTTCTTTGATACTCCTCAGTATTGCTCTAAATGTACTAGTGATATATTAATGTCCACAGTATCCTAGCTATTCAAGTCACCTGAGGGTGTAGGAAGTGTCTGTGTGCCATCACACAATGGATATTTTCTGATTTAGAGAAACTAAGTGTATTTTGAAGTGTATTTGTGTGTTGCTATCATATTGCCCCTTCTGAAGAAGGCTTATTCAAACTGACTGTTAAATTAATAATTGTTTAATCAAGAAACCTTGAGTGCAAGTTTAATTGAACACTTGTCACTGTGAATCTCTGTGTAACTACTCTACTGCTCACATTGACCCCTCTTGAGATAAGCCTGGCTGTTCAACCACACTACCAACCTGTATAGTACAGACTTATTCCAAAGGTTGGGTTCCTATTGCCAGGAGGCAAAGGTTGTTGTAGTGCACCCAAAGGGTACTGCTCCAAATCTTGCCCAAAACCCTCCATAAATGTTTTATATGTAACCGTATTGTATTTATTAATTTATTTTTCCATTTGTATAGCACACACAGTTAAGCATCAGGGCACTGGAGAAACCAGTTTCAGGTAGCCCAGAGGCAAGGATAAAATGTACTAACATACAAAGTGGTTACATTGAATACAGATCATCACAGGCAGGTAGCCCCAATAATAGGTTCAGATCCGAGTAGTCGAGTGGTGCTGCTCTACACAGCAGATGTCTGTAGAAAAGGGGGGGGGGTTGTGGGGGGCAGGTTAATTGAACAGTCAGATTATTAGGGCTTTGCGGAAGGCTCAGTAGTATTCCTCTGCCTGTTGGGCAGAAACCGGTGCAGTTCCCGTAGGGACCACTGCAAAAGGCTTAAGACTACAGGTGTTGGCAGTCAACCCAATTGGTAGCAGTCTGTACCACCCAGATGTACCTGGTAGCTGTGGCTGAGCAGCCAGACTTATCTCAAGAAGTGTTAGACAGTATATAGAGTATACAAGATAGGTACCAAAATACAGTAGCACAAGCAAACACTGACCAGAGCTTGGGTATAAAAGTACATAATTATTTATTTAAAAACACACTTTGTAAAATACACTAACATGGCAAGCAAGTTCAAGCACAGTCACTATTAATAAATATACATCCCTGATTACTTATTGAACAAGTCTTAGTTAAAACACCACTTATTTTCAGACAGAGGTGAGCGCTTAACTCAAGATGGCACTCCAATAAGTTAATTAAAAAGGGAGGGAAAAAGGCAGAATTAGGAACATACACAATACCAAAACTTTAGGAGAACCAGAGCAAGTCAGAAAAGGCAGAATCTACTGCGGAGCAAGAAAGTCATAGGCCAGGCCCACTCTTGAAGAGAGCAAGGCGGAATGTATCCAAGATCACACAGTTGAATAGTACTTTTAAAGAGTCGTTGCAAAGAGTTCAAAAAGGGTTGGCTCAAGTCAGGAAAAGTTAGTCGGACCCAAGTCACCCCAGGATAGAAAGTCAAGGATTTACGGGACACCTTGAACAGTCTGTTGCAAGGGAGACCAGGCGGGACTCAGTACCTGAAATGGTGAGAAAGCTCCAGCGGGGGCAGTTGTTCCTGGCAGCGGGTGCAAGTCGGTGTTTCGTCCAGGGGAAGAGGCGATCTCGACGTGGAGGAAAGCTGGAGGTTGTTGCACTGCCAGGGAAGAAACCAGCCACGGAGTTTCCCGGTAAAAAGGTACTACCCTTTTGTTTGCGGTAGTGGTGAAGCGTGGCTATCCAGCCGCCGGGGTGCTTGGCATGGGCGATTCGACCACGAGACGATCCAGGAAGGCGAAAAAGAGGGTGAAACGGTTATCCCCACCAGCTCAGAGGAAGAAGACTCTCCGGGATGAAGATCTTCTGTCGTTGGGAAGTGTTGAGACGGTTCAGCAGGGCTCCACCGGTGGTGTCGTCGTTGCAGGTCGGCTCAGCTTCTACCTCTTCAGATTCTTTGGTCCTGTGGCGACTTCTCAAGTTCCAGTCCCCAAAGCCCTGCTTTTATGCAGAAAACCCCCATTCATCAGCCTACCTGTCACTCAAACATGCTAAGTGGTGAGCCGGGCGGCTCACCACTGGGCCAATCACACAAGAGTGCGACTTGAGTTGCCGAGGCAACTCAGTCCAGGGTGCCTAAACCCCCCCTCCCACACATCCTGTAGACCCAGAGTGTGGCACCACTTTTGGAGGCTTCTGTGGAGAAGCCTGCCAAAAAAGTGGAACAAAGGGCTCGACTTGGGTTGGAGTTAGAGGCGAACACAAATGCCATTTTAAAACCGAGTCCTGGCAAAAAGGCCCAACCGGGGAATAAATATTAAATAAATAACCCAGCGGTATCTTTAACATTGCACCAAAAAGTGGTGCGTTTAAAATGAATGGGAAAATCCCATAGGAAATATTCCGGTGGAATATTTTGCGTGGTAACCACTGCCACCAGCCAGAAACTCGACGAGGGGGGACTGCACAGTGCCCCCTCGAAAAACAGACCCAGGGGCAATCTACCCCTACCAGTACTTCCACAATATGATGGTTTGTACTGGTTCTGTTCCCAATTTAAGACTAGTAAAGTCGATGGTGACTTTACATGCCCTGGGAGACAGTCAGTCCCAGGGTATGGAGTCTATGTTTGGGGGTCACTATGACACCCCTGTGTTACTGCACTGAGGGTGCTGTGTAACACTTACCAAAAACCACATGAAACCCTATGGAGTAAAAGACCCCATAGCCCATAAAACACATTACAAAGTCAAAGGATATCTCAAATCATGTCTAAGAGTGGGAGAAACAGAGTCTCACTCTTAGCAGGAGAAAAGAATAAACCCCAAAAATCCAGCAAAGCTGCTGGGGAACTCACTAGGTTTGGGAAATTAGCCTTAACAGAGAATTCTCCCTAACACTGCCCTTAGTGCATGTGGGAGGGAATTCCATTGCTTAGCAGCAATGACCAGGAAGCTTGACCCACCTGCTTCGGCACATTTGAACTTGGCACTTATAAAGTGTTTATTTTTCAGTACTGTATGATGTATTCTTTTGTGGTGTCTATTGGGATAATTGTTGCTCCCTACTAGCCCTTCCCTCCAGACGTTAATCCGGTCTGCTCTGCTAGATCTACAATTGGCGATTCTGGTCTTTCCTTTTGAGCGACACTTTGTTCTAACATTATGTTAGATGGTTACACAGCCTTCACCAGTGTTATGGAAACATCTTAACGCAATTCAATGAAGGAATAATGTTCTGTTAAAAACCAGAACAAGGAAAGGTGAAAAAATTGAATATTGTGACAAATGGCTTAGACCAGCCATTTTTGCCCTCTGCAATACAATGGGACGGTCAACACGCCAATGTTCTCTTTGGAAAAATCAAAACAAGAACGAGAATACAAACAAAACTCCGGACTTGAAAAATATTCACTCATGACATTGGACAACTTGAGAGCTCTGCAGGATTTTCACTTTAGATCCAAGAGACCGCAACCATAAAGTCATGAATATTGTGGAATACTTTTATGGTATCAAGAGGTAACACTGGGTGGGGAGGCGGGGGATGGGACAACGGAAACCATCACACCCAACTACCAGGCATTAACTGACATTTGGGACGCCCTCAACCTTGAACACAGAATAAGAAACCTGTCATTGCTTGCATCATCACATTCACAGGATGCAAAACCACCCCACACAGAGGATACGAGAAACAAGAACTCGATTTGCACTATCCAAACCGTAATTGGGTCAAAGTGAGTCATGTGTTGCCTGGTAGCGAGTCTGAATTTTCACTGTACTAGATGGACTGAGCAGACATGAAGGCATACAAACACTGACCTCATCAACAAGTTTGGATTGGCTACCAGTTGCAGACCTAAGCTGAGCATGAAGAGTCAGGATATGCAGAATCTGAATAAGAAGGTCTTCCGTCTCCTCGCTGTCATTGGGAGTGTCCATGAGCACCATCTTTAGGAACGGGAAAACGAA